>NW_026020264.1:179915-1379915 GCF_900185275.1 Solanum verrucosum
AATCGCAAACCCAAAACATTTTAATCACAAGGGCACAAACTTAAGCCGAATAAGAGATCTTGAATCATGATTTCCGCTTTAACAAAATATTCACATAATAGATTCGAGTTTAGGAGAAACTGACTATTTTGATCTTTTCCATCCGGATTTTAGGGGATTTTGGTTGAATTTCCATACAACAACAGCCTTTCCTTACCCTTGGAGAAAAATTTGAATTGATTTGATTGGGGAATTTCGATTTTGCCCCAAATTCCTATACGTTCTTCCCCCTAAATCTGCCTTAATTTCTTGGCTATATATATTATTCACTGTAAGGGGGTGGGGACAGAGGTTGGAGTTCAATTTTTTTTAAGGCAATAGTCGTTTTGCACTTGAGAAATTTCAAAAGGATTTCCTAATTCTGAGTTCCAAGAAAAGCTTTGATCAAAGGTTGGTTCGAATTTCTTGTCTATTGCTCGAGTCTAAATCGGTGCAAGAAGTCGTCGCTACAAATCACTCGTCTTGTCTCAGTTCACTGCCCGGAAAAAGGTAATATCTCTTCCTCTACTTATTTTTGTTTTAGAAATCATGTACCTAGTTTGATTTTCCTTGTTCGATTCTCACTATGATTTGAAGTTTCCTTTTATTGTATGTTGAGCTTGTCCGAAATTCTTGGCCCTGACATATGGTTGGCTGCTGATTTGTTATGATATTTCTACTCTTGGCTTTAAGAAATGAGAAGCATATCAATAGTGACTCTTTTGTTGGTGATGGGTGTCTTGGTTTGTTTTATGATTTATTATCGTAAGTTCTCGACAACACTAGCTTAATCTAATCTAATCTTCATTTTCGTCTAATCTTAATATTGATGCCAGAATCTTTTATTTTAGCATTCATGTAGTTAAATGTTGTGAAACCTGTCGAAGTATTTAATTTTGTGATTTCATTCTTCTCCGTTTAAGTTGGGCTTTCGCGTTGTTTCGAATCGTATATTTGTCTTGCTTTGATTCTCATGCCTAATATGTTCTCAAGCATCAGTGAATGTTCTTTTGTTATTGTATGTTAGTTGCTGGGTTCGTTGGCATGCTTGCAAGACTAGTATGAGCACTCATAGCTCAATTTTGCTCTCTAAAAGATGTTATTTTGGGGTCATGTTCCGAATTAAAATTCTAGCTATTATTTTCTCACTGTTTCTTTATCTAAACTCCTAAATGACATAGTCATGGGTGTCACATTTGGGATTTTGTTTTGTTGCTTTCCGGTAGTATTTATGGTGTTTAAGTCCCCAATCCATTCATTTAGACATGTCCCTATATATATATTTTTTTTTTCAACTTAATGATTGAATTTGAGGAACATAAACAACCTCTTCCAAAGTTTACCATAGTATGGATGTGCAAGTGTTAAAGTTCATTTTGAATTCATATTGCTTGATGGAGTTCCTGTTTGTTTCCTAAGGATGAAATTAATGTGGGAATTTTGAATGTATTTTAGTTGATTTGGCATCATTGTTCTATTATAACTATGGCATAGTGTGATTTTCTTTTACAAATACGTCTAACTTATGTACTAGTCTATTATCCTTGTTTAACCAATTTCATCCCATCTATATTTTTATTGCATGAACTCCCTTGGCTTGAGTCTATTGGACTCCCCTTTGTCGCTTGTATCTTGAGTTTGGTTTGAAACCCAACACTCCTCTTTATCGAGTCAATCTCACCATTGGAAGCATATGGAATTCGGAGAGGGAATTTATGTCATACAGGTGTATGGAGGGCTGGGTGTTAAAAATGGGCTGTATACAGCAGTATACACTAATATACCGGCCACTATACGGCCCATATACATTTGATGTCCGTGATACAGGTTGGAGGCGTCAGAGTGAATTGTGTACAGTCGGTATATGGGTTGATATACAGGAAAAAGGGCTAAGAAACGACCGATATACACTGATATACATGAGCTGTATACCAAAAATGGGTTTTGTTTAAACCCCAAAAAAGTAGCGAATTTGGCCCAAGAAAGGCCCAAATTCAATTTCTCCCTTACTCTTTAATTATTTAATTGTGATTATTTATTATTTGTTGTTTAACTCTAACTATAGAATTTTTAATTAACTTAGTTGAATTCCCCAAAAGACGAACTATTTATCTGAGTTGTTTCGTTTCTAACAAAACTTATTTTATCAACTTTTGTATTTTCATTTATAATCTTTAGTCATTTTTTTTATTATTATTTTAAAATAGTTTTTTCATAAACCAAAAAATGACTCAAATAAAAAACCCAACTAATTTAGTTTCGTTAAAATTCTTATTACCTGTCTCTAATTCAAATATTTCAACTAAGGTCCCATTTTTCTTAAAAAATAAAATCGCTCTTTGTTTAACTACTTTCTCAAAGTTAATCTAATATCGTAAATCATTATCATGAATACTTACTTAGTCATTTCTCAAAAAGTTAGTCAAAACTTTTATTCTTCAAGTAATTTAAAATGATTTTCATATTTTAATGTGCTAAATTGGTTTAATTCATTAAATAAATTCTAATCAGTCTAGTTTTATTAATTTTCTACTCACTTGCACCTTAATTCAAATATTTTCATTTTAGGTCTCTTCCTCGAAAAAGATAAAATAAAATGGTTCATTCCTTAACTATTTTCTCAAAGTTAATCGAATAATGTAAAATTATTACATATTTTTTATGTTAAATTATTTTTCTAAAAATAGTCAAATATATTAGTCAAGTCGCAGGTCAACCGCACGTTAGCGGACACTTCGAATTCTTAAACCCTTCTCGAAGTGTAAATTGAACCCCGAACCCTCTTTGGTATTTTCAAATGATTTTTTCTGTTTAAATCTTTGAAAATTATAAGTTTTCTTAATTTCTTTAAAAAATTAAGTGGTGACTCTTTCTAAGTATTTTTTTCAAATTGTTTTATACTTAGAACATTTCGAAAAGTGATTTTTTCTAGAAATAGAAAATTACGACACAACATGTTCTTTGTAATCGTGCAGTCATATATTAATTTGTACTTGTTAGTTGATTACAATATATATAGTTGATAATCTAATTAGTTTAAGCTTGAAATGTTTAATAAAACATCTCAAAGAATTGAAGACAGTCTTGCAAAGTCAATATTAAAACATGATTGATTCAAATTGAAGTGAATTAGAGAAATTAACAAATAAAAAGTAACTGCAAATTTAACTGTTTATGATTTTTAATTATAATTACATCAATAATAAAATTTCAAAATTTATGCATAATAATTAGTAAGAGATAATCAGCAAATTATTAAAAAATAATAATTAATGTTGTCAAGTATTTATAGTATACATAACAACTAAAAAGGAACGGAGGAAGAAGTAGACTAATTGTTTTATACTTAGGGTTTCATCAGATCTGATCGTCTCTTTTATGTATGTATCTCCTTCATCTGCTTTTGGTTCTTCGATTAATCTTGCCTCTTATTGGAATTTGTTTCTTTTGTGTGCATCTTTGGTATGTTTTCGTAACTGAATTTGGGGTTTTTTTTGGTTGTTTTGGAGGCCCTTATTTTTAGGTTGAGCCGCTCTTGAGCTGAAATAAGTAAGGTGCACATGATATTATTTTATCCACTTTGGTTGAAGATATTAGATTATCCTGGATTATTTATTTCACCATTCTTAACATATTGATGATATAAGTTATCCTAAATAATTGATGAAATAACTTATCTCAGGATTAATTATCCCGAGATAACTTGTTTCCAATTAAACGGCCCAGTTTAATTTGTGTCACGATCCGAGCCTATACCCTAGACGTGGCCGACACTCAAGAACCATTGTTGGTCCCCAAGCGAACCCTCATCCTGGCTAACTTCAAGCGGAAGACTAACTCAAGCATACAAAACTTAAAAATGAATAAAAATTCAGGAAACTTAAATACAAAGCTTTAACTCAAAAGAGAACTCTGAATAAAATAAATAGTTTCACTCGCCATAAAATAGGCAACTTAAGTCGTTAAAACATTTAATAAAATAAATGATACATACTTCTCAACAATACTGACTATCTATGAAGCCTCTAATTGATAAAGATGGAAGTGGGGACAAGACCCACAACATCCTGACTAAACTGGAAGTAAATGAAATCCTCCAGAAATAAGGAGGCTCACCATAGCTAACTCGAACTCCCGGATGTATCAATGAAGCTTCTGTTGATGATCCTGATTACATGTGTCTGCATCATGAGAAGATGCAGGCCAAATGGCTCAGTACGTGAAATGTACGAGCATGTAAAAGGAATTCTAAAGCATAACATAAGCTTGAACTTGATAAAAAAAAACATACTTACCTCTTCTCAAACTTACTCAACTCAAGGAATACTCAAGGATAAGATACTTAACTCAGAGATTACATACTCAACTCAAATATATGATACTTGACTCTGGGTACTCAACTCTGGACACTCAACTCAATATAAAACAACAATACACATGCAATATATGGAAAGCTTTTAAAACAGTAGAAATCAACTCAATGTATTTAAGAATACAATATACTCAGTTTGTATACAAGGATACGATATAAACTCTGTGTATAAAAATACATATATCTCTGTGGGAGTTTCTCTAACCGACAATCATCACTTAAGAGCTATTGTGATAATATAGTGTTTTGCCTCATGCTGCCAGGGCCGTCCTATACCTTGCCGATGGTATATAACCTGACTACTAAGTGGATCTACTAGTCTATGCTAAAAAGTACTAAGGAATCATCTAAAAAGTATGACCCTTTTTCTATCCATGGTGGCTACATGGTTTATGGGGGTTGTGAGCTGTTTGAACTCTCCCCCATATCGATGCTCAATACTACTCCCAAAATATGATACTAGCTCTTATGTTTAAAAACATACTTCTCTCTATGATTTGAGATAATTGCTAAAAAACTTAGCTTAAAAGCTCTCTTGGAATCGATGTTCCCTTTCTTGCTCAAAACTCTTTTGGAAATCTCAGTTTCCTCTTATCTTAAATGTAAAAACATTTACTCTTAGGACTTAGTTCCCATATAATCTTTGAAGAAATGAACTTTACTCTTACTCTTTACTCAACTCAAATCTTAAGTCTTAAAACAAAGTTAAAACGTTTGTAAAATACTTCTTAAAATATGGTTCATGCCGAATTATGGATGTGAACGACTCAATGCAAGGTTTTCAATAACCATAGATAGAACTCAATACTTGGAACTCAATAACTTCAATGATACTACTCATTTCAAGAATGCTCAACTCAGAGGGTTCATGCGGAATTATGAGCATGAACTACTCAACTCAAGGACTCAAATATACTTCTCATCTCAAGACTGTTCGACTTATAGGGTTCATGTGAAATTATGGGCATGAACAATTCAACTCAAAGACTTAATGGGTAACATGTAATAGTCCCATGATTAGAATTATAATCTCAAAGGGGATTAGGAACTCAATACTCAAGACTTAGAACTTGAAAATACTACTCCTCTCAATGGTGCTCAATTTATGGAGTTCATGCGGAATTATAGGCATGAACGACTCGACTCAAAGGTCTACATAACTACATGGAACTCATGTATACGACTCTTCTCTTTCTCTTACTTACTTTCTCAAAACTTAACTCAAATCGATTATGGATCTCAAAGGATTCACAATTGAACTCAAAGGCTTCTTTGAACTCTACTCTTAACTCTCTCTTGAATGTGAATTATGAATTAAAGAGTTATGGTTTGTGATATGAAGGATCTCATGATGACAAAGTAGACTCATGAATACATTCTCCTCATCCTCATACTCACTTGCTTGAGTCTTGAAACAAGTTACTAGAAGTTGTAGAAGACTCCTCAAAAGGGCTCAAATGGACTTTCTTAGAATGTTCGAAAAAATCCTCAAAACTTAACTCTTAACTCTACCTTGAGTTATGAATTATGAATTCAAGGTTATGAATGATTTCTAGGTGTTTAGAAGTAGTTTAAAGTGTTTAGAATCAAAGGGGAGTAAAGGTACCATTTGAAAGAACCAAATGGACGAAACGATGAAGAACGGGTGAGGGCAGGCAACACTGGCGCTCTGAGTGGCGCAGAGCGCCATCCCCTAACATTTAGAAAAGTGGTTGGGGGGCTCTGGCTGGCGTGACACGCCATGCCTTAACCCAGAAAACTTCGATGACTTTCTTTGCTCGTTTTCTCACCTTAACTCGCCTAGAATTGAATGGTTTCTTCCCCAATTACTTAGAATCTCGAAGAACGCTTGATCCTCTCCTCTTTTCTCTTATTTTCTCTTCTTGAACTCTCAAATAAAACCCTAGGCGTATATAAGGATTATAAAACTGAACCTAATAGGATTAGACCCCTAAAATATTACTAAAAATGAATTAAATCTGATTGGACAAGGAAAAAAACAAAATACCTCTTACTATTTTCGGCTAGTTTTCCTTAACTAGACAACCTAACTTTAAAAGGTCATATCCCACTCATCCAAACTCGAAACTTAGCAAACTTGGTGGCGTTGGAAAGATAATCCAAACATATTTCATTTTACATCTTATAGCACACCTAACTCATTTTGTGCTGAGAGTTATGGTCGGTTGAAGTTGACCCAAAACTCATACTTAGCTTAACTCTCCAAATTTCAGATTTTTGTTATTTCCAATTTAGTTCTTTTAGAACTCAAGGTGCTACATCTAGTGACCTGACCTTAATACTAAATAATTTTTTAATTCCTTGGCAAAAACTTACTCACTACGAAAGATGGTTCGAGTCTTAGTTCAAATTTTTTCCGGGGTGTTACAATTAGTATGGTCTTGCCTTTATTGATTGAACTTTCTGGTGCAATGTTTCCTTATCCTTTGTATTTGGATTTGTTGCACTCGAGCCGGGGTCTTTCGAAAACAGTTTCTTTACCTCAACGAGTTAGTTGTAATGTCTGCATACATTGCAGTGTTTCTTCTACCCATCTCGATCAAAAGCCTCTTTTTTCCTCATTGAGGGACTTATTCTTTAGAATTTCTTCATAGAAAGAGGAAATCCGTTGTTCGAAGAGAATATAGAGAATCCGCGAGGAGCTAGAAAAAGAAAGACATGAAACTTGATTACGTACGATAATTGTTCATCCACTTCAAACACTCACAACGTACCATTTTTCGTGTGAAATGACAGGAATTGGTTTGGTTACCTAGGGAATCCCAAGCAAAGCAATCTATGCAATTTTCGGGTTCAGTAGTAGGATTAAAAAATCTAGAGATAACTTATCTTTTATGTCTATTTTACCCTTGCAATTAAATACTATTTATCATCTAACATATTTTCAAAATATTAAAATTTAATAAAGTCAAAGGATAATATAGTAATATTTCCTCTATTATTTATTTCTTAAGAGGTGTGCCAAATCAATAAAGGACAACTATTGTTAGACAAAGAAAGTATGTTATAAGTAAGATAAATGGTTACAATTACATGTGGTTACTTAAAGAGAACTGAAATCAATGTGTTTGTTCACTAATAAAATTGGTCATAATTTGCAGTACAATCTACACAGTTTTTTGTACAACAATCCATTGCTATGTTCGTACTCAAAAGTCCCATTTCTATATAGGCTAGCAAGGTAAGCCCGTGTTATGCACAGGTCCAACATGTCCAATATGAGCTAGTCTCTTTTTATACATGTATAAGTTAGCTCGCATTAATTAAAGGGAAAATTGTATAAAATAGCAAACTATTAATTCAAATTAAATGTTATAACCACAATTTGATTTAATTGTAACCCATAGCAAACTGTTTCCATTTCGCCTCTCTCCCTGAATTTCTCGCTCGTCACTCTCGTTTCTCGCTGGGTAATGTCTCCTCGCCTCTCTCACTTTATACAAACACAAATGTATAAAATGTGTTTGTGTTGTATAAAGCGAGAAAAAATTGTATATATACATATCTTTTCGTTCCCCTCTCTCCCCTCAACCAGATCTCGCTTGCCACTCTCACTTTATACAAACACAAATACATAAATTGTGTTTGTGTTTGTATAAAGTGAGAGAAATTTGTATATATAAATACAAATACATATATTTTCGTCCTATACATTTATGATTATACAAATACAAATCTTTCCCTTCCCAGTTTCCTTTTGTCTTCTTTCCCTTTCCAGTTTTCTTTTGTCTTTCTCTCTTTATATAAACACAAATTATACAATTGATTCTTTTGTATATGTATACCGAAACATATGATATAATTGCTTCTTTGTATATGTATAGCGAAATATACATATTAATGGCCATAGCAAACATCTCGTATGTTTGATATGGAGCGCAATTATGTAAACTATAGTTATAGCATACAAATATGTTTTTTTATGTTTGTTATATGTGAAAGTTGCTCTTAATTAAAAGGGGCAAACATCACCAAACTATAGGAATGATATTGACATAACATCACTTTTGTTATAATTGCACAAATATACGCGATGTTGCTACGGAGCGCAATTATGCAAACTATAGCTATAACATACAAATATGATTTTTATGTTTGCTATATGTGAAAGTTGCTCTTAATTAAAAGGGGCAAACATCACCAAACTATAGGAATGATATTCACATAACATCACTTTTATTATAATTACACAAACATGATTTTAGAAAAAAAATAAGTACACCATCATACGCGAGCATTTTCATCCATCTAAAAGGATTTTCCACGCCTCAAAATACATTTGGTGGCTATATATACGCCTTTTGAGTATGAAAATGTTGAGCTTCTTCAGAGGATCATTCTCTCAAAGTACATGTGGTGACTATACACCTGTTGAGTATGAATATATTGAACTTTTTCTCCTGAAGATAGCAACCTGCAAATATATAATACAAGATGGTAGAGCCAATTTTTAAACATGTATATATAATCTCAATTTCATTTCACATTGAGAACATACAAAGGTAGAGCAATTATGCTATTGAAAAGTATGCAAGACTAAACTGGAATATTCTTCAACAATCAGTAATAAAAAAGCAAGTATGCTCTTGAAAAGTAGAGCAGAACTTTTAAGCCCCCTGAAAAAACGATCAAAATTAAAACTCACCTATCTGCTATGCCATAGTAAACATCAAGAGGTTTTCCTTCAAATAAAAATGGTGGAGGTTATATGATACTAAAACTGTTTTTTCATATTATGCTAGTTTTTCAATAAATGCATAATTAGTCCACAAATTTGAAACTCTTCTTATCATGACAATTTAACACGGTAAGGTTCCCTAAGGTGTTCTTTTCCCATCAGGTGGATACATAAGTTTCGACTAATCCTTACAATTGAATATGTGTATCCATATTGGAGATTAACATATCATTAGAACTTATTGAAGATTTGAATAAATAGAACACTTTTCTCTTTCTTTTCTTTTCTTAATTTTAGTACATGAACTATCAACAACTATTCATCATTAAAAAAACACACCTCAAATACCAATTGTCCTACTGAAAAACCTCAAATATCAATTGTCCTACTGGAAAGATAGTGATATTTCAGGTAGGAAATTGACAAACCTGATAGTTGAAGTGTGTTTTGACAAATAGTTGGTAGTAGTCCTGGTAGAAAATTCACACGCTTGATAATTGAAGTTTTGCAACTCAAAAAATTGAGATACTTTAGGTATATTTTTTTAATCAATAACTCTAAATCAAATAAATTGTAGAATAGTTGTACAAAAAGCAACAAAGATCGTACTTTTAAAGTAGCAATAATGTGAAGTGCACCACTACGTGTTACTAAATAATCTATTTATTTTTTTAAATAACTAATGAAATCGTAATAGAAAGTTGTATATATCAAATAGTTAAACAAGCATCTTTACACTACTTGAAAAATTTAAAATTATTTCCGCTTTAGCTAACGTACTTTCAAACTTTATTCTTATTAAATTTTTTTTTAAGACATCTCAAATTTATTTTTGGAGAGTTAAGTTGTGGGTGAGATAGTCGCTCAATTGCAATCAAATGATGGACTTAAATGCTTACGTGCATATGTCATGTCCCCAAGTTGATCAAATGAAATCCTCCCAAATGATATACTACCATTTTATAGGAATATATCACCGATTAAAGAGAATAAAGAAATTCTGAAATCAAAATTAGGCAAAAACGATACACATAACAAATTAACTACTTTAGAAAAGCAATAATTATCAAACAGTTTCATTGCAGTCGTCTCGTTCCTTACCTCGCAATATGTGAACTCCAAAATAAGTTATGTGCATATGCAAAACTTTTCATTTCTTAATTCATCTGCAAAGTGTAAGATCGATTGAATTGGTAGAAACCCAACATGAAAAATTAGGATAAAATAAAAAATAAAGTGAAAGAAATTTATAGTTACATTAAACTAAAATGCAGAAAAGTAACAGAGAACAAACCAAAGAGAAAGAAAAAGGGGAAAATGAAGAATCTATATATAATATAAAGTCAAATGTAGACAAGGTGATGTGACACTTCTCTAAGGCCACCATTGTTGTTTATCTTTTTTTGACACTTTCTTTATTTTTTTCTTCTTATTTCTTAGTTTAAAAATTAACTATAACCTATCCTATTTATGAGGTTTCATTAATTTTTTTTTTAACAATCACATATTAATTCATTGTCTATAAGTTACTGCATTGATTTTATTAATTATACTGTATCAGTTGAAGAAGTGAAAAGCCACTCCATATCTTCTCCTTTCGTAATCCATTTTAATTAATTACTCTTTTTAAAATTTCCATATTTTATTTTATACTTTTTAATATATATACACTAAAGTTGGAAAAAAAAAGTAATATTATACTAATTTAGGTCAAGAAATTTTCAATTCATTTTACCTTCTTCTGATTATAAACTAATACTAATATTTTGCTTATATTATATATATATATATATATATATATATATATATATATATATATATATTATAAATTTAATGTATTTATAAGGAGTAACTACTCGTAATTCATCACCCTTCAATTTCTACTCTTAATAATATCTATAACTCCCACAAATTTTATGTTCATAACCCCCAAACTTTAATTTGTAATGCCTTATTGTATTTTCCTATTTTTCCCTATATAAACTCATGTTTTGTTCATGAATATTCCCAAAGTTGGTCTTTCTTTTCTTCATCGCTTTTGAGTTGTATTTTATAACTTGTAACACAAAAGGAATATATAAAGATAAGAAATATTTCATCTCAAGTCTATCTTTTCATTTTTATGTAGTTAGTTATACTTTCATAATTGAATGTGTTTTTTACGTATTCGTTATACTTCTCCAAGCAAGTATATATACATGATCAATAAAAAAAATCTTCATGACAATGATATTGAGGTAATTTTGATAGTAGTAGTAATATTTTAAATGCATTATTTCTGTATGGTTGGTCGAAAAGTTAATCTAATTTAACAATTACATAATTGAGTTTGATTATAATATTTGTTAGATTTCAAGTAATCATGAATTTTGATTGTTAGTACACTCATTATTTTTTTTTTTGCATATGTATTGTATAGTATATATTTCTTTCTTCACTTTTCATATAATTATTTTTGAATTGGTATAATTGAAATAAAAATATTATAAATATCATACATATTGTAGTATTATATCAACAATCGTACATACATTTTTTGTGTAAATTAATTAGTAGCATATGATAAGGGCTTTGGCACAGTTTTAGGGAGCGGAACATGATGATGGATCTACTTGTAAAGGAAAGCCTAAAAAACTTTTTGAAGCATATATAGAAATTATTTTTGCTAGAAATTTTCTTACTTTTGACTTGTAATAGTAGTTTTGTTACACCTATTGATAATGTTATTCAAAAATTTTTGTTTCAAAAAAGAAATAAATGTCTACATAGAAGATTATAGTCTACAAAAGATAGAGAAAATTTTAAAATAAAATATATCTTCAATTCAATACAGTAGATTATTGTTTCAAAATTAACCTCTTATATTCCATTTACCTTGCCACTAATATATCAGTTTTTGTTTAGCAAATAATATTGTACATATTGAAGAAAAATGAAAAAAAACTATTTGTATTATCTTCATTGCCTAATATCAATGTATATAAATATTACATACCACTTCATTTAAAAATAAGAAACTATCAATTTATATATATATATATAACCGCACGAAGTGCGGATAATTTTACTAGTATAAAAAGAAGGGAAAATGGTTCGATATACCCCTCAACTTTGTTATTTGGAGTTGATATGCCCCTCATTATGAAAGTGGCTCATATATACCCTTATCGTTATACAAACGGTTCACATATACCCCTACCGTTACAAAATGAGCTCACATATACCCTTCATTTAACGGAAGTGAAAAAATTAGTTTTAAATTTATATTTTTGACTTTTAATTTTCTTTAAAATTATTTAGGGGTATATATGATTTTTCTAACAAAGTTCAAGGTATATTTTAATCTTTTTCATACATAAATTATTTTTTGACTTCTTTTATTATAATTATTTGACTTTCTTATTCTTATTTTTTTTTTCATTTCTTAGTGTAAAGAAAAAAATTTAAAACTATTTTTTTGTGGCTATATTATAATTTAAAACTAGTTTTTTTGTCTATATTATAATTTAATTTTTATATTTGAAGAAAAAAATTTGGTCATCTATAATAAGTTTTATAAGAATATTAATGAAACATAAATAAATTTGACCATCAAAATAATAAATTTAAATTAGTCATTGAAACAAAAAAAAAAGTTAAAAAAAATATATTTGAGGAGGATTAAATATACTCATATGGGATTATATATATATATATTTTTAAAAAATTAAACTAATTTTTTTTTTTTCATTTCCGTTAGAGGAAAAGGGTATATGTGAGTCATTTGTATATAAATAGGGATATATATGAGCTACTTTCATAACGGGGATATGTCAGCTCTAAATGACAAAGTTAAGGAATATATCAGACCTTTTTCCGTAAAAAGAAAAAGAAAAACGGATACTGAGAGGGAGAAAATGGAGAAATTGAGGAAAAAATCGAGAAAAATAATTATAAATTGGAAAAGGGAGGTGCATATGGGCTGTTGTACGGGTAGAAACACACGTGTAGTATATGTGTTTACTTTTTAATGGGCCAAGATTAGTTTTATAGTACTATTTGATATTCAATTTGTACAACTTATTTTTTAATGGGCCAAGAATAGTTTTATAGTACTATCTGCAATTCAATTTGTACAACTTTTTAATGCATAGTTCGTCCAACATTTATAAAAAAGGGTAATGTGGTGAGCCTCTTATTTCTCAATGTTTATTTCATTCTTCAACGGTCACCTTTTGGAATTAAGAGTAATGAAGGTTCAAATGATGATTTCTTTCTATGGGGTTTGCCTCCAAGAAGATTATCAATTTTGCCAAAGTGTAACTCATTCATATGCTTTTGGTTGTTCGTTTAATCTTGCCTCTTATCTGAATTTGTTTCTTTTTTGTGCATCTTCGGTAACTGAATTTGGAGGTTTTGGGTTCTTATTTTTTGGGGGCCTAAAGCCACTCCGCCCTTGGTGAATGCAAGTGTGAGTTGTTAAGCAAGTGGGTTTACGTTGAAGTTGCAATGGAAGAGTAAGTAATCTTTAAAATCCAGTGGATTCTTTCCTTGTTTTGATTAATAGATCTTGAAGTTGGTTTGAAGTCAATCTTAAGGTGAAAGATTCTTGATGTGTTGAGGAGATTTGATGGTAGAGAATTTATTGGGCTCCAATTGAATGTGTTGTTTGTATTTGCAGGGAGAACTCTACAGAGTTTCTACAAATATTTCGGAGAGATAGGCGGATACTATTAAATTTCATACTTTCAGGAAGCTTAATCAAGAAGGTGGTAATTCCTCCCGGAGCTGTTTCCTTGGATGATGTGGATCTTGATCAAGTTAGCGTTGATTTTTTCCTCAATTGTGCAAGAAAAGGTAGGGAATGTCCTCCACAAAATATAGCCTCTACATATTTGCTTTAAAATGGATTGCAATCATCAAGTCAGGATTGATGGTTTTTTTGAGTAGGCGAACTTCTTGAACTATCTGAAGCTATTCGAGATTATCACGACAACACTCTGTTCCCTCATATGGTAAATTCAGACTTGCACAGACATTATTTTATGTTCAATGGTCACTATTTTATGAATGTTCTTGTTCGGGATTGCACATGCATTAATTTCTGTTGAATAGTTACTATTTGTGAATGTTCCAGTTCCAGAGGTTTATCTACTGCAGCATAGAATTATTCCATACGGTATTGTTGTGCAGCACTTTTTACCTATTCCAAAACATTATTTAGTGTGTTCTATTATCAATGTTTATTTTCATTCTTCGACGGTTTCCTTTTGGTATTAAGAGTAATGCAAGTTCAAATGATGAATTCTTTCTAGCTACAAATCCTGAACTCTCGGGTTTGCCTCCAGGAAGATTGCCTGTCCCTATTTCCACATCACCAATTTTGCGAACACTCTCAACGTCAGAATCAATTGATACTGAACCATTTGAAGAGCTGTCCAGTTTATCCAAATCTCAGTCTCTCAGTTCCACACAACAACAAGAGTTAACAGTTGACAACATTGAGGATTTTGATGACGATGATGATCTAGATGAAGTTGACAGTCAAAGGTATTCAAGAAGAGTTCTCAATGATGCTGCTGATCTTGTGCTTGGATTGCCGTCATTTGCTACTGGTAAGCATACTTATTATAGGTGTATATGTGTATGGTGGACCAGTAACTTCTGCTATCACAAGTGTGACCATTTCATTTTGGCAGTATTAGGTTGTAATTTGCTTGTCTTTTAACTCTAAGGTGTTATATCTATAGTACTGGTTATACCTAGTACTGGTTATACCAGAAAAATAAAAGATGGGGAGAGTAATGGTTACCATTTGATAACCAGTAAAATAAAAGATGGGGAGAGTAATGGTTACCATTTTCAAAAAAAAAAAGACCGGGAGGGTAAGAGTACTTCGAGATTTCTCTCTGGTTCTATATTTGTACTACTGGTTACTTTGTGCTTAGGGTGCTGACACATGACTGGGAAACTATTAACAACATTGATGCAGATGTATTGTATAACTGCTTTAGTTTCTGTGCAATTTTCACTCAATGATAAATGGATTTTTTTAATAAGGGAATTTAACCACTATACTATCAAGCATTGTATCCTAATGATAAATAGATTTCAATTCTCATCCATGTTAATTGCAGTTCGAGCAATGCACCAAGGTCGTGAACATAGCATACTTCTATAGTAGCTAGATATTGGGAGAATATCCGTCCCCTTTTTATTAGGAGCATAAGAATCCACCTTAATCTCCAGCACACTTGTGTGATTTTTTTGATTTTCTAACTTCTTCCAGCTGATAGGCATTATTTAGTTTTTTAAAACTGTAATCCTATATGTTTTTTTTCTTTTTGTAGATTAGAAAGAGTTAGCACTCTCTTGATGCATGTTTAATGTTTTTCTGACCTTTGACTATCATAAACAAAACTAGTTGTCAGATTATTAAATAGTTATATAAGTTTTATTCCTGATCTTTGACAGCCCTAATTTTTTCATTTGGTGCTTTTTAAGCATAAAGAGTTCCCGCTAATGTTTTCTTCAACGAACATTCAAGTATTTATTACTCTTCTGTGATAACTTCTCTCGTACCTAGTAGCAATAGTATTTAATTTGTTCTGAAGCTTATTTCATCTTTCATAAACCCTAACCAAATGATAAGTTAAGTTCTGTGCTTGTGCACGAAAATCAGTGACACGGTGATGTCATTTGATCCTCACTTATTTCTGGCACCTTCTTGGTCTGAAGTCTGTTTGGGGAATATCTCAATAAATGTTAAATGTGAAATTGAATGAAGTGAGGTCATTATATCCATTTAACTAGTTTATTTTACCTCTACTTTGTAAACAGCCTATGGTGGGGTGCAAGAGTTTGCTTTGGAGCTTCATATTAAATCCATACTTCCTTTTGCGTTTTGATGTTTGAATTCTTTGATTTTATACAATGTTTGAAGCCTTGAATACATGTTTTGGCACGTAATAGGAACTTCCAAATTGATTACTGGAACAAGTATTTGATGAGAAAACAGTTTAATATAATATTCTATTCCAGTATTTCCTGATCGGTTACACTACTTCACTTGTAGATTCCACTATCTTCTTTCAAAATGTATTATTTTCTTGCTTTTACGTGGATGGATGGGAGATACTTATACTTCAGGCTGTATTTCTTCCTAGATATTGGCGATGATGATCTCCGTGAAACAGTATATGAGATCCTTCTGGCTGCTGCTGGACCTTCAGGGTATTTCCGCCTTTTCTGTTTCTTGGCTTGTAACATCTCCCATCCGATTACTTTAACGCATTCTGTATGCACGGAGGCATCATTGTACCATCAAAGGACATAAAGAAGGAGAAGACATCTAGATTGATGAGGAGGCTGGGCCGTAGTAAGAGTGACAATGTAATGACCCAGTCACAACATTTATCTGTACTGGTCAGTTTGTTGGAGACAATGCGTGTCCAGATGGAGGTAGGAAAATGAATGACCTTTACCTTCTGTCAGATGTCAGATTACTTCTAGCTTATGTTGTTCGATTCACACTAGTAATGGCATAGATATCTTATTAGTTTCTTGCCCTTAACTCAACAAGTTGGGATAGCTTGCCTGCTGTTTCATTGCAAATCATTTAGGAAATGAAATAACTTAATAAGCAGTAATTTTTTGTCCTTAATTTTTTCTTTTAGTTAAGGTTGAGGTGTTATGCCAAGAGGTGTTCAAATATTATCAAAGTACAGAGTTGCCTTGAGCTGTTATGTTGGTGATTTGTTTGGTATATGGTGCTAGTCTCCACCAGTTGCCAGTTGGTAGTGAGTATATAATGTAAATAGTGTTCCTAGTGCTAGACATTCATTATTAAATTATAAAAGTGATAGCTAACAAAAAGGGATAAATTTCCCAAAGGGAAATGTTAGAAGAAAAAGAGGGAAGAGAGATATTGAAGATCTGACTCTGTTATTTAGGAATTTACAGTTTCATGCTTACTGGGTTCTTACCTGATTAATATGTACAGATTTCTGGAGGCCATGGACGTCAGGACAAGACTTGGTCTCCTTAATGCGATGATTGGAGAAGTGGGTAAAAGGATGGATACAATCTTGATCCCACTGGAATTGTTATGTTGTATTTCACGTACCGAGTTTTCCGACAAAAAGTCATATATTAAGTGGCAAAAGAGACAAGTAAGTGCTGTCTTTCCCTCTTAATATGATGATTCAATTTTTTCCTCCCCTCCTCTTTGTAATTGCTGTAATGCGATGACTTGGTCTCCTTAATGCGATGATTGGAGAAGTGGGTAAAAGGATGGATACAATCTTGATCCCACTGGAATTGTTATGTTGTATTTCACGTACCGAGTTTCCGACAAAAAGTCATATATTAAGTGGCAAAAGAGACAAGTAAGTGCTGTCTTTCCCTCTTAATATGATGATTCAATTTTTTCCTCCCCTCCTCTTTGTAATTGCTGTAACAAGCTTTGCAAAGTTGTTTATTTATGAAACTCAATTCATATGACAATGTATTTAACATTTCTTTTTTATTTATGAAACTAAAAGAGACAAGTAAGTGCTGTCTTTCCCACTTAATATGATGATTCAATTTTTACCTCCCCTCCTCTTTGTAATTGTTGTAACAAGCTTTGCAAAGTTGTTTATTTATGAAACTAAATTCATATGACAATGTATTTAACATTTCTGTTGCATATTCTTTTTCTGTCAGTTCAGTTAAACATGTTGGAGGAGGGGCTCATAAATCATCCTGCTATAGGGTTGGGGAATCTGGGCGAAAAGCAAATGAGCTAAGGGTTCTTTTAGCTAAGATAGAGGAATCTGAGGTGTGTACATTTCTCTCTGTCCCACTTTTGCTGAAGAGAAATTTCTGATTTATTAATACTTAAGTATTTGCAATTCTATTTTGGTCATGCATCTTTGCAAATAGCCAAATACTGAACTTTATAATATGTTAACTTCTTTGAAAATAGTGAAATGCAATATTCAGACTTAAAGTAGTGGTCTGATTGCATATTTCAAGAAAATACTGGTCGCTACTCATTAATCTTCAACTTTCACAATTTTTTTCAAGTTGAACTTCAGTACTCTTTTATTCAGCTTCAACTCAGAGTGGGGGGCTTAGGATTTGAAGGCAGTGCACATGCTTTAACATACACCGCATCTCCGACTTTGAGTAACATTATGCATTCAGTTGGTTTAGTTAGTTTCTAATAGAATTTTTAGTTTATAAACAAAGAAACCAATCAAACCGAAATGACTTGGGTTAATTGCATTTTTATGACTTCAGCTTTAATTAAGTTTAGGGATCTCTTTTATTTACCTATAATATAAAAGGAAGAGCCAGGAAACACGTGTCCCTCTATCATCGATACAAACAATGACAGGAAGCACGTGGCCCTACAACATCTATACAAACAACGAACTAACAACATTATAATTTAACCTATCATTCTTTTCCATAAAGGAATTGTAAATTGAATCATGATTTACCAATTTGCTTAATGGTTGATGCCAATGAATGTAAATTTGCGGTAATCCTAGTTGGATTTCATTTTCTTGATTTTATTGCCGAAAATAAGTATGTTAAATATTAAATAGATGGATTGAAACTACAAATGCACTCCACTTCTTTCAAACAAATTAAATACATTTTTGATTTACTTGAGTGTTCTGTTTTGAAGTTTGATCATCATATGTCTAATCATAGGATTGCTTAGAATTAAAGTTTTGCTAAGAGGGTTTTCATCTTTTAGACTGGAGGTTCATTATCTATTGAGTTACGAATTCTGTTCCTGGCCCTCGGGGGTTTCATGTTTGAAAAAGGAAGTGTCTATTTTTTGGAAATTGACATGTTTTATCTTCTTGTACTTCTATTTATTCTTGTGTACTCTCCTAAAAGGACTTTTTTTCAAAAAAATCTTATTGACCCATGGAATTAGTTCAATTGATGTTTGTTCTTGTTTGCTTGTTTGATGCTCTTCATCATTATTATATGCACTCTCGTCTTCTTATTTTTTTCCCAATCCACGGACATTTTGATATCATACACTATGAACACCCATGTCCTGATACCATATCACAAAGAAAGGGTTCTTTTTGATGCTATACCAGATGATATGCCATAAAAAGTATCATTTCTTTGTTTCAGTCTTTTCCTCCTCCTGCAGCAGAGATGCAAAGGACAATGTTTAAAATCTTTGAGAGAGATCGCTATGCCACTGGCAGAAAGGCCAGCTCGAGGTGACTTAACTGGTGAAGTATGCCACTGGGCTGATGGTTATCACCTGAATGTCAAATTATACGAGAATCTACTTCTCAGTGTTTTTGATGTTTTAGATGAGGGAAAGCTCACAGAGGTCAGTAAAACCCACTTGAATGTCATTCTCTCTAATTCTTGCCATTCTTGCTATGCCTTATGGTGCCAGGATAAAGATGACCATCTTGTTTCTTACACTGGAAAGTTATACTCTTGGGATGCCACCTTTCTCTTAAAAGAAGGTGATATTCTTAAGGGTCATTGGATTTACAGTCTTGGTATGTTGTGTACTTATGTTTGTAATAGAGGGACATGATGAGTGAAGGTGTTAAAAGGGCATGAGCCACAGAATCACATGGAAGGAAATCTTGTAAAACCTACAATCTCTTGGAATTCATGCAGACATAGCGAATAATAGGTCACAATAGAAAAGGCTTATATAGTTGGGACCTATGTTTTAGTCATGTTAGTAATTATTTAGGTCTTGCGTTTTGTAGGAGTCCTTTAGTCTTATAGGAGATTTATATGCATTTCAAAAATATATAGAACTTCTGGAGCTTATTGTTATTATTATTATTATTTAATTATTATAAATAATATGGGTCTTAAGGAGCTTAAAATGGAACGGTATGAATTATGATCAGTGAGGATTCATATAGCTGAGGCCCTACTTGCTTAGGATTGAGGTCCAGTTGTTTTGTATGAACAAAATAACCCGTTCTCTGTGTATAATAGTAAAATCCTGAACAGTAATGCAATGGATGATGTTATGTGAGTACATTCCTTTGGAAATCGATTTATAGGTTTGAATGACCAATTATGAACTTCATCTTTTCCAACCAGGAAGTTAAAGAAATTTTGGAGCTTCTTAAGTCCACATGGCGTAATTTGGGAATCACAGAAACCATCCACTACACTTGCTATGCTTGGGTATTATTTCGACAGGTATAAAATGACAAAAAAGATACTGGTTTCTAGTTAGAGTTGCTTAAAACATTACTAGCATTTGCTTGACTACTAACCTGCTGATGGTATATCAATTGTTTGGACTAGATTTTACTTCTTTATCAATTATTTGAGTGGTGATGGACCACAAGCTCTTTGGAATATGTGGCATAGCTTGCAATTTCCTATTTCGAAAAGAAACTGATATTTCTTGAATCTAGCTTGAAGTAGCAGGAAAGTCGTGGTTCGTTGACTGAGTTACTAAAAGATTTGGAAGGCTTTGTTCTTTTTATGTTAGTTAGGTTTGCTGATGTCCTCTTGGTGTACTTATTGACCGATGCTAACATTCAATGTCAGTTTACTTTTTTGCATAAAATGAATCTGGGAGTGATCAAGAGTGGCTATCACTTCAGTTTCTCATTTGTTTGAATGTCCTGAGTATTGAGTGGCCATTTTAGATGCTTCATCCTTGTGTAAAACTAATGATGCATCAAATGTGAGGTTGTACTTACTGCTCCCTGCTTAGTAGCCTATCTGCATTCCGTTTGTGGTACCTATAGGAACCTGAATTTTAATAATTTTGATAGCAATTTTACTATTCATAATTAACAGTAGGTTGTATGGAAAAATATCATACACTATGTTTTGTGATTACTCAAGTATTATGCTTTTATTAATACAGATATCAACAATCCTTGGTGAAGCTACCAAAGAAGACCAAATTACCCATCATTTTGAAATAACCTTGATTTAACTTAACTGAAGAATGTGTAGCCTGCCTACTACCTATAAGATTGTGATTAGTCACTTACAGTTGTAACTTAATCTAGCTGAATTAAGGTGATTATTTTAAATGTGTGTATTATTTAAGGAAAAATGATGTTTTCTCTTCGTGTTATTCAACTTAGAAATTTGACCTTTGTCGAATCAAATGTGCTATTATAGTCTAATTATAATTTATAACTGCCTTAACTTTCACCATGGACTGAAAATTGGTTTTCTGAAATACTAAACCCTCATCCTCTCCCTGATCCACATTATTTAACTTTTGCAAATTTAAGTAATTTTTTTTATCCCAATAAGAAATCAGCTGTTAGGCAATTGCTTCCATCTTCTTTAGTTAACTGTTTGTAAATAAATTCCTGACATATTGCATCAATTTCTTCTTTCTTGGTTACCCACCCTTATTTCAAATTTGGTTACTTGGTTGAAGCTGATCCCTCCATCAATTCCTCTTTGCTTATTGTTGGTGCGTGATTGTCCTATTTCGATATATGCCCCTTGTGTTGTTGCAGTTTGTCATCACGGGAGAGTAAAGGATATTGCAATATGTCATTGAACAGTTGAAAAAAATACCATTAAAGGAACATATGGGACCGCAAGAGAGAATGCACTTGAAGAGTTTGCGTTCTAGAGTTGAAATGGAAGGGATTCCAAGAATTGACTTTCTTGCCGTCTTTCTTGTTGCCAATTTCAAAATGGGCTGATAAGCAGTTGGGAGACTACTATCTCGATTATGCTGAGGTTTGTGCACGATTCTAGGCGATTGCAAATCTTGTGCACATGATAAGTCATTTGTTTTAACTTACATTTACATGTCTTTTCCTGTTTCAAAATTTTGTTCGTGGGGTAATACAGACACTGATCAACTCAGAGCTTGTACTATAAACTCTGTTTAGCAATTTAAACTCTAAATTTTCTGGAAGTTCCTTGTCCGGGTTTTGTTTGGATTTCTTGGTTGCTGCTCGAGTCGGAACTCGTATGGAAGAGGTCGCTGTCTCCTCTGCTCGTCTCGTCCCCGTTCGCTGCCCGCAACAAGGTAAACAACTCGTCACCCTTTTTGTTGTCCACTTTGAATTCGTTGTGTTGGTCTGGTGTATTTTTTTTTTTGTGGATTCGAAATGAGTTTACGTGATGTGTTCAGTATGAGTTATCCCCTTCATCTTATTTTTCTAAAATGAGTAATGCGTGTTTCGTTTTCAAGATGATTTAATGCTTGTTTGGGCCTATTTTTCTGTTTGTGTTCTTTTCGAGTTCGTGGTTGTACCCCCCTCTGTTCGTTGTTCTTTTCGAGTTTGCGCCTTAAGCTTGTGTTGTATATTTGTTAACCTTGCTAAGACTGTCTATCCCTCCCTTTACTCCCTTTTATGAAGTTGCAAGCAATAAAGTCCTATTCTCGGTCATGTCTAGAAATTATGTATTTTTCTGTCATACTTTGTTGATATTATATGTTGATTTGGTTCATGACTAAAATGTTCAGCTTCCTTTAGTATCATTTGGCTCAGTTGCTACCGTTCTCAACTTTGTGAAGTTTAGTTTCCATTTATTCCTTACTAGTCGCTATTTGCTGTATGTTAAGAAGGAAGATTTTGTTTACTTGTGCTCCTTTGAATTCAGTGATGTCGTTTTCCAGTCATAGGAAGCATGTCTTAGCCTGATTGCTTTCTGTTAATCATTGTTGGAAAACTATATTTGTTTTCTCTTGGCGATTACAGTGACTTAGTGTGGGTATAAAGTGGGTTTATTATGTTATAAGGTGTTTGTTTTGAGATGGATTTTGTGAAGCTTTGTGTTAAATTAGTGTGTATTCTCTTGTTTCATTTTTTATATGTGTTTTAGGATAATTTCTTCAATTTGTAAAGTGTAAAGAATCATGCTAAGCTTACTGTAATGTCTTGTTGTCCTTGGATGCCATCTCTTCATTAATTGCTTAGGACACAAATGTTTGGCTCTTTAAATTATTAGTTGAAAACTACATTTCTTTATTTCTTTACTGTTAAAAGTGTGGTATATGAGTCGTACGCTTTCTTTAATCCACTGCTAGTTTGTTTGATAAAATACAATAGTATTATATGCTCTACAAAGAGTATGAAATTGATTCACTAGTGTCTTGCATTGTTCTGTTCCATTGGTGTGTTTCATTATATTTTTGAACATAGTTTCCTCAAGTCTCAATGTAAATGTATGAGCAATTATCTATTGGTGCCCAAGTGTCTGTATGTTTAATTTGATTGACAATTTCATTTTAATTAATTTTCCTTTAGTCACTTACTAATTGAGTCCATTGGATCCGTGCATTTCATTTTGAGCCAAGGAGGCTAAATCTTGTTCGTTTCGAGTTGAAAACCGAAATACCAGCCGCGTAAGTCGACGCACAGGTCCCGAGAACCAAAAATACTCTAATATACAGCTGATGTATATACAGCGTGATGGAGCGATATACATCAGCTGTATATTGTGTATAAATGCAGCATAAATGGGCCCAAAAGTCCCCAAAATTTCAGAAATTGTATTTTGTTATTTTGGGCCTAAGCCCTTTGTCTTTTATTATTATTTGTTAGTCTAGAACAGGTGGAGGATTGGGCCTAAAGCCCACTAAAAAATCAGATTGCCAAGTTAGTTTAAGACAGGTACAAAAGGAAGAAATGGGCCAGATCTAAATGGGTCAAAAGCCCAAAATGAAATTAGGCCCAAGTACTGGCCCAGGCGGACAGAACCAGACTTGGGCCCAATTTCTTCTTCATCTCGTATTTATTTTAATTGTTATTGCTTGTTTATTTGTTTGTTTAATTTTAAGGTTGTTCCCTAAATCAATTCCCCAAAAGATAACCACTTTAAATCGAATACTTATATTTTCCTAAAAATTGAATAAGTACTTGTTCTCTTCCTTGAATTACTTTGAGATATTTCACTTAGTAATATGCCCCCTTTATAATATTTCCCTTCCCCTTAGGAATGATTTGAAGTTTAAAAATTGTTATTTTCTCAATGTTGATTGAGTTGCTTAAAATAATTAGCCAATTAATTACCGAATAATCGTATGTTAGCGGACATTTCGGGTGCTTTCAAATCTTACTCGAAATGTTAATATAAACCCTGAACCCTTTTTCAATTGATTTTAACTGTTTTAAATCTTTTGAAAATTAGTTTTCTTTGGCGACTTTAAAAGCCCATTTTTTTTTAAAAATAAAATAAGACAACTCCGAAGTCCAACCAAATACATATTTCTTCTATCTTTTTTTTTTCTTCAAATTTCTCCTTCCTCTGTTTCCTTTTCCTTCTTCTTACTTCAAAGTCACTTCTATCTCTTTTTTTCCTCACTATTTTCACTTCTGTTTAATATTTTTCTCATTCAAGTTCTAAGTATGTACACTATCTATTTTCAGTTTTTGAATTGAAATATTTGCTAATATATTATTGTTATTGAGATTTTGATTATTTATATATGTAATTTATTATTTTAATTTTTTGATATTAATTGGGCCACACTTCAAAAGGCGAGATATGAATGTTAATTTTTTTGGTATTAATTGCAATGAACATATTATTTTACATATTCTCATTAATTAAATATTTAATATTCATAATTCTTTATAAATGTAATATAATATTCCAAAAAATATATTATTCTTCATCTCATATCCCCTATCCCCTATCCGATATCTCATATCTCATATCTCCTATCTCTCATATCATATTTCATATCTCAACTCATCTCTCATCTCTCATCTCTCATCTTATATCTCATATCTCATCTCATATCTCATTTCATATCTCATATCTCAAATCTCATATTTCATATCTCATATCCCATCTCTCATATCTCATCTCATATCTCATATCTCTCATCTCTCGTCTCGTATCTTATCTCGTATCTCACATCTCTCATCTCATATGTCATCTCGTATCTCGTATCTCATATCTCATATCTCATATCTTATATCTTATTTCATATCTCATCTCATATCTCATAACTCACATCTCTTATCTCTCATCTCATATTTCATATCTCATCTCGTATCTTATCTCATATCTCATATCTCATCTCGTATCTCATCTCATATCTCATATCTCTCATCTTATATCTCATATCTCATATCTTATCTCTTATCTTGTATCTCATCTCATTTCTCATCTCGTATCTCATCTCATATCTCATCTCGTATCTCATCTTATATCTCATATCACATCTCATATCTCATATCTCATCTCGTATCTTATCTCATATCTCATCTCGTATCTCATCTCATATCTCATCTCGTATCTTATCTCATATCTCATCTCGTATCTCATCTCATATCATCATCTCATATCTCATCTCGTATCTCATCTCATATCTCATCTCATATCTCATATCATATCATCTCATATCTCATCTCATATCTCTCATCTCATATCTCATCTCGTATCTCTTCTCTTATCTCATATCTCATATCTCATCTCGTATCTCATCTCATATCTCATTTCTCATCTCGTATCTCATCTCATATCTCATCTCGTATCTCATCTTATATCTCATATCTCATATCTCAAATCTCATATCTCATCTCTCATATCTCATCCCGTATCTCATCTCATATCTCATCTCGTATCTCATCTCGTATCTTATCTCATATCTCATATCTCATCTCATATCTCATCTCGTATCTCATCTCATATCTCATCTCATATCTCATATCTCATCTCATATCTCATCTCATATCTCGTATCTCATATCTCGTATCTCATCTCATATCTCATATCTCATCTCGTATCTCATCTCATATCTCATCTCGTATCTCATCGCATATCTCACATCTCGTATCTCATCTCATCTCATATCTCATATCTCATATCTCATCTCATATCTCATATCATATCTCATCTCATATCTCTTCTTTATATCTCATTTTGTATCTCATCTCATATCTCATATCTCATCTCGTATCTCATCTCATACTCATATCTCATATCTCATCTCATATTGAGTCTCCTATCTCGTATCTCATCTCATATCTCATCTCATATCTCTCATCTCATTGAATCTCTCATCTCTCATCTCATATCTCTCATATCTCATCTCATATATCTCATCTCTCATCTCTCATCTCATATCTCATATCTCATTCATATCTCATATCTCATCATCTCATATCTCATAGCTCATATTGATATCTCATATCTCATATCATATTGATATCTCCATATCATCTCACATCTCACATCTCATATCTCACATCTTGTATCTCATCTCATATCACATCTCATATTTCATATCTCATATTTCTCACAACTCATATCTCATATCTCATATCATCTCACATCTCATATGTTATCTATACTATCTCATATCTCATCTCTCTCTAACTTATTTCTCATCCATCTCTCATCACTCATATCTCATATCATTGTTAGAGGGTTTTACCTTGATTTTCTTACATTATTTGAAGTTTATTTTTTCCTAAAAGAACTGACAAACACATTACCATATATGTTTTTACTTTTCTTGAAAGGAAAATATAATATTCTTTCATATTTGGTTTATTCTTTCCTTTTTTGGTTTTGGAGTAGCTAGTCCTTTTCTTGTAAGAAAATGTTTTAGGACTCTATAAATAATGTGTTTGTTTCTTCTAACACAATAACAATAACAATAAAGTTTCAATGTTTTTCTTTATATTAGTTTTGATATAATAATATTTTGATTTTTAGTATAAGTTTTTGTTATCTGATTTATCAACTATATGATTTGCAAATTGTAAGCTTCCGCATGACGCCCTAAACACCCAACACTCATCTCATATCTCATATCATACTTATATATTATCTCTTATCTCTAATCTCATATCTCATATCTCATATCTTATCTCATATCTCATATCACATTTTTCATTTATCATCTCTCAAATCTCCTGTCACATATCTCATATCTTATCTCTTTCCTCTCATATCTCGCATCTCGTTTAACGTCTCTCTCTTCTCTTCTCACATCTCTCATCTCTCTCAACTCTCATATCTCATTTCTCTCATATCTCTCAATTCTCATCTGTCTCATATATTATTTCTCATCTCTTTCATATCTCAAATCTCTCTTCTCTCTCATATCTTCTCAACCTTCATATCTCTCATCTCTTTCAGCTCTCTCATCTCTCTCATCTCTCTCATATCTCTCATCTCTCTTATATCTAAACTCGAATCTCCCTCATGTTCATTTCTTACCTCTCAAATCTTATATCTCTCAACTCTACACTCTCTTGTTTCTCTTATCTTTCATGATCATATCTTCATTACTCATCACCTCATATCTCTCAACGCTGACTTTCTCATCTCTGTCATATATCTCTCATCACCCTCATCTCCCTTATCTCCCTTATCTCCTTCATCTCTCTCATATCTCATAACTCATCTCTCTCTATCTCTTATCTCTCTATGATACTCTCTCATCATATCTCTAATGATAATCTCTCATATCACATATCTCTTTACTACAAAGAGTATATAGTGCCTTGATTGTGAAATATCGATTGCTTGTTGAACTTGTGAATTGCGTGAAAGTAGTAGGATACTCCAAATTCGAAGGTCAAAGAATTTAGAAAACATTCTTAGTGGAAAAAATGTAAATGAAGGATCGATCCTAGTGGTGAATAATTTTCATGAATCTAAGAAATTGTTAGAATCCTTGATCTCTCTCAATATCTCTCTCGATATGCGATATGTGATATGATAAGATATGAGATTTGTCGATCTGAGATGAGAGATAAGAGGGGTGATGTGGCGAGAGGGTGGAAAGATAAAACTACCATACCATTACTATCCCTCGAGTAAGGATTTACCGATATGAATATTTAACTCCTTTATGTGTATTGTTATTGGTTACTTCTTAAAGAAGAAGGTCACACTGATTACATGATTCGTCCTTGGAAGCCCCCAAAATATAAGATTTGTTATGAAAGTGTTTTTCTGATTTTATTTCTAAAAGTTCCCATTGATTTTGCTTACATGAGACAAATAAGATTAAATATTGTTACCATTTTTGAAAGGGCATTGATTTCATCATTTTGACTATCATACTAGCATGTTTTCAGGCTTTTCCTTCATTAAAATGATTGTAGTTAATGTTATTACTCACTAAGCTAGCATCTCACTCTTTCCTAAATGTTTTTACAGAGAACTTAGGTGGTATTGACGAGGATTTCATTAATTATAGAGTGTGATTTGTTAGCATCTGGTGAGCTTGCTTTGCGTGGTAAGAGATATATCGAATTTCCATGTTTATTTTAAAACTCTTAGAGTCGCTCCATTTGTCAGTCCTTTATTAGAGTCATGATTATTCCTTTGTATTGTCAAGTGACTAGTTTTAAACTTCTTTTCGTAATTGGAGAAGAAATTGTATAATTGTGTGGCGATTGAATTGCTGATGGATATTAGGTATTGAGTTAGCGATGTCTCTATTGATTTCTAAGACATGAAAAACAGGATATGCCTAAAAATAAAGGAAACTTTGCCTAATTTTCTATAGAATTCTGGTAAGGCTTCCCCTCTTAGCACCGGTCATATTTCTAAATTGGGTCGTGACAAAGTTGGTACCAAAGCCTAGATTATTCTTGTGATTTATGAATCACACGTTATTAGTAGAATCTCAATTATGGTTATGTTGCCGGCCATTTCTATAATCGTGATTCTGCAAGGACGTGATAGGTTGTGTCTTTTCTTTCTTATTCCTTATTGTATGTGCGGTTACTGGGTAAACCAGATTAATCTAACATTGTTATCTACTAATCTATCACAAGTCTTGAACATAGTCATTTAATAACAAGAATAGTCCAAAGGTTCGGGGGTATCAAAAGTAACTTTTGTAAACACCCATCTCTCTAAATAAGGGGAACGAACAAACAAAAGTAGTTGAAAAAGCCAAGAAAGAGATCATTATGTCATTTGTGAGGAAATTTTGTGCACCTATGTGATATATACCATATATCATTTTATTTTTTAAAGAGTACTACTCTACATTTTAACAACATGAGAGTGTTACTGTTTGGACACTTTATTTTTTTATATCGAGCAAGAGGTATTTATAGATAGAATGAATAGATTCAGGCAACAAAATAGGGCCACCAGAGCTCTAGGGAGCTAAAGATTCAGATTTGTCAAAAACAAAAGTAGTCTTCAAAGTTTCTAAGAATGAAACCTCTAAAGGTTCTAACAACTTAAAGATTCTTAGAGGTTCTAAAAGGGTTTTGGGAAAGATTCTTGAGTTGGGAAATCACCACGTATATTCACACCATTTTTAACGCTTATTTCACATTTGCAAGCTTTTTTTTAGAAATTACGCAAATTTATCAATTTTTCCTTTGTAGCCCATGGATTTGGCGCCTCGGAGCACCCAATTTTTTTTCCTGAAAACACTTCATGAGGACCTCCGTATTGTGTTGGGGAACCACCACGTATACTCACACCATTTTTAACACTTATTTCTACATTTACATGCCCTTTTTTTTATATAAATTACGCAAATTCATTGATTTTTCATGTGTAATAGCCCATGGATATGGCGCCCTCGACCACCCAAACTTTTTTTCTGAAAAAACATCATGAGGACCTCCGTATTGAGTTAAGGAACTACCATGTATACTCACACAATTATTTTAACGCTCATTTCCGCATTTACAATTCTTTTTAGGAATAACACAAATTCATCATTTTTTCGTGTGTATTAGCTTATGGATCTGGTGCCTCGAAGCACCCAAAAAAAAATTCTGAAAAAACTTCATGAAGACCTTCATAATGAGTTGGGGAACCACCAGATATACTCACATCATTTTTAACGCTCATTTCTGCATTTCGAGGCCCTTTTTGGGAATTACGCAAATTCATCGATTTTTCGTATGTATTAGCCCATGGATCTGGTGCCTCAAAGCACTCAAAATTTTATAACTTCACGAGGACATCCATATTAAGTTGGGGAACCACCAAGTATACTCACACCATTTTTTTAACGCTCATTTCCGCTTTTACTGTAACATCCGACAATTTGAAATAGCTAAGAAGAGGCTTGGAGTTTGAAAATTTTCATTTTTGGAAAGGATTTGAAAATCTGGAATTTGGCTAAGTGTGGAAATCAGTGAGTTTTTGGCCAAATTTGAGCAGTCGTAACTCCTAGCTCAGGATGAGTTAGGAGTAGTTCCAGTTATGGTTGTGAAGCTTGTGGAATGATCTTTCCAACTCCACCGAGTTTGCTCGATTCCGAGTTCGTATGAGCGAGTTATGACCATTGAAAGTTGGGCAGTTGGCAGGGAATCCATCCGGAAAATTAAGGGCATTTTAGTCTTTTCCCTAGCCAAGTCTTTTGGGATTATATTGTTGTATAGGGCTGATCTTTGGATCATTTTGTCCCATCTTTAAAAGAGTAAAAGCTAGGGCTTGAGAAGAAGGAGAAGAAGAAGAGGAGAAAGAGGAGATCAACAAGTTTTCGTTAAAGATCAACGTGGATTTTTGTCGGGGGTGATCCCTTTCAAGGTATGTGAGTTCTTTGTGTGGTTTGATACTTTCCCCCACACACCAAGCTCATTTTATGATTTGAGGAAAGATTGGAATTGTTGTTGAAGTTATTAGTTGTTGTTGATGTTGTTTGTTGTGTTGTTGAAGTTTATGGTTGGTTGTGAGACATGATTGGGTTGTGTATTTGAGTTGTAATCTATGGTATGTTGAGGGATTGATGATCCTCAGTGTTTGTGGTTAGATCCATTGAAGTAAGGATGGTTTAGAATTGAAGAAAAAGGGGAGAAAAGTCGAGTTTCTGGGCAAGGGGGTTGGCGCGTTGCGCCTGCCAGCGCGCCCCAAAAGGGGCTCTGAGGTTTTCCCCTTGGGGCGCCGCGCCTCTCAGTGCACCAGCAGGTGACCTCTGACTTTCGAGGGCTGGCGCTCCGCGCCTTGCAGAGCGCCAAGGACGCTAAGTTTCCCCCATTCTTCCATGCTTTCTCATGCATGTTCCTAGGTGTTATACCTATGTTCCCTAGTTGTTTCCAACACCCCAAAGTGTTTCTAAACATCCCGAGCTCATCCAAATACGTGTGATCATATACCTTGAATCCATAGTTCAATTCAAGGCAAGTTAGTATCAAGTTAAAGAGAAGTTAGAGTCAAGTTAAGCCATGTTAAGAAGTAAGTTCAAGCAAGTCCTCCAACCCTTTCAAGAGTCTTCATTGAACGTTTTAACTTCGTTTTTAGACTCAAGTTTCAAGTCAAGCAAAGAGCTTAGAGTTTCAATCTAAGTAAAGAGTCTCAAGACTCAAGTTAAGTCAAGAGTGTAAGTTGAGTTCATTTCTCAAAAGCTATTAGGGAACTATGTATTCCCAAAGAAGTTTCTAAATGTTTTTACATTTGAGTAAGAAATGAACTATGATTCCAAAAGAGCCTTAGAGCTAGTTTTCAAGAAAAAGGAACATCGTTTCCAAGTGAGCCTTCGGGCTAGTTTTTGAGTAATTATCTCATTTAAAGAAAGACGTGTTTAAAATACTTACGAGCTAAAAACATTTTGGGAGTAGTATCGAGCACCAATTTGGGGACGCGAGTTCATATTAAACTCAACTCTCCATAAGAACCATGTAGCCAACATGAGAGTTAACGGGTCATACTTTTTAGATGAACCCGTAAAGTTAAGCTAGTGGATCCACTTAGTAAAGTTAGCTTCCTATATCAAGACCAGGTATAGGATGGTCCTCAGGCAACGTGAGGTAAAACGTTATATCATTAGCTTCTTATATCACGGCAAGGTATAGGATGGTCCTCGGGCAACGTGAGGTAAAATGTTGTATCACCACTCATATTCATAGTGATGGTTTGTCCGTTAGAGAAGTTCCCACAGTAGAAAGAGCATGGTTCCTCGAGGGTTCTGCTTAGTATGGATGAGGGTATGGGACTTCATTCATACATTGCACAAGTAGACCTTGAGAGGAAGCATGGTATTTTCATGATATTATAAATATGATTTTTACGTCATGTTTTAAGAGTTTTACAAGCTTTATATATTGCATGTGTCTTATTGCTTTATATATTGAGTTCAGTTATTCATGAGTTAAACAGAGCCAAAGTAAGTGTTCTCTTGTACTCTTTTCAAGCTTAAGTTGTGGTTTAGCTTTCCAGCTCGCATACTCGTACATTCAATGTACTGATGCCAGTTGGCCTGCATCTTATGACGATGCAGACACAGGTACCCCGGATCAGCATCCTGCACGTCGTTGATCCAGCTGAGCACTCTAGAGTCAGTGGTGAGCCTCCTTGCTTTCCGGAGGACTCGGTTATTTCGTGTTTCTAGTTTCTATTTTGTTAGGATGTTGCGGGGTCTGTCCCAACATCCATCTCAGTATGTAGATGCTTCATAGACAGTCAGTCAGTTAGTATTGAGTCTCTCATCTATGTATATATGTAAATATTCTATTTTGAGACTCGAGCTGCCTTTTGGCATGTTATGCATCAGTTGGTTGTTTTATAATCTTTCATTGCATTGAGTTGTACTGTTGAGTTAAGTTTCTGCTGAGTTAAGAAAGCCAGGCCAAGGGTTCACCTGGGGCCAGCAATGGTCTCCGGGTGTCGGTCCCGCCCAGGGTGTAGGCTCGGGGCGTGACATTTACAAACCTTTTTCTTTGGGAATTTCACAAATTCATCAATTTTTCTTGTGTTAGCCATAGATTTAGCGCCTCAGTCAGATCACCCAGAGGTTTTTTCTGAAAAAACTTCATGAGGACCTCTGTATTGAGTTGAGGAACCACCACGTATACTCACACCATTTTTTAACGTTCATTTCCGCATTTACAAGCTCTTTTTAGGAATTACACAATTTCATCAATTTTTTGTGTGTATTAGCCCATGAATCTGGCGCCTCGGAGCACCTAAAACTTTTTCTTAAAAGACTTAATAAAGACCTTCATATTGAGTTGGGAAATCACCAGGTATATTAACACTATTTTTAATGTTCATTTCCGCATTTGCAGACTTTTTTTAGGAATTACGCAAATTCATTGATTTTTCGTGTGTATTAGCCCATGAATCTAGCGTCTCGGAGAACCCAAAAAAATTTCTGAAAAAATTCATGAGGACCTCCTTATTGAATTTGGGAACCACCACGTATACTCACATCATTTTTAACACCCATTTCCACATTTACAGGGTTTTTTTAGGAATTACGCAAATTCATTAATTTTTCGTGTGTATTAGCCCATGGATCTGGCGCCTCAGAGCACCCAAAAGTTTTTTCTCAAAAAAATTCACGAGGACCTCCATATTGAGATGGGGAACCACCATGTATAATCACACTATTTTTAACGCTCATTTCCACATTTACAAGCTCTTTTTTAGGAACTAAGCAAATTCATCATTTTTTCATGTGTATTAGCCCATAAATTTGGCGCCTCAAAGCACACAAAAAAAATTTCTGAAAAAAACTTAATGAAAACCTCAGTATTGAGTTTGGAACAACCAAGTATACTTGCACCATTTTTAAAACTCATTTCCTCTACAAGTCCTTTTTTAGGAATTACACAAAGTCATATCGATTTTTTATGTGGATTAGCCCATGGATCAGGCACCTCGGAGCACCCAAGATGTTTTTTCTGAAAAAACTTCCTGACGACCACCGTATTGAGTTGTGAAACCACCACGTATACACGTATACTCACACTATTTTTTAATGCATATTTACGAATTTACAAGCCATTTTTAGGAATTTCTTAAATTCATTTTTCGTGTGTACTAGTATTAGCCCATCATTCTGGCACCTCGGAGTACTTAAAAAAATTTTCCGAAAAAACTTTATGAGGACCTTTGTATTGAGTTAGGGAACCACTACCTATACTCACACGTTTTTTTAATGCCCATTTCCACATTTACAAATCTTTTGTTAGGAATTACGCAATTCATCAATTATTCGTGAGTTTAGCCCATGGATCTGGCGCCTCAGAGCACCCAAAAAGCTTTTCTGAAAAAACTTCATGATGATCACCGTATTGAGTTGGGGAACCATCACATATACCACACCACCTTTTTAACCTCCATTTCCGCATTCATTCCCTTTTTTTTAGGAATTATGCAAATTCATCAATTTTTCATATGTATTAGCCATGGATCTTACGCCTCGGAGCACCAAAAATTTTTTTATGAAAAAACTTATGAGGACCTCTGTACTGAGTTTGGGAACCGCCACGTATACTTATACCATTTTTTCAACGACTATTTTCGCGTTTACATGCCCTTTTTTTATATAGAAATTACGTAAATTCATAGATTTTTCGTATGTGCCCATTGATTTGGTGCCTTGAAGCACCTTAAATTTTTTCTGAAAAAACTTCATGAGTACCTCGGTATTAAGTTAGGGAACCACCACGTATACTCACACAATATTTTCAACGCCTATTTTCGAATTTAGAGGCCCTTTATTAGGAATTAGTCAAATATATTGATTTTTCGTGTGTATTAGCTCAGAAATTAGGACCCTTAGAGCACCCAAATTTTTTTCTGAAAAAACTTCATTAGGACTTCCGTATTGAGTTGGGGAACTACTATGTATACTCACATTTCTTCATTTACAAACCCTTTTTATTTTTTGAAATTATGCAAATTCATTAATTTTTCGTTTGTATTATCCCATGTATCTAGCGCCTTAGAGCACACAAAAATCTTTTCCGAAAAAAAACCTAATCAGGACCTTCGTATTGAGTTAGGGAACCTCCACGTATACTCACACCATTTTATTAAAACTCATTTCCACATTTACAAGCCCTTTTATAAAAATACACAAATTCATCAATTTTTCGTATGTATTAGCCCATGAATATGACGCCTCAGAGCACCCAAACAAAGTTTCAGAAAAAACTTAATGAGGACCTTCGTATTGAGTTGGGGAACCACAACGTATACTCACACCATTATATTAAAGTCCATTTCCACATTTACATGCCGATTTTTCGTGTGTATTTGCCCATGAATCTGGAGCCTCGGAGCACCCAAAAAAAATTTCTGAAAAAACTTCATGAAGACCTCCGTATTGAGATGGGGAACCACCACGTTTACTCACACCATTTTTTAACGCTCATTTTCGCATTTACAGACTCTTTTTTAGAAATTAAATAAATTCATCAATTTTTTGTATGAACCCATGGATATGACGACTCGAAGCACTCCAAATTTTTTTTCTAAAAAAACTTAATGAGAACCTTCGTATTGAGTTGTTGAACCACCACAAATACTCACACAATTTTATTAAAGCCCATTTCCGCATTTACATGACCCTTTTTAGAAATTACACAAATTCATCATTTTTCGTGTGTATTAGCCCATGGATATAGCGCCTAAGAGCACCCAAATTATTTTTTTTTTGAAAAACTTCATGAGGACCACCATATTGAATTGGGGAACCACCACTTATACTCAGACCATTTTTTCAACGCCCATTTCCGCATTAACAGTCCCTTTTTTAGAAATTATGCAAACTCGTTAATTTTTCGTGTGTATTAGCCCATCAATTCGGCGCCTTGGAGGACCCAAAAAAATTCTGAAAAAATTTAATGATAACCTCTGTATTGAGTTCGAAACCACCTCATATACTCATACCATTTTTTAAAACACATATTTTCGCATTTACATGCCTTTTTTTATGAATTACGCACATTCATCAATTTTTCTTGTATATTAACCCATGAATTTGGCGTCTCGGAGCGCCTCAAATATTTTTCTGTAAAACCTTATAAGAACCTCTGTATTGAGTTGAGAAACCACCACATATACTCACACCATTTTTTAACTCCCATTTCTAAATTAACAAGCCATTTTTTTAGAAATTACGCAAATTCATTAATTTTTTGTGCGTATTAGTTCATTGATCTGGCGCCTCGAAACACTAAAAAAACTATAAAAAAGCTTCATGAGGATTTCCTTATTGAATTGGGGAATCACTATGTATACTCAAACCGCTTTTTTACCGCCCATTTCCGTATTTACTAGGCTTTTTTAGATAATAGACAAATTCATCTATTTTTTGTGTGTATTAATTAACCCATGGATCAGGCGCTTCGAAAAACAAGAGAAAAATTTCTGAAAAAACTTCATAAGGACCTCGTATTGTGTTTGGGAACCACCACATATATTCACACTATTTTTTAATGTCCATTACCGCATTACATGCCCTTTTTTAGGAATTACGTAAATTCAATGATTTTTTTGTGTATTAACCCATGGATCTGGCGCTTCGAAACATTTAAAATTTTATTCTGGAAAACTTCATGAGGACGTCCGTATTAAGTCGGTGACCCACCACGTATACTCAAACCATTTTTAATGCCCATTTCCACATTTACAGGACTTTTTTAGAAATTATGCAAATTCATTGACTTTTCGTATTTATTAGCTCATGGATCTAGTGCCTTTGAGCATTCAAAAAGTTTTTTTTGAAAAAAACCTCACTAGGACCTCTGTATTAAGTAGGGTAACCACCACGTATACTCACACTATTTTTTAACGCCCAATTCCACATTTACATGCCCTTCTTTAGGAATTACGCAAATTCATCGATTTTTCGTATGTATTAGCCATGGATCTAGCGTCTCGAAACACCCAAAAAAAATTCTAATAAAACTTCATGAGAACCTCCGTATTGAGTTGGAAAACCTGCATATATACTCACACATGTTTCTTAACACCCATTTCTGTATTTACATGTTGCTTTATAGGAATTACTCAAATTCATCAATTTTAAATGTGTATTAGCTCATGGATCTGGCGCCCAGAGCACCTAAATTTTTTTTCTGAAACAACTTCACGAGGAACTTCGTATTGAATTGGAGAACCACCAGGTATACTCACACAATTCTTTTAATGCTCATTTTTGCATTTACAGGCCATTTTTAGGAATTACGTGAGTTAGTCAATTTTTCGTGTGTATTAGCCCATGGATCTAGCGTCTCGGAGAAACCCATACACTTTTTCTGAAAAAAAATATCATGAGGACCTCCGAATTGAGTTGGGGAACCACCACGTATGCTCACACCATTTTTTAACGCCCATTTCCATATTTACATGCATTTTTCACGAATTATGCAAATTGCTCGATTTTTCATGTGTAAATGCCTATGAATTTTGCACCTCAGCAAACCCAAATTTTTTTCAAAAAAATCTTCATGACGACCTTAGCATTATGTTGGGGAACCACCATGTATACTCACACTATTTTTTAACACCCATTTTCGAAATTACAGGCCCTTTTTAAAGAATTACGCAAATTTATAAATTTTTTATGTGTATTAGCCTATACATCTGGAGCCTTAGAGCACCCAAAAGTTTTTTCTGAAAAACTTCATGAGGATCTTCTTATTAAGTTGTGGAACTACCACGTATATTCAAATCATTTTTTAATGATCATTTTTGCATTTACATGACCTTTTGTTAGGAATTACGCAAATTCATTGATTTTTCGTGTGTATTAGTCCATGGATTTGGCATCTCGAAGCACCCAATTTTATTTTTTTTTGAAAAAACTTCATAAGGACCTCTGTATTGAGTTGGGAAACCAGTGAGTATACTCACACCATTTTTTTAACGCCAATTACCGCATTTACATGCCATTGTTTTAAGAAATACAAAAATTTATTAATTTTTTGTGTGTAATAGCCCATTATTCTGGCGCCTCGGAGAACCCAAACGTTTTATCTAAAAAAACTTTACAAGGACCTCATTATTAAGTTAGGGAAGCACTACGTATACTCACACCATTTTTTAACGCCAATTTCTGGATTTACGGACCTTTTTTAGGATTTATGCAAATTCATCAATTATTCGTGTGTATTAGCCAATGGATCTGGCGCCTAGGAGCACCCAAAAAGTTTTCTAAAAAAAACTTCATGAGAACCTTTGTATTGAGATAGGGAACCACCATACTCACATAATTTTTTTTTACGCTCATTTTCGCTTTAACAAACCCTTTTTTAGGAATTATGCAAATTCATCAATTTTTCGTGTGTGTTAACCCATGGATATGGCGCCTCGAAGCACCCAATTTTTTTTTTGAAAAAACTTCATAAGGACTTCCGTATTTAGTTAGGCAACCGCCACATTTATTCACACCATTTTTAAACGTCCATTTCTGCATTTACGGGCCTTTTTATGGAAGTTACGTCAATTCATCAATTTTTCATGTATATTAGTCCATGTATCTGCGCCTCAGAGCAACCAAATATTTTTTCTAAAAAAACTTCATGAGGACATCCGTATTCAGTTCGGGAACCTAAATGTATCCTCACACCATTGTTTTAACTCAATTTCCGTATTTACATGCTCTATTTAGGAATTAATCAAATTCATTGATTTTTCGTGTGTATTAGGCCATGGATCTAGCGCCTTAGAGCACCTTAAATTTTTTTCTGAAAAAACTTTATAAGTGCCTCTGTATTAAGTCAGGGAACCACAACGTATATTCACACCATTTTTAACGTCAATTTCCATATTTATAGGTCATTTATTAGGAACTACACAAATTCATCAATTTTTCATGTGTATTAATCCATGGATTTGGCGCCTCAGAACACCCAAAAGTTTTTTCAAAAAAAACTTTAGGAGGACCTCCAATATTGAGTTAGGGAACCACCATGTATATTCACACAATTTTTTAACACCTATTTTCGCATTTACAGACCTTCTTTTAGGAATTATGCAAATTCATCGACTTTTTGTGTGTATTAGCCCATGGTCTGACGCCTCGAAACACCCAAGCATTTTCACAGAAAAAAATTCACGAGGACCTCTATATTAAGTAGGGTAACCACCACGTATACTCACACCACTTTTTAACGTCAAATTTCACATTTACATGCCTTTTTTGGGAATTATGCAAATTCATCAATTTTTCGTATGTATTAGCCCATAGATTTGGCGCCTCGTAGCACCTAAATTTTTTTCTGTAAAAGCTTCATGAGGACCTCCTTATTGAGTTGGGAAACCACTACATATACTCACACCATTTTTAACGCTCATTTCTACATTTACAGGCCCCTTTTCCAAGAATTACGCAAATTTATGGATTTTTTGTGTTATTATCCCATGGATCTACCGTCTCAGAGCACCTAAAAAAAATTCTAAAAAAATATCATGAGGACCTCTGTGTTGAGTTGGGGAACCACCATGTATACTCACATTATTTTTTTTAACACTCATTTTCGCATTTACATACCTTTTTTTTAACACACTGTTTTTTAACTCTCATTTCTGCATTTGTTGAGCCTTTTTTAGGAATCATGCAAATTCATCGATTTTTCGTGTGTATTAGCCCATAGATTTAGCGTCTCTGAGCACCCAAATTTTTTTTCTGAAAAACTTTCATGAGGACATCTGTATTGAGTTGGGGAACCACAACAGATACTCACAATATTTTTTAATGTCCATTTCCGCATTTACAGGCCTTTTCTTAGGAATTACGCAAATTCATTAATTTTTCATGTTATTAGCCCATACATCTACGGCCTTTGGAGCACACAAAAGTTTTTTTTGAAAAAAACTTCATGAGGACCTCTGTGTTGAGTTGGGTAACCACCACGTATATTCACACTATTTTTTTAACACTCATTTCCGCATTTACAGGTTTTTTTTAAGAATTACGCAAAGTAATCAATTTTTCTTATGTATTAACCCATGGATTTGGCACCTCAGAGCACCCAACAATTTTTTCTAATAAATTTCATGGGGACCTCTCTATTGAGTTGGGGAACTACTACGTATACTCACAACATTTTTAACGCAATTTTCGCATTTACATGACCATTTTTAGGAATTATGCAAATTGATCAATTTTTCGTTTGTATTAGCACATGGATCAGATGCCTCGAAGCACCCACAAATTATTCTGAAAAAACTTCATGAGGACCTCCTTATTGAGTTGGGAACCACTACATATACTCACACCATGTTTAACATTCATTTCCGCATCTACAATCCCCTTTTTAGGAAATTACGCAAATTCATCAATTTTCCATGTATATTAGCCCATGGATCAAGCGCCTCTGAGCACCCAAAAAAAATTTTGAAAAAACTTCAAAAGAACCTCCGTATCAAGTTGGGTAACTACCACATATACTCACAAAATTCTTTTAACGCTCATTTCCACACTTAAAGGCCCTTTTTTAGCAATTACGCAAAGTAATTGATTTTTTATGTGTGTTAGCCTATAAATCTGGCGCCTCGGAGCATCCAAAAAAAATTCTTAAAAAAACTTCATGATGACCTCCGTATTTAGTAAAGGAACCACCAAGTATACTTACACCATTTTTTTAACGCCAATTTCCACATTTACAAGCTCTTCTTTATGAATTATGCAAATTCATCAATTTTTCGTGTGTATTAGCCCAAGGATCTGGCTCCCAAATTTTTTTTCTTAAAAATCTTCATGAGGACTTCTATATTGAGTTAAAGAACCACCACGTATACTCACACCATTTATTTGACTCACATTTCAGCATTTACTGACCCTTTTTTAGAAAATACGCATATTCTTTGACTTTTTGTGTGTAATACCCATGGATCTGGCGCTTCGGAACACTCAATTATTTTTTTTGAAAAAAACATCAAGAAGACCTTTGTATTAAGTTGGGGAACTACCTCGTATACTCAAACCATTTTTAATGTTCATTTTCGCATTTAAATGTCCTTTTTATTAATTACGCAAATTCCTAGATTTTTCATGTGTATTAGCCGATGAATCTGGCGTCTTGGAGCACCAAAAAATATTTTCTAAAAGAACTTCATGAGGATCTCCGTATTGAGTTGGGGAACCACCACGTATACTCACACCATTTTTAACGCCATTTCCGCAATTACAGGACCATTTTTAGGAATCATGTAAATTCATCAATTTTCGTTTGTATTAGCCCAAGAATCAGGCGTCTCGGAGCACCGAAAATTTTCTTCTGAAAATACTTAATGAGGACCTGTGTGTTAAGTTGGAGAACCACCATGTATACTCAAACTATTTTTTAATGCATATTTCGATATTTACAAACCCCTTTTTAAGAAATTACGCAAAGTAATCGACTTTTTGTGTGTATTAGTCCACAGACCTGGCGCCTCAGAGCACCCAAAAAAATTTCTGATAAAACTTCATGGGGACCTCTATATTGAGTTGGGGAACCACCACGTATACTCACACTATTTTTTAATGCCCCATTTCCGCATTTACATGACCATTTTTAGGAATTACGTAAATTCATCAATTTTTCGTTTGAATTAGCCCATGGATTTGGCGCCTTGGAACACCAGAAATTTTTTTCAGAAAAAACTTCATTAGGACCTCCTTTATGAGTTGAGAACCACTATTTATACTCATACCATTTTTAACACCAATTTATATATTTACAGGCTTGTTTAAGGAAATTACGCAAATTCATCAATTTTTTGTGTGTATTAGCCTATTGATCTGGCATTTCGGAGCACCCCATTTTTTTTCCTGAAAAAACATCATAAGGACCTCTGTATTGAGTTGGGGAACCACCACGTATACTTACACCATTTTTAATTCCCTTTTTTGCATTGAGTTGAGGAACCGTCACGTATACTCACAACATTTATTTTAACACTCATTTTCGCATTTGCAGGCCCGTATTTAAGAATTACGTAAATTCATCAATTTTTCGTGTTTATTAACTCATGAATCTGGAGCTTCAGAGCACCCAAAATTTTTTTGTGAAAAACCATCATGAGGACCCCTGTATTGAGTTGGGGAACCACTACGTATACTCACACCATTTTTTTAATCGCCCATTTCTGCATTTACAAGCCTTTTTTTAGGAATTACACAAACTAATCAATTTTTTGCGTGAATTAGTCAATGGATCTGTCGCCTCTGAGCACCCAATTTTTTTTCCAGAAAAAGCATTATGAGGACCTCAGTATTGAGTTAGGGAACCACCATGTATGCTCACACCATTTTAACGCTCATTTCCGCATTTATAGGCTCTTTTTTGGGAATTATGTTATTCATCGATTTTTCGTATCCACGGATTTGGCACCTCAGAGCACCCAAAAACTTTTTCTGAAAAAACTTCATGAGGACCTTCGTATTGAGTTGGGGAACCATCACTAATACTCACCATTTTTTACGCTTATTTTTCCCATTTACAGACCCTTTTTCGTAATTACGCAAATTTATCATTTTTCGTGTGTATAAGCCCATGCATTTGGCGCCTTGGAGTACCAAAAAAAAATTCTGAACAAATTTCATGAGGACCTCCGTATAGAGTTGGGGAACCACCACATATACTTACACCATTTTTTTAACAGTCATTTTCGCATTTACAGACCCTTTTTTAGGAAATACGTAAATTCATCAATTTTTCATGTGTTAATGGATCTAGCGCCTCGGAGCACCCAAAAATATATCTGAAAAAACTTCATGAGGAACTCCGTATTGAGTTGGAGAACCACCACGTATACTCACACCATTTTTTTAATGCTCATTTTCGCATTTAAAGGCTTTTTTTAGGAATAACGCAAACTAATCAATTTTTCGTGTGTATTAGCCCATGGATTTGGCGCCTGTGAGCACCCAAATTTTTTTCTAAAAAAGCTTCATAAGGACCTCTGTATTATGTTAGGGAACCACCACGTATATTCACAATATTTTTTAACGGTCATTTCCGCATTTACAGGCTATTTTTTAGGAATTACGCAATGTAATCAATTTTTTGTGTGTATTATAACCTATGGATCTGGCGCCTCGAATAACCCAAAAAAAATGTGTGTAAATTTTTCATGAGGACCTCTGTATTGAGTTTGGGAACTACCAAGTATACTAACACTGTTTGTTTAATGCTCATTTCCACATTTACAAACCCTTTTTTTAAGGAATTACAAAAATTCATCAATTTTTTCGTGTGTATTAGCCCATGGGATCTAGGGCCTTGGAGCACCAAAAAATATTTCTGAAAAAACTTCATGAGGACCTCCATATTGAGTTTGGGAATCATCACATATACTCACACCATTTTTTTAACACTCATTTCCGCATTTACACGCCCTTTTTTATGAATCTCTCAAATTCATCAATATTTCATGTGTATTTTGCCCGTGGATCAGAGCACCCAAAAAAATTTACTAAAAAAACTTCATGAGAACCTCCGTATTTATTTTGAGAATCACCACATGTACTCACACCATTTTTTATCATCCATTTTCGCATTTACATACCCTTTTTTAGGAATTACGTAAATTCATCGATTTTTTGTATGTATTAGCCCATGGATCTGGCGCCTCGGAGCACCCAAAATTTTTTCTATAAAAACTTCACGAAGACCTCCTTATTGAGTTGGGGAACCACCACATATACTCTCACTATTTTTAATGCCCATTACTACATTTATAGGCCCTTTTTCCAGGAATTACGCAAATTTATGAATTTTTCGTGTGTATTAGCCCATAGATCTGGCGCCTCAGAGCACCTAAAAAGAATTTCTAAAAAAGTATTATGAGCACCTCTGTGTTGAGTTGGGGAACCACCATGTATACTCACATTATTTTTTTAACACTCATTTTCACATTTACAAACCCTCTTTTAAGAATCATGCAAAGTAATTCATTTTTCGTGTGTATTAGCTTATGGATCTGGCACCTTCGAGCACCCAAAAATATTTTCTGATAAAACTTCATGGGGACCTCTGTGTTGAGTTGGTGAACCACCATGTATACTAACACCATTTTTTAATCCTCATTTCCGCATTTACATGACCTCTTTTAGGAAATACGCAAATTTATCAATTTTTCTTTTGTATTAGCTCATGGATCTAACGCCTCGGAGCACCCAAAAAAGAATACTGAAAAAACTTCATGAGGACCTCCTTATTAAGTTGGGAACCACTACCTACACTCACACCATTTTTTAATATCCTTTTCCATATTCACGGGCCCTTTTTTAGGAAATTATGTAAATTCATTGATTTTTCGTGTGTATTAGCCCATGAATTAGGCGCTTCGAAGCATACAAACATTTTTCTTAAAAAGCTTCATGAGGACCTCCGTATTGAGTTGGGGAACCACCACGTATACTCACACTATTTTTAACGCATATTTTCGCATTTACAGACCTTTTTTTAGGAATAATGCAAAGTAATTGATTTTTTGTGTGTATTAGCTCATGGATATAGCACCTCAGAGCACCTAATTTTTTTTCTTAAAACAACTTCAGGAGGACTTTCGTAGTGAGTTGGGGAACCACCACGTATACTCACACCATGTTTTTAATGCTCATTTCTGCATTTACATGCCTTTTTTAGGAATTACGCAAATTCATCAATTTTTGTGTATATTATAGCCCATTGATCTGGCGCCTCGAAGCACCTAAACATTTTTTCTGAAAAAAACTTCATGTGGACCTCTGTATCGAGGTCGGGAACCATCACACATACTCACACCGTTTTTTAACGTTCATTTCCACATTTAAAGGTCCTTTTTTAGGAATTACGCAAATTGATTGATTTTTCGTGTGTTAAAGCCCATGGATCTCGCGCTTCGTTGCACCCAAAAAAAAATTTCTGAAATAACTTCATGAGGACCTCTGTATTGAATTAGGGAACCACCACGTGTACTCACATCATTTTTTAACACTCATTTATGCATTTATAAGCTTTTCTTTAAGAATCGCGCAAATTAATTGATTTTTCATGTGTATTATAGCCCATGGATCTGGCGCCTCGGAACACCGAAAAATCTTTTCTACAAAAACTTCAACCTCTGATATTGAGTTGGGGAACCACCACGTATACTCACACCATATTTTAACGCCCATTTTCGTATTTACATGTCCTTTTTTAGGAATTACGCAAATTCATCAATTTTTCGTGTGTATTAGCTCATGGATCTGGCGCCTCAGAGCATCCAAATATTTTTTCTGAAAAGACTTCATGAGGACCTCTGTATTGAGTTTGGGAACCACCACGTTTACTCACACCATTTTTTAACGTTCATTTCCGCATTTACATGTCTTTTTTTAGGAATTATGCAAAGTAATCAATTTTTCGTGTATTAGCCCATGGATCTGGCTCCTCAGAGCACTCAAACATTTTTACAAAAAAAAATTCATGAGAACCTCCGTATTGAGTTGGGAAACCGCCACATATATACTCATACCATTTTTTTTAACGCTTATTTCCGTATTTACAAGCTTTTTTTTTAGAAATTACGCAAATTCATCGATTTTTCAGGTGTATTAGCTCATGGATCTAGCGCCTGAGCACCCAAGAAATAACTTCATAAGGACCTCGGTATTGAGTTGGGGAACCACTACGTATACTTACACCATTTTTATAACGCTTATTTTCACAATTACAAACCTTTTATTAGGAATTACATAGATTAATCAATTTTTCGTGTCTATGGGTCTTGTGCCTCAAAGCACCCCCAAAAAAATTCTGAAAAAACTTCTTGAGGGCCTCTGTTTGAGTTAGGGAACCACCACGTATACTCACCATTTTTTTAACACTCATTTCCACATTTACAATCCTTTTTTAGGAATTACGCAACTTTATCGATTTTTCTTGTATTCTTAAAAGTTAAAGACATCCCACATCCTGGGTAACTCGAACCTTTATCAACTATAACATCCAATAAACCTTATAAAGAGGTAGTTCTCTTTCCGTTTTTATTACAGTAGTAAGACAACAAAATTGTCATGACATCCCACATCCTGGGTAACTCTTATCAAATATAACATCCAATAAACCTTATAAAGAGGTAGTTCTCTTCCCGTTTTTATTACAGTAGTAAGACAACAAAATTGGAGGAATGGTTCATTAACTTAAAATGTAGCATATGAAGGAGCTGGCAAGAAAGGAAATGGAGCAACCGAGGCATATGCTACAGGTGGTCGACGTTGACCATTTCCTATGGACTGCTTTCTTTTTTCTTCTTGTGCCTCTTCTGTAGTTTCCAATAACGGTGACATCTCAATAATCTTACCCGTGTGTTCAACAGTCATTTGCTGTTCACTCTCAGTTACACGATGAACTAGAAGCCCAGACATAAATACAGGAAGATACAGAAGGCTGGCATGGAACATTCTCCTAGCATCTTTGGTTGTACGGTTCATGTAGAATGATATTGCTGTACCACTGATTGCCAGAGCAAGAAGTGTCGATTCCAGGCAAAACCACCCAGATGTCAAACCCCCTGCACACACAAGGTCGTAAGAGAAGGCAGTCTAGATAGAAGTATGAAGAGCGAGGATTAAACATTAAGAAAGTGCAATCAAACTAACAACCCAACACCAGATGTGCATAATTCAGGTTCCATAATGATGTAAACAATTTCATGATTTTATGTACTTCACTGAAACCTTCACATATTTTCATTGCAGGATGACTTGAAATGTTTGACATGATTCGAAAAAAATAACACTTGCACCCAAAAAGGTTATTTATGCTTTCAGCAGTCCCAAGATGATGTCCACTTTCTTTGAAAAGAAATATTAATACATTTTATATCATAGGAAATTTTACAAGACAAACGTTTGTCCCCTCTTAACACACCAGATCTCTTTTTGACAAGTATTCGCATGTCCTTGTTAACACACCATTATCATAATCATAGTCAATCTAGACCACACTCAACTCTTGAAGAATCAGTAGTAAACAAATCAAGAACCACCAGCCTTATAAATCTGACAATCTAGGTCAAACATAACTCTCATCAACCTCAAATCTCAACAAGATGCAGAGAAAAGAAGTAGAATTCAAGAATACAATCTAAATAACTTCACAAATGTCACTCAATAGTACATCTTCGCTTATATGCTGATGGACTAATTTAAACTATTCTTGGATTAATCCTAAAAATAAACATTCTTGACCACTAGTGTGCCCACAAGCATATTGACACTTGACAGTATTATTTCATTTGTCTCAAACAGTTTATACAAGTTCACATGGTAATCAAAATTATGACATTTGACTATCAAATTCTACTTATGTACTGCCTTGGGACCTTACTGTTTAGCCTTATTTGGCCACCTTCCGAGCAATCATTCATGGCCATTATGGGGAAACCCTTTACAAAGGAGATACATTTTCTTTGGTTAAAGGTAATGTTGAACAAAGGAGATACATTAGTTGCGTTTACATATGAAAGGTTGAAATCTGGTGATCTAACACAGGGTTTCCATAAATGGTTCAGAATATTGAGAGATTTTCATCTTTGGACCGTAGGTGATGGAATTACTTTGATGATTTGTATATATATTTTGTTTAACTAATTACTAGGATTTCAGATACGTAATGGTACGAGATAATTTTGGACTACAAGATCAGACCAGATTATAGAGCAAGATTTTACAAGTAATAGTCAACAAATTGGAATTTTCAGTACTCATTTTAATGTGTCTAATTTTTATTTTTATTTTGCCAAAGTGCGGAAGAATTGACATCGAATTTAACTAAAATAAATGGTCCATTGTACCATTTTTAACTTAGGACACCAAAAGTTGGACAGAGAAACATACAAGTCCAATTACCTTATAAAACTTAATAATTCAAATTGTGCCAAATAATTCTTCACACAGCGCAATGCATAAATGGGAGTATTCCTACATAGAAAAATTACTCACAATCATAGGCTAGGTAACCCAATGGTAGTAGATATAGGCAGTTTCTCAAGGCTACAGAGGCAGTCCTCTGACCAGAAGCATCAGCAAGAGAGTACATTCTGAACCTGTACAGAAAATAAGAAATGATAAGTCGAGGAGGAATCTTAGGACCAACTTAGAAAAAATATAACATTGGACATTATGAGAGAAAGAGATGCTACATGACGTCAAGCTGTCATGTACTTTATTGCAAGGATTATCAAGAAATAATCAAGCCCAAAATTTTTGTTCACAAATCATCACGCGATGACTAGCTGAGAACCTCTTTAAAGATAGCAGATGTTTGGACAATCCTTGGCCTCTAGATGCATATGGCCATTAAAATGAAACTATATGGCTACCTTCACTACACAACAGCCTTAACATTGAATATCACTACATAATCAATACTAGTATGGCCAAAAGTTCAAAAGAGAAGATGCATACCCTCCGTCAGCATAATCTTTACGGCACAAGTAGGCTAAGGCCATGAAATGAGGTATTTGCCAAAAATACAGAGCAGCTGGGAGGAGCATTCCATTGAGAGACACCTGACCAGAAGCTGCAGCCCACCTTTACAAGGAGAGAGAATCTTTCAGATGGTACATCAGCTTCAGAACCATGACAATAACAGCAATTACAAAATACCAGAAAGCATGGCTAACCAAAAACTAAATCTAAGAATCTGCGGTAAGTTATACTCCTATAACATTTGCATAGAAACAATCACTTCAAAACGAAAACATGCAATTCAGCAGAATAAAAAATATGTCATCCTTTCTACAACTAATAACTAGTGAATTTTCCAGGCACTGAAGTCAAATTAATGATGTTCCATGAAGAGTGTGTAGCCACGTACAGAAGGCAAACCAGTAATACTTTGCAAAGGAAACTCAAAGCAAGAATAGACCTCAAAGCATGCCGAAATGATTGCTCTAGTAATTTTGCTGCATTATACAGCACATGGATTTGCTTATCAATGAACAATCCCAAACCAACTATCATTGGGAGGAATTAGCAAGAATAGAACGATATACAATCACATCTCCTTTGTGCAGAGGTACATAAACCCGAGATTGATAAAGCAGAAGCCTAAAGGTGTATAACAAGACAATTACCCAAGCAGGGGAGGAATAGCACCAACAATTGCGCCGACCCATGTATTAATTGGATGTATCTGCTTTAGTGGTGTGTATATAAATGCATACAACACAAGATTCGAAGCACCAAGGCCAGCTGCCAACATATTAGCCTGTACAGACCTTGTCATAGAAATTGCAACATCAGTCCCTTCCCCATTAATCCATGCAACAGAAAGATAATTATCAAATTGCAATACATATTGTTAGACTAGTTGCAAAGGATATCTGGCCACCTTGCTAGCCAGTAAAGCAGTGCCCAGCATGCCAGTAGAAGCTGCCCATGTTACTGCATGGGGTATACTGATTCGTCCTGACGGCAATGGTCTTTTCTTGGTTCTGTTCATCTTAGCATCATTTTTCACCTCAAACACCTGAGAGCAAACACAAGAATAATTAATTGCGTGGAGTTCCACTTCTTGAAAATGTATGTAAAAGTACATGCAGCATGAAATGTCACTGATGGATACAATCCCATTGTCATTAATTGCTTCACAAAGAAAAACATAGAAAGAGAAGGGAAATATTTCTCTACAGCCAACCGAGGGATTTTTCTCACTTTCAATGGGGAGGGGAGCTAACATAATTTTCATTTAGGTGGAAGTGCAGTTCTAGTAATAGGTAAATCCCTAAGGTTGTTCCCATCCCTGCTGGGGACATGCCAACCACTCTCCTTTTTACGAACACTTTCGGTGAAAGCGTAGTTATGAGCAAGATTGCAGTATTGTACCTGATTTAATGTGCTAGCTGATGCCGCAACCATCATTGTGCCAGCACATGTGCAGCAAAGTCCCATGTAGTCAATGGCACTACCACTCCCAAGGATATATCCAGTGCCAGAGGTTGCAACTACAAGCATGCTGATAACAGTGTAATTAGAGGAAAATGAAGCAGCAAAAGTACAGGGCGGTACTATATTGTGTAGCTTATTTGCTAACATTCTGGAAATAAATGAACAATCAGAATATGCAACACAGTTAAGAAGTAGTCAGCAAAATTAAAAAGAACCTAGAAGCTCTTCTACTTCAAGGAAGCCAAGGACTAGTAAGATTTGAAATTTGGAATAGTGCGAGAACCAGGGGCGGCTCAACATAATTCGAGGCCTAAAGCAAAATTTTAATTAGAGGCCTAAAATCTAAATAAACTTTCTTTGTATTTATTTATTTTTCTAAATTTTTAGATGTAAATTACTACTAAATATCTTTTATATAAATAATTTTTTCAAATACTTTTTTCAATTATTATTTTAGGTAAGATTTTATCAATTCAACATTGAAAAACATCCTTTTATTAAGACAATTATTATATGAATTATGAACATAATTCTATAAGTAATAAGTAAGTTGATAAACTTTAAAGATAAGAGTTAGAATCATAGAATCTGATTCAAAAAGTTGATAACTTTGTATGCCTACTTTAATATGAAAATTTATGAAGAAATAAAAAAAGAATTTGTAATTTACTTTGTTCAACACTTTTCGACTATTGATTCATATTTTTGAGAGTGTATTACTCTAACTATCAAAGATTTGAAAAAATAGAGTGCAAAAAAGAGTTAAAAATAATAAATAATGTGAGTGTTAGCGAAAAAAATGTAAGAGTCCAAAACAATGTTTTCTTGATTTCTTCTATTTTAATGGAATTAAATACATAATTTTTTATTTGTAGAAATTTGAGGCCCCCAAAAACGGGGGGCCTAAGGCCAATGCCTTAAATTTTATATGCAAGAGCCGCCCTTGGCGAGAACTCTTTTTTTTCCTTACTAAAATAATTGTGTATCAGAATGCAGAAAGATGAGAATGTAGCCAGTGTACAAGAACAACAAGCATCTTGTCTACTTTTGCTACTTCTAGTTTGGATCCAAGGCCCTATTCTTTTGTACTTAACAGGGATATGAATCTAAATCATTCATATCTCAGCCCATTGAGGGCCATTTATTTCTATTATTAAGATTATGACGTCTGAATTTGAGCATACATCTGAAAAGTCAGATAATGTTTCTAAACCAGCCATGAAAATGAACATAAATCTAACTCTCATAACCTTGAAGATGGACTTGCAAAAAAATTTGCCATATAAATTTACTTGCAAGGTTACGAATATCCTTTGCTATTATTTCTTTTATAATTATTAAAAATAACATTGAGATACGAGCCCAAAACTTGTAAAGTAACCCATCCATACCAGATAAATGAGGGATAAAAACTGGTACTTGTTATTATCAAAATCAAGATTCCTACTTTTGTAATCTATTGAAATTTGTTAAACCAATTCGTCTTACTCTTAAGCTTTTGTTTCTGATGCTAGAAAACTAGTGTCACAAACTCATTGTACTTAGATTCATCAAAATGTTAGAAAATCTCTTCTTTGTACTGGAATTAACCCACCCCAACAAACACACAACTTATACCAAAGCCTCTTATTGTAATGGTAGGGAAGACAATCAATCAAGATTTATGGTGTAAGACCAAGAAAATTGTGAACCTAAGAAACTAATAGGTAAAGAATTTGAAATATTACTTGTTCAAGACATAAAGATTCAGTTGGCTGGATGAGATAAGAGGTTTTAAAAGAAAAAAAAATGTAGTTAATAGGCTGATAGCTGAATGATTCAAGTTCAGATCCCATTTAGTGCAAGTAAATAAGGCCTAAGTGCAATTGTTTTCCTTTTAAAGCCTCTCAATAGGGTCTAAATGAATCTGAATGAATCAAATCTATAACAAAGTCTTAATACCATTCAAACTTTCTAAAAGCATAATTTTTTTTGGCAAAAGAACTTCACCCATTGTTATCCACTTCTGCAAAAAGAACTTCACGCTTCTCGTTCTCTCTCAACTATCAACCTGCCAAATCTCTTCTCTAGAATAGGTAAGATATCAAAATCTTTCCAAGTATCTACCTACATTTAGATTCATATGCAGTTGCCGTCTTGGATCAAATTAGAGAATTGTGTCTCTATTTTGATTGAATGCAATTGAAAGAGAAGCCTCGATTAGCGTTGACCAACTTACCAACAGTAAAAAAATTACAGAGGACTAAAGATTGGGGGTGGGTCAATGATAAAATGTATAACTTGATTAAGAGAAAAGAAATAGCTCAACTTTTGCATAGATTGATGGACTCTAGGTGCAAAAAAGGAAGAGGATTGAGGAGAAGAGCCATGGGACCAATCAAAATCAGTCAAGAAGATATTGAAGGGTGGAATTCTTGGAGTATTAGAAATACTGACAAATTCATTTGGGATATTTCTCGTAGTAGAAGTACTCTCTATTGCATATTCCTAATCTAAAATAAAATATTCATTAAAGTCATAAAAAAATCAAAATTTAATCAAATAATGATTTTATTTTGTTTCAATTAAGATTTTTCTAATATTTTATTGCTAAATCATTTAATTACTATTTAATTTAAATTGTAAAAAATTTATTATGTTTAAATATATTAATTAATTGCTTATACACATTTAGATGTTGAAACAACAAAGAATCTTAATTATTTAGTGTTCAAAGTAGAAAAAAACATCTTAATATTCAAATATGTATAGAACCATACACTATGTTGCTCGGACTCTTCAAAAATGCCAACGGGTGCGTGTCGGATTCGCCAAAAGTAGTGTATTTTTGAAGAATCCGAGACGGGTGCGGCATCAAAAGTGAAGAGTCCGCGCAACTAAGACCATACATCTTAATCTTAAACAAGCAAGGCCTTATTATATGCTTTAATCTTCTTACTACTACTACTACTAAAACACTAACCCCATTAGGAAAAACTTCTCTTGATAACAACGTTGTTTCCCTTGTTCCCATAGCTTAGCATCAACACTCCTTCCTCTTACTTTTGGCCCACAGCCTACTATGTCCGATTTTTTCTGTTGTTTTTTTAAGCAGATTTTGATTATCATTTCACCTCATATATTTGCAATGTAAATATAATACAAACAGAAATAAAAAAGAATTGAATATGAATTGAGTGTTTAATGATCTCTTGTAGTTCAACAATATATACCGCTCAACTTTTGCCTCTCACTTTTGGACCTTCTTAATATGTTTTAAGGTTTGAACTAGACCTAGCATCACCCAGAAAACAAAAATTAGACTAAAAACGAAGCATCCTACGATAACACGCATGCCCAGATGCTGAATAAAGTTATCCATCAAACCAGGCAACATGGGCTACACTATCAATATCCCATATTCTTTTAAAAAGAAGTTAAAGTTACAATTATCCCATCAAGATTTTTCCTAATCTACAATTGGAAAACCATATAAATGCCTCTTCAAAATGAAAACTTTAGGTTGTTTCAATAAGCACAATCAAACAGGCCTAAACATCCCAATAACTCTATGAAGTTAATAGATACACGAGTTAATATACATATTCCAATAATTAGATTCAGCTAGTTATAAGCCGTTCCATTACAAAATCAATCAATCAATCAACTAGACCATCAATCCCAAACAGAGCTGGGGCGACAATCAATCCTATGTAACCATTCCGGTCCACATAATTCCAATACACTACTTTGAATAAACAGTTTATTACACAAAATTAGCAATTCAATAAGAGAATTCATACGGAAAAAAGTCCTAACCTTAAGCGAGCTTTAGAAAGCTCCGCATAACACCGCCCGTAATGCTTAGCCATGTCCACAATATCCCTACCTTTCAAAACTGATGCAGCCGCAAAAGATGATAGATCGACAGCTGAAGAACCCGGAGATCCGGTTCGAACCCACTCCGTCGATGAAAATCCCACCTTTACTGTACCGGCGGCTTCAGTAGACTCCGGTCCGGAGCCGGCGGATGTAGAAGTGGATCTGCTGGCAACGCCACGATTAAGCAAAGGAAGACGACTGTAGGAGGATTTGGATGTGAGGAGTTTGGAAGAGAAACCCACCGAGTTCCTCCACATGGTGCCGAGTCTTGAGAATGTTTAGAGTTTGATCTTTTTGACCTCTGAAATTTCACAAGTCGTGTTTTGTTCCTTAATTATCCTTCCGCAAGAACCAAGAAGTGTAACTTTAGATTTTAAGGGTCATTAGAACGGGGTATTTCTATTTGAGCCCCTGAAATTTTACAAAATTGTGATTTATATGCCACATATTATGTAGTGTCTTTTTGTGCCAAGCTTTTGTGGATTGATATTTCATGAGAAAATAAATCAAGGTGGCTAAGAAACACGTCTTCGTCAATATGTTTGCTTACTAGCAAAGGTAATATAGTAATTTCAAGTGTTTTTATTTTGGTGGACACATTTTTACTTAGGCCCTCAAATCAATAATTTGAAATTGAATTTTGTTTGAATGTACCATTTGAAATACCACTTATTATACCGTATTGCTAGTAGGATATAACCAAGATCGAAATGAGTGCTTGAATTGGATCACACCCTATCTTTCTAACATAGAAAAACAACCAAACATTTGGCTGTGGTAGAAATTTGTAAAGAAACTTTACTGCCATCTTAGATAATGTTAAATCCACACTACTTTTTGGTCAAAGGAATAGAACCAGAATGTTGATTTCTCAAATTTTAAGTGGTCTATTTGGTTTATGCTCAATTGTGCTATTTTTTAGGGAAAAAAAGGTATGTTAGAATATGTGGAATAGAACAAGAAGTAATTTTACTAATGCAAAGAATAGCTTGGTACATATCATTCTTCTTGAGGTTCTGCTGGCCATCTTCTTTACACTTTACTCAATGGCTAATTTCAACACATCTTTTGCTCAACTTAGATAAACAATGATCATACCCTTCTCTAATCTGTTACTATTAACTTATATACACTGACAGTGCACGTAAAAGAATTTTTACATTATTATTCGTAGTAGTACCAATGAATCCTTCGTCCAAATAGACGACCAGCCTGCTAACATTGTGTCATGGAGATTAGATCTTTTTTAATCAATTTTGAGCCTAGAATCTCAAATCACCCTGCTTCTCTTCATCTTGTTTTCCACTACTTCTTTGTTCAAACTCAATGTACTTGTACCACTTAGCACAAATGAGGTAGACCACAAAATCAGCTATTGTCAATGCTGCTAAGAGGAAGTAAAATCTATCCAAATGGCCTTTGTTGAGGTTTCCAGGTATCCATCCAGGCATTTTATCGTTAGTCGAAATTTTAATAACAATGGAAACAAGCAAACTGCTGACATAGTTCCCTAGTGAAATTGAAGTCATGCAAAGTGCACTTCCAAAGCTTTTCAATCCATCAGGTGTTTGTCCATTGAAAAACTCCAATTGTCCAACATACATGAAAACCTCTGATGCTCCAATCAGTACATATTGTGGGACTTGCCAGAAAATACTTAAAGAACTCGAATTCGTGCACTGTGAACAATCTTTGTTGGCATATTTTAACCTGAAATGCTCTACTATTCCAGCTGCTAACATTGCCATTACAGCAATTATGAGGCCAACTCCCATACGTTGGAGCTCGGTTAGTCCTCTTGGAGATGACTTCTTTAGACTGGCAACGAGGGGGTCAAGAACTCGCCTGTAGATGAAAATGAATGCTGCAACACTAAGGATATCAAAGCTTGACATGCTAGCAGGAGGGATGTGAAAGCCTGAGACCATGGTTTTCATGGCATCGCCTTGTTCCACGAATAAAGAGGCCATTTGAGTGAACACAACAGAGTAGAGAATTGTACAAAGCCAAATTGGAAATAGTCTTAGAATGCATTTCACTTCTTCCACTTGAGTTACTGGACAAAGGCGCCACGGATTATCTAATCTCTCTTTTGATGTGATTATAGCTGCTTTATCCAAGAATCTGTTACCAAGAATATTTTTGTTATAAATATATCCACTTTTCCTTTGTAAATGTAAACAAAGCGCAGCACAGCAACAACTAGGAAACAATGCAAGCACATAGGGCTGAATAACTTACCTAAATTCTTTCGTATGCAGTATGTTTCGACTGCTATTATCAGCAAGCTCTCTTCCATCACCTTCATATAACTCATCTCCATTTGAAGGTTGCTCTATCTTCCATTTCCTAATTGCAGCTACAACCACTTGACAAAATCTTGAAATAGGGTTCCCGGTTGGCTTGAAGTGTCGGTACCAAGGTGTCCCAACAAGAAACAGAACTAATGCCAAAATAGCTGAGCCAGCTGATGCACAAAAACCCAATGTCCACATTCCCTTATCCTCAAAATAGACCAAAATGGTGTTTGAAAACAGAGATCCAAGATTCAATGCTAAGTAGAAATAGCTAAAGAAAGACAATTTGGAGTGACTTTCTTGAGGATGATCTTCATCAAATTGATCTGATCCAAATGTTGCAATGGTAGGTTGATACCCTCCATTTCCAAGAGCAATTAAGTAAATGGACACATAGAAGAGCATTGTATGGAGACTTGAAGGGGATCCACAAGGGGCTTCTTCATCTCCACAACCATTAGGCTTGATCAAGAAAATGTATGAACATAATGATAATAATACTAATCCCTGCAAAGAACACAAATTTCAAATTTTTAGTACCTAGTATTTCAACATGAGTTCAATTTTAATACACTACGTATGGAAAATGAGCTAGGTAACGACTTATTAGTGCCACCACACATGGTTAATGATACGCATTCTCACTTTATTTTTTAACTACTAAGGTTAAATTACATGGTTCTAGTGTAAAAATCAAGTGTTGATAACTCTAAACATATGTGAAGAGTGAAATGAGGAAAATGACTTACCGCGACAAAAATGGCTTGGAAGATGGCACAAGTCTTGTATCTACCCCAATAGGAATCACTTAAGAAAGCACCCAAAAGTGAGAAGATGTAAACAGTTCCAGTCCATTTGCTAACATTATTAGCTGCTTCAGCATTATCTTGCCCCATAACTCTTGTAAGAAATAGGACTAGATTCACTCCAACTCCAAAAAATGCTAGTGTAGCTAAACCTTGATTCACTATATACATCATCCAAAAACAAAATAAATACTACTAGACAAAGTAAAGTTACCAAATTGACATACTATCAGTGTATTTTAACCGATTATTACATGTAAAGTTAAAATTACTGTAAATAGTTACATGTTGATTGAGTAAAAAAAAAAGTGTTAACATAACATGATAAACTTACCAAGTAATAGAACACCAGCAAACCATCTTCCTGTCCTGGCACGCACAGCAGGGCGACCATGCTGATCTACAGTTCCATCAAGGGTGAATTCTTCATGTGGAATATTCCCTAACTTCCCATCCTTCAAAAATTAAAACAAAGAAAAATATTAGTTAGTTAAAAGTTGTCGTCGTGTGATATATCAAAAAGGTCTTGTTCAAGCCTTACTATAAAATAAACACAAGGTAAAGCTAACTTGTACTCCGAAAATACATGACACATGTCTTCACATATCACTTTTTTATTACTAAAGGATAGTTAAATAAATGCTAGTACATATTTTCATGTATTAATTTTTTTTAAAAAAACAAAAATTGGCATTTTCTTTTCGTTTTCAAGATATAAATATTTCTCTTTTAGTACAAACATTTTACTTTTCCTCTGCTTTCTCCAATATTTTTTGGAATTTTCATCTGATATCTGATATTCGTATTGAAATTTGACTAAATTTGAATTGCACGTTGGCCAAGGACAGATCTCCCAACATAATTTTTCTATTAGCAAGGATCAAATCTGAGACCTTTAATTAGGGTGAAAAATTCCTAGTCATTCTACAATATTTCATGTTGGTATGATTTCTCCTTTATCCCGTGAAAGGGACGACGTCTACACTCTACACGACGTGTTATATCATATATTTGTCTTTTTACAACATTAAAAGTAATGTAACAATTTTCTGCAATAGAGAATTAAATAAACGTACTTTTAGTTCTACTCTTTTATTGTTGAACATCTCTTTCTAAGTCATTAATCCACTTGGCGTGACTGGCTTCTCTTACACATATACTCATCAATCATCAGAATGTGTATCTAAAGCCAATAATTAAGCCATGGCACATTTTTATGCTATCAATTTCCTATAGTAAAACACTAGCTAGTACTGCACGTTTTGCTTGAACTTGCACATCTAAAATTCGTATTCAATTAAAAATTAAAAGTCTACACGGCAAGCTAACTCTGACATGACTTCAATTTTGTGATTTAAATTGTATTCTAGCTCTGTCCTATATTCTGACACTAGGTTTATTTGATCCCATATGTTCTTTTATATGTAAAAATTCATCAAAATTATGATAAATTACTCAAAACTAAACACCCGATTTTAAGTGTTTAATAATGAATCCAATACTAAAAACCTTAAAAGTTGAACTTATTAAATTCAAATTTTAGATTCGAGTTTAATGTGCTACAACAAATTATAACAGATCAACTAATAATGAAAAATAGTTTAGACCAATGTGTGTATAAAATAAAAGACATCCAAAAAAAAGAACTAGTCGATATAGAAATTCATGAAATGATGTGCACCATAAGATGTTTAATCCTCGTTAAGGGATCGAGAGGCCCTAGTATGAATAGTAATTAAAAACCCAAAGATCGTAAAAAGTAATAAAGACATATGGCAAGAATAAACTAAATTAGAAAAAGAAGGAAAAGTAGAAGACCATGATACATATGCATGCAATTGAAGAAGCTAAGAATAGAGACAGAGCGGATCTAAGGTTAGGTGGTTAAAACTAATTATATAAATATAATATAACATCATGTTATATTAAGATTTAAGAGTATATATTTTTTAAATGACTTAGCTCAACAATTATAGTATCAGGCTACATAGTTCACCAAGACTAGGGATATAATACAAGGAGGTGCAAGGGGATTGAATTGAACGTCCATCCTCAGATAATTATAAATTTATGTAAATAGGATTAAAAAAATTATTGAATCTTCTTGACATAATGTTATTTCCTTAAATTCACTTATTAAAATTTCTTGACAGAGGCAGCATCAAACTCCCCCATAGCGGTAGCCTTAAAAAAATCCTTTTGAATCGAATCATAATTCGAATTCACAAAATTCAAGGCATAAGCAACATATATACATATGAAAATGATAAAATGTGTTAGCTCGTTCTGAATTCATTAACTTCAGATCGTGAATAGAGGAGTGAGTACGTAATAATGGAAAGGGAAATGCATATATACAAAATTACCATTTTGCCAATGTTTAAGCACTCCATTGTTTGTTGTGTTATAGACCACAAAGCTTCTAGCTGAACTTCAGTTGGAAGAGATACTATTTGTTTTCTAATTGGAGGATCGGATAAAGGAAATAAAGGAAATGCATGTGAGGAGAGATGGAAATTGGTGGCCTATTTATACATGTTTCAATGCACACATTAAATCGGATTTGGTTCCTCTTCATTACATTTTCTTTTCAGCTCATCAACTAATACGTTTAAATGAGTGACACGATTAAATTTAGCAAACATCTTAACAATAATAATAATATATCCAATAAAATCTCATAAAGTGTGATCTGAAAATGACAGAATATATACAAATTTTAACTATGATTAAAATATTTTTAGTATGCAATATAAATCTCCCCAAATATTTTGATACTCATTAATGTCAATTTGTAAGAAAAATTGAATTAAAGAACGTGTGAGGGGAGTGAAATCATATTTTAATTTTCAATTGAAAAATGGAAAGCAGACTTGAGTACTGTTGAAATTATCTGTGATAATATTTACTCTAATTATCTTTCATTTAATTTAGTTAAAATGGCGAATATATGAAAAGACGTGGGAAAGAGCATTGTGATACTAATATTTATTTTGATGATATTAAATTTAATCAAGATTTTAAATATATGAACGACTTTCTGATTTATCGATTTTTTCATGTACAATTTACAAATAAAATTAATGAGTACCAAAATTAAAGGATGCCTTCCAAAATTTAACATTTTAATCATGGTTAAGATCACTTGTTAAATTGATACAATCTTGATCTTTAATTTATTTTTAAAAAAATTATTAGATAAATGTTACTTATCTAAATGTGTACTTTAGAAAATGAAAAAAAAAATGTAATAAAAAGAAGTTGAATCCAATTAAATCAATAAAGCTATTGGAGATATATTGCGTACGCAAATGAAATGATTAAAGTTAGAGTTGGGAAACATTATTATCCTAATTCATAGGCACGAAGAAGTAGGAGACACATATCAAAGTTATTTTTCGGTCTTCTCGTAGTTTCAATTTATTTGTTGAATTTTTATTTGATAATTCTATCCAAGTAGCAAACTAGATTGGATTAGCCTCAAGAGTCAAGCTCATTTTGACGGTTCTAGTTATAATATGTTGATTGTCGACTTGTATCAAAGTTATTTATCAGTACTCTTTTTGTTTCAATTTATTTGTCTAATTTTCATTTGATACATAATTTTACGGTGTAATTTTTTTTTTTGTAATATGGGGAAGGGGTTAGCGTAAACATAAATAAAGTTTCAATTTTGGAAGTTTTAGACTTTACATTATTGCAGAAATTTAAAGAAAAGTTGTATTCAAGTGGTGGAGGTGTTCATGTCCACTTCAATATAATCACACAATTGAATTTTGAGGGAGACGCAAAAGAAAGTGAGCAGAAGAAGAATTGACACCTCAGAAAAAAGACAATTATTAACAACTAGAGGTGTTAGCTTGGCCATTGATTTTTTATATATATAATTATTCGGTATTCAAAATTAATTATTATCCTATTTATTTAAGAAAAAAAATCTTAAAATTTAATATCGAAACAATTCATTGCATTTGACAGTGATGTTTATTTAATTTTGAACACTGTTACACATCTCTATGATTGGATTTTCTGTGTATCAATCACCACCTATAGAATCTCACAAATAATTGGTGTTGATTAGACAAATACTTAGTTACGACATCATTTTCTTAGAAAAATAATGGCAACAATCCACATGAATATCTGGCAGCCATTTAATACCAATTTATCGATAAATTAACGATAGGAAAGGGTTGTTAAATAAATATTACTACATTTAGGGAGAAAATAACTTAAAGGGTAGAAAACTAAAACTATCTTATATCATGGTAGGGGTATTTATTTATAAGGAACCGGAATTATAATAGCTTAAGGTAATGTAGTAAAATGATTTATTGCAATCTAACAATAATAATATATTCATTATTCAGTATATTCTTATAAGTGGATCTATGGAGGGGGACTAGGGAGTGTATGTCACGACCCAAAATGAGTCGTGAGTGGCACCCACACTTAACCTCCTAAGTGGGCGAACCAAGGAATTCAAACCCCAACATATATCAATAACTCAACTACGAATAACAACAATAATGCGGAAGCTCAAAACTTATTAAAGTAACCAATCAAATAAACCTCTAAAATCTACCACTTATTATCCCCAAAATCTAAAAGTCATCACATCAAGGACATCTAATTTTCAAATACTAAGTCTAAGAGTATTAAAGACACCAAAATAAATGAATAAAATAGTTTATGTCCGAAAACTAAGGACATCATGCCATGACCAAGAGAATCCAACACGAGCTGGAATGAATAGCTCACCCTGGAACCTGATGTGCTGGAGACTGGCTAGAGCTGAGGGCGAGTCGAAGTCACTAATACACTCGCTGCACTCCACAAGAAAAAAACAAAGAAAAATACAAGTAGGGCTCAATACAGGGCAACATGTACTAAGTAGATATCATCGGCCAACCCAAAATAGAAAATAATATGTAATGAATAATAGTATAAAATCAACTATGACACTTACCAGGTGGCAAGCAACAAACACATGAACCAGTGTCAACAACACTAAAGTAAGTATGTAATCATTCAACAATATCAAGATCACACATGAGGATTCATGCCTCCAGACCAAACTAATTTGGGAATTGAGTTCTTTGAGATTGAGTACATTAAGTTAATTCAATATCTTTTTGCTTTAATGTTACCGTATCGGAACATGACACTCCGATCCAATAATATTGTGTCGGAACGTGACACTCCGATCCAATTATACTGTGTCGGAACGTGACACTCCGATCCAATAATATCGTGTCGGAACGTGACACTCCGATCCAATAATATCATTAATTTATCATTTATTATCACCACTTTCAATTCATTAACAATATTTCATCAAGTCTTCTTTATTCAAGGCATCACTTCGATAGAGAGGGTTCAAGATTATCAATTCCACGGTCTCAAGATTTCAAACCAATCACAAACCACACAACCAAGCTACACAATTACACAATCACACAATCAAGTACATAGAGAACTTCACAATATCATTTAATGCATATCAATCACTATTAAGAGTCTATCTATCAAATAGAATAAACCATAATTTGTAAGAACCGAAGTCGGGCAAGCTACTTCTCCAACGCTTTTCCTTTCCTCAAGGCCTCCGAACGTTCTCAATCTATCACGTATGAATAATTTGTAAGTTAACGAATCTATAGACATTCATACTACTCTATGTCTATCCTAGACTCAAAAACTCACCCAATCTATAATCAATTTCCTAAAGTTCAAGCCTAAGGGTAAGTCTTAATTCCTCCCATTATCAATAACTTTAAGGATATTCAATTAATACAATACATCTAATATTTAATTACCTATCTCAATATATAGGACTTGACTTATAATATGATAATAAAATTAAAATCCGATTAAATTGAAACCTCTGTTACAAACTCAGTTGCAACCATCATGGATTCAATTGTCAATTTCTTTCCAGTTAATAGCACCTCACGTCTTATAACGGAAGACACCAATTTGTCTCCCAAAAGTCAACCATTAATCCCTTAATTAGCCCACCTTCAATTCATAACCAAACCATTATATTATTCCCTCAAGGTTCAACTACACCGTGACTTTGTTTCTAACTTTTCCAACTCAATTAATCTAATTTCCTTTCACACCCAATATTATTGTAATAATAAAACAAATCTGACATAAATCAATAACATAATAATTAAATAATGAAACCTCCCACCGATCAAATTAAACATTGTTCACTTTCTCAAAGAGGCATTAAACTTAAAATATTAAAAAGGACAATCATCTAAAGTCAAAATAATATTTTCTAATCTCACCAGTTGTTCTCATCATAAATCTAACCATAATATTATTATTATATAAATTTATATCACTAACAATCTCAATATTCAAAGTTCAATAATTTTGCTCACCTGAAGCCGCCGTCGGCCCTTTCTCTTTGTTCTACTCCACTTTCTGTTCTCTCCCCTACTTTTCCTTCTTCTCTACATATTGTTTAATACCCTAATTAATATACCTGACTAATCATAAAAATAATGGTAAAAGTCACCCATTACTAATTTTAATATTATTTTCTTTAACCACCAATAAAATAAATTAAATTACTCCATTAATTTTATAATTATAGTTACGAATAGTCTAAAATACTCATTTAAAATCTATCGAAAGAGTCTTTTATGCAATAAAAAGCTCTAGTACTCAAAACGACCTAAAGGGTCGTTATAGTGTATGTGCATATTTTTATCGGGTAAAGAAATTATTTTTGATAGATCCTCGACTCAGGAAAAACATATTTCTATTGTCTAGAAAGGTGAAGACGACCAAGGGCAAATTCGTAAATAAGCAAAGTGTACAGCTTAATAGCAATTGTACTTCGTGCATAGAAAGTACTGAAATTCCAAAAAAACCACCCAAATTCTAGCATATTCCTAAGGCCACGTGGCTATCCACACATTGGAAGAGTAAAACAAAACACACGGACTTCTATAAATGTAGGGCCTATTATCGCCTTCAAAAGTTTTCTTACTTTTTTTAAAATATACTAATAAGTTTATAACATTAAAAAATCATATAGAGTACTTTTTTTCTTTTTCTTAAAGTAGTGTAACATTTAATCTACTGAAGTGTTGTATTTTGTTATTCCTTCTTAAATTCATAAATAATTTATATTCATCATATTTACGAAAAACAATTAATTTCATATAAAAGGCTATTATATATATAAATATACACACTAGACACAACATTCCGTATTAGCAAAAACATAATATTATATATCTTTTAAAATTTTAAGTTGTTAATTATTATGATTTACAATATTATTTACGTCAATTTCAATATATATATATATATATATATATATATATATATATATACTGATCGAATTTTTGACTTACAAATACAAATATTTTCATTAAAATTTCATTAGTTAATTGATTGTTCTGTGTAATTTTTCTTCCGTATACAATTAATTGAAACTAATTGAATATAACACAATAATGGGCTAAAAGGAAAAGATTAATGGATAGTGCCTTAGTTTTAAAAATCAATATTTTTTCCATACACTACTTAGTTTTAAAAATCAATATTCTTTCCATACACTACTTTATTTACCTTATAATAATATAAGAAATTTTCAAAGTAGAATTCAAAACTAAAAAGGGTCACAATTCCTTTTCACATTTAAACTCCAAATCATTTTTATTTTTTTGGTATCTCCAAAATGTTTAATAAATAATTTAAATTATAAATTTTTTCCATAATATGCATTAAATATAGGAAATTGTGAGACCAACATAAATTTAGATGGTTTCGAAAAGTTAAAATATGTGCATTCACACACTCAAATTAAAACTTTTTAGATGAATTTAAGAAAAGTAGACAAATTGTCATGAAAGCTTCAATCATTATAATAAAAAGGTGAAAAATATGTCAAATCGCATATTCAAATTAATCAACTTTAACCTATATTTTTGAGTCACAAGCTTCAAAACAGTTTTCAAAGTTATACAATATCAATCATTAATCATGTTCTTGAACAAATTTAATCTAAAAAAAATTACATCATAAAAGAAATTGAAATAAAATAGGTTAACTTTTGTCTTTTCATCTCCCATCTTTTAATATATTATTACCTCACATTAATAGAATTAATTAAGAATTATAAAAATTGAAAGTGAATGAAGACATGAATATATATTAAAATCTCTAATAAAGAAGACAATTATGGAGGGAGGTGAAAAATTGATTGAATTGAATAAATGTTTTTTAATTGTAAAAAATTAAATAAGTAAATAAATTTTTCTCCCATCTTTTAAGATATGCAAAATTAAATAATGAAAGTTATGAATATGGAAGATTAGATAGTTATGAGTATTTTATTAATATAATTAAGACTACATCATTTATAAATATGTAAAGGTGTGAGTTATAAAAGATGAATTTCTTATATTAATAAATTGTAAAAATAAAAAATAAAAATAAAAAAGGAGAAAAAAGAAAGATAAAAATAACTTTGCTTATATCTGATTTTATGGATTTTATATATATAAATAACAATTACATTTGTAATATTTTAATTACAATTATATTTATAAATGTTTTAAATTAAATATAGAAGGAAAAGAAAGAATCTTGAAAAGATAAAAAATAGTAGTATAATATAAATGAGGAAAGAGAAAATGTAAGTGTAGTTATTTTCAAAAAAATTTAAAAGCATAATTATTTTGAAAAAAGAAACGGAAAATTAAAAATGAGAAAGAAAAATCTTAGGAAGATATAAATAGTGTAGTAATAATGAGGAAAGAGAAAAGTTAAGTGTACCTATTTTTCTGATATTTTTTTTTTAAAAGAACAAATTAAGGGGAAAAAATTGACAAAAAATATAAATGGCAATTCTAGCCAAAGAGAGGTGCCACATCACATCAAATTTTTATCATCTAGTTTTATAATGTCTCTTAAATATTTAAGCTATTCATTATTGTGATTTGTAGTAATTTTTTATGTCAGTTTCAAATAATTCATATTACTTTCTCTGTCCTAATTTATGAGACATTAATAGAATTTTGATAGTTAACCAAATTTATTATATGTTTTTAAAATATCTAAAATTGTTAATTATTGTGATTTATAGTATTTTTACATCATTTCAAATAATATATGTTATTTTGTGTGTCTTCGTTTACGTGTCACTGTTAGAATTTTGAGAGTCAATCTAAATTTTTATATGTCATCTAAATATTGTAAATTTCTAATTATTGTGATTTATACATATTTTAAATATTTTTTAAATTTATAAAATATTTTTAAAAAAAAGTAAGACAAATTAATTAAGACAGAGAAAATATAAATTTGATATGAATTCTAGAAAAAAATATTAACTCTATATTATTCTACCTGAGAAAAGAATATACTAATCATTTTTCTGTTATTATTTAAGATAAATTACACGTTGAACTTCATGTAATAATGAGATGCACTTCTTAATTCTAATTTTTACTTGTGAACAGTAAATTAAAAATATAGGCGTTTAAGAAAATAACATATAACAATTTAATATAAAAATAAATTATTTTTAAAATCCATAAATTTATATCAGTATGCATTAGTAAAAAGAAAATTAAATTTTAAATCATTAGTATTACCAAAATAACAAATATTCCCATAATTAATACCGACAATACCTGAAATTTGTTTTTGAATTAATCTACATTATTACATTATTTTATTTATGCAAAAAGTTTCATTGGGGAAAAAAATATTGATCAAATTCGATTTAATCTTTTTGTTAACAAATTTATTCTTTAAAAAAAATAAAAAAATAGTAAACACTTAAAATTTCTCTATGAAAAATTGATAATTAAATTTGTAAGTAATTATATTGAGCTCGTATATGAGCCTTCAGTTATCTAGCATATATATATATATATATGCATTTCATGTAATCGCAACATGTATATGCAAATGTTTGTTTCTAAATATTTAAATTTATCAAACAACATTTTTGAGAAATAAAGGTGAAGTAATACATCAACCTAATTACGTTTCTATGAGGTTTAGCTCTTTCAAGGCAAAAACTTTTAGTAATTCCTTTATTCAATTAACGTCATATCAATTATCATGACACTTTTACAAGTCAACTTTGGTGCGTGATAAGGAAAGACAAGTTGTTAGTATATTTTATTTAAATATTCAAATTATTAAGTCGTGTTAAATAATTCAAATTTTAATAAGAAGTTCTAACTAAAATCTAAAATCAAAAGCAAAAAGAGAAAAAGAAACTGCCCCAAGGAAAAGACCCTTCAATTTTGCTATTTGGACTTGAAAGATGATATAAACTCTGTCCATTTTTTATTTATATTAATAGTTAGTGTCTTTATTTCTCCATCTTTATAAGTTAGGATAAAATTACATACATATGATCCGACGCTTAACGAGCACATTGCACCAAAAGGGCATGTCCCAAAAACATGTACCAAAATGGGATTTTTCGTCCAATATTGGGTGACAAAATTGACAATCAAGTAAAATTCAATCCATGAATTAGGGAGATGATGATGAAATCAAGCTATCTAAGTATTAGAATACCTACTTTTTTATTACTAAATTAGACTTTTAAGTCTAACTATATATTTTTTCTCTTCAAAGTGACAAAATGGAAATTGATAATTAAAGTAGGCACCTATTAATTAGGCTATTGTATGTGAATCCAGTGAATACCATTTGCGACTTAGCTGTTTTTTCGCTCTGTATTTAGTATCAATATTGGATCTTGATTAAATTTAAATTTGCATCGCAAAGTTCCATAATGAAAAATAAAATATTATGTAACAAAAGTGACTTTGTATCATATGCACATAATATTTCACTTTAATAAAATACAGTGCACAAAATATTCCGTGTTAGTAAAATACCGAAAAGAGCCGCATCCATAAGTTTGGAGAATTGTCTTAAAATATCATTTATATTTTATTTAGGACCAAAATATCATTCAACTATTATTATTTTCCTTCAAATATACTTGACACTTCAAAAGTCTCACTCTCTCCTAGTTGACATGACATGTCACTAAAGAGTCAATTCCTCTGGGTGACCATTTAGTCAATATCTAAATATGTTAATCTGAGTGTATATCCTCTGGCAGCCACAACTTTTACTAAGAGTCAATTCCCTAAATGGTCACCCAAGTTTAGAGAATTGTCTTAAAATATCATTTATATTTCATTTAGAATCAAAATATCATTCAACTATTATTATTTTCCTCCAAATATATTTGACGCTTCAAAAGTCTCACTCTCTTCTAGTTGACATGACATGTCACTAAAGTCTTTTTTTTTAATAATAAACTAATTTAATTCATTAAACCCATTTAACTAAAATAATGATCATATTATTTTAAAATATATATATATATATATATATATATTAGTTTATTAAGAATAAATTTTCATACTTAAGAATATTTTATCATAATTTAACTTTTTTATTTTTTTATGTTATGAAGAATAGGTTTTTAAAACGTACTATAATGTCATCAATTTTGAATACCTATAAACACACACATTCAAAAAAATATTGATTTACAAATCACTCATGAACGCTAATTTACATCAATTAATCATAAATTGTATAATAAATCAATAATATTAAAGGTCAATTAACTATTAAAAAATAATTAATTGGGTGCTTTGAAATCCATATATACTTGCAATATCTTTTTTTGAAAAGAAAATAGAAAGTGAATAATATTTATAATAGAAAATAAATTTTGATCTTTATTTATTAGTATACTAATCTCATAAGTAATATGTATATTATTGAATTAAAATACGCAATTCAATAAATTATCACTTGTATTTCATGAATTTGGGATGAGATAAGAATATATATTGGTGTCTAATTGTATGAGAAGTTAAAATATAATATAATATAGAATAAAAGAATAAAAATAAAAAGTTAAATTAAAAAAAGTTAAATAATAATTTTCTCTTCCTTACCAACTTTTTTGTCAACCTTACAAATTTATTTGATTATTTTTATGAAAAAAATTGCTTGAAATTTTTGAATAATTTACTTAGGAATTTTAAAAATTATCAGGTAATAATTACACAGAGGTTTTTTCATTGAATTTTGTTTGGTAAGAATATATAAAGGAATTAGATTTTTAATTTTTTTTTTTTATAATCTTCATAAATTCTCATGTAATTTATATATTTGTTTCATAGAGAGATAAGTTTGATGGATTAAATAGGTCTATTATTTTTTAAAATGATGATTTAATGACATGACATATCAACTAGAATAGAATGAGACTTTTGAGGTATTTAGTATTTTTTTTTTGGATAAAATATACTCCCTCCATCCCATTTTATATGTCACATTTTTACTTTACACTTGTATTTAGAAATGATGTAATTTTACCCTTCTACCCTTATTTAATGTTTTCTTAAGTCAACTTTATTAATAAATGACAAGATTAGTTAACTATTCTATCGAGGGTATAATAAGCAAAATATGGTGATTTATGCATAAATTTTATAAAATGATAAGTATTGTGGTCCAACTATATTTTTTTATGCATCAATAATGACATTATAGTACGTTTTAAAAAACTATTCTTCATAACATAAAAAAATAAAAAGTTTAATTATGATAAAAGATTATTAAGTATGAAAATTTATTCTTAATAAACTAATATATATATATAATATTGCAAAATAATATGATCATTATTTTAGTTAAATGAGTTTAATAAATTAAATTAGTCTATTATTAAAAAAAGACATTAATGACATGTCATGTCAACTAGGAGAGAGTGAGGTGTAACATCTCGCAACTTGAAATAGCTAAAAAGAAGCTAAGAACTTGAAATAATCATTGTTGGAAAGTATAAGGAAATCTGGAAATTTTTAAGTAATGTAAAGTTGAGATTTTGGTCAACTTCAATCGACCATAACTCCTAGCTCAGGATGAGTTAGGTGTAGTTTCCAGATATGTTTGGAAAGCTCTTGGATTTATCTTTCCAACGCCACCGAGTTTGAGCGATTCCGAGTTTGTATGAGTGAATTATGTTCATTGGAAGTTGGGTTGTTCAAATAAAGAAATGCCCAATTCGGAATTTAAAAGGGTAGTTTGGTCTTTTCCTTACCCAATTAATTAAATTCATTTTTAGTAAATGAAGTGGGGTCAAGACTGATTTAGTTTAGTTTACGCTTTTGAGAAATAGAGTTAGGGCTTTTGGAGAAGGAACGCAAGAGAAAGGAGAAGAGGAAAAGCAAGATTCGCCAAGAACGATCGATTTTGGTTGTGGATTCGCCAAGGAATTGATCCTACAAGGTATGTGAGTCTCTCATAGTGTTGGGTTCATTCACCCCCGCGCCAAACATGTTTAGTTTCAGCGTAATTCATCATAAAAAAGTTTGAAAGTTGATGTTCTTGACATGAATTCTTGAATTTGAATCTTGTTCTTGAATTGGGTTGAATTGTGGAGTTTTCGAGATCTTTACGTTGTATTTTAGAGTTACTTTGAGTTAGGTTCTTGAGTACATACGCTGGGTATCGGGATCTAAAACGAATTTGAGGAAGATAATCGAATTTAGGTGGGTTGAGGCTGAAAAACGAAGAAGAAAAAAGTCAAGTAAGGTTCATGAAACAAGTCCGTGTCGCAGACTTGTTCTCACTGTGAATAAAAATCTGCTCCGCGTCGCGAAAAGGACGCGGACTCCTCTGTCCCAAAAAAATTAATTTCGCGAATAATTATTTAAAACACCTCCACGTCGCGGACATGCTCCAAGACATGTTTAGCTATTCGAAATCATTCATAAACATCAAGAGATCTTTCCAAGATCCTTGAATCCATAATTCAATTCAAGGATCAGTTAAGAGTCGATTCAAGCAAGAGTTAAGATCAAAGTCAAAAGTCAAGTAAGAGAACTTCATTTCAAGTTTTCATAAGTCTTTTACAAACGTTTTAACTTGTTTTAAGACTTAAGTTTGAAGTTAAGCAAAGGGTAAAAGGTAAAGTTTAAAGTTCATTTCTTCAAAAGTATAGGGGGACTAAGTATTCCCAAAGAGATTTTTAAATGTTTTTGCATTTAAATAAGAACGGAAACTGAGATTTCCAAAGAGCCTTCGAGCTAGTTTTCAGAAAAGACTGATAGCTTTCCAAATGAAGCAAGCAGGGAAACTGCGATTTCCAAGATAGCCTTTGAGCTAAGTTTTTTTTAGCACTAATCTCAAATCACAGAAGAGGTATGTTTTTAAATATAAAGAGCTAGTATATTTTTGGGAGTAGTATTGAGCACCGATGAGGAAGAGTTCATACAACTATCAGCCCCATTAACCATGTAGCCATCATGGATAGAAAAAGGTCATACTTTTTAGATGAACCCTTTTCGAAATAGACTAGTGGATCCATTAGGCAGTTCAGGTCTTATACCTATGGCCAGGCATAGGATGTGCTGGCAGCATGAGGAAGATCGTTGTATCATCACTATAACTCTTAAGTGATGATTGTAAGTTAGAGAAACTCCCACAAAAGTTATTGTATTTTTATATACATCAGTTTATTTGTATTTTTTTTATCTCAAAGTTATATTGTATCTTTGCATACATACAGAGTTGATATCATGTTTTCAAATAGCTTTTCTTTATATTGCATTTGCTTTTAAATTGCTTTATATTGAAATGAGTTCAGTCAGGTTGAGTTGAGTTGAGCCAGGTAAGTTCTTCAGTTTCTCTCAGATTCTTTCTAGCCTATGTTGTTTAAGCTTTCCAACTCGCATATTCGTACATTCAATGTACTGATGTCAGTTGGCCTGCATCATCTTATGATGCAGACACAGGTAACTAGGATCGGCATCAGGCGTATTCGTTGATCCAGTAAGCAGTTCAGAGTCTGTTGGTGAGCCTCTTTGCATTCCAGAGGACTCATTTACATTGCTTTTAGTTTTAGTATTAGTTCATTAGGATGTCATAGGCCTGTCCCGACATCCATCTCAGTTGTTTAGAGGCTTCATAGATAGTTAGACAATCAGTTAGTTAATTCTGTTGTCTTTACTTTTCATTTCATATGTTAAAGACTTGAGTTTGCCTTAATGGCCAGTCGAATGTTCCTTTATAACATCTAGTTACTTCATAAGTGTGTATGTGATGAGTTAAGTCTTCCGCTGAGTTGGTAAGCCAGCCCAAGGGTTCGCTTGAGGCCAGCAATGGTCTTCGAGTGTCGGCCACGTCTAGGGTGTAGGCTCGAGGCGTGACATGAGACTTTTGAAGTGTCAAGTATATTTGGAGGAAAATAGTGATAGTTTAGTGATATTTTGGTCCTAAATAAAACATAAGTGATATTTCAAGGCAATTTCCTAAATTTGGTGATCATTTAGAGAATTGACTCCTTTTACTAAACAACGACTTTAATAATTTTTAAACCACATTTTTCCAACTTGTTTTTTGTCTTGTGATGCTGGAATTGTGCTTCTGTAATTCATATTTTAAAATTTTAATTTGTATAACAATTTATGTTTTGTCAAATCATTTGAAAACCATACAGATAGCTCCAGCAGCATCACAAGACAAAAGACAAGTTGGAATAAGTAAAGGTTTAAAACTTATGCAAATTCATTGGGTTGTGGTGCAGTGGTAGAACTGCTCCATTCCTAATCAGATGCCTCAAATTCGAGCCTTTACTATAAGAAAATCTTGTTGGGAGCTCCACCCTCAAATGAGTCCTGCAATGCGCGATGTAGAATTAGTTGGGACTGCAATGTAGGCTTTGAATACCAGATGAAAAAAAAAAACTTATGTAAAGTGGATGTGTCTGTTTGATAAAACTTTGAATAAGGTGGTGTGGGCTTTGTAATTAAATTGGCCACAATTATTTGATCTAAGTTAAGGTAGTTGTGACCATTGACCGAACTTATGTGGCACTAATAAGGGTCCAACTAACAAACTAAGTCAAGTATAAGGATCTTCCAGGTCATTATACCTAATTCTAATTTTAATTGACCTTACTATATATGGATAATAACTTCTCCTATAGCTAGCATGATGTTTGACTAAAGACATACGTTGAATTTGACTAGTCCTCGTCATTCTATCGTACAAACAATTGCTTTTGATTTGACTTATCGTAATTTTGATTTGAACCAAGTATATTACATATGGTACGACAGGCAAGTATATGATTTGTCGTATATATAATCGTGACGCTTGTGGATGACATTTGGGGTGTATTTTAATGGTTGAGCCCTGATTTTTCTCTGTTTCAATTTATGTGAATGTGTTTGACGCTCATGAATCACATTAGGGGCGCGTACTTTGATGGCTGAGGCTCATCGACAAGTCATACTCCCTTATATTCAAATTTATGTGAAGGTGTATTGACTGAGAGACATCTTCTTTAAAACTTGTGGTCTAAAATAAATTTCAAGTATTAATAATGAAAACTACAAAATTAGCCACTATCGTGAAACTCATGGATGACATTGGGCACCCATACTTTCATGGCTGAGGCCTTATTTTGATGAGTCATTCTCTCTCCTTTCCAACTTATGTGAAGATGTTTGAATGGAAACAAAGTTAAAAATAAACAAAAGAATTTTAAATTTTGTGGTCGAAATACGTCATGCATATTAATAATGAAACTACAACATTAGCAATTATTGTGACACTCGTGGATTGGGCGCTTACTTTGGGGCTAAGGCCTTATTTTCGACAAGTCACGCTCTCTCCGTTCTAGCTAATGTGAAAATGTTTGACTGAACATGCATTTTAGGAATTAAAATAAAACTTTTGAAACGTGTGATCTAAAATGAGTCGAAAGTAATTATGAAAACTACATAGCATTAGATGTTGATGTGATATTCATGTTGTTTAACATTCATAGTTAGATTTGCAGTTGATTTGAGGGCCAGATGTATTTTCACAATAGTTGCATTTGCAGTTTGACCAAAGCACATTAACGCAGCGCTGTCGGCACTTGGGCAAAGCTGCATCTATCCAAAAGGAATTGGAATCAGTCTTTCTACCTTTACAAGATAGGGGGGCAAGGCTAATATAGTATATATGCACGATTAATCCCTTTTTTTCTTACCTTCAACTCCGCCAAGGTGTGCTAGTGTGAAGGTACCTAGTATAATCGTGAAGGCGTGAAAAAACTGACTCAAACATTACTGTTATATCAACAAAATAATCAAAATAAAGGAATTACCTGATGTAAGAGTAAGAAAAGTAAAGATAAAGAAGACTGTCGTTAGAAGTTTTGCCATATTTCTAAATCAGAAAATTTTGAAAATCAGAGGATTTCTTGGAATGCACAATAAGTGACTGTAGTTGCGTGTTGGATCTATGACTAGGTTGGTGCTAATTACTAATATTTTGCCAAAATAATGAAGGTAAAATTTATTTATTGGTGCACACCATTTTTTGCAGCATCAAAGCATATTCTAGTTGACATTCCATTCAACTCTTTCTCTTGCTATATTGGTTGTAGAAGGTAAATAAAATTGAGATGTTTATACCATTCATATTATAAAGATCCATTCACTCAAAACCTAAGTGGACCACTAGTCCATTTCTCAACCAATACGAAAATCTAACCCACTCTTAACACAGTAGACCAGGAGCCCAAACAAGAATGAATATATGTCTTTGATAACATGTAAAGACATAACACTAGATCTAACTCGATCCAAAATCTTAACTCCTACTTTTAGTAGTCCATCCATTTGTTTGTACAATTGACACGGTAACTTTTAAGCTATGAAAATCATTGTTCCCTTAAAAATATTTCAATGATCAAATCTGGTCATGTTTTACATGAACAAGCTAAGCTCCAAAAAATTCATAAAGGTAAATTAGAAAGAAAAAAAAACAGTATCTAGTTCGCCTGCATAACACGATCGATCAACGGGTAAAATAACTGTAAATAACAACCCAAGCCTTGGCAGTAATGTTTTACCCAAACATGACCAATGAAAGAACTCTTGATGAGTTTCAAAACTAAAAATTGGTATTCATCGCAGAATAAACTACGAGGGTTTTCACTAGAGTGATTTATACATTTTCTGTATGGAACTGTATTGGCTACAAAAGAGCGAGGGACGAGATAAATATAATCCCCAAACACCACATTACCTTTGGTTCCTCTCCTGTCTCATCCTTACTATAGCTACATCTAGCTTCGTTAAAGGATGTGAGGTTCTTGATACATCAAACGTGCCGGAATCAGTTACGCCAACTGTTTAACTTCTTTGCTTCAAAGGAGGCACCATCATTGAGCATGTCTTGTGCATCAGTTTCCATACCAAGCTTGGATAGGGCAAGAGCCTGCATATAGAATGCAGTTGGCCACTCGGGCAAGCACACCTGGGCTTGCATAGCGTCCCTTAGTGCGAGTTCTGGTTGGCCATTCATCATGTAGGAAAGGGCTCGCCTCACGAAAACAGTGCCAGAAGGAACAGACATCATTGATACTAACTGTTGGGAAAAAATAAACAGGACAAAGTTAGGCATACACATGAAAATGAGCTTATGATAAATAATAGAATTTGATAGAACATAAAACAAGAACATGGAGTGATTCATGAGAAGACAAGTATTATACTTTGAAATTCGGTTGGGGGAGGAGGGGAAAACATAGAATGGAGTTGTCCTCGGAACTGGAAAAAGTTTTGCCCTTGAGAGAAGTGGATAAAATTTTAGCAAAACTGAAACAGAAAGTAGGCCAATTAATTTGGGATTAGGCATAGTAGCTAATTTCGGAATCAAGGTCAGCAGATCAAAAGACCAGACACTCTGATGACCACAACCGGAAGCTGCATATGAGAGCATGATAGATTAATAGCAATACCCAGGTTCCCACTTCTAAAGGCAAGAAAGGTCTCATTACTTTTCTATCAAGCTCATACCATCTTTTCCATTGATAAGTTCAAGCTTCATACCATTCTCTCTTTTTCTGTTATCCCCATTCTCTCTCTGGGGATAAATTCTAGCAAGCTCATACCCTGACCGGAGGTTCTGAGCCGACTTATTTGCAAGAAGAAAAGGTTTACACAAACAATCAGGCCAGCTGGATCTAACAATCAGAACACTCAAATCACCGGAAGAAGTTCTCCCTCCAAACACAAATTAGAAGTCTCTAGTGTGCAAAACATCCCATGTTACTATTGTATGTAAATGAAACAGATGAACCTATGAGCAGATGAATAAAAATGGGGGAAAAGGGTCAAAATTACCCCTCAACTTTGTTTTATTGGTTGACTTTACCCCTGCCGTTAAAAGCAAATTATTTTTACCCCTACCGTCAATAAACTTAACAAATATTACCCCTCCTTGGATGGAAAGCCCCAAATTAATTAAAATTATCCGATTTTACTTAAATTACCCAATTTTAATCCGACCCAACCCACTTAATAATATACCCGTAATTTCAACCCAAAATTTCAACCATTTACCAGAAATCATCTTTGCCGCGTTCGCCATAAACCCTGTTTTCCATTCCCTTTGATCAACTGATACTGCTCCAGTAACAGCCATGAGTGGGATTAAATAACCAAAACAAGTTAAGATTACTGATGAAAAAAGTGCTTTAGTAAAAGTTTTTTTCAGGTTTTCAACTTCACCAACCAAAGTACTCACATTATCCCAAAAATTCAAATTTCAAAACAAAGAATTGAAGAACATATTCCAATCCTTCTTCACCCCTTTTTGCCCTAAACTGATCCACTATGGGGCTGAATCTTTGGAATCACAATCAACGACATTATAATGAAAGGTGCAAGTGATACAATCCCAAGAACAACAACAACATAACCCACAATAGCTAATCCAGTATAATTCAAAAACGATAACAATAACGTAGATACCGAAATAGCCATATATCTCGGTAACCCAGAACTAAAAATTGGGAAAAGCTTCTCCATATAACTAATACACAAAATAGGAAACAATGCAATGTTTATAACACCTCTCCGAGATCTCCTTCACCACCTCTCCGAGATCTCCTTCACCACCTCTCCCACTACTCTACCTCGTCCAAGTCAGCAGCCCTATCAAGAGTCAATTTCTTGCTTTCTAAGACCAAATCCCTACTGTGTTTCCCAGAAAAAGTTAACCCGAGGAACAAGTGAATGAAACCTCGTACAAACTCCACAACAATCTTGTTGAAAATCAAGAGAAGAACTGGCTAAGATTGATGGTTGAAGTGGTCAACAGGTTTTGGGTAGATTTGACCTCAGATCTAACTTTGAAAATCGGGTATATTATTAAGTGGGTCGGGTCAGGTTAAACGTGGGTAATTTAAGTAAAATCGGATAATTTAATTGATTTGGGGTTTTCCATCCAAGGAGGGGTATATTTGTTAAGTTTATTGACGACAGGGGTAAAAATAACTTGTTTTTAACAGCAGGGGTAAAGTCAACCAATAAAACAAAGTTGAGGGGTAATTTTGACCCTTTTCCCTAAAAATGGTAATTTTCTAAAGCAGTTGAGAATAAAGCAATTCTATCCACGTGTAACACCCAAGAAATGAAGTAAATATGATCAACCAAAGGAGTAGATTACCTTAGAGTAATAGTCAACTGCATTCTTGAAATCCTTGTCCCGAAAAGCAATATCCCCAAATTTCTTGGTATTTAACATATCTTGAACTTGTTGCGTCCATTCTTGGAATGAGAGCTTTACAAAAGTTCAGGTAGAAACAAGTAGGTCAAATCTCCACCAAAAAGAACTAGATAAGATTTCTCTTTCATATAAATTGCTAAACTTATTTTAATGAATGATAAATGCTTAAACTGGAGGACAAGAAGAAAACGGACCAACATGAGAAAATAAAAGAAAGTTGTGAGAAAAGAAACACATTGAATGCCATAGAGGACAATTCGTGTTTTTCTTATTGTATATTATACCCCATGTCGTGATCTTTCTGCATCAAGTTTGATGATTTCCGAGTACCCTTTACATCAGTAGAAAAAGTAATAACGAGTGAGCTCACCTCATTTTCAGCACCCTCCTCATCTTTATAACCTGTTTTAAGCAAGATATCATGGACAGCAGTGAGGTCCATCCTCGCACAAGCCTTTCCGAGAGGAGAGAGCATGGTTGGAAGCACCACTGGAGTTTTTGTTAGACCCATCAGAACATGTGACGCGGCCTAAGATAAACAATGTGCAGGAACACTTTAAATCCTAGAACTTGGGTCAATCCATCAGAAATATAGGGAATGTTGCATCAGGATCAAAGAGGTTCTAAGAAGCATACCTCCTTCTGCTTCTGAAGTGGCTCCACTGCATTAAGAATGAACTTGATTTCAGGTCGATCCCTTGCCTCATATTGGAGACACTTTGAAGCAAGTTCAACCAATGCTGTTGCATCTTCATTGGCATATTGTCCTTCCAAGGATGAATCCATTAATAACAACACATTTTTACCACTAATTAAGTCTAGTGCCTGGAAAGAGAGAAAAGTCGAAGAACAGTGAGACAATGCAAGCAAGAGGAAGAAAATACTTGATGCAGTTCCTGACAAAAACAAAAGGGTAAAGCGGGCATATAAACGGTTGATCATTAGGCAATAAACACAATCCAGTGTGATCAACATATATACCTCATTGACCAAGTAAAAACTTCGCCTCATGTATTGGATAACTTATTTAATGTCCGACTTCAATAAAACATTCAGAGGACAACAACGAAAGTTTACTTATTCATGCAACACTCATTTACAATTTTTGCATATAAATAGAGAAAGATAATTGAATTTTACAATCAGTGTAACCCTCTACACAACATAAGCACAACAATAGGTAATTAAAATTACCATCAAATAATAAAAGTTAAATACTTAAGATTCAGTGGTGGTAGATGACAGTCTTCACTGGGTCTGACTATCATGTAACCCCATAGTAATAGAGTGAAACAGCTTTAGATCTAGTTTCCAACATCATTGAGAGATTCTAGAGGCAATAAGTAAACAATTATAAACGAAAAAAGAAATTGAACCAAAGGTATTAGAAATTTTCAAGGATTCAGAGTACATTACATGGCTTGGTGGGATATGTTTTCCACTCAACAGGTCCAGCAGAACAGTCCCATAGCTGTACATTACACTTTCAGCAATTACTCGGCCTATAAATAAAAATTAAAGGGAAAAAAAGAGAAAGGGAAGAAGAAAACAAGTTAGGGAACTGAATAAGATAGAAATTAATTGGGAAACCAAAAAAGTGAAAAGGTGAAACAAGGTAAGAAACTGAACATGGTCCCAATGTTGTGAAATTAAAGTATTGCACATCAAATATGGCCAATAAAATAGTTTTGCCAAGAGTCCAACACACCCACAAGTGGGTAGTGTAGTCACATAAGAACCTATATTTCCTATATACATGAAGAAATGAATCCGAACAAGACTAGCTATACATCCTTCTTTTTTCCGGAGTAAATCCCCAAGGGTAAATGGTGCACGGTTCAATACTTAGTGAATGATGGGCCTGCCTTTCGAACCCTCTCCACTTAAATAAGAAGCTTCTGTTCACGGTAGGGATTGAACTTGTAACGTGCACCTAATTCATACATCAAAAGTAGCACTCTTACCACTTAGACAAAATGAGGGTTAATATTTTTTCCCTATAGGATGATGAGGGTTAATATTACTCTCTTTGTCCCTAATTACTTGACCACTTTTCCTTTTTTAGTTGTCCCTAATTACTTGTCTATTTTGACAAATCAAGAAATGACAAAAAATTAACCTATTATACCCTCAATTAATTACTTTGAAAAAGGTAGAACTTTTTGAAAATCTTAAGTTTTTAATTCATCCCCTTCATAATTAATAGGGGTAAAATGGTAAGCTCACTATGTCAACCATCGTTTTCTTAATAGGTATGTCAATTCAAAAGTGGACAAGTAATTAGGGATAGGGGGAGTATCATTTTAGTGTTTCTAATCCATGAATTATATCATGACAACACAATTGTCAGAACAACAGAGAATGCTTATACTTATTTTGACAAGATTATTTTTTTTTTTGGATAAAGCAAAGAGTAGTTCTTTTGACATGTAGCAGAGAATGGTTATACTTTTATGCAATTGGTTCTCTCTGAATTATAATCAAGAATCTCAAAGCATTTTTAAATGATTACCAGTTCATCCATCTATAATGTGGTGTTTAGTGATGTGTCTACCTGTGCGCAAAAACTCAGGAGGTGTATAAGCAAGATTGGTGCTATAGCTCTTTCCATCTCTGCTATTTTTCATTAGACCGAAACTAGATAATCGAGGGTCGCCTTCCTGAAATATCAATTAAATTAAGCAAATTCAAGATCAGATGGTATCAAGATATTGCAAAACCATACATTAGAACAAACAAATGATCACTTCCTGCCACCTAATAGTACAAGAATCAATGCTATCTAATTCCTTTCAAATTAAAAGAACCAGAAAATGAATTAAATTATCCTGATTTTATGTTTGAATACCTCATCAAAAAGAATTCTGTAAGCATTCAAATCATGATATATCTTTCTGTTTTCAGCATTGCAATGATCCAGAGCCTGTGCAATATAGTATGCAACTCTTACTCGCATCTCCCAGGGCAATGGTTGTTTCTCCCCTGCACCACCAAAAGACATGCATGCTAATAAGAAACCTGAATGTGTAGTGATTAAAATATAGAACTGCTCACAAATCTAAAATTAATTTTAGCTTCATCTTCAGAGATGTTGTATACATGCTTAAACATGTATAGAGAGCAAAAGATACTTATAAAAGGTAAGTGAAGGAGCTCTGGAGATTGGAAGGTATGGAAGGCGTTAACAGTATGCATCTATAAAGTCCATATTTTTTTTAGCATATTGAACAGTTAAATGTGTGCTAACCCTGGAATAAGCAGTAATACAAGCCAGCTCTTAGTGTGATACTAGACAGCCATGCAATTGCTTAATTATTTTATCTATTGACAAGTATTTCATTATTGCAAAAAGCACACTGAAAATTGTACCAGCTACTTACGCAAAAGTAGTACCTATATTGCTCCACTGAGTCTTTGTATTACTCAAAATCATACTTTACCATTTCCTGTTGTCTTAAGTCAATTTCCAGAGGGAAAACTGACTGAATTACCATTTGATTGAGTTTGAATAGCCAAACTGAAGTACCAATCAAGTCCTCTGCTATGCTGACATCATTGAATCTTACTTCCAGTTCTTCCCATGGCTTGTCAATATTCGGAGGAAGTTAAATTTTGTTAATGTTTCTTCCCATGTCTTACAGCATTGTTTGGTGCATTTGAGGCTCTTTATTCATCTTAAACGTGAAGTAATCAAAATGTGAGTCCAATTTTTATAAAAAGAAGAACCAATGTTCTTTGCTTTACTCAAGCTAATCATTCATGTGGCCTCTAATTAACTCCAAACGACTAATCTCAAATCTAAATCTGTGATGTTATATTAAAAGATCAGTTTGATTGTTAGTTCTAAACTTCACCAAGTTGATGCAGTAGCCTGACTTCTGAGGAAACAGAATTAGCGGGTATAACCTCAAAGATTAGTGTAGCACTGTAGCTTTTAGCTGGAAGCTCTTACAAGTTGCACTTACTGATGTCAAATGAACACCAAAGGTCAGGAAGCCTTACTATGGCATGACCTTGGAGTTAGAGATCCAAAGCAGTATCATTAATTTAATTATATAAAAATCCATCACCAAATAAGGTAAGGCGAAAACCCCGATATTGGACCATTGAAATAGCACAAAAAAATGTTCTCCTTTTTCAATTCAACATTTAAAAGTTCTAGACCAGGCAAAAGACTAAACCATACAGTGGAAGAGATGCTTCGAGAGAGTATCATTAGGCATGTATTCTGCAACCAATAGGCGCTCATCTCCCTCTGCACAACAGCCAATTAGATTCACCAATCTCTTATGCCGAACCTTGCCAACTCCAGCTGCCTCTGCCTGCAGTACATTAGTAGGACTAAACCAAAAGTTCATAGAGACAACTGACTGAACAAGCAAAGATATTCTGATATTGGAGTTCTACGTCTTACTTGTAACTTGCATGCATATACACAAGGTTTTACAAACAAATTGTATTAAAAACATGGCATTAACTGATACCGAGTGCTTTGGGAACTAGAAAACCAAATGAGAACATAGGAAGCTTGGGGTGGAAGTGGTTCTCGCAGTGTCCTTCTTAATGAAGGCTAACAAAGATCACACTAAAGTAACAAAAGAATGAAAGCGATAAAGGACAAGATGTTGTCAGTTACCAATTAGAGTGTCTCAATGAAGTCATGTCGAATTATAGCACAAGTTTTAATCTAAGCCCTTCTCGTTCACCAATGAAAAAGGCTAAAAGGACCAAAACTATATAATCTGCAGACTTATAATCAGATTTACCACAAACTGTTGAGCGTCAGGCCACGACTGTCTGGAGAAGCGCTTGATGGCAGCCAGCCTGTTGCTACGAAGCTTCCCTCTGTAGACAACATTGGGAGCTTTCTCACCACTTTCAGAAACTATTAATTCACTGCTAAAGCCATTTGTTGCTGCCCGGAGTTCCGCAAGACTAAATTCCTTGAATGCAGGAACTTGATCTTGGTCTACTTGATCCCCATTAGCTTCATCAACAACACAGGCAAATTAAACAGAGAAATTGATTACAGATAAAACTCATAAACCACAACTTACTTAAACTTGAGAATCTTAGCTCAGGTACATATAGTCCTGTCTTACCTGCTTGTTTAAGCATACAAAAACAAGAAACCAGTGATACCCACATCAATTTTAGTACTAATGAGAAACCCTATACAGAAATATGAAGAAGAAAAAAATCTTGGCTAAAAATCAGTGAATGGAAAAAGAAGCAGCAGGACAAGATGACAAACAATGAATATTCCACAAAATTCATGGATCAAAACTCCCACTATAAGTTTAAATAAAGCAGAAATAACAGTACAGTTAGAAGAGGCAGATGGTGTATAACCCAAATAGGGAGACAAACTGAGTAAACCCCAGATCAAAGATTAAGCATGCAATCAACAAAAACTCAAAAACCAGCAAGTACAAGCCTCCTCCCCCCACCACACACACACCAAGAACACACAGTAGAAAACCAATGTAACTATACAATAAATTAAGTAAAATGAAGAATACCAAGATCTGTTTTTGAGTCATCTTGAGAAGGTTCTTTATCAGGGGACTGAACATTTACAGTTTTGGACTGTAAACAGCCCATTTTTCATCAGCTCACATAGACAATAATGGACACTCACTAAACTTTTTAACTCAAACACACAAGAATCAAGAATGGGTGTTTCAAAAATCAAATCTTTTGTTAGGGAAAAAAGGGATAACAAATATGAGCTAGATAGTAATGATTAGTGAAAGTATAGGAAGAAAGTGAGAACACAAATAGGAAAGAGAGGCCGCCAAAGGAGCACCGAGAATAGAGGGGTTTAGTCACATGATAACTCGATGATGAGCACGTGAAGAGAGAGACAACGTGGGGTGGGGTGGGGTGGGGCGGGGCTGGGCTGGGCTTTGCCTTAAATGCTTTTCAACACTTCTCACCATCAAAATAATATAAGTTTCTTGTTTCACCTCACTTTACGTCCATTAATTTATGTATATGAAAAATAAAGATGATAACATTACTATTAAATTTTAGATATTTTTAGCTAATGCGAACAGTATAGTAATGAAAAGTGTTATAAAAGAGTATGTAGCCTTTTACAGAGGATACTGTTGGAGTGTGTGGGAGAGACGTGTAGGCGGCACCCCACAGTGAAGTAAAAAAAAAAAGTTTGCAGAGCTTTTGCCTTTTTAATGCTAAGGAATTTAATGCAAAAGAAGCAAGAAGATACTTCATTGAATATTCTACTACTACAAAATTGGATCTTTATTACTTTCTCTTCTTTTTGTTACTCTTATCTTCAAATTTTATACAAATATTAGAGTGTGTTTCGATTGGCTTAAAAGTTAGTCAGATTTATTTTTTTAAGTCAGTTTTTAACTTTTGAAAATATTTGATAAATATAAAAAGTAACTTAAAATAAGTTAAAAATCAAAAATAATTTTTTTCTTATTTTTTATTTTTTAATTTAAAAGTCATTTGAATTTGACCTTTTGTTTTGAATTTAAAAGCTAAAATACTTTTTTTAAATCAAGTTATGATGTGACTTCAAGCAAGTTAAAGTGGTTATATGACTTCACACCCCAGCAAAATTTGTATTATGGCTAAAATATTCTATTTCTAAAGAATGCAGGACCTAAAACAAATATATTAATGTGAAAAAATATATATGATCAATTGATTGGTATGCTCATGTACATTTCAATATAACGATTTTAAATTTATATCAGATTCATATAAAGTCGAAATCAAATATATAGATCGATAGATTCTCCCTTATATCGTATTTTTATAGGATATTTTATTTGAACATTACTATTTAACGTATTCATTTTTTAAATTTTTTTCACAAATTTGTCCACTTTGAAACATTTTCTAATAAATGCGGAGTTTGAAATAGGTTTGAACTTAAAACAAAAATTAATGAACTTGAATCATATGAAATTTTAAATACTTTGTCAAGTCCCATAAAGTTTTCTTCGAGGTATAAATTATAATTTTTACTCTTTATAAATATAATTTAGATGACGATTTCAAAATCGAATACGTATGAACTTTTTTCAATTGCCCAAACATTCGTTGAGAATCATCATTTTTATGGGGCTTGAGATAAGTCTGTGAGCCCATACCCTATCTATGACACAAATAGCAAATCCATCCGAAGTCCCAACTAACTATGTTTTTGATATGGATAAGTCTGAAGTTGGTATTAGAAATAGAAATATATATACACTCATCGGTAAATTATGAGACACGTGAATTTATAATTTCCTTGTAGAAGTAGGTATTTACATATACTTTTTTGTAAAGTTAAATGTTGTATTTGATTGAATATTAAGTTATTTATCTGATCAATTTTACTTAATACACTTACTTTAATAGTATACTATATTTTATAAATTCTGGATTCCTCAATTTTTGCTTTTAGTCCTCTCATTTCATTAGGCTGATAATTGCAAAATTAGTATATGCAATTCCTTGTAATTATTTTATTAAGTAGAAACAAATTGGCATAGTTCATGTGATATGAATGATAGTATGTGAAGAAGCATGCTCAAAGAAATTCATAGTCTTTGAAGTTTGATCTAACATAATCGAAAACTTATATACACAACTGAAACTAATTATATGAGACTCTAGTTGTTTTGTTTCACTAATTATTGAATTCAAATTTTACATTTTTCGAGTCCACTAATACAAAAATTAGTGCTATGATTGCAAATGGACCGACACTAATTGGCTTCTTCATCCCAAAGGAAAATAGAGTCCAACTCTAAAAGTTGAACGTGTGGTTCATATTTATGAAAAGGTCTCATCATGCTATGTCACAACTTCAAAATTATGATGGATTCATGCACCTATTTTAGGTTGTATTTGTTAGGGAGGAAAATTCTTTTTAATTTTTTTTTATATATAGTTTTTTTAAAATGAAGAAAATAACCATTTTAATGGAAGTAGAAAATGTAAATTCATAAATGAATTTTCAAGTCTATTGTCTTCTCTATATCGATTGAAATCTTACTCCTCAACCTGTAATGAGTCATAGTATTTAGGAAAAATAGTCTGAAAAATACTTCAACTTTGATCGAAATTATTGTTACGATACCAAACTTTATGGAGGACCTTTTACCCCCTGCACTTTTTAATAGTGTATTTTAAAGTATATATGTGCCCACGTGGACACATTACTATTTAAAACGATGCAATATTTATGATGTCCACGCGGGCACATATATACCTTTAAAATACACTATTAAATAGTGCAGGGGTAAAAGGTCCTCCATAAAGTTCTGTATCGTAACAACAATTTCGATCAAAGTTCGAATATATTTCAAACTTTTTTTTCTAATATTTAGCTTGATTACATATACATGCTTTTAAAGTATATATTTTCTTACTTAATTATCATACCATAAAAACTAAGATAAAACCTTCACTTATCTTTCAAGAAAATATTTTCATTTCGTATCAAACACACCTAGAGTAAAATAGGGAAATATAAAAGTTATTCTGAAAGAGACAACTATATACTTTATTTTTTCAACCAATCGACATATCACTTATTCTTATTTAACGTGAAATTATTATCCACCTAGTGGACCATAAATAATTCATAGTGTGTGAAGTGGAATACTACCTCCACATAGGAAAACTTTTAAAATTCTTTATTTTATTTTTAAAATTTGCCTAGTGCATCATCTTTATAATTATATCACCCACAACAAGAAAAGTCACAATCTAAAAGTCAGAAAGGACATAAATTAGAAAGTGAATTCATTAATTTAACACCTTTAAAAGATTTCAACATGGTCTCGTCTTCTTCTCTTCATTTTTTTCTAAGCCAAATTTGTTAGTAGTTTTTCCTATTTTTTATACTATATACTTTGAATTGATCTTATTGAACCGTGCACGGAAGATTCGTTGGTTCTCATTTGACAAATTTTTCGTATTTTAAGCTAGCGTTTGGTCATAAATTTCCAAATATTTTTGACAAATATTATTTGGATGAGAATTTCATCATGTGTTTGGCCATAATATTTAAGAAATATATTTCACTTTTTTAATAAATGCAGAATGTTTACTTTTAATTAATATGATATCTTCAAGGAAAATAACATATGTACATATTCTTTTCTTTTTTTAGTTACTTATTACTAGTAATAACTAGTAATGTACTCTTCATTTTAAATTAATATAAATAATTATCATGTATTCGAAACCATTTTTTCTCTAGTTTCTCCAAATCCATAGCATAATGTACTGCTAAGATCTACTATGATATTATTAAAGAAGCTTATAATCTAATATTGGTCTTATATATACATTATTACGATAAGGGTTATTTTAATTTATTGTCACTTTTTTTATTTACAATCTACTTTACATTTAAATATAATAAATTATATGGCTAAATATAACATAAATAAAAAATATCATTTTTTTAATAATCGTAAATTAAACGACTAATGAAACACGATACGAAACGCAGTGAATAATAAGTACGTGTCTTTACCTTTCTTCACTTACCTATACGATTTTTGCATGTTGGCAAGATTTGAATTCATAACACGCATTTAACCTCACATAAAAAACAATCGTTTGGTCAACTTTGTCATTTGTAATTTATTTAAAAAATATGTGTTTCTTTACTCTTTATCATCTATGTACACGAGTTGTTTGTGATAAAATTTGAATTCATAACACATATTGCACGAAAAATAAATATCTTATCAACTTTGTCATTTAAAACAAAAAACAAGTGAATTCCTTTTTTAATTCTGTTATTTTTCAAAAAAAAAAAAAACAACTAAAAATCATCGACTAACAGCATTAATTTTGTTTTTCAAATTTTGCGAAAAATGAAATACTGCTTACTTCGGATTAAAATTGGAAGTTATTTTGAAAAATATATTGTAGCACTTTCTGGAAACAAGGCTAACTTGGCAGCAATCAAACAAACCCCATGGAAATACTAATCTCAAAACTTCAAATTCTTATAATGACTTCTAAAATATTTCATATTTCTTGAAATATTCTAATCATCACATTAATAAATTATTTATATTTTTCTTCTAAGAAAATACTGTCATTATAGCTACAACAAACTCTTAAATATATATAATTTCTAAAGATTCATATTTCACTAAATTGTCTTAAATATATATAATCTATAAAAAAAATTCACCAAATTATTTTAGATATTTTGTAATTTAAAAAATAATTAATTTGTAATATCAGTGAGACATGCATTTATATAAAGGTCTTTCGAAAATATATTATCTTATCAAAATTGGTAATTTTTTCCCAGGCCCTAGTAAGATCGGAATTTTTTTTTTATCTTATAGAGTTTACTAATTTAGAGGGATTCTACTGTTACATGCAAATTCATGGTATTAGTGATGCAAACTATTTTAATGCATGCATTAGCATGATCAAACACACAATTGTCCCTTAAGATCTTTTTCACCATATTTAAGATATTTTTGTAAGTAACTATTTTTTCATAAATTATACTCCTAATATATGCTATTTTTTCTATACAATAAAATAGTTTATAAAAAATAATCTCAGTATAACTAAAATATTATTTTCACACTATTTTTATACACTTTGTCAAACAACGAAGAAGTGTCAAAGTTGGTAATTTTGTATGTTTGATGGGTGCGTTTGGTAATAAGAAGATAGTATAGTTGAAATGTGAACAACATTTTTCCACATTTGGAAAAACGTGCAACTTGCGTGTATCTTTTTTTTTTTTTTTCTTTGGTGTATCCAACTTGTCTTTATTATATTTAGACACAAAATAAAATAAAAGTGTAGGTGAGGTGAAGGCTTGGCCACTAGCAATTAGTATAAAGACATGAATATATGCTGACAAAGTTATGAGCTGGACCTGATTCGGAGCTATTTTCAAGAATCAAGAACGGTAACAGAGCCCCTCTTCTTCTCTTTCTTTTCTCTAAATTTCATGTAAATAATCAATGAATTTGTTCTCTGCTTTATCTTATCCTTTCTTCTTATGCATAACCATTCAACTAATGAGCTTTTAACTTGGATTTTTGATTGTTGGGGGTGAATATGGGGTTCTTTCTCACATGGGTATTTGGTAGTTTTCTTGATTTTTGTTGTTGTTTGATGGGTTTGGTCAACTATGCTGGTTTAAGGGGGTTAAAGCTCTTGTTTGTTTTTTCTTTTTCTGTATTGTTCTGCAAGTTTTGGGTTCTGTGTTGTTTCAGCAAATTGTGGGGTATGTAATGGATAAAATTGTGGGGGTTTTAGCACATTATGGTCTTGTTGTAGCCAGTTGACAGATTTCCAGTTTGAAGGGGTCAACCATGATCTTCATATTTGATTCAGTTGAGTCTTGACTTAGTCAATTAGATAGAAAAAAGTTGTTTGGAATAACAAAAGGGAATGTAACTGAATGTTCTGCAAGTTTTGGGTTCTGTGTTATTTCAACAAATATCTTGATATTGTGTAAGATGTGGTGTATGGAATGGATAACTATTATGTTTTTTTTTAGCATATTATGTATGATCTTGTTGTAGCTAGTTGACAGATATCCAGTCTGAAGGGGTCAATGTGTATCATAATCCCCATATTTGATTCATTGAGATGAGTCTTGACTAAGTCAATTATGTAGATAGAAAAAGATGTTTGAAGGAACAGAACGGAATGTAACTGAGGCATGATGTTATAGCAGGTGTTCCCCTTTTGCAAAATGTTTTTTCCCTTCAAAGTAACGGTTGTTAATAAATTATAGACTGGACCAACTGAAATTGGTTTGTTCTTATGCTTGCCTAGTTGTTTGTTATAGCATTCCAGCCGTCAGTCATGTCATTTGAGCTCTTATGGCACTATGTATTGTGGTTTTCTGGCCATGGTGGTTTTAGCACAGGGTTCAAACCATTTCATGAAATGATCTATCCTTTGTATTTTCCTTGAAGTTGTTTCAGGATCTTGAGTTTGACTTGGCAACAACCGTATTTTAATTCCTAAATGCTTTGTTGTTTCCACGTTAGAGGAATCTTTTAGATTTTCTTAAGGGATGGAAAAATTTGTAGTTGCTATACCTGAAATTCTAATGTGGTTCTTGAACATAAGTATTAATGGCATGAATTTTGCCTGCTTAGAGTTGCTGTCCTTTTCTCCATCTGTTTCCCAAGACACTATAGGTATAGGAACTCTGAAGGTCTCTTTTCCTTTTGCCGGTGAAAGTTTATGATAGTTAGGGAGACTGAGCTGAATGTGATGGTGTTGTTTATGCATGTTTCTTGAATTTGGAACTTTGTTCTTTATTTCTTCCAATAGGACTCGCATAGTTGGCCAAGCATTACCTACTCAGTGTGTTAGACTTTCTGTGTCTTTTCTTATGTTTAGCTTCTTGAGAATGTAAACAGGAATCTTACATTTGATTGATCAATATTATTATCTTTCCTAAGACTTATCCGCTAGTTAGCTAAGAAGGTAGAATGTTGATAGAGCTTGTTTGTGCAATTTCGTAAACATGAGAAAGGGATACAAATGCTGAAGGAATTTGGTTTCTTTGTTGGTAGAGGAGGTGGTTGTAAGTGATCTTATGATGTGGCTCCACTAAACTTAATGGCTTAAAACAAACTTTGTAGTCTGCTGCTTTACTTCTTCTTTTACAAGTCTTATGTTACTTTTGCTCATCTTCTTAATCATGGTGCATTTTATAGAATTCTTTAGGTGTATAACATGTATAAATTGTGAGATTATACCCCTTTTCCTTTTTCGTTTTTATCGTCTGCACAGTTTCAACTTTCAAGTTTGGTGGTTTATGTGGGAACCAAGTGCTCCTTTTTGTCTCAAAGTGATCTATCTCTATCTTGACAACCCCTATCTCTATCTTTTACAACTCATGTTTCATCTAAAGCGTTTCTTGAAGAGAGGTTAACAAACACTGACATTGTCCCCAAAATAGCAAGCAATCAAAAGATTGAATATGAAGTATGGGGCTCTTCAAGCCTTTAATATGTTAAATCATGTCTTCCATGTGGTAAACTGATGAGACCGACTTTTAAAGCTGAATATAGTGCATATTTTTCCTGAAGTGTTCAGTCTCATGATGTTTTGCTTTAGAACAGAGAAAGTCTTAAAGTAATGGCGTGCGAATTGGTAGAATTTGAAGAGGGAACCAATAAGCATTATCTGAATTTGAAATCAAATAATGTTGATGTTGCATTAGTTGTTGATGTTTCATTGCCTGTTTGTCCATCAAGATGTTTATTGCATTTTACCGATGTTATTATTCCTGTTTACTATAGTTTTTCTTTGTATGTCATGTCTTATTGATCTATATTTTCATTCAGTGTTGTAATTTTACAAGACAAGGAGAATCATTTTATGGATAAGAAAGAATCTGGCAAGGAAATTTCTGAAGAAGTGACTCGGGAGTCACTAATCGCCATATCATACAGTGAACCAGAGATAGATCCTTCTATTGAATCTGTACCTGAAAATTCCAACTATGAGAATGTGGTGAAATCTCTTAACGACATCAGAGATGATAAATGCAGGTCGGAGTTGATCTCAATATCCTATGCAGAGTCACCAGACACTGAAGTTCAACCTGGAGAGTTCAAGGGCTAACTAATAATTAACTGGTTTTATAGGCCAACTCCATGTTAAAACTCTTTTTTGCTTTTGCTACATGTTGTTTACTCATAAAGAACTAGACATTGTTTGAACTTGTAATGTTTTCATGTGTTGCACCTTATAAAGTCTGTTGTTGTAATCATTGGGGTAGGCACTCTTTGGCAAAAAAGTTGTTGCTTATATGTGTAAATAATTGTTGTGAAAAAAAAGAAGAAGCTCCTATGTCTATATTCAATAGTAGGTTATAGGTTGGCATTGCTTAAAAATAACACAAAGTAAATATCAATTTGTGATATAAATATTTTAAATCACTACAATCTCAAATTCAAACTTGCTTAAAGTTGAATTCTGATAATATATAGATATAGCTTGCGCAAAATAAAATTCAAGGGTCCTTTTTATATGGTCTTTCTTTGGAGTTGCAAAGAGCTACTCCCCCGGTCTCTAATTACTTGTTCACTTTTCCTTTTTTAGTTGTCTCTAATTACTTGTCCATTTTGACAAATAAAAAAAGGACAATTTTTTTTACCTATTATACTCTCAATTAATTATTTTGAAAAAGGTAGAACTTCTTGAAAACCTTAAATTTTTAAGTTACCCACTTCATAATTAATAGGGGTAAATTGGTAAATTCACTATGTCAATAATTATTTTTCTTAATAGGTGTGCTAATTCAAAAATGGACAAGTAATTATGAACAGACGGATAGTAAAAAGGTAGTCTCGCGCATATAAAAATAGGGCTGGTAAGGCAAAATGGGTCGATTTACTATTTTCGAGTGTACCAGAAATGTATCAAGATTCGTTCAGCATTAAACTCTTGTAACAACCACTTTATTTCTCTTTAATACTAGAGTTAATGGCTCATTAAGTCCTCATTGAAGAGCTGCAAATTTATAGTCTAAAAAAACTAGCCTTCTTGTTAAATTATATAGATTCAAAAAAAATATTTTTTTTTTTCTTCTCCAAAGTTTTTCCTCTCAAACTTATCTAACCGTCATCTGTGCTCCACAACTACTAGTGTCATCACTTTGCAAAGAGGTGGAATTAATCAAGACTGAACACTAGCCCCATTTTGTAGACGGGTTGGGACCCTACTTTACCGTTCAATACCTGTGGACTGTGGTAGGATAATTGAGATTCTTCCGTCTGTAATTAGATATTTTAGAGATAAACTCCTATGGATGTGTCGTCCTCCCAAAATAGACCCTGCAATGATAAATAGATTACAAGAATTATTTAAAAAATAAGGAGATATGCATGGTATCCAAATCACGAAGAAGGTTAGTGTTATGAGATTAAACCTAAAAAGATCTCACTGAAATTATCCAAAAAAAACTTACTTGTTATTTTGGAATTTGTATTGTTTATCACACTAGAGACATTTATTGGATTTTACTGACCCTATGAGCTTCCTTTGGCCCATTACTGCTGATTGGGCCTCAGGATTCTCAAAGGGGACGAAGTGCACAAATAGCAATTTTAGGACCCTACTTAAGACCTAGTCAATTTTATTAACTTTTGCAAATTAAGCAACTTTAAAATTAACTTGGAACTTTATGAATGATAGAGTCTATTTGGATAAATTTGTAATATTATGAATCTTATGATATTTTAGACTTCGAACACATGTATATGGACGTTAGATACATTCATATACATGAATCTTGAATACATGAGGTTAAAATTAGGTGCAATTTGTTTTAGATACACTTTATTCAAGTGAATTTACATGTATCTGACTTTCTTACTTACCTCTCTCCCTATTTTAGTGTATCTGATAGCAAAAATACATATACCTAGACATATTTTACTTGAAGTTATTAATCAATAAAACAATATATATTATTTCAAACTACAAAAAAATTAATAAATATAGTAGAAATATTTGCATAGCAAAGTAGTTTTTCCATATTTAGGCGTAATCAACACTAGGGATGGGCTATGTGGTTTCGCCATTTTCAAGAATCATCTAATAAACGACTCATTCTGCAATATATATATATCATGAAAATGCTAAAGAAAGCTCACGTTTGGAGGCATTTCATTGGTGGATCTATAGTATTCCAGCAAATATAAAAAAGACATGTTAAAAAGTGAGATTTGAACTCGGGTTCAACAACACAAAAAGAGCCTTAAGCACCCACCCAAGAGATCATATGGTCGTTGAGTGTGATATGTTAATTTTATACAAATGCCTCTTAATTTCTACACACACACATATATACTAGATAGGTATGGCCTGTGCTCAACACAGGCCCAACATTTATATTTTGCCGTGTTTTCAATAATCACTCTGGCTTAGTTTCTCTAATTTTCTGTTATTATCTTCATTATACAGCTTTTCAGACAACTTATAAGCTTCATTTTAGAATAAAACTAAAAGAAAATTATGGGCAATTATATAAGCACTGTTCATCAGAGAATTAATTCCACTGGTATATAGTTTACTACTTACTGAAGCAACAAAAAATTGAAAAATAGAACTGAAGAACTTACACTTGAAGCAAGAATATCACAAGCGACTCCAACTATTATGTCACGCAATATTTCCTATACAACAAAACAGAAGAACAGAACAAATAGAAAGGTGTACATGACACATCAATTTATAAGTAATTGAGAGTTGGGGAGGGGAAGTTTTGAAAATACAGTGAGTCTGAAGTTTTTGAGTTCAAATAACTCATATGAATCCTAAGGTTATATACAATGTCATATTTTGATATTTCACTATTTTAGCTAGAAAACAAGAATAGAGAATGGGGATCAATAAGATTGAGAAGATTCAATCCACATTCTCTTTGGTAAAAGGCACTTACATATGTTTACACTGGCAGAATTTTGATTTGACATATTAGAATTGGCATGCCTAATGCAGAGTCCCTTTCCTCTTCATATTCAAGTTATGAGGCAACTGGTACATGCCAGTATCCTTTTTCCGATTCCTAGAGACATAAGAAACACAATTACTTTTAAAGGTTTTGTTAAATAATAACACGTACAACATTGTTTTTATATGTGCTCAATTTCAAGTACATATTTTGTGTTTGAAGACAGATAAGAAGAGCTCATCTATATAGCAGAAATTTTGATTTCATAAGCATTTATTTATAATATAGTAGAGCAGATCAATTAGGAGGTACTGCTGACCTGAATCATAATAGAACATGGAGGTGGCATGTGAAACACTGGACTTGTTCCAGAGAAATGGAAATGCACCTTCCGCCAAGAACATGTGGCATGTGAAACATTGGTCCTAATATTTGTATATTGGTTTCATGAGCATATTATTTATATGAGTAATATACATTTATTTTTCCTATTCTAGCACTCATATATGCACTTGAATCCTTTCTTTTCAATCATTAATTTATGTGATGAACAATCCGACCCCTAAATCTGCACCCGAATCGAATACTGGCATGAATATGGGTGTAAAATCCGAACAACATAAGTGTCTAATAGTAAAAGTAGATAAATGTAGTCATTTCAATGTTGATTGAACACATTTATTGCAATTTAGAAATCACATTTATGATTTATTCATAGAAATGCAAATTTACTTTCCCTTCCACGACTTTGACATTACTGTTGAAGTAGTATGTGACATCTTGATCAATTGAATCTTTGTTTCAAAATCAACTAATAAAAGGTTCCCAAAAAAATGAATTGAATCTTTAAATCCAAGCATACTCACATTTACACAGGGTTGAGACCCACAAACAAAAATGGAACAAGAAATCATAAAAAGGCCTATGCATCAAGTGTGTATATATATGCACACACATATGTAAAAAGAGTTGTAGGGTATTATAGGTAAGCAACCCACTTTAGCAAACAAATTGATAGTAAACATGAATACCCAGTTTAAGCACAAAAGAGACGAACAGATTTAAGGAAGATGGATACCAACTTGAGCTTGAAAAAGAATTGGGTAAAAAGTGTAAAAGAATCATATACTTAATACGGTGATGCCTGACAAGATGAAGAGAATTGAGAGTGTTGTATGAAATTAAGGAAATATTGTGTCTGTTTGGAATGTTAAAGAACGTGATATGTCGGCATGAAATTATCAAAACAACCTTGGTCGTCCTCTTCCTCACATTCTGCATCTCCAAATAACGGAGAGTAGAAGCGAATCCAAAATTTAAATTTAACGGAGTCAACATTTAGGTTCTTGCAACTAATTGCATCTCTTTTGAAATTAGGCGATCAAAATTCAATAACTTTTTGAAATTTTAGTGACTTTTCACATATAATCTATACTTGAATCAGCTTGAACCCATTGACATGTATGCTCCATATGCCATCGATGCAGAGGGTATATATATACACATTCTGAGACAAGGTTAATGGGTGCTCGAGTACCTGAAGGACACTACGTGGGTCCGCCCCTGCCAATACACATCAACTCTCTGCATAAATCACATGCCACTATCAAAATAGGATTACCATTCATTATTTTGAGCTTCCGTGTCTAATTTTAACTGATATGAGATATACGTGTGACACACGAGATATACCTACAGTATTTCATTGGTTGATATGTATAATAATTCTAAACATTATTCTCAACTCTCTGCATATATCACATGCAACTTGCAAGTGCCACTTTAGATATCTAATAATAACAAGTAATTAATTCTTTAAACCAAACTCTGAAGTTTCTACTTAATTCATTGGTGGATATATATATACATATATTGTTCCAACATTATTCTTATTTATAGTAAGAAAATGAAAAGAATGTAGCTGTGAATCACATTGCAGAGCTGCAGCCACTATACAAATGACCAATTAAATATCTTTATCCTAAACCCACCGCCTTTACTACTGTCATGGCAGAATATTCAAGACATATGCCAATTCAAACAGAATTTATATATATAGCATTGGATTCACTGATCACTGATCACCAATCACAAATTTAATAAATCACCAATCACGAGCATCGAAAAAAAAAGAGTAAATCTATTTTTAACGCTTGAATTATGATATGAAATAAATCCATAAGTTCAATCCATCCTATTTAGTAAAAATACAGATTTATAACCATATCAAACTAATAAATAATGATTTTCTATATTTCGAATTTTTTTATTGAGAAAGTCCCGACAACACAAAATATAATCGATATTGATGGTTGATCTTCCATAAAGTTATTATGAAGGCGTTTCACAACTATCAAGAGGGCTTGTCCACGGGAGGAGTTCCAGCCTTGGTTATGATCCCTCCAAATTTTCTAGTTAGTTACGTGTCATGATCTGATTCGTCTTTTTTATCATGCGAGATTTCCTCGATACAGTAGGTAATATTAATAAAATATCTTTCCCTTGAGGGGAAGTTTTGTGAAGGGCAGATAAATAAGATTTATGAACAAAACATTGGCAGAAGTCATCAGGACACACAAAATGCAAAACAACAAATATAGTCTTTTAAATTTGAAATTGTGGCCAGAATCCATCTACCGCCTAATTAATGCAACAGAATGTACCAAAACAAAAAAAAAAATACTGCAATAAAATGTGCCAGAACAAAAAAAAATTATTGCAAAACAAGGCTTGATTTTCACTTTCTCTCTATTTTAATTTTTTCCTAAATAACAGATTTAAATCTGCTCTGATTTTTTCTATATTCAATAATATTACAGCAAAAAAGGTCGTGCAAATATCTGAAAAACATTAGAGTTATAGTAAGGATTTACATGGACATGACGTCTAATTATAATTTGAAATATTTAAATCTTTTAATAGTCAAGAAAATTCTAGATTTTGTATGTGAAAATTATCAAAACTTCTCCTACTCTTATATAATCTTACCAAATAAACAAATCATAGATTTATAAATCAATAATAGTAGAAACTAGCTATGTTTCGATAAAATCCTCCTACAGAATACAAATAATTTTTTCATATCGAGCATGAGTCTTTTTTCCTCATTCTTAAGAAACTTATGTTCCATATGAATACACAAATAATGTATATATTTGTATAAAAGTTGAATCCCCTTAGTAAAATCTGAGACTCCGCAAATACTTCTTCTCCTAAATAAGTTGAAGCTAAAACTTGTTTGGCTTCATCTTGTTCCTTCAAGAGTAAGGTTGACCCTTGGTAGTTTCGAAGTGATATTCTTTACTTATACTATACTATAGTCTATATTGTTTGATGATCGTATAGCTCGTTCGTATGCCTTACGTTTTTAATTTCAAAATATGTATGTGTCAGTTTTTTTGGTCTGCTTTTGACTTTTTAATCTCTTTTTTACAGTTGGTTACTCTGCTGAAACTGCTTTATCATCATCAACTTAATTCCCCTTACACCACTTTGTCTTTTTTCTTATTTCTACAATTTTTATGACACACATAATAATCAAATGATTACTGCCAATGTATTATTCAGACTTGGTCCTTTAATAGTGCTCATTTTAGCTTTAAAAATGCTCCTAATTAGCTCAATATTAAGTCCTGTATAATAAAACTCACATAATAAGTAAAACACACATATCCTAGATCAAACACAATTAATTAAAATGTAGCAATTAATAAAAGGTAAAACGTAGTCAAAAACCCATATTTCTAGTCTATATATCATCAAAGCTTTGATCCAAATTTAGTGTTTGTTTTTATTTTCTACCTGATGTTCGAAACTCACATTGGAGCCCGATTCAATTTAACACTTTGTTTGGATCGATGGTTGTTACATACACTACAACAAATTCGATTATCAGGGACAAATAATTTCATCATTTATAAATCATATTTCGTCACTAAAATTCTTGTGAGACAAAAAATAATTTGTCACTCAGTCGTCACTAAATGTGTGTCTCTAAAAGTATACAAAGACGATTTAGTGCTTCGTCGCTAAAAGTATTATATTAACTACAAAAAGAAAAATCGTCCCCAAATGCTTAAACATTTGTGACAAATTCATTTGTCGTAAAAAGTATATTTTTTGTAGATAATAGTATGTTTTGTCACTAAAAAGGTTATACTACCGACAATATTATATCGTCGCTAATGACTATATTTTATATACCAAAAATTATTTTGTTATTAAATGTATTAATTAGGCACAAACATCGATACCCATAGTTATAGTACTTCATCATAATATATTTGAAATCCTAGGTTGTTCGTTTCTTTCATTTGTGCTTTCATTTTTTTAGTTTATTTTGATTTTCACACTGATAGAAAAGTTAATAGAAATTCATGAAATATTTCGTACCTTTGCAAAGTCTAAGTTTGTAAGTCGATGTTATCTCTGTATAGTTGATCTACATGCATTTGTGAAATTACTATTAAATAACTACATATTTTTAGACAGAAGCATATAGATCGACTTAGTCTATGCAGTTTACCAATCACAAATCAATAGACACACACCAAAATTAGCACCAAGACTTGAGAAATTAATTTTTCTATCGTCTTTATCGATGAAAGTGTATCAAATAAAAAACAAAAGTGTTAAACCAACAAATATTAGTGATCTAGTGGCACAATCGTACCCCACTCACGATACTTATAACCTGGATTGTATTTTTGAAATGATGCATAATTGTGTAATTTAAGAAAATTCATGAATTGAACTTTTTCATTTTTACAAAACGGACCAAATTCGTTGGTTTTAATATTTTCCCTCGCCAATTAACAAAAGGACTCTGTATATTTCTTATGAAGCACTTATATTATTCTTTTTGTAAATTGTCACTTGTAATTATGAACAATTGTAGCAAAAAAAATTGTATTTAGCTATGAATTTTTTTCGTAGCAAATAGTTGAATTATTCACTACAAATTTTAAGTCGTCGCTATTTAACACCTTACATATTTCGTGACAATTTTTTTGTTGTCACTGAATCACAGATTGTTTAGAGAGAATAAAATCTTTGTCACCAATTATTTATACTATTAGTGACGAATATAAATATCATAATTAAAGTTAAATTCTTATAGCTAAAACTTATAATATGTAACTATGAATTCTAATTTGTCGATAATGTAACAACATATTTTTTTAGATGAAATTTTTTTGGGTAAAAAAATCAATAAATTTTAAGACAAAAAATAATTTGTCATGAATTAGATACATTATTAGTGACGAAATAATGTGTCACCGATAACTTTAAATTCGTGAGTAACACTACTTTGCTACGGTTTTTTTGTTTCATCACTAAAAGTATGTGTCTCATATATTTAAGCACGAAAAGTAAATTTTGTCACTAAAAGCGAATAATTATTGACGAATTTGATGTCATAGCTAATAATTTCGTAGCTATATATCATATTTGTTGTAGTGATATTGTTTAATAATGTATCGTATTATATTGTATTGTGTTGTATTGTTTTAGTGAATACAGTGTTTGGATAGATTGTATTGTTCTCCATCGTACATAATGTCATATATCCATAATTTGGATGATAAACCTACAAGAAAAGTAGGTACGAGGTAGAGCTACTATAAAAAAGTAGGATACAAAAGGAAATATGATTTGATTAAATAATAAATAAATAAAGACAAAATGAGAAGAAAATATTAAGGTAACGACGCGATCACACCAAATTGGTCGTTATAAAACAGATCTTTTCATCGTTACCCTTAACGATAGATTTAAACGATACGATACAATCAAATTGAAATAATAATCAAAACAAACATTGTATTTAAATTAATAATACAACACAAAAGTTAACGACCATCCAAACAAGGTGTATTAAAATTTTCGAACAAAAAATGATAAACATAAGGTATAATAAGATAAACATGTGATTCTTTTCTTCTTTGTTTTTTTTATAAAAAAAGAATAGAAGGAAAAGAAGAAGATAAACATGTGATTAGATTTATGTTTCATATGTGCTAATGTGCATATACACACTACATATGTCATCGCACTTGTCACAATATTCATCAAGCAATATAATTCTACAAGCAATTATTGTGACACAATATAATATGCTTAATATATAGAATATACATCTACGTGATATAGATTCTTTAGAGCTAGAAACAACCAGTCTATAGAATGAAACAAAAATGATTTATTCACTCTTTGTTTGTATTTGTTTGTCTGATTTTAGCTTAATACTGAATCATGTAGAATATACAAAAACACAATACATAGTTACTTTTTAAAATTTCCTATCACGTTGAAACCAGACAAATAAAATAAAACTGTTGAAATATTATTGAAGTGAGGGTGTGTGGCCATGAGATATACTCATGAAAAGCAAATTAGGAAAGCTTTGTTTCTATCTAGGGACAATAGTCTGTAGGGGATAAGATAATTTTCAATCACAATCAGTACAAAAGCAAGATAGACTACTCCATAAAATCCAGCCAAGAGTCTGAACTAGTGTACAATGTCCATTTACCTGTCATTGCTTTAACACACAAATATTGTGGTACTCTCTCCATTTTAAAAGATTGCAATCTTTTTTAATATGATTTATCTTATGCTTTTAGGAGATTAATCTAGAGTGTTCCAAAACTACGAGTGTACGTACTGAAAAGATACAAGAAGGAGGTGACAAGGGATCACTATTTCTTAAGATTATTTTGAAGTGACATTTGTCAGTAGCGGCGGAGCCAACATGTTTAGTTAATGGGCTATGATTTACAATCTGAATAGTTATCTCTATAAAGTTATTGAATAAAATTTGAAATAAAGTTATTGAATTTTATTAGAATGTGACAATAATGTACTATAGTTTTGCCCCTGTTTATCAATGTGTCAACTTTCCTTTTGGATATGTATTTGAATTGAAATTAGAAAATAATCATTATACGTTAAAGAGAGAAAAAAAGTTTGTAGAAGTTAGAAATTGTGTTGGATAGAAAATAATCATTATACGTTAAAGAGAGAAAAAAAGTTTGTAGAAGTTAGAAATTGTGTTGGATAGTTATTATTATGAGTAAATTTTAGGTTTAGCAAACATAAAAATTATATTTGTATGTTATAGCTATAGCTTGCATAATAAAGTTTGCTATGGAGCATCATATTTGTATAAATTGCTAACAGGCCTCTCGTTTGTATAAAAGCGCAGCAATTGTATATGTATATCGGTTGGATAATTGTATATACGTAACTACTATGTATATGTATCAATGATTGCGTTTGTATATCTGCATAAAATTTGAAGTTGTATACAATTGAATCGAAATAAAACATTTGTATATCAAATCTCTCTCTTTCGCTTTATACATCACAAACTATACATTGTAATTTGTATAATTTGTGTTTGTATAAAGCGAGAAAGAGAGAAAGGCAAAAGAGAAATGGAAGGGGGAGATTTGTATTTGTATAATTATAAGTGTATATGATGGAAATATATGTATTTGTGTATCCAATTTTCTCTCGCTTTATACAAACACAATTTATACATTTGTGTTTGTATAAAGTGAGAGAGGCGGGGGAAAGTGGCGAGCGAGATTCTCTGGGGAGAGAGGCGAATGACAAGTGTTTGCTACGAATTACAATTAAATGAAACTGTGGTTATAAGTACAATTTTCCCTATTATTATTTGAAATAGAAAATCCGTAAAAGTTGAAAATATCAAAACGTTTCACTTCAAAATATATATATACATTCTTTTTTTTATTTACCATCTTGTGTTTGTTACATACTTCTTGAGTCGATTGATTCAGATTCACACTTAAAAATTTCATCTTAAGAATCCTTACTAATTTCTTAGCATTGGCTCGAACCCCACACCTCTAGAGAAGTATGGATGGATATTTGATGAGTTGAACTTTTGTGTCTTTATATGGACTTGAGCTAGTTCTTGAGTTAAATTAGTTTCAAAGTTCATTTCTTATCATAATATCAGATTTATATATCAAATTAATCCTAACTAGGCGTGCACACATGTGTTGAGTTCCACATCGGGTGAGATATGGAACTTCTATCTCCGTGGGATTTTAAGCAAACCTAATCTAATAGAATTTCTTTGCTTTATGTTTTTTTGGTTATAAATCATCAATAATAGTTGTGAGTCATTGGTGAGGGGATAGTCATGAACCACTAGTGATAAGAAAACTATATGACTATCTAATAAAAAAAGAGATATTTAGTGGTAGTTGAGATAATATCGTATTCTTAGTCGCTAAAGTTTTTAATGATATTGCCACGTCCCGAACCTATACCCTGGGCGGGACTGGCACTCGAGAACCATTGCTGGCCCCAAGCGAACCCTTGACCTAGCTTACTTACTCAGCGGAAGACTTAATTCAACAAAGACAAGTCTATGAAATAAACTGGAATGTTATAATGGAACATTCAACTTGGCCATTAAGGCAAAGTCAAGTCTTAACATAAGATAATGACAATGAAAAGACTAAAGAACTAACATCTGACTCTCTACGAAGCCTCTAAAACAACTGAGATGGATGTCGGGACAAATCCCACGAAATCCTAATAAAGTAATAAAATAATTGAAAGCAATAAAAAAGAGTACTCTGAAATGCAAAAAGGCTCACCAACTAACTCTGGAGTGTTCACTGGATCAACGATGCGCCTAGTTACCTGTGTTTGCATCATAATAAGATGCAGGCCAACTGGCATCAGTACATTGAATGTACGAGTATGCGAGATGGAGTGCTAAACACAACATAAGCTTGAAAGGAATTTGAAGAACTGACCTGGCTAAACTCAACTCAGCATAACTGAACTTATATCAATATAAAGTAGTTTAAAACAAGTGCAATATAAAGAAAAGCTATTTAAACATTATGTAAACTCTGTGTGTATGCAAAAATACATATAACTCTGAGATGTATATAAAAATACAAATAAACTGTGTATTTAAGAATACAATTACTTCTGTGGGAGTTTTTCTAACCGACAACCATCACGTAAGAGCTATTGTGATGATACAACATTTTGCCCACGCTGCCAGGGCCGTCCTATACCTTGCCGAGGTATAGAACCTAAAATACTAAGTGGATCCACTAGTCTATGCTAAAAAGCACTAAATGAATCATTTAAAAAGTATGACCCTTTTCTACCCATGCTGGCTACATGGTTTATGGGGGCTGTGAGTTGCCTGAACTCTCTCCTATATTGGTGCTCAATACTACTCCCAAAAATGTGATATTAGCTATTATGTTTACAAACATACTTCTTTCTGTAATTTGAGATAATTGCTCAAAAACTTAGCTCAAAGGCTATCTTGGAAATCATAGTTTCCTCTCTTGCTTAATTTAAAAAGCGATTACTATTTTCTGAAAACTAGCTCAAAGGCTATTTGGAAATCAAGATTTTCTTTTGTTGTTTAAATGTGAAAACATTTTACTCTTTGGAATACATAGTCCCGATATACTTCTTTTGAAGAAATGAACTCAACTCTTTACTCTTTGGTTAACTTAAATCTTAAGTCTTTAAACAAAGTTAAAACGTTTGTGAAAGACTTTTGAAAATTTTATAAACTTCTCTTGACTTGACTATTATTTCTCTTGACTTTAATCTTAACTTTCCTTGAATTTGATTATGGATTCAGAGTTCATGATCTCATGTTTATGGATGATTTCATGATGTTTAGATGTACCTTAGAGTGTTGGAATCAACTAGAAAAGATAGGTATATTGCGAAGGAACAAGTACTAAAAGGTGAGGAACAAATGGGGAGAACTGGCGTCCCTGACGCTCTAAGAGGCGCGGGGCGCCATCCCTCAAAGTTCAAAGACTGACTTGGGGAGCTCTGGCTGGCGCGGTGCCCCAGATGTCAAAGTTCAGAGAGCCTCTTATGGAGCTCTGAGAGGTGCGACTCCCCAAGCCCCTGTCCAGGTGAACTCCAATTTTTCTTGCTCGTTTTTCATCTCTATACCCTCTAAACTTCAATGGTTATTTCCCCAAACACTTAGAATCATATATACCTTCAATATATACTAGATTCAAACTGAAATTACACCTGGAAACATGAATCAAAGCGCAAGAAGCTTCAATAAAATAACCCACAAGAATTCAAACGAGTTTCATCAAGAACTCAAAGGATTTACTTTCAAATCAAACATATTTCGCTAAATTGAATCATGATTGACGCATGGGTGAACTAACCCAATGATATGTAATCTCACATACCTCGTAGGGATCACCCCTGGACGAAATCCACAAGCTAAACTCGACGATCTTGACGAATCTTACTTTCTCTTCTTCTTTCTCCAACCTTAGCGTGAAATTCACTTTTTCTAAACTGACTAAAATCTGGCTTTACCCAATTAAACTCCTAAAAACGAATTAATTAGGTTGGGTAACGAAAAGACCAAACTACCCTTCTAAAATCTGATTTTAGACTTTTCTTATTCGAACAACGCAACTTCCAAAGGATATAACTCACTCATACGAACTTGGAATCACGCAAACTCGGCGGCGTTGGAAAGATCATTCCAAGAGATTTCCTACCATATCTGGAAGTACACCTAACTCATCCTGAGCTAGAAGTTATGGCCGTTTGAAGTTGACCAAAACTCAACTTATTCTAACTTAACAAAATTTCCAGATTTTCATTCTTTCCAAAATGACTATTTCCAATTATTAGCTTCTTCCTAGTTATTTCAAATTTTGAGATTTTACAATATCTCCCCCTTGGAAACATTCATCCTCGAATGAGATTACTCTTACTAGGCTAAGGGTGTAACATTCAACATTCAGTTCAAGCACCCACAAGCAAATGCAAAACAACATACCAACATATAAATAAATACTAAGAAAGGATTAGTACCTTAATTCGAAACTTCTCCAGATTCGAAGAGATGTGGATATCTCTTCTTCATATCCTCATCAGCTTCCCAAGTAGCTTCTTCAACAAATTGGCTCCTCCAAAGGACTTTGACTGATGCTACCTCTTTTGTTCTCAACTTGCGAACTTGGCGATTTAGAATTTGAACCGGAATCTCTTCATAAGATAAACTATCATTGATCCCAATATCTTAAGTTAGTATGATCAATGAATGATCTCCCATGCATTTCTTCAACATAGAGATGTGAAACATTGGATGAATCGCAACTAACTCTTGGGGTAGCTTCAACTCATAAACTACCTACATTTTTCGATATTCTGTAAGGGCCAATATACCGGGGACTAAGCTTCCCCTTCTTACCAAATGTCATAGCACTTTTCATGGGTAAAACTTTAGGATATACCCAATCATCTACTTCAAACTCTAATGCTCTTTTCCTAACATCATTGTAGGATTTCTGGCGACTCTGCGCCGTTTTCAACCTCTCTTGAATCAATTTCACTTTCTCCATAACTTGATGAACCAAATCTGGTCCTATCAACCATGCTTCACCAACTTCAAACCATCTTATAGGAGATCTGCATCTTCTCCTATTAAAAGCTTCATAAAGAGCCATTTGGATGCTCGAGTGGTAACTATTGTTGTAAGCAAACTCAATGAGAGGTAGGTGATCATCCCAATTCCCTTCGAAATCAATCACAGAAGCCCTTAACATATCTTCTAAGGTCTGAATAGTGCGCTCTGCTTGCCCATCTGTCTGAGAATGAAAGACAGTACTGAAGTTCACCTTTAAACCCAATCCTTTTTGGAATGACTTCCAAAACTGCGCAGTAAATTACGCACATCTGTTTGAAATAATGGATACCAGAAACCCATGAAGTCTTACCACCTCTTAAAGATACAACTTAGCATAATCTTCTGCCGAATGAGTAGTCTTTACCGACAAAAAAATGGGTTGATTTTGTCATTCTGTCGACAATCACCCAAATAGAATCATGCTACCTGCGAGACCTTGGTAAATGTGTGATGAAGTCCATATTAATCATCTCCCACTTCCATTCCGGAAGTTCTATAGTCTTAGCCAAACCACTGGGCCTTTGGTGCTCTATTTTAACTTGTTGGCAATTTGTGCACTTAGCAACAAATTCTGCAATGCCCTTCTTCATACTATTCCACCAATACACTTCTCTCAAATCACGATACATCTTTTTAGAACCCAGATGAATGGAATATCTGGAGCTATGAGCTTGCTCCATGATCCTTTCTTATAGTCCATCCACCATTGGTACACACAACCTACCTTGATAACTCAATACTCCATTTCCCCCTTGTTCACAAGCTAATACTTCTTGCTTATGAACATTTGCCTTCAATTCAAGAAAAATTTGGATCTTGGTCTTGCTTTTCTTTCACTTCTGACACTAATGAAGATTCTGCCCCATTCATCACCACTACTTCTTCTTCTATGAAATCTATTAGTCGGACTCTTAAGCGTGCAAGTCTATGCACATCTTTCACTAACTCTCTTTTTTCCTCCTCAACATGGGCAGTACTACCCATAGACAACATGTTTAAAGCATCAACAACAACATTAGCCTTACCTGGGTGGTAAAGAATACTCATGTCATAATCCTTGAGTAATTCTAACCATCTCCTTTGTCTGAGATTAAGGTCTTTATGAGTGAACACATATTGAAGACTCTTATGATAAGTGAATACATCAACATGAACACTATACAAATAATGACACCAAATCTTCAAGGCAAATACTACATCAGCCAACTCTAAGTCATGGGTTGGGTAATTCTTCTCATTAACTTTCAACTGTCTGGAGGCATAATCTATGACTTTGCCATTCTACATTAACACGCAACCCAAACCAACTTTAGACACATCATACTAGAGAACAAAGCCTTGAGTACCTTCTCGTAAGGTCAAAACTGGGGCAGTAGTCAACCTCTTTTTCAATTCCTAAAAACTTTTCTCACAAAGTTTCAAACCATTGAAACCTCACTGTCTTCTGAGTTAAATTGGTGAACGGGGATGAAATAAATGAGAAACCCTCTACGAACCTTCTATAATAGCCAGTTAATCCTAAGAAACTCCTAATAACAGTTGGAGATATGGGTCTAGTGCCAATTCTGCACTGCCTCAATCTTCTGGGTATCAACTTTAATCCCCTCTCCAGACACAATGTGGCCTAAGAAAGCTACATACTCAAGCCAAAACTCACACTTAGAGAACTTGGCATACAACTCTCTATCTTTTAAAGTCTAGAGAACTATTCTGAGATGACTAGTATAATCTTCTTCATTCCTTGAATAGATTAGTATGTAATCAATGAAAATGATAACAAACATATCTAAATAAGGTTTGAATACCTTATTCATAAGGCCCATGAATACTGCAGGTGTATTGGTCAAACCAAAGGACATGACCAAAAACTCATAATGATTATAACGGGTTCTGAAAGCTGTCTTTGGAATATCACATTCCCTTACTCGTAACTGATGGTAGCCAGATCTGAGATCTATCTTAGAGAAGCAAGTGGCACCCTGAAGTTGATCGAAAAGATAATCAATCCTTGGGAGAGGATATGTATTCTTGATGGTAACCTTGTTCAACAAACAGTAGTCTATACACATCCTAAGGGAACCATCTTTCTTTCTCACAAATAAGACCGGAGCACCCCAAGGTGAGACACTTGGTCGAATAAAGCCCTTATCTATGGGATCATTTAACTGCTCTTAAAGCTCTTTTAACTCTGCTGGTGCCATTTTATATGGCGGAATAGATATAAAACGAGTATCTGGGAGAATAACTATACCAAAGTCTATCTCTCTCAGGAGGGACTCCAGGTAGATCATCTGGAAAGACTTCTGGAAACTCTTTTACTACTGAAACTGACTGAATAAGAGGTATCTCAACACTCGAGTCATTAACTCGGACTGAGTGATAGACACACCCCTTAGAAACTAACTTCATTGCCTTAAGGTACGAAGTGAAACGACCCTTAGGCAATGTTGAACAACTTTTCCACTCTAAGACTAACTCATTTGGAAACTGGAACTTGACAACTCGAGATCTACAATCAACTGAGGCATCACTAACATAAATCCAGTCCATACCTAGAATGATATCAAAATCTACCATGTCTAACTCAATTAAATCAGCCATGGTACTCTTATGATTAACAGAAACGGGACAATCACGATAGTAGAATAGACTCACCAACAGATGAAGTTACAAAAGATAAACTTGTTTCTAGGTCTAGCAAAGCATAAACAGTAAAGTCAAAGACATGGATCATACCAGTGACAACATCTGGCGAATCCTCTTGCTCTTGGCGACTATTGATAGCATACAAGCGGTTTGTTCCTCTTCCAGTACCGGAAGTATCCCCTCTAGGTGAAGCTCTTTCTGGTGGAGCAATTGAAGAAGACTGAGTTCTATTGGCCCCATTACCATTACCCTGCTTGCTCTTTGGGTATACTCGCATGAAATGACCATTCTGACCACACTTGAAATAACCAGTGGAGCCCGCACGACATGTACCTGAGTGGTTCCTACCATACTTAGCGCAGGCAAGAGGCTTACTACCCCATTGCGCCATGTTACCCTAAGAATATGCAGGCTTAGCTCTGAAATTCTGACTAATGTACTCACATTTGTTCTTAGGTGCAGGTGCACTAGCAGATGATGGAGCAAGTCCTTTCTATTTATGTTGGAAGGATGACCGGTTGGCATTACTCTTCTGCTCTCCGGACTCATTCCCTGTCTTAACTATCTTATTCTTAAACTCTTCCCTATCCCTCAACTTCTCTTCCTCAACCTGCTGCACATATACCATTAATCTTGAGATATCCATGTCACTTATCAGCATTGCAGCCCTAACTTCCTTACTCGACAGACGAGCCAATCCAGCAACAAACAAACTCATTCTACTCTTGATGTCCGCAACCATTTACGGAGCATAACGGGATAGTTGGGTGAATTTCAACCCATACTCATGAACACTCAAAGAATCTTGCTTAAGTGTGAGGAACTCTCGTACCTTAGCCACTTTAAGTTCTCGGGGAAAGAAACGCCCTTAGAAATCCTCCTCAAAACAAGCCCACGCAGGTGGTGCATCCTCAGCTCTACTCCATTTCCACTGATCAAACTAAGTCCTAGCAACATTCTTTAGATGATATGCAACTAGTTCAACTCGCTCGGTATCAGCAACATGCATGACCTCAAATACTTTCTTCAGCTCCTCAATAAAATTCTCTGAATCCTCAGTAGTGCTCAAACCCGTGAAACTTGGAGGATTCATCCTCAAGAACTCTCGGATCCTAGAAATATTAACCATTTTTTGTCTAGCTCCTCTTTGTTGCCAAACTTGGTTGGTTACAACTTGGCTCAACATTCGGATAGCCTCACGAAACTCAACATTGGTAACTTCTCCTTGAGGTTGCACTTCAGGTGGATTTTGTAACTCTTGTTCCTCATAATTACGTCTAGCAGGACGACCTCTGACAGCTCTTCGTGGAGGCATGATTATCTGAAAACACGTGCAAATATGAATTGGAACGAAACCTTTTTTTAGAGATCAAACTCTAACGCACGAAATGAGTGTGAATGAAGTGAGAAAATTTCCTAAGTGTTGCAGCCTCCTAATTATAGATGTGGTGCGCTTCACACCGATAACTAAGACTCTACAGACACAACTTCATAGACTCTTTAGGATTCTTGAACTCTGTGCTCCGATATCAACTTTGTCACACCCCAAGCCTATACCCTGGGTGGGACTGACACTAGAGAACCATTGATGTCCTCAAACGAGCCCTTGGCCTGGCTTACTTACTCAGCGGAAGACTTAATTCAACAAAATCAAGTCTATGAAATAAACTGGAATGTTATAATGAAATATTCAACTTGACCATTAAGGCAAACTCAAGTCTTAACATAAGATATTGACAATGAAAAGACTAAAGAACTAACATCTGACTGTCTAGGAAGCCTCTAAAACAATTGAGGTGGATGTCGAAACAAACCCCACAACATCCTAATGAACTAATAAAATAACTGAAAGCAATAAAAAGGAGTCCTCCGGAATGCAACGAGGCTCACCAACTGACTCTGGAGTGCTCAGTGGACTAACTATGTGCTGAATGCTGATCCTAGTTACCTGTGTCTACATCATAATAAGATGCAAGCCAACTGACATCAGTACGTTGAATGTACGAGTATGCGAGTTGGAATGCTAAACACAACATAAGCTTGAATGGAATCTGAAGAACTTACCTGGCTGAACTCAACTCAACATAACTGAACTTATTTCAATATAAAGTAGTTTAAAACAAGTGTAATATAAAGAAAAGCTATTTAAAACATGATGTCAACTCTGTGTGTATGCAAAAATACATATAACTCTGAGATGTATGTAAAAATACAAATAAACTGTGTATTTAAGAATACAATTACTTATGTGGGAGTTTTTCTAACCGACAACCATCACGTAAGAGCTATTGTGATGATACATCGTTTTGCCTCATGCTGCCAGGGTCGTTCTATACCTTGCTGAGGTATAAAACCTGAACTACTAAGTGGATCCACTAGTCTATGCTAAAAAGCACTAAAGGAATCATCTAAAAAGTATGACCCTTTCCTACCCATGATGGCTACATGGTTTATGGGGGCTGTGAGTTGTCTGAACTCTCCTCCATATCGGTGCTCAATACTACTCCAAAAAATGTGATATTAGCTTTTATGTTTTAAAATATACTTCTTTTTGTAATTTGAGATAATTGCTCAAAAACTTAGCTCAAAGGCTATCTTGAAAATCATAGTTTCCTCTCTTGCTTTATTTAGAAAGCGATTACTCTTTTCTGAAAACTAGCTCAAAGGCTCTTTGGAAATGAAGGTTGTCTTTCTTGTTTAAATGTGAAAACATTTTACTATTTGGGAATACATAGTCCCGATATACTTATTTTGAAGGAATGAACTCAACTCTTTACTCTTTGCTTAACTCGAAACTTGAGTCTTTAAACAAAGTTAAAACGTTTTGAAAGACTTTTGAAAACTTTATAAACTTCTCTTGACTTTGATCTTAACTTTCCTTGAATTGGATTATGGATTCAAGGTTCATGATCTCATGTTTATGGACGATTTCATGATATTTAGATGTACCTTAGAGTGTTGGAATCAACTAGAAAAGATAGGTACATTGCTTAGGAACAAGTGCTAAAAGGTGTGGAACGAATGGGGAGAATTGGCATCCCTGGCGCTCTGAGAGGCACGGGGTACCAGCCCTCAAAGTTCAGAGTTTGACTTGGGGCGCTTTGGCTGGCGCGGCCTCCCAAGAGGTCAAAGTTCAGAGAGCCTCTCATGGGGCTCTGAGAGGCGCGACTCCCCAAGTCCCTGTCCAGGCGAACTCCGACCTTTTTTGCTCGTTTTTCATCTCTAAACCCTCTAAACTTCAATGGTTATTTCCCCAAACACTTAGAATCATTTATACCCTCAATATATACTAGATTCAAACCGAAATTACACCCGAAAACATGAATCAAAGCGCAAGAAGTTTCAACAAAACAACCTATAAGAATTCAAACGAATTTCATCAAGAACTCAAAGGATTTACTTTCAAATCAAACATATTTCGCTGAATTGAATCATGATTGGCACGTGGGTGAACTAACCCAACGCTATGTGATCTCACATACCTTGTAGGGATTACCCCTTGACGAAATCCACAAGCTAAACTTGACGATCTTGACGAATCTTTCTTTCTCTTCTCCTTTCTCTTCTTTTCTCCTTTCTCCAAGCCCTAGCGTGAAATTCACTTTTTCTAAACTGACTAAAATCTGACTTTACCCCAATTAAACTCCTAAAAATGAATTAATTAAGTTGGGTAAGGAAAAGACCAAACTACCCTTCTAAAATCCAGTTTTAGACTTTCCTTCTTCGAACAACCTAACTTTCAAAGGGGATAACTCACTCATACAAACTTGGAATCGCACAAACTCGCCGGCCTTGGAAAGATCATTCCAAGATCTTTCCTACCATATCTGGAAGTACACCTAACTCATTCTGAGCTAGAAGTTATGGTCATTTGAAGTTGACCAAAACTCAACTTATTCTAACTTAATAAAATTTCCAGATTTTCATTCTTTCCAAAAATGACTATTTCCAATTATTAGTTTCTTCCTAGTTATTTCAAATTGCGAGATGTTACAGATATTTATATAAAGTGTTGATTATAAATACTCCTTCTGCTCATCCTCTAGTGTCGATACATATCTGACTTGTTCTTGGTACAAAGAATCAAAGACATGTCATGTTCTATTTTTTGCAAATTTTTAAATACAACAAACAAGTGATGTACTTTGAATTTAAAAAAAAAACAAGTCATGTTGAAAATTTTAATTTATGAATGTACGTTTGATGGTATATATTATGGCAGAAAACTTGAAAACGTTATGCTAAATGTAAAATGAACCGCATTTCATCCAATTTTATCAAAATACAAGCCAAATGCTATGTTTAGTACAATGAATTTGGCCTATAAAAAGATAGACCTAAGTGGAAATTATATTGATAATTATGCTGCATGCCTCGTTGGAGCCACAGTAAGTTGCAATTTTGTCTTTGTGTGTCACGCTTTCAGTGCTAGATCCAAGTTGCTACAAAAGTTCGAAAAATAAAAAAATTTAAACTTTCTTAATTATTGAGTCAGCTTTATTTTTTAACTTTTTTAAAAAATTAAAACTTTTATATATAATATAATTTTTTATCGAGGCAAACCCTGATATCTCCTCGATACTATTCCATGGTCCATTCCCTTTGCGTCTAATTCAGTACCACAAAATAAGGGGAGAAGAATAGTGGGTGCTGTATTTGTTTTTAAGGTATAAGACAAACCGCTGTTTTATGTGTTAATGGCGGCTCAGGTATCTCCACTCTCTGCTTTCCAACAAAGATTTACACTATTATTATTAGGATTTTTTAGGATAAACTACCTTATTAGGCATACATCACTACTATATATACTAATATTAATGAAACTAATTATCTATGTATTTTGAAAATTCTCAATTACTCCTCTAATTAAGGAAATCAGTTCCAACCAATTAATTTAAATAAATAAATTTTGTATCTCAATTTTAAAATTCGACAGATACTGCATGTATCTCATGAATTTAGACTCATGTATCCTAAGCATAAAATATGGTACGGGAAGTAATATTTGAAACTATTGAGAATCTTAATAATTAAGATCTAAACTAGTGGATTTATGTGGTTTGCCCTTATTATTATAATGAAAAAGAGTTTGATATATCCTTTAACTTTTTTCACTTTTCGTTTTAATTTTAAGATATATCAAATACTTTCTCTTTCTCTAATTACTTATCAACTTTTAAATTGACACACCTATTAAGAAAATAATGATTGATATAGTGAGTTTCTCATTTTACCCCCATTAATTATAAAGTGGATGAATTAAAAACTTAAGAGTTTCAACAAGTTCTATATTTTTCAAAATAATTAATTGAGGATATAACATGTATAATAAAATTGATCTTTCTTGATTTGTCAAAATTGATAAATAATTAGGAACAACTAAAAAAGAAAAAGTGGACAAGTAATTAGGAACAAAGAATGAGTATATTGATTGTGTACAACTAATCTATATATACTATACTTATATTATATTTATTTTTTTCTACTTCATCTTTTCAATGAAGTTGAAGAACAGACATCAAGTGTTGAAATCGACAAGAAAGGAGCTTTCGACAACCGTGGACATGAACCCAAGACAAGCTGATCAAGCCTACAAGACCTATTATTTTGTGCGAATTTTTTTCATTTTGGATAAATCTAACTTGTTACATTTTTCATTTGTTTTGTTTATTTATTTCAAAGTTTATCTCTGTCTCTCTAGATAATACTTATTCATAATTCATACAAATATTTATATTATACAAATAATATAAATTTATTATAGCCATGTTATTTATTCAATAAATAAGATGATGCATGTTGATTCATTATGAATAAAATATGATGAGAGGGAGTTGTTCGCAGTGCCGGCTCAATGCTTATAAAAATTAGGCATATGCCTTAGGCCCCAATTTTAGGGGGCCTCTAATTTTTATCACAATAAATTACGTGTTAATTGTTTTTATAGAAAAAATTAATTATCTAAAGCAAATGTATTTTTCTTTAAAAAATATATATTATTTTATTCTCCTTAACCTCAATCAAATAGAAGAAATCAAGAAAAATGTTGTTTTGTCTTCTTACATTCTCTTCACTAACTCTCGCGTTATAATTTTCTAGATTCCTTTTATACTATATGTAAGTTAGAGCTCTATCAAAAATATGAATCAATAGTAAAAATCATGTTTTGAATAAAGTGAATTACAAGTCTGTTTAGATTGACTTATTTCATGTGTTTTTAAACCAATAAAGAAAAAGGTTTATAAGCAGTTTGTCAACTTATTACTTATAGAATAATGTTAACAATTTATATAATAATTGCCTCAGCTAAAAGATTTTAGGCCTTTAATTGACATTTCGTTTTAGGCCTCCAAATACGTTGAGCCGCCCCTGGTTGTTCGGATGGTAAGCATCCTTCACTTCCAATCCGAAGGTTACGAGTTCGAGTCACCAAGGGAGCAAAAGGGGTGGGAGCTCCTAGGGGAGAGTAAAAAAGAATATTAAAAAAATGAATGAATAGATTTTTATTTAATATAGAGTAAATTAAATTAAGTTAGATATAGAAGAGGTGATGTAGTATGTCTCTTTGATCAAGAACCATATTTATCTTTTTTCTCCTTTTTTAACTTTTATTTGGTTATCCTTTTTATTTCTTATAAATCTAAATATTAGATATTTATTTATTTATTGTTTTAAAATAATTTCTACTATATTTCTATTATTATTATTATTATTATTATTATTTATAATAATTATTATTATACACAAATAAATGTGTTAATAACTACTTCCTCCGTTCATTTCTATTGTTTATTATAAAAACTTACATGTTTCAAAATTTGCTACTCTACGTATAGGCTTATAGCTATTCATTATTATACAATTTAAAAGCCTAAATATTTATCACTCCAATCATTCCTTTCTTTTATGAAGAATAAAAAATATATTAAATTAAATTAGTCCCCCCTCTCTCTTTTTTCTCCTTTTTTAACTTTTATTTGGTTATCCTTTTTATTTCTTATAAATCTAAATATTAGATATTTATTTATTTATTGTTTTAAAATAATTTCTACTATATTTCTATTATTATTATTATTATTATTATTATTATTATTTATAATAATTATTATTATACACAAATAAATGTGTTAATAACTACTTCCTCCGTTCATTTCTATTGTTTATTATAAAAACTTACATGTTTCAAAATTTGCTACTCTACGTATAGGCTTATAGCTATTCATTATTATACAATTTAAAAGCCTAAATATTTATCACTCCAATCATTCCTTTCTTTTATGAAGAATAAAAAATATATTAAATTAAATTAGTCCCCCCTCTCTCTCTCTCTCTCTCACACACACACACACACACAATGGTGATTGATTATGTTTTCTTACAAATTATTTGTATCATTTTCTTGTAATATATGATGCCAAGAATTTTGAAGATTTGGTTGAATGATTAAAAAAAAGTGTTTGATTAATAAAGACTAATTTTCTTTTATTAAATTTATGATATAAGTTGTTTAGTCATATAATATTATTTTTATGATAAAGTGTGGACAAAAATAAATCCTTATTGATTTTGATATTATTAAAATTATGTATTTTATCTCACCAAATTTAAAAGGAAAAAAATCAATATGTAAATGTATTTTTTCAATAGCGCAAGACGCGAACAAGATCACTAGTTAAATACATATATTGCATAATAAATTGATTGTGAATAACTAATATATATATATATACACGAGAGTAGCGGTGTATGAATGATTTTTTATAAGTAGTGTCGATATTTAAAAATTAATAATTGATATAATAATATTATATTAATAAAAACTATTGAAAATGTACTAATAAACCATAAATCAAGTAAACTACTTTAACTCTTCTCGGCGCAATTGATTTATTTTAGCCTAATTTGACTAGAAATAGGATGTTGGAGGTTCGAATCCCTTAAATTAAACTTTCCCTTGAAAATGCCTCAAAAATAAAAGTCAAATTCGGTCTTGCTGGGCTCGAACACGGCCACGCTGAAAAGATTGACAATTCCGTTTGCGCTGCAAACCAACGAGCAAAGAAGCACAGACGTCCAAATAGTGTCATTAATATTATTTATAGTAATATCTTCTCTTTTCTAGATTTTTTTGTATATAAAATACTTAATTTTTTTAACGAAGCAGGTTCGATTAACACCCCTTGACATAGAGTGAGTTCTCCCCTGTACGAGGGGCTGAAGTCTTGGAATATCTACACCTTCTCACAATCTATTCTGTGCCCAGAGTCACCTTATCCTAAAGAGTGTCAAATGACATTCACCGCTAATCAATTAGATTAAGAATTTGATTTTTATGTATATATTTAATAGGTTTACTCCCTTATTTTATTTTACGTGTATTTACTTTTTGATATTTTGATACATTTTAATATTTTTTTTAGCTATATATCATGGAATGAGATAATATAGTTTAGATTATCATACAAAATATTTATCCAACGTACCGTGAGAATCACCATCACCTAATTTAGTAAAATATTTATTGTCTTTCTCATTTCTCATCATCAACTAATTGTTATATATATATATACTAGATAATGGTGCCCGTGTTATGCACGGGCCCAATAATATTAATGGTATGTTTTGGGGTTAATAACGGAGTTTTTGAAGCGATTGTTTGCGTGGATAAAGGAATAAGTTTTTTTTATCACAAACTTGTACATTCTTTGACACTATTTAAGGCATAATAAGACTACCCATATACTATATTTTTGAAATATTTTATGTTGTCAATTATCATGATTTATAGTATTTTTATGATAGATTCACTTCAAGCATCAGTGGAATTTTTTGTATTTTTTTCAAAACATATTTTATGTTGTCAATTATCATGATTTATAGTATTTTTACGCAATTTTTAAAAATAAAAAACACAAAAAAAAAAAAGACAAATAAATTAAAATGGACCCAATATATGTTATTTTTGTTGTCTCAATTTATGTGACACAAATAAAAGTTGGAGAGTCATCCAAATTTTCATATTTTTTTAAAAAATGTTTTAAGTTATTAATTATTGTGATTTATAATATTTTTATGTAACTTTCAAATAACCTACATTACTAGTCACTTTGTCCTAATTTATGTGATATGGATAAAATTACAAAATTAACCCTTTTAAAATGTCTTTTAGATATTTTAAGTTGTTAATTATTATTACTTATAATACTTTTTTGATAATTTTAAAATGATATGTGTTATTTTTTCTGTCCCAATATATGTGAGCCTGATAGAATTCTGAGAGTGAAGCTATTTTATTATATAGCTTTTAAATATTTTAGTTTGATAATTATTGTAATTTTTAATGCAATGCTTTTTAAGTCATTTGTAAATGATATATGTTGCTTCCTTTGTCCCATTTTATATAGTATAAATAAAATTTCCAAAACCAACTCAATTTTTAATATATATTTTTAAATATTTTAAATTATTAATTATTGCGTTTTATAATATTAAAAAAAAATTAAATAGAAAATGTACAAAACTTGTATCAGCCTAAAAAATGACCACGATAATTCGAAGCCTACAAAAAGCAATAAGGTTGTACGTAATTTTAAATACTTAATATATATTACGCTGTTTGTCTCAATGTATGTAGCATAGATAAAATTTCAAGAGTCAATCAAATGTTGTTAATTGTTAAGATTTACAATACATTTTACGTAGTTTTCAATAATTTCACATTAAATAATACATATTACTACTTTTGTCTCATTTTATGTGACATTGATAGATTAATTTTAAGAATCAGTCAATTTTTTTTTTTGTGTTTTTTTAATAAATATTTTAAGTTGTCAATTATCACGATTTATTATATTTTATACATAATTTGTAACGATAGATTAATTTCAAGAATCAATAGAATTTTTTTATATGTATTTATTTTTGAAATATTCTATGTTGTCAATTATCATGATTTATAGTATTTTTACGATAGATTCACTTCAAGAATCAGTGGAATTTTTTGTATTTTTTCAAAACATATTTTATGTTGTCAATTATCATGATTTATAGTATTTATACGCAATTTTTAAATAAAAACACAAAAAAAAAGACAAATAAATTAAAATGGACCCAATATATGTTATTTTTGTTGTCTCAATTTATGTGACACAAATAAAATTTGGAGAGTCATCCAAATTTTCATTTTAAAAAAAAATGTTTTAAGTTATTAATTATTGTGATTAATGGTGTTAAATTGTCCAATAATATAAATTTTAAAGGTACAACCATAAAAGAAGAACGTACAACACTATCTAAGCACATGTAACACTTGTCATGTGCTAAGTAGTAGATATTCCCACTTATTATATATAGTAAAATAAAAATAATACATATTACTACTTTTGTCTCATTTTATGTGACATTGATAGATTAATTTTAAGAATCAGTCAATTTTTTTTGTGTTTTTTTAATAAATATTTTAAGTTGTCAATTATCACAATTTATTATATTTTATACATAATTTGTAACGATAGATTAATTTCAAGAATTAATCGAATTTTTTTATATGTATTTATTTTTGAAATATTTCATGTTGTCAATTATCATGATTTATAGTATTTTTACGATAGATTCACGTGAAGAATCAGTGGAATTTTTTGTATTTTTTTCAAAACATATTTTATGTTGTCAATTGTCATGATTTATAGTATTTATACGCAAGTTTTAAATATAAAAAACACAAAAAAAAAGACAAATAAATTAAAATGGACCCAATATATGTTATTTTTGTTGTCTCAATTTATGTGACACAAATAAAATTTAGAGAGTCATCCAAATTTTCATATTTTTTTAAAAAATGTTTTAAGTTATTAATTATTGTGATTAATGGTGTTAAATTGTCCAATAATATAAATTTTAAAGGTACAACCATAAAAGAAGAATGTACAACACTATCTAAACACATGTAACACTTGTCATGTGCTAAGTAATAGATATTCCCACTTATTATATATAGTAATAGAAAAATATATATAGAAATGACATATTTATTATTTAACTAAATAATAAATATGTAACTAAAAATCTTGTTAGCTTTTGGTTGAAAGCTAACAAGATAGTTACAATGATAGTTGCATTGTGGCTTATTATATTTATATATATGGGAAAATGATAAATATATCCCCGAATTATTGTAAATGGTATGCAGATACCCTCCGTCATACTTTTGGGACATTGATGCCCCTGCCGTCTAAAAACTAGAGCAAATATAACCTTTATATTAACTGACATACACGTGTCATAATCTTATCCACCGACCCGAAATTTATTAAATATCGGATCGACGGATAAGATTGCGCCACGTGTCCCTATTTAGTCTTCCGTTAGAGTGAAGGACATATATGCTCTAGTTTTTGAACGGCAGGGGCACCAATGTCCAAAAAGTATGACGAAGGGTATCTGCATACCATTTACGATAGTTCAAGGTTATATTTGTCCTTTTTCCATATATATTGAAAAGAAAAGGAGTATATATATATATATATATAATGATATGCCTTCTTTTCTTTCAATACTAGCTACTATTCGGAAGTGCATTAAAAGTAGCAAGAAGAAAGCCTAAAGGCACAAACGTTGTTCGTTCCTTTCATTAAGTAGGTAAAGTAGCGTGGATAGTTGTCATGGACATAAAATCGATTAATATTTTTGTATCTTGTATTTATCTTTACTCTTCCGAATTCCAATTTATTTGATTGTTTGAACTTATAACTTGTATAGAAATTTGTAGTGTTTAATCCGTGAGCTCTTAATTGTGCCTCGTTGTTTGAATTTTGATCCATTTTCTTAATTTTGAGGACTCTGATTTATAATTGTAGGAGAGAGAGTGGTAATAATGACAATCCGTTTTCGACTAATTAATAAGATTGAAGTAAAATTGCAACATTTAATTGACTCGAGAACTTTTTTTGACATGATTTTATTAACTCTTTCATTTGACTTGGTGTGCCACGCCATTTGAGAAATGACACCAAATTGGGTCTATGGGATAAAATGAATGTTGAGCTTAACAAATTAGGCTCATCATTTATAGCTCAGTTAAATGGACTGGAATCTGGATTGAACTTTAATTAAATTTATTTTTATTAGACTTATATAATTAATCCAATTACATTGACTAATATTATTTATTTGATCTAATATATTTTAAATTTAGAATCAAATTATTTTTAAAATTAAATGCGATCAAATTTTGAGTGATTTCAAAGTTATTCTTGTTGTTGTTATTATACGGTGTGTCCTCAACCGATTTCACTTAACTTCACTTATTTTACCTAATATATGTTGTCATAAAAAATATTGAATAATTTTACTTACCAAACTTAGGTTGATATAAAAACAGATTACTTTGCATTTCTGCTAAGATTTTACCCATATTTGATTTTTACATCAAATTATCTAAATTTTATGGTTATTTTTACATCAAATTATCTAAATTTTGTGGTTATTTTTACATCAAATTATCTAAATTTTAAGGTTAAGTGATAATTAAAATATTATGACTAAGTGATTAAAATATTATTGTGAATTAATATATTGTGAGTGTCACGAAACTGATCTTAGCGTGAATGAGTATTTTCTGAGTGTCATGGGACGAAGGTGTGTTGAGCAAGCCACTGTGACGGGGTTATTCCCACCAGGGCGGGGAAGCTGTGGCGGTATGGTGGCCGCCATAGTGGGCCAGTCGAAAATAAACCCCAAAAACGTCGTTATTCTGCAATATTCGTTTTTGAGATCTAGGAGACGACCCGAGGCGATTCTTGACAGTTTTTCACCATTCTTGAGGCTAAAGGTAATGTTTTCGCTCATCGAATCCATTTTTCAATCCGTACAACTTATAACCCCGATTATATATTGTTGGGGGAGGGTTTTGAATTGTTTTGGATGGTGGGAAAAAAGCCCTAGTTGCACCTTAGGATCATAAGTTGGGTCTTGGGTTATTGGGTTTGTCATAATCCGGGTAAATTAGACCGTAATTATTGATCCCCGTATTGAATTGTTGTTTGTAGACCTAGAGCAAGCGGAATAAATCCGGAAAGGGAAGAATCAAGTTTCTTAGGAGAATTCAAGCTTTGTTCGAGATATGTGATAGTTGTGATTTCATGTAGGTGTGATATATGTTAGTAATTACTTCGTTTTAATGCATGTATGTATGCGAATGTTGCATTATTGATCACACTAATCGTAAATGAGTATGATTGAATAATTGTATGCCATGAATCAACACTTGATTATATGTTTATGAGAATGTACGTTGTAATTGTGATTATGGCTTGTTGAATGGGTCGAGTGTTACGTTCCAACACACTAACTTGAATCGGGTGCCACATTTCGACGCATATATGAGATCGAGTGTCACGTCTGTCACACTAACTTGGATCGGGTACCATGTACCGGTACACTAACAGTTTGGGTGTGGGTTCCATGAGAGGACTATTGACTTGTCATATTGATGTATTTTGAGCATGTGGATTTGTGCGTTGTTCGTAAATGATAATTGATATTGTATATGTTTGGGGTATACATGATTATTACTGTTGTAATGACTTGTATATGTTTCATTTATTGGGATAGCCGCGTAATCTTACCAGCACACTGTGGTTGTGTATTGATATTGCACTTGCTCTTTCTTTGTTGAGTACAGAGCATCTTCAGGCAGCTACTGACAGACCTCGTTTAGAAGATCAGTGATTAATCGAATTCAAGGGTGAGCCAGTTCTTCCGAGCTGCCATGAGTTTTCTTTTGTTTAGGTCCACATCTTCGGACTTAGACCAGTACTTAAGTTTTCTTATGTTTAATTGAGTTGTACCCATTTCCTTTAGACTTATAATTCTTGTTAGAGTTTTGGTACATTGACTTTCAGGTTCTAGGCGTTATTTCCGCAATCGTTTGATTAAGACTTTTGGAGTTTATGGGAACTCTATTTTTCCTTTAGTATTTAAATATGCTTCTGCAACTTTAAATGTCTTAGTTTTTGGGTGAATTGTTTAGTTTGGGTTGTAGTAATGGTTCTCCCACCGAAGGGTTAGTGTGGGTGCCAATCACGACGGTCTGGGTCGTGACAAACATGACATTCAAGGACATTATGAGAACGCTTCTGACAACACTTCAACAAGCATTCTGGATTGAAGAAAGTTACAACATCAATTACATAGCTCTTCGAAGGAGTGGTCAACAGAGTTATTCTTGGAGATTGACTTGAAACAACAAAGTGTCGCCCAACGTTTCCGGAGATCAAACACATCTCAAGGAGGTCTACATCATCCTACATTCGAGAACACGCTACTACCATCCCTCGAATCACAGAGAATTATTAGGAGAGAAGAACCAAGAGAACAACAGAATTGTACTCTTGAGATTCATTAATAAATATCACATTTTTCTTTTATTTATTTTGATTACAGTTAATTTTCAGTGCTACGAAAATTTGTTGCGAACAATACTGAACTTTCAAAATTTGATATTTGATATCTACTTTTAATTATTGAAACAAAACTTTGAAATACTAAAGCAAATATTGAATGCTTACCTCTAGTTAATGAATTATTTACCATATATGCGGACAACAATATTAAGGAGTAATTGGAATGTCTTGAATAACCTATGCCGATAAATTCATAATGTTAGAGTTGAGAGTGGAGATCTAACCTCTATAGGTCATGATTCCTTAAAAGAATAGTACATTAATTATAATACTATCTTATCAAAATAATTTCTCCTTTGATACATAATACTGTAAGGATGTTTAATTTATTGAACCAAACATATTTGATATCTACTTTATCAATTATCAAAATCGAACTTTGAAAACACTGAATACCCACTTCTAATATTTACAAATAAAATAATTAAAAATATATATTTTCAATTAATAACTAGCAATTATTAAATATCACTAGATTTAAAATTAAAATTTATCATAAGCAGAGAAACCAAATATATTATTATATATAGCAATAAAGAAGAAAGAAAATAAAGTAGAATACTCCATGCTAATATAATAACGAGAGGACAACACAAAGTAGAACATAGGCCGGCAAAAACGTCCTCCTCCTAACATTTCCATTGTCCTCTTCTCTCTTTTATATTTATTTATTTCAACAAATTAAAATAATTGTATTTTTTTTTATTAATATAAATTAATAAAAAACAAATTTAAAATTTCATAATATTATTTAATAAGATCAATTTTTTTTATTTTTCACGTGGTGTTCGATATCTACATTGGAGTCTAACTATTTCGAATTCACGCCACATAGAGTCCCATTCAGGGGGAAACACTCCTAATTGAAGATTTTTCATACTAAAGGATCAAATTTGATACATTACGCATCACGTAGAGTCTCATTCAGGGAAGCATTCTATATAAAGAATTTTTTCATACTCATGAATCGAACTCGAGACCTTTGATTAGGGAACGAGCAGTTCATCCACTGCATCACATTTGTTGATGTTAAAAAGATTAATTTTATAAAATACATATCTAATAAAAAATTAAGAGATTTTAAATAAATAGAGATCAAATAATATGAAAAAGAGATGATAGTATATATTATCAAGTAAATATATAATAAATATATGACGACAAGTTGTATTAGAAATATTAAAGTTCAGAACTGGTATATCGATAGCCATGTTGGTCATAAGAATATAAACTGTATCACGTATCAGGTAAAAATGTATATTAAAATATATATTATTTGTTCAATGGAGTTATTTTTCACCAAGTCGAAATAATTAACTACATTAATTAACAATTTCTTTCAACCAACATACGAATATTTGACCCCCAACAAAAAAAAAAAACGACATAGAAATATTAAAGTCAGTTTTTAATAATCAAAATTTAATAAGTATCTTTCCCATGCTTAGTGCGTAAGGTATTACGTAATATTTAACTTATACATAGCGATAGTGCAAACGAGATAACTAAAGTAATATTTACGGTTTCAATAGTAAGAAGTTAAATTTATTTTTTCAGCTTCCGTTTGTTTATAGATTTTGAAATTTAAATTTAAATTTTTGAAATTGTATTTAAATCTGTATTATATTTGATTTTTTTTTTAGAAAAAAAATTATGAGTAAAAGTTTTCAATCCAAAAAACTATTTGAAGATAAATATTCAAAATCTATACTCAAATGCTAATTCAATGCCTATCAACAATGACGGGGTTAGACACTCAAATAAGAAGATTAAAAAAAATCTTATGCAAGGAGGATTAATTCAAACAAATAACTAAAGTAATATTTACGACATTAATATATAAAGTAATTAAACCTACTTTCTTACTTCAGTTTGATCATAGATTTTAAAGTTAAAATTTATTAAGTTATGATATTATATTTTGAAGTTGTATTTGGATATGCATTATATTTGCAAAAAAAATAATTAAAATTTAGTGAATAACGAGTCCCTTGAAAAAAGTTAAAGAATAAATATGATCAAATTTTATGATCAAACAAATATTTAAAAATAAAATTTTAAAATCTAAATCAAACACTTACATTTTTGAAGTTGTGATTTTTTATTTTTAAAATTGTATTTGGACAAGCACTAGATTTGGCAGAAACTCAAAATTTTGTGAATGAAAAGTCCTAAAAATTAGTTGAAGAATAAATATGATCAATTTTTTTGGTCAAATAATTATTTAAAGAGAAATTTTAAAAAATCTGATTCAAAATCTACAATTAAACACTGAAATTTTTGAAGTTGTGGTTTTTGAATTTTGAATATGTATTGAACTATATTTAGAAAAACAGTAAAATTTTGGGAATGAAGAGTCCCCTAAAACTAGTTGAAGATCAAATCTAGTTAAATTTTTTGGTCAAACAAATATTTAAATTTAAATCTGATTAAATATAATGGTCAAATAAATATTTAAAAATAAATCTGATCAAATTTAATGGTCAAACAAATATTTAAAGTTAAATTTTGAAAGTGTGATTTTTGCATTTTGAAATTGTATTTGAACATACTCTATCTTTAGAAAAAACTTGAAAATTTTGTGAATGAAAACTCCAAATTTTTTTAAATGTATCTGGACATGCATTTATTTAGAAAAAATTTTAAATTTTGTGAATGGAAATTCTCAAAAAGTAATTGAAAATCAAATCAAATCAAATTTTATGATCAAATATATATTTAAGGATAAAATTTAAAATTTTAATTCAAAATCTACTATTAAAAAATTATTTATTTTCCTCATTTATATAACATAATTTTTTAACAAATAAAATTATTTTGCAGCTCTTGCCCCGCGCGTCCTACCTACCATGGTATAATACTTTAAATTTAAAATGTTCTATGACCATATCTTATATTATTAATAAAAAGGTGGACTCGAAATATATATTTTAATTTTAGTACTTTCCATATAAAAATTCTTCTACCCAAAAATTACTTTGGAATGGTAGAATTCCTCCTCCTCCTTGTCCTCATATTCATTTACTTATAAATAGACAACACAAGTATTGAAATAAAGGACCATAGATAGAGACTCATGAGAGGGATATATCTTTGAATTATCTCACAATTATTCTCTCTTTTCTCTTCTCAACCTTTTCCTCCTTTTCTTCTTCTTTCAACCTTTGAAAAAATTTCAAAAGAAAAAAAAAGTATTCCATTTTATCTTATATATATATAAAGATATACTTTTCTTTCATCGTTAGAATTATGGAGTTTTGGTTGATGATGATGGTGACTATTATTTGTGTGATATTAGGGTTCATGAAATGGTTAGTTTTAAGTGTAAATGTTTGGTACTATGAAAAAGTGAAGTTGAGTGGTGACAAGAAGTTGAGGTTGTCATTGCCACCCGGTGATTTAGGGTGGCCTTTCATTGGTACTATGTGGTCCTTCCTCAGAGCTTTCAAATCCAACAATCCTGATTCATTCATCTCTTCCTTTGTTTCCAGGTCATCTATCTCTCTCCTCTCTCTTCATACGAGTTCCATATAATTCAGAAATTATCTATGCTTATAAACTAATATATATTTAAAATGTACATATGTCTAATTTTTTATTGTGCCATTGAGTGGTGCAGACAAACACACAAGTCACTACTACAAGCACCTGACAAACTTTTTTTTCTTGACCAAAGAAATTTTTTTAAGTTGGAGGCTGATCTAGAAATTAAATTGTAGGGTTTTAATTTTTAAAGTTTTTAGCATTTAATTCATTGTATTTCTAATTTATATACTTGATATTTATGATAAAAAAATTTAAAAAAATCTTACACATAAATTTATACGTCACATTAAAAGTATTATTAGATCTAGATAAAAGCAAGGTCTATATGTTGCATACGCCCGTAAAAAGAACATATAAATAATTACAACTCTAAACATTTCGATCAACTAGTTGGTCATTGGATTTCTTGATAGTATAATTGTGTAAACTGATATGTCACATGATTCGTGAAAAGTGAGAATTAGTTTAGTTTAATCTATGGGGGGAAAAGGTTGGCCTTTTTTGATAAGCAAAAGGTATTGGAAATTAGTTTGGCGGTTTTGCAAGTAGTGTATTTGGTGTAATTAGAAATGGTAAAAGAAGCATTTGTCTTCATTTAGTGAGTTAACATTTAGTCAAAGAAGAAACAAACATAAGTAGAAAAAGAGGAAAATTAAAACGATTTCATGTCTAGTCAGCTTTTTTATTAATTCGAGGCTCCCAATATTTGTCATTTTACCTGACACCTTTTTTGTCATTACAAGAAGAAAACGACATTATATTAATATTCCCTTTTTTTCAAGCCAAAGTTGTGTGAACTTTAAGTTTTACCTTACACTTCATTGTCTTAATTTGTTTGTTTGATTTTTCCATTAGAAGTGGAAAAGTTAAAATTAAAAAGTTATAAACTAAGAAATTTGAATATATATATTTTCCTATTTACTTGTATTTGTATTCTAAAAAGAGCATATTTTAAGTATATTATGTCATCATCCATGTAATTTGAATATGCATGTGATTATATATGCCTCTTTAAATTTTAGCTTCAAAATCTACGATCAGACAGGAGCTAATAAACTTGGGGATACAATATTGTTTACTTAATATTTCATTTTTGCCACCCCATTAGACAAAGAGGGGGTAGGGGTGAATATATATTTGGATCTCAAGGAGATAAAAATGATTCATGTTGTCTCCTCTTGTGCATTTTCCATGTTTTGTAACAGTACTAGACAGCTGAAATTGTATAAACAATATCCTATTTGACTATATTCGAACATACGATTTCTCAATAAAGTTTTTACTGTTTGAAAGACACAAGTCTTATCTTTAAAACAACAATCATACAAGGTATTAAGTCTAGTCGTAAGTTACTTGCCACTAAAGTGGTAGACAATTGTACAAGATAAGAAAGTGCATTTTAGATAGATAGATAGATAGGGAATGAACACATGCCCCCACTAGCTAGTTAGATAGTATTCTAAGGAGAGAGGGAGAAAAAAAAATATAATTCTAGTTGACTATCATTTTATCCGTAATGACTATTGCTTAGGATGATTTATTAGTTAGCTATAGTATTTTTTTGTGACTATCTTCGTTTGAGTTATTTATTTTTCTATATTGCTTTGCATTGTTTTTTTTTTTGAGTTGAAGGTCTATAGAAAATAGTTTCTCTACCTCTAAGCTAATGGTAAGGTCTACGTATATTCTACCCTCCCCAAATCTCACTTTTATTTTACATTACATAGGATATGTTGTTATTGTCCAGTGTGAATTCCAATCCGACTTTACATGGAGGAGCTACATGATTCAAAGGGGATTCTGATTCCTTTTCGTCAGAAAATTATATTGCACATACATACAATTCCCTTTATATTATAGTGCCATTCTAGTAATTAAACTTGCTTGATGTCACATGTTCGAATCTCAAATGCGACATTTTAACATTTTGACTAGGCCTTGTCAAAATTCTTGCTCTGCCGCTGACTTTTTTTTTAAAATTCTAATTGTAGATTCGGACGAACAGGAATATACAAGGCATTCATGTTTGGAAGTCCATGTGTGATTATTACAACACCAGAAGCTTGCAGGAAGGTTTTAAATGATGATGAAGCCTTCAAGCCTGGCTGGCCTACTTCTACTATGGAACTCATTGGTAAAAAATCATTTATTGGTATTTCATATGAAGAACACAAATGGTTAAGGAAACTAACTGCAGCACCTGTGAATGGTCACGAGGCGTTGTCGATGTACATTCAGTATATCGAAGAACGAGTGATATCAGCATTGGATAAATGGTCATCCAAGGGAGAAATTGAGTTCTTAACACACCTGAGAAAGCTAACTTTTCGAATTATTATGTACATTTTCCTTAGTACTGAAAGTGAACAAGTCATGGATGCATTAGAAAAGGAATACACAATTTTGAATTATGGTGTTAGAGCTATGGCTGTCAACTTGCCAGGATTTGCTTATCATAAAGCACTCAAGGTAATTGAGAAATTGTCCCTTGTCTTTTGTCACTTTAAATGATAAATGTTTGCGCGAAAAAATCATGTCTTATGTATACAATTTACTAGAAAGTTAAAAGGTGTGGATAAATTTTCAGGCGCGTAAAAAGCTTGTGGCAATCTTTCAATCGATCGTGGATGATAGGAGGGCGAGGAGGGAAAAAAGAGGGCCAGAAGACAAGAAAGACATGATGGATATTCTACTTGAAGTTCAAGATGAGAATGGAAGGAAATTGAATGATGAAGAGATTATTGATGTGTTGGTAATGTATCTTAATGCTGGTCATGAATCTTCAGGTCATATAACTATGTGGGTTACGTATTTTCTGCAGAAACATCCTGAGTTCTTCAAAAAAGCTAAGGTAACAAAAAATTCACATTTTTATAAACATTTTTCAATGTTCTGTTTTATTGAGATTTCAATCTTTCGATTCGAAAAACAGGCAGAGCAAGAGGCTATTGTGAAAAATAGGCCATCTGACCAAAAGGGCTTGACACTCAAAGAAATCAGGAATATGGACTACCTCTCAAAGGTGAATTTTTCATGGTATATCAAATTCTGTTTTCTCTTCTCTAGTCAATGTAATAAAACCATTGTGTTGTTCCTTTATAGGTGATCGATGAAACACTTCGTTTGATTACCTTCTCCTTTGTGGTCTTCCGTGAGGCAAAAGAAGATGTTGCTATTCATGGTTAGTTATAATAATCTATCATTAACTGATACGAGGAGATTACGTTAACACAACTAAACTGTATCTTGTTTTTTTTTCCAGGCTATACCATACCCAAAGGATGGAAAGTTTTGGTGTGGTTTAGGAGTGTTCATTTGGATCCTGAAATATATAAGGATCCAATGGAGTTTAACCCTTCTAGATGGGATGTAAGTTTTAACAAACCTTATTGCTTTAGAAATAGTACACTTTTTTACTTAACTATCATAAACTTGATGTGGTTTAGTGTAAACACTGGATGCAGATAAATCATCTGATAATTTTTGTAATTTGTGTTGTGTTGTGAAATTTTTAGGAAGTTACACCAAAGGTAGGAACATTCCTTCCTTTTGGAGGAGGAGGCAGACTTTGCCCCGGAAATGACCTTGCTAAGCTTGAAATCTCTATTTTTCTCCATTATTTTCTGTTGGATTATGAGTAAGTTGTTTGATTGCTGATTCACTTAACAGAGGTCAGGTCCGCGTACACTCTATGTGTTGTTAATTTACTTATTTGTTTTGCAGGCTTGAAAGGAAAAATCCGTCTTGCCCAGTGATGTATTTGCCTCATTGTAGGCCTAAGGACAACTGCTTGGGAAGAGTGAAAAGAGTGTCATCAACTACTAGTGCTGCTTAGAACAAAAAATAAGAAGGCCACATCTCTCTGCATCTATGTGATTTAGATTTTGTTTCTTTGTTGCTGGATATGGACAAATTGCAAGAGCAAGGCAATTTGCTTGGGAATAGTTAGGAACAGAAAATCATTATTTCTTGCTCAATAGAATTATGTGTACATTTTAACAAGAAGATCATTATGGTCTTCTATTTTGTTAAGAATGAATAAATGCAGAAAAAGAGATAGTTGGTTATATTTGCTCATGTTGAATCTCCTTCTTAACTTTTTTCGTCTGTTTACTTCTTTTATAATTTGTATGTATACCTTTGATATCATGATGTCTAGGTTAAGATAAATACTGTATTGATAAACATCAATTCAGCAAATTCATTAGTTTTTTTCAGAGGCCAAATAAATTGATTTTTGGGGTTTTCTTAAAAGGGAAAATTGTATATAATAGCAAACTATTAATTCAAATTAAATGCTATAAATATAGTTTGATTTAATTGTACTTCATAGTAAACTGTTGCTATTTCACCTCTCTCCTGTTGAATCTCGCTCGCCACTCTCGTTCTCTCCCTCGCCTCTCTCGTTCTTCATACAAACGCAAGTGTATAAAGTGCGTTTGTGTTTGTATAAAGCGAGAGAAAATTGTATATATATATATATATATATATATATTTTCGTTCCCCTCTCCCAGATCTCGCTCTCTCACTTTATACAAAAAAACGCAAATTGTATAAAATGCGTTTGTGTTTGTATAAAGCGAGAGAAAATTGTATATATATATATATTTTCGTTCCCTTCTCTCAGATCTCACTCGCCACTCTCCCAGATCTCGCTCTCTCACTCGCCTCTCTCATTTTATACAAAAACGCAAATGTATAAAATGCGTGAAAATTGTATATATACATATATTTTCGTTTCCCTCATTCGCCTCTCTCAGATCTCGCTTGCTCACTCGCTTCTCTCACTTTATACAATTGATCTTTTTGTATATGTATATCAAAACAGATTATACAACTGCTTTCTTTTGTATATGTATAGCGAAATATACATATTTATGTTTGCTATGAAGCGCAATTATGCAAACTTTGCTATAACATACAAATATGAATTTTGTATTTGCTATATGTGAAAGTTGCTCTTCTTAAAATTGGCCTGCCCAAACCCATCCAAAGTTTGGTTTGATGGGTTGGGTATGAATTTTGTTTACTGATGGGCTTATTTAAGCAGTGCCCAAGTTTAACTATATGATGAAACGTAGGTTTCAAACTCTAAAAATTACGGGTCAATGGCGAGTTGGATTAGGATCCTCCCAGGGGTGCATGGACCTAGGTGGAGCCTAGGGGTTCACCCGAACCCCCTCGTTAAAAAATTACACTATATATAACGTTAAATTTTGATTTTATGTGTATATATATTAAATGAACCCCCTGCAAACAAATGATAGACTTGGCTCAGTGGATAAGTGGTTCATGAAATGTCTCTATGTCATTGGTTCCCCCTTTTTAATGCTTTGAAAAATGGAACTTTTGGGCAGACCTTCTTCTTCTTTTTCATTATTTTTTCCTGTTATTCCATTTCTTCTTTTTAATTTGTTTTTTTAAAAAAATTATTAGACACATTCTTTTTATTTTTTATTCTTTTTATATCTATTATTCAATTTGTTCAACGTAACTCTTTTTTCATATACGTTTGAATAACTTTTTAAAAAAATGATGAATTATATTTAACTTGATATTGAGATAGAAATATAATTTATTTATTTTTAAAAAAAAATGTAAATAGATGTAATTGAATGAAGAAACTTAAATATCGTCAACATCCTTTTAAAAATATTAATTTAATAGAATTCATGAAATTTCTTTTATGTTTTTAATTCTATTTTAGAGAGATGAAAACTAACCTTATTTGATTTATTCGTTATTTATTTTTTTACAAATTATGACTAACCTAGTAAATTGAACTATATGAACTAAAAAAATTGACGATGCTATTTATTTATCTTCTGAATATGCATTAGTAACTCTATTTTTACACACTTTTAGAGAATCTGGACGATTTCCATAGTAATATTTGATTAAATGGATACTAATTTTTTAAAAAAAAAATTAAAAAGTGAAATATAAAGTAAAACATTACAAAATAAAAGTATAAAAAACACAAGAAATTTTAAGAATGCTCGATGGAGCATGATAAAAGTAAAAAAAAATGTTTAATACGGTGTGATAAAGTGAGTTAAGTTTAGCATGATAAGATAAATATCTTTCTTCCCCGTCTCGCTCCCTTTTTCATCATTTAATTTTCGCGTGTTTTAAGAATTAACTTATGTAATACAGTTGATCCACTAAAATTCTTATCAATGCATCTTTATCCTCAATATCTTTGATTAGTTTAGTCTTTACTTTTATGAACCAATGAAATATCTATGGTTCTTGTACAAAGAGCATGCCGAGGGGCTACTACGCTCACCGTGCACTTGCATTACCACCTGAACTTCTTCTTTATACTTCGAACCCCTAAACAGAAATCTTGAGTCCGCCACTGAATCCGCCATTTAGCTGCTCAAGAGCGAGTTATTAACATGTTCATTTATTAATTTGACTAATTTTAATCGGTCAAATTCAGCTTAACTTATCCCTTTGAATTGTGATAATAGGCCAATACTAGTTATACAAAATGGAAAATAAGCTAATAGAGGAGTTGAATTAAGCTTGAGAGCTAGCTAACAGCTCAATCAAATAATCATCCATTTGACCAATAGCTCGAGCTCAATGCTCATCGTTAGAAGTTTTATATGGGGGGGATTTAAATAATGATTTGTCCAAAAATTACTTAGATTATAATAACATGAACTTAAATACGAGTCATAATTCAATTCGTCCAGTGTCTAATTTTAGTCACCTTGAAATTCTTAACATTGTTATCCAGACTTGTAAAACTCCCTTTTTTTTTCTTCAAAAATTTCTTACATATGAACAATTTAGGCCAATCAATGGATCATAAGGGAGATCAATTGACCCATATCGAGATTATGACTTGTTACGCATGCATACCTCCTTAATCATAATTTCAAATGTGCACTAAATATTCATCAGCTTTTGATTCTTAAAATATTTTATAATTATCGATACTAAATTGCTAATTTTTTATTCTTCCTTCACCCGTGTCGTTGTGACTACTACTTTCAAATTTGTTTGCTTTCCTACTCCTCTACTTCCGTAAGTTTGATTCTTACCTTCTGCACTTTTCTTGCTTCATAATTGTTCGCTATTTATTTTTACTAAACACTTCACACTATTTTTGAATTGCCTACCCGACATAAAAGCTACGTACGTACATGCGTTAAGTCCATAGTTATTGTTTATACTAAAAATATGTTGCTATTGTTATAAATTTTCTTCTCCTGCCATTCTGTGTTTCACAGAAGCATGAAAAGACTCCGCTATTATATGACTGGTACACACTGTTCAGAATCTGCTAAAAATTCAACTACTATAATACTTCCAGGTTCAATTCTCGCCTTTCACCAGTAACAAGGACAATTACATATTCCTTTGTTACATATCACAACATATATCCTCGCCTTAAGATTTAGTTTGCAGGTGAAAATTCAACCCAGGTTGACTTCTTGTTAAATACACAAGCACAAACCACTTATCTTCACCTTAAAGCTGTTCCTAATTGTAAATTTTGCGGTGCAAAAAAGTTTGAATATGAACCTCCGGCGTTTTGTTGCAGCAATGGTTCTGTTCACTTAACTTCATATGATATGCCACATGAATTGACAACTCTCTATTTGAGTAACACTGCTGAATCAAAAGAATTTCGAATCTACATTTCGCAAGTCCATACTTTCGAGTTTATTTATAACAAGACTGACATAATTACAATCTGTAAAGTTGTCTGTTTCAGTTGTTTATTTGATTGCAAATTTATCCAAAAAAATATGTGTCAGCATCTTATTTATAATACTTTTCCTTCAATGTTCATCGATAGACCATGTTCCTTATTAAAAATATTGCTACTTCCTATTATAGACAGATCAGGATGTTAGACATTCTTCAAATTTTTGTTCTTATAGTATAGATTGTTTTCACAAATTAGCTTATTAATTGATTGTCTTCCTTCAACATTTACTCTGACTTCTGATTTTTGCTCTCCTTATTTTTTCCTGTATTTGTACTTCTAAACTTAGAAATTAGAATTACAAATAACTAAATACTATGTTTGACCTTTACATTTTGTTTATATATTGCATGTTTGTAAGTGAATCTTAGCCCCAGAAAAAAGATTTCACATTTTTTAGTATACTGAACTTATGATGTGTTGACCGAGGTTGTTTTTCCATCTTCCAGTGTTTTGATATGTAATGTTCTTTTGACTAAATCCTAACACTGCATTTCAGAATATTGTTAACACAAAAAAAGAATCAACTGTTGCTGTAATTTTTTGCAACATTCTGCTGCACCTTTTACTTTTTATTTTATTTGTATCAAAGTGCTGAAAATAAAGAACAAAATTTTGCTGCTATATATATACTTGCTGCAACTATTATAATTCAATAATGTTCTGCCCCTTTTGCTTTATCAATGAAACAGGAAAAAACCCAGAAAGTTTACACTTTGGGAAGACTACTATGGAAATACCCTCATGGAATTAGCTAGAAGGGTGACAAAATCTACAACAGGTAAAGAAAACAATCATTATCTATATATAGTCCTAACATATAAATAAGTACCCAAAATTACTTCTTCTTATCTACACAGGTTTGTCAAATAGATACAATACGACAATACTCATGGACCTCACATTTCCACATGCCACAGCGTTACATGAATGGTAATAGCAGTTTTTCCATTCGGATTACATGAACTCTCTTCCTGCATTCCACCTTGCAGGGGAAAAAAAAATCCAGCCACTGCTGATTGAATACACAATGAAAAGCACATCCACAACTGGCTCCCTTCTGTTTGTTCCATTTGAAGAAGAATCAATATCCATATCAGATATATAAATGCAACCACCAGTAAGTATATAACAACTTCTCATAACAACAACAAATAAAATAATACCACCCTCAAACTTGACAGGGTGGTCAGATATTCTACATAGATGGTCAACTCACATTAACGAATGAGGACCAACATTTCTGCATCATGGCATGCTCAGACTGCAACATTCCATTCACAAGAAGTATTTCCTCAAGGCCATACATTGTGATCGATCTACTATGCTCATCCCAAGGTATAATCTATACTTACTCTTTTAGCTATTTTACAAATAACTAACTAAAACTCTTCCCTTCTACACTGAGAGCAATTTGACATCACAGTTACTGATCACACTAGTTCCGCTACAGCTTCCGTCTCTGCTGAAAAAATGTTGCACCTCTCAATACAAGAAATTGTCAGGCCAAGGTATTTCTTATATTAAACTTAAAACAGATAAAACAATCATTAATAAATTACTCACTTCTTCTTGCAGAACCACCAACAACTTCATGAACAGCTGTGCAACCACCTAGGAGCAGCGACTTACAGAATTCAAATGAAAAAAACTGTTCTACAGAAACCACGAAACATCAGCTGCAAATTTGACATCTCAATTATGAAGAAAAACACAACCCCACCCAATCAGCACTGATGGTCACAGCCGAAGCAACAAAGCGCAAAATGCTGGACACAAGCAGCAAACCTTCCGGCAGTAAACACAAAACCGCCATCATAAGGCTCCTCTTCCTTGCAATCATTTGGTAGAATATAATGCCAAAAAAAAAAAAATACATGTCTAAACTACCATATTACTAAAACAACTTTTCTCACACATGCTTTTGCAGGAAGTTTTTGCATCAAAGTAAATTCCATTTTGCTATCCTTTTGTCAATGCACTGCCTCCAATGAAAATACAGTTTCAACAAGGTACGTCGCAATCTGCCACACTAACTCCATTCTTACTAAATTATACCTACACAATCTAAAACACTCTTCTTTGTGATTGCAGATGTTTTGTGAACTACAAAGCATCAACATCTATTTTACCTTTTGTGTACAAAGATGTAAATATGTATAAAACATAGCCGAAACGTGCATAGGTAGTGCAATAACAAATATAATAATACTTATATATATTACCAACCTATCATAAAAATTACTGTCGACAATAATCACGTGTTGGGCCGTGCGCGCACGGGCATCCCCATCTAGTACATAATAGAAACTTCAAGTTACCACTAACTATGAGATAGAAACTTAGTTATGCCAATAAAGATGTCTCATAAATTTAAATATCGACTCTAATCAAAATATTATTCTTGATCTAACAAAAAGGTGTCCATTGTTTTAGGACGGTCAAATTAAATTAATGACTAACAAAAATAAGATTACCTAAATTATAGAGTAATTGGTAAATACTTTCTAATTCTTAGTCATACAAATAAGATTTGAACCATTTATTTTTTATTAAGAAAACCACTCCACTTCCAAGTAAGAATCTTTCGAAGCATAAATTAATTGGGCTCCGAAAATAAATATCTAATATATTAAACCAAAAATAGTAAAAGAGTCCTAAAGATAAAAATTAATTGAATAACTAAATGTGTTAGTTAATTTGGTTGGTTAAAAAATTAACCTAACACCACAACATTTAGCTAGTGTATGCCCCAAGTTCTCAAATATTTTTGGCAAATTATATATTTGGTGAAATTTCATCATGGATTTGGCCCAAATTTTTCCAAAAATATTTGACCATTTCAAAAAATATGATTTATACCCATAAGTTTTAAAAATTATTTAAAATACTTATAAATTTATATTATAATTTTATAATGAATATGTTCCGTTAAAAAATAACCTTATAATATAATTGATAACAATCAACAATAACAAAATAACAATATAGGCAAAACGATACATTAATCACATACTCAAACTTGTCATTGATTCAATTATAATTATAACAAATTAAACACAATTGTCCTTTTTTTTCCCTCAATTTTATCACTCAAATTAGAACTCAAACTTTTTCGAAGGAGATAGTAACAAATATTAGTTGGAATTAGTATATAATGAGTATTTTTTACTAAAATATAAAAGTTTGGTGTAAATTTTAACTTTTTAAAAATTCTCAAACATTAGAACTTGATCCAAATACTAATTTTTTTTAGTATTTGAAAATTTGAGATACTTGACAAATATATTTTCAAGTTATATGATCAAACACCACTTCTCAAATTTTAACAGATCCTTAAAACAATATGTAGGGAAATTAATTTTTATTGAATTACATATCTTTGTTCAAAAAATCAAGAAGGTGACGACAATAATACTCCATCCGTTTCACAAAGAATGACCTCCTTTCCTTTTTAGTCAGTTTCAAAAAAATGATATCTTTCCTTTTTTGGTAACATTTTACTTTTTGTTTTCCACGTGGCATGTTTAAGACCACAAGATTAAGGGCAATTTTGTACATTTGACATAACTTTAATTTAGGACCACAAGATTCAAAAGTCTTCTTTAATTTCTTAAATTTCGTGCCAAGTCAAACCAGATCAATCTTTTTGAAACGGAGGGAGTAATAAAAAGAAGAAAGAAGGTGTTCCACGTGACTTATGTTAGCTGAAAAGTATTGTCGTCCTTCATAACCTTCAAAATATAATTGAATGATTATCTTGTTTTCTAGCGTAGGGTACAAGGCCATTCACCCCTGTGGGCACAAAATTATACCAAAAAATAAGTCTTTCCTTCTTAATTTATGTGTCTTGTCTAAAGTTATTTTCTTTTGTCTTATAAGAGAAATTTGCAGCCGCTATTCTTTAAATGTGCATAGAGTAAATGTCTCGCTCGATTTAGAAGGCAAATTTCTTGTTTTTGCTGGCAAGAGGTTTCAAACTTGAAACCTCAAATATAAAAGTCCCAATCCCAAACCACCTGGCCACCTCAAACGATTTTTTAGAAAAAATCATTTTCCACCAATGTTTGATACCCATATCAGAATCCGACTAAATTCATATTCGTGCCAAGTAGTTCACACGTATGGTTAAAATGCTCCCTCACAAAGCCAGTTCTATAGCCAGAGCCCAGAGTAATGCGAAATCTAGACCTCTTATGAATGTGTATTTACCACTCTATCACAATTCTTATTGGTGACATGAAATCATTAAATTTTTTGAATTAAATTTATATACTTAAAAAACTAATTTAAATTGTAATAATTGGTAATTTTAACACATAAAAAATGTCGAAAATAAAAGAGATAAGTGTAAAACAAACATCTAAACTATTATTATTTTTTTGAATTTTGTATCTAAATTATTGAGAGTGAGTTTCACATAAAAAATTATCACTAATTACTTTTAAAAACATATAAATTCAAAATGTGTCACATATTAATTTGAAAAACATATAAATTAAATATGAAATTCAAAATTCAAAATGTGTCACATAAATTAATACGGGAGGGATAGTACTAATAATATATCTTCTCTTTGTCCTCTTAGCTCAGATAAGCATAATTTCTTTCACCTACCTCCTCCTCCTCTTCTTCTTCTTCTCTGGTAAAAAAGATCCAATTTTGAACCAAGAAAGCCATGGATCTGGCACCAGAACAGCAACAAAACTTGAGTTTACTCTCACTTTTCAAAGAATCACTTTCCATCCCAAAGAGATCTCCACAAACTTTTTACAGAATCACTCTCAGCTTAATCTTGCCACTCTCTTTTGCAATCTTAGCTCATTCCTTCTTTACCCATCCCATTATTTCTCAACTCCATGAAAACCCAAGTGCTTCTCATGCTTCTCAATGGACCAAACTCCTCTTCTACCAATTCTGTTACTTAATTTTCCTCTTGGCCTTCTCCCTCCTCTCAACCTCTGCTGTTGTCTTCACTGTCGCTTCTCTTTACACTTCAAAACAAGTATCTTTCTCCTCAATAATCACTGCTCTGCCTAGTATCTTAAGACGCCTCTTTATTACTTTCATATGGATTTTCCTCTCCATGCTTGTTTACAACGCTGTCTTGTCCTTTTTCATTGTACTCATGTTAATTGCCTTTGAGAGCAAAAGCAAAAACAGTATTGCTCTGTTTTTAGTCTCTGTTTTTCTCCTCTCTGTTTTCTTCCTTGTTGTTCATGTCTACTTAAGTGCTTTATGGCATCTTGCTAGTGTGATTACTGTTCTTGAACCAATTCAAGGCCTTCCTGCTTTTAAGAAAAGCTATGAGTTGTTAAAAGGGAAAATTAGAATGGCTTCTGTGTTGGTTTTGGGGTATTTGGTGATTTTTGGTGTGATTAGTGGTACTTTTGGTTCAATTGTGGTGGATGGTGGTGCTAATAAGGATCATGAAGGGTACAGTGTTTTTGTTAGGATTGTTGTTGGAGGGATCTTGATTGGTGTTCTTGTGGTTGTGATTTTGGTGGGACTTTTGGTGCAAAGTTTGTTTTATTATGTGTGTAAGAGTTATCATAATGAGAGGATTGATAAGAGTGCTTTGTATAATCATCTTGGTGGGTATTTGGGTGAATATTATGAACCTCTTAAAGGAAACATGCAAATTGATGATAGCTTCGAGGTAGAGATGAAAGGTGGAGAAACTGCTTGAAGCTTTTTTTGATGGGTTTTGGTGGTGATTGTGTTGAGATAAAAGTAAAATTAATAAATCTTAGCACTTCATTTTCCCTTTTTTATGTTTAGTTATATGTGTTTTTGTAATGAAATGCGATGCAATCGAATCGATGATTACTTTCCGTGTATATAACTTAAATGAGATTTTGTATGGTTTATTGTCCTTTCATTCTTGAGTTAGTTCATTTGGTTATGTACAAGTATAACTATGACTCCTTTGTGCTTAACAGGATCAGGTGAAGTCTTCACCCTTGGATGTGTCTCATGTTCTTCAAAAATATTGACTTGTATTTGTTGAATTTCTTCAAAAATAATAATGTATTTTTGAAGAATCGAATCGAATGAGGTATGATAATATTTTCGAAGAATTCGAGTAAATATAGATTTTAAATGTGTTACCATACTCTTAATTTGCTTTGAATGTATTTCTACTTTGTTGCATATGAATCAGAATTAACAAGAATTGGAAATGTGACACGTCTATAAAGTCCATAATGCATGTTCTCTCAATTGTGACACATCTGGTAGACTGCTGATCTAATTTTGTGACATCTAATTGTGAATGCTACACAAGTTTTGGATTGTATTTTACTAATTTCCAATTTATTTCTAATTGCTGGCAAAGATAAGGTTTGGCATTTTAAACACACAAATCCAAATGCAAAGACAAAATAACAAATGCTATTGTGGGTGACAATATATATTTCTGATTCTTTGGTTCATGCCCATAACTTTCGTATATATGTAGGGTTGAAAATTTACTTAATATGTATAAAAAATTATCAAAACCCCTGTAAACTATATTTTTATAAAATAGACTTAAAATTCTGGTTCCGCTTTTATATATATAATATCGGTAGCCATACATATATACTGGTACTGTATCGAGAAACCAGCGATTGCTAAAACAGTTAAATTTATGGTTACTGTGATGTTTTTTTGGTACTGTGATGTTTTTTAGTCAGAAGTTAAACTTTTTATAGTTAATTTCTACCTATTATATGTCTACAATTATATCGTAGGCAGATCTAGAACAAATTCTCTAGGTTCAATTAATTAATTAAACTCATTGCTTTTGAGTTTAACTAAATGTAGATATGTTAAAAATAAATTAAGATATGAGTAGTACGTACCTCCTTAAAGACTAAGTCAATCAATACTTTTAGCTTAATTTTTAATTCTCTTATAATAGTGTGTGTAATTATTTATTGATGCATGCTATCACGCTGTTAAAGTTGATTTCTAAGACCCCTTCATAGTAAAAGGAACAATAAATACTAACTGCGTCTACCAATTGTTATTTTATGCAGTACTATAGCACTGGTCCTCACTCCTCCATACGTCGTAATAAAAATAATTTTTAACAGTAATAAAATATGCAAATTAATAAATAGTGTTAATGTTTTTATTGATATTAGTTGATTGTCATTAAATTTAATATTACTATAGGCTATAGGGACATTTACAAAGAATACTAAAATGTAATTGTCTCTAAAAACATATTTAACGATAACTAAGTTATTATCGTTAATTAATTATCGTTAAAAATCATTTTTAATCTAGCGATATCCTTTTCCTTTTCCAACTAGCTGTCTATTTTATTTTATTTTAATAATTATGATGTTCGAGTCAGTTGACATGCGCTTTAGCTAATTTTACAGAATACTTATCACCTCGCATCAGCAATAAGTATTAGATCATTTTTGTCCACTCGTATGTTTGTATGCTAAAGTAACCAAACATACAGATATTTCTCTAATTTCGTCTTTCTCTTTGTTCTATTATCTCTCTCTCATTAAAAATAATATCTTACCTCCTCCATTTCAAAAGTTATCACAATAATGTTCGATCGACAGTGACCTACATTCATTTTAAACGTGACATTCAAGACCATATCGAGGCCATTTATTTATTTACTTATTTATTTACAGTAGTATTTTCATCATGTTGTTTAACCGTCTGAATAAGGGTGTTAAATGAGCGGGTTGAGTTGAAATTAAAGATACTAAAATGGATTGAAATAAAAATTGGGTTGGGTTCTGATCCGCCCAAGTTTACTTTGGGCTTAAAAGTGGATTGGACCCGCCCAATTTGACCCGTTTAATCTCAACAATTTTAATATATTGTTATTTAAGTTTTATAAGCACAGTTTGAATTTCAACTCAAGAAAATTTTTAAAAAAAGTTACAAATGAATAGATAAATACTAAAAGATATAAAATAAGATATAATTCATACCTTCAATATTGAACATACATTACACGAATGCAAATAACGAGTTTTAAAATGGGTTTAAATTGAATTAAGATTAAATTGGATGCAATTGAGGATTATCTTTAAATGGATTAAGGCTTGAATGAGATGATAATGAACCCGATTCAAATCATCTTGAGCTCAACTCTTAAGATTTTAGATGAATTGGACGGATTACTTATAGTTGAATTCATTTTTGACACCTCTACGTCTGAATATTATCTTACAATAACGAATTAATATATACTTACAATAATCTCTAAGGTTCAAATGCTAAATTCAACTACAAATCACCTATTGGGAACCTTGTTCATTAACTAAAATATCTACCCAAAGAACATTACGACTACTTAGCTTATAAAATAAGATTCCCTTGATAATACTATAAATTAGACTTAATTAATTAAGCAATAAAAATTTGAACATAGGCATCCACAACTCCAAATAATACTAAAAAAATGTGGAGTCCACGATACATGTGTACAATACTTTATTGCAGGAGAAACCTTTTTCATGGCCATATTTTTAAATATAAACAGTGACAATTTTCATTAAAAGATTATCTTCAAATTAAAAAAAGAAAAAATAAAGTAATTATTATTGTTGTAGCAAGTATCTTTCTTTGTTGTTGTTGATAAGAAAATTCACAGTCACTATTCTAAATTCGCAATATATAAACCAATCGAAACGAACTTTCAATTATATAGTGCCAATTGGGCCTGACAAGACTAGCCAATTGGGCCTAATATACCAGCATCACCATTTTTTCCATTTAGTTGTCAATTTGGGCTTCACAAAACGAGGACTGCCTTATGGATCATGTTCTTTCTTTGGGCTGACTTATTAATTTGATCGTCCCAGTTGCCACCCTTACCTATAGAGAAGTCAAAATGGGCTGGTCCAACCCAATTTTAACGGGCTAGAGAGTTAAATGGGTTGGGACGGGCTGATCATTTTAATTAAAGAGCCTAAAAATAGCAGCCCAACCCAGCCCTAAACGGGCCACGGGTTGACCCTTTAACCAAAAAATGAACAATATTACTCTCTTAGAAAAAGTATCTAAGAGTATCGAACGTTGACGTTTATGAACACGACATCAATACATATAAATTTTCATTTATGAATCACACACTTCGGTAAATACTTACAAAAATATATTTATGAATCACACACTTCGGTAAATACTTACAAAAATACATAATAGTCAACGTAAGATTTAGCGAAAAAATGTTGAGCATTCCACCATTCCTCCCACAAAAAACTAGCTAGTTGAAAAGACTTGTTTTTTTATTTTTAAAAATATTTATTGATAAAAACTTTACAAATAAAACACTACTAAAAATATATATAAAAAATATTTAAAACGGGCTGGCCTCTGAGGCTTGCGGGTTGGGCCAACGAGGCTAGCGGGCCAAATGAGGCTAGGCTAAAAAGCTTCGTTCCTAAATGGGCCAAAAAAATTAGGCCCAACCCCACTTAATTCAAGGATTGAGTTGGGTCGGTCTAGCGGGCCAAACCCATTTTGACAGCTCTACTTACCTATAGAGACAATTCTTTGCTTCCCCCTTGTTTTTAAAAAAAAATAAAATACCACGTACTACTAAAAAAATTAATGTATAATCAGTATATACTTCATGTATAATTAAGTTATATTCAACTTTTGTGTGTATCATAATATATACTTTTGATGACTTTTGACTATTCTTTATAGGGAAAATTGTATAAAATAGCAAATTATTAATTCAAATTAAATGTTATAACCACAATTTGATTTAATTGTAACTCGTAGCAAACTGTTGCCATTTCGCCTCTCTCCCTGAATGTCTCGCTCGCCTCTCATTTTTTGCTGACCAATCTCTCCTCGCCTCTCTCACTTTATACAAACACAAATGTATAAAATGTGTTTGTGTTTGTATAAAACGAGAGAAAATTGTACATAAACATATCTTTTCGTTCCCCTCTCTCCCCTCTCCCAAATCTCGCTCGCCACTCTCCCAGATATCGCACGCCACTCTCACTCGCCTCTCTCACTTTATACAACACACAAATGTATAAATTGTGTTTGTATAAAGTGAGAGAAAATTGTATATACAAATACAAATACATATATTTTCGTCCTATACATTTATGATTACACAAATACAGATTTTCCTCTGCCCATTTTTCTTTTGTCTTTCTCTCTTTCTCGATTTATACAAACACATATTATACAATTGTTTCTTTTGTATATGTATACCGAAACAGATTATACAACTGCTTCTTTTGTATATGTATAACAAAATATACTTATTAATAGCCATAGCAAAGCGCAATTATGCAAACTATAGTTATATCATACAAATATGATTTTTATGTTTGTTATATGTGAAAGTTACTTTTTTTTATATAGATAAAACATGATTCTATTTATTGTAAATTAATTATTTTATTTGTATATATGTTTGAAATTATCCCTCTATATTCCAAACCTGACATTAAATCTAATAAAGAAGAGGTCTCCTTTATGACTAACAACACTAAATTTTTTTTTTTGAATTTCAGGAAAATTTGCAATAGCTATCTTTTGAGAGTGCATTGGATATATTTATTTTTGTGCAATAACACATAAATTAAATCATACAAAAGATGTAAATCACATTAAGCAAGTTTAATACGATTAGTTTTTACTAAGAAGATTGTCCGTGAAAAAAATTAATCTTAATCTCCCAGCTAGGAACCATTCACCCAATCAACTCAACCAACCCTTGTGTGTCTTATCAACTATACTTGTTTGACCAATTTCCTAAACCAAAATAATTAAGTTAATACCAAATCAACATGAAAAAGTTGTGTCGATGAAATTTATGACTCTTTTAATGATGGTCAAAGTACTACTTTTTAGATTATACTTTGCATCGTCGGCAGGATTTCTTTTTGTTTCTTTGACATCTAGCCGTTACCTTCAAATATTATTTTGTCAAGATTATAACATTACCACTTGAATCAACTACGTAATAAAATATCAAAATTAATAATTATGGATAGACATTAGCTTATAACAACTTATGTCAAAATCAAAACTTAAATTTGGCCCAATCAACTCTTTATACCACCTTTGGTGGTGGAATCAAAACTTTTCTAACGAAATTAAAAATATAACGAATAAACACGCATATATATAAAACTTTTTAGAGAAAAATATCTCGTATCAAATATTTACGCCAACCAAACAAATATAAGACATATGTCTTGTATATACATTGTTTAACACTTAACCATTACATTGTTTAGTTAAATATCTAATGCGAAAAAGTATTTTCTATTCGAGAACCCCCATCTCTATCTCTCTCATTCTTAAAGGATGGACTAGTTACAACTTACCAAATTTGGTCTTAATTTTTCTTAACAAATGCTAAACCACCCACCCAAAGAAAAAAAAAATTAAGTAATATTAGCCATCATTTAGAGTACATCCTATTATATATTCTCAAAAGTCTAGCTGTTATATTCTTTCAAATTTGTTTTTCCACATATTCAACAATCTCTCAATATAAAAAAAAAAAAAATTAGAATTTTTTCTTCAGCCAGACGTAATTTTAGACTTTAAATGCTTAAGTCAATTAGTTCATGATTTAAGACCTGATATTAAAAATATTTTGTTCCTTACTGGCTTTCATGTACTAATTAAAAAAATACATAATTATCAAGACCTGCTAATAATACTTCAAATTATGTTATGTTTCAGCTTTTCGGGGTATTTAACATAACGAATAATTATATCCTATATACCTATATATATAATACTATCCGTTCTCCACTTATTATTTCGAATAACGCTTGCATCATCTGTATTACCTCCTAACATTTTTTTTTGTTCAAATGAATGATATGTTCTTAAACTTACTTTAAAAAATTCTAAATTAAAAAGATAACATACAAATTAGAAGAAAAGAAGAAGAAGAAACTACCGAAATGAAATGGAGAGGGAACTAGGAATCCTATTTTGGAAAGAGTATTTCAAGAATAAGAAAAATATTAGGAATAAAATGATAAAATATTTGATCTAATCAAAAGCACATGCAAGCCAAAAAAATCATAACTTGGAAATGATCAATTTATAATTTTTTATTAATTTTAATTTATAAACACTTACGTATAAATAGTTAGGTGTATAAGCTAATTTAATCATTTTTTATACATATAGAGAAAGAGAAAAATTTGTAAATAATGTTATTAACGCTCATTTTGTAAAAATAAAATAAAAAATAGAGAGATTTTGCTATGTTCTAAAGCGTAGCAATATTTTGATTTCAAAACATATGTATTTTTGCACATACAATATCTCATTTGACTTGAAAATTCCACAGATTCAATATTTGATTGTAATTACATGTGTATGTATGTCACTAAAACAAAAATAACTATTAGCGGCAATAAATATACACATTAATAAAGAGTTTTAAAGTCTTTACTGGCATTAGTTAAGTGACATTAGATCCAATATCGCTAAAGGCTTTAGGGACATATACAAAGAGTTCTAATTGTTGCTAAAAATACTTATTTAGCGACAATTGAGCTATTGTTATTAATTAATTGCCGCTAAAGATCATTTTTTTTATGTAATGTGTGGCCAATTATATGAGTTTTCAAAAGCAGAAGTTGGATATATGTATAAGTGTGACATACTATATGCGTGGGCAGTAACAACAATGAATTTAGGTTACATACTTCCTCGTCCACTTTTAATTGTTATGTTGCGCTTTTCGAAAGTCAATTTGACTAATTTTCAAAGTTAAATTAGATTACATTAATTTGATATTTCAAACAAAAAATTTAGATATTCAAAAACTATACAAAAAGTACTATATATTGCAATTTTTTGCATATTAATTTGATGAAAAATACATCATAAAATGTTAGTTAAAGTTCTTATAGTTTGACACAAAAAAGGAAATTATGACAATTAAAAATGGACGGACATAATTTTACTTTTATATATATATATTACCCTGCAAGTACATAAATTTAAACTCAAATAATACAATATTTTATTTTGGAGTGAGAAAGGAAAGAGAGAGTCAGAGAGGCAGCTCAACAGCCAACGAGAAGACAAGAGGTTATAATAACGTGTGAACATATCGTAGTCCTTAAACTAAACTTTGAATATAAATTCATTTATATTGTTGTGATTTTTTAATTAATATTAAATAAAATGATAACAACGATATACCTAATAAAATCTTATATGCGAGGTCGAAAGAAAATAAATAGACATTTTCTTTTATGGAAGTAGAGATGTTGTTTTTGATAAATCCTCTATTCAAAATATTTTTTTATAAATCAATTATACGACTAAAACCCTTGATTAAAATAGTTCAACAATCTATGCATGTCTTGCGCAAGTTTAGATCTAATCTTTTTAATTAACAGTTTCTCTACTCTTCATAAAGTCAACTCCCAATTTGGTCCACAAAAACCTTCTATATAAGTAAGTATTATGTCATTTTCACCCCTCTACTTTTCTTTATCTTACAATTGAACACCTATATATTCATCTTAATTATGACATTAATCAAGGATAATCAAAGTCTTACTATAGTTGAAAGATATATTATCTTAATTTTTAGACTAAGGTGAATAAAATCAAACACATGATTTCTATATAGAAGTAAATAATATATTTACTTCATCTATTTTTTTTTTTTTGATATATTTGCTTTTCAATATTCAAATACGATGGGTATGACAATAAAGATATTATATTGAACAAATATATCCACAACTTTATATAATTTAGATTAAAAAACTAACATTACGTATCTATCTTGATGTCACACATTTGATAAATTCTATAAATATTATTTTTGCTTACGAATCATGAAATCATTATGAATAGCAATACATAAAGTCATGCGGAGCAAGTTAATTGCTTACAACATCCAATCTACCATTTCAATTAATATTAAACGATTATAATAATATATATATCTAATTTCTATTTATTTGCAGTGCAGAAGAATTTTTACATCATCAGATCATCTATAACTATTTTAGTAAATACTCATAATAAGTTTAATTAATAGTTTGATAACTAAGGTGGGTAACATGTTGCAAGTTATAACAACTTAAATAAATTATACTAATAATTTATAAAATAAATAAAACTAAACTCTCATTCTATATAAGCTAAATACTAAGAATTTCTTTTGATAAATAAACTTGCACATTACAAATTTTAAGGGGCCAAATTCATATTTATCCAAAAATATAAGGGATGGGTTTGCAAAAGAGCATTCATTATTCAACTATACATAGACTATTCAAACCAATCTATTTTGCTTTGATGTCAACAGTTACACAACTTGGATACTTGTAATCCCAATTAATTAAAATAGAGTTGTTTGACTTTGATTTGTTCTTTCTTTAGACTTCCACACATATCATAAATTACATATATAAAAAGCTTAGGATTTTGTCTACCCCACTTCACCTTTTCATGATCTTTCAATGTTGATATAACAATTCACAAAGAAAATATACCAAAAATTTGTATCAATTATTCATGGATTTTCCTCTACATTTTAGATGTCCAATCTCCATGGAGCTCATGAAAGATCCTGTTACAATCTCTACTGGTGTTACATATGAGAGAAAAAATATAGAAAAATGGTTCTACACTTGTAAGAAAAAAACTTGTCCTACCACAATGCAAGTTTTACATAGTTTTGACATGACACCAAATCATACCCTCAAAAGACTCATTCTTGCTTGGCAAAATGGCAAATCTCAATCTCAATCTCATGAAGAATTATCCATGAAGCATGATGAGCTTGTATCGTTGATCAACACGATAGAATCAAGCCCTTTTAAGGTGAGTTCCTTAAAGAAACTCAAGTCAATTGTTGAGTTAGGTGATCATGATGTAAAAGATGATTTCAAGAAATGTGGTGGAGTTGAGGTTCTTGTTAGGATCATTCAACAAATCTTAATCGAAAGCTCAGATTTCGTTACATTTAGAGCATGTGAAGAGGCTCTTAGTCTATTGATCAAGTTACCTATTGTGTTAGAAGAGGAGGAAACAATCAAGATATTGTTACAACCAGGGTGCATGAAGTCTATGGCTATAATACTTCAAAGAGGGAGTGAAGAAGCAAGATTTTGCACCGTTTCGATATTACAAAGGATTATGAAATCAGATTGTCAATGGAGTGTTGTGATTGAAGATCAAGGGATTGAGTTCTTTAAATCATTGATGGAAATTATGTCTGATGAAATTTGTAGCAAGGCAAGTTCTTGTGCATTACAAGTCTTGATAGACATACTAGAAAAATCGAAAAAATCAAGATTGAAAGCAATTGAGGCTGGAGCTATGTGTACATTGATTGAGATTCTTCCTGACTCAAGCAAATCAAAAAGTGAGAAAATAATGTATTTGATTAAAATGATGTGTGAATGTGCTGATGGAAGAATGGGATTTATTGAACATGGTTTAGGTGTTGCAGCCATAACCAAAAAAATGTTGAATATTTCAAATATTGGCACAAAAATTGGTGTGAAAATACTTTCATTGATTTGCAATTCTCATCCCACAGATAAAGTTTTGGATGACTTGTTGATGTATGGATCAGTGAAAAAATTGGTGGCTTTGTTACATATTGGTGGATCTTCAACAACAAAGGAAAGAGTAATCAAGATTTTAAAACTGCATGGTGATAAATGGAAGAAAAATCCTTGTTTTCCTTATGAGCTAAAGAATTATTTGGGGTTGGAAAGTGATTCTCTGTAAAATTATGGGGTTCAAAAAGGAAGTAATGTGAAAGTTGAGATACTTGTAAAGGAAAAAATTTGATGAAATAGAAGAAAATTAATTTGTTAGGTTAATTATGTCCAAAGGGTGTTGAATTAACATTTGAATTATTTTTTTTGTAAATCTGTTGGGTATTGCCAATTTGTTTAACGGTAATTATCACCAATAGTCTTATTTTTTGATGTAATTTTGATATATTTCATATGGATGTCATGTCTTGGAAGAAACCAATGCTTACAGAAATTTTATTTTACTTCAATTTTTTTTGTGTTTATTGGAAGATGAAAAATGAATATGTATATTCTCATACTTACGGTTTTAGGACATGACGGTTGAGATGGATGAGATCTATCTTAATCAGAATTCTTAATTTTGAGACATGAAAATGAAAATATTCTTTATAAGGGGTTATAAATTTGAGTTAGCTAGATTAATGAGTACTTAATATTGATGATTAATTTTTATTTTTTTAAAAAAAGGACATTCTAATTAAGGAGTCATTTGCTTAGCGATAAGAATGAATTGGTTTAAATATATCTAAAATCTAATGTTAATCTAATCGTCTTAAGAAAAATGGAGCAGTACATACCCCCCACCCCTCCATCTTTCTATTTTTCAAGTATCTATCGTGTACTCTATAATTTATCAATTCGACTAATCTATATTTACATTGGACTAGACTCAGTAAGAAAAATAATGTTATTGTGCAACAAATGAAGATTTTTGTATAAGCACTTTTTGTCTTAAATTATAAAAAAAAAAAAAAAAAAAACGGGGGGGGGGGTGTTGGGGGTGATTTTAGCATTAATGCTTTTTTTTTCCCAAATGACAAACGGTATTTAATTCGTTTATTTATATTTTTTTCCTTTACAGCATATTCATAGTCATTCTCGAGAGTTGTGATTAAACGAATGAGATTTCACTCTTAATAATAATTATCGGATTTATTTGACCAACGGTATTTAGTAGTAGGGTTGGTTGACCAAAAAATAAAAAGGAAAAAGAAAAGATACATTCAAGTTATTTTTATGTCTAATAAAGTTTGTAATATCTGGTAAGACGTGAAGCCACATAATAACTTAAATTATTTTTGCCAAAGTAAATAGTACTATTTTATATGCAGCTTAGTCTCCGTTATATAAAGAAATACATTAAATTATTGTAGATAGTTGAATTTCCTCATTAAATGCTTCATCAGCCAAGCAAATTGCTGATCTCCATTACTTTAGAGGCTCACTTTATTAATTAAAACTTTATAATATTTGCAATTGATGATTAATGCTTTGACATCGACTATTTTATTTCGTTTGTGGTTTGCTTATGTATGAAATTTTTAATTATTTCGAACAATGTAATTAGTATTATGACATCAACTATATATTTTACTTCGTTTTGTAGACTTTTTAAATTTCATACATTGTCAAAATTGTTCATTATGAAACTAAAAAAAATGCGGATGAGTGTAAAATTCAATCACTAGATCTTTACTTGTATGATATCATGATGTCTAGGGGTGTTCACGGTTTGGATAAAAACAGATCCAAACCGAAAAATCAAACCAAATCGATAAAATAAAATTGATTTTATTTGGGTTTGGTTTGGTTTGGTTTTAGATTTTTGAAAACCGGTAGTATTTGGTTTGGTTATGGTTTTATTCGAAAAAATCGAAGAAATAACCGAACCGAACCGATAAATTATATACATATATTTTATTAATATACATACTTAATATATTGTTTTATAAACAATTTTGAAGATCTTATATATGTTTTCATTAAAATTTCCTTATACTTTACTTATTGAAAGCAAGAATGCCCAAGGTGAAACATTTATTTTATTGATTTCATATATATGAGTGTCTATGACAATTCTATGTGACACTGAAAATGTTATTGTCTCTTCCTTCTAAGTCAATATAGTGAATTTTAAAGCTTTATTGATAGTAAATTCAGTGATCGAAAGTTCGGTAATTTAAGTCATTCTAACTATTTTTTGTTTTGAATGGATTGTTGTCACTTTTTTCACATTTTGAATGAATTGTTTCTTTTATTTTTGTTTATGGTTAATGACCGAATAACCGAACCAAACCAAACCGAAACCGATAACCACCAAACCGATAAATGTATATTATATTTGGTTTGGTTTGGTTTTGATAATTTTAAAACCGATTAAGTTGGTTTGGTTTTGGTTTTGACCAATAACCGATCCAAAACGACCCGTGAACACCCCTAATGATGTCAATGAAGTGAGTGAAGGATTATTTCATCTAAAAATTTAATCAGCTAGAGAGAATTTTATTTATTTAATTATATTCTCAATAATTTGATCGTAATCAAAATACATGTTCGAAACGATATATAATTGAATATGAATTTTGAATTTTTGCATCGAATATAAGAATATCACATCAATTGATTTAATTTCATCATTAATGGCACACCACGACACATTCACTTAACAAATTTTTAAATTTATTATAAGAAATTGCCAATTAATTTTCCGTTTACCGTAATGAATCAGTCTTCATTATATAAAAAAGAAAAATAAAATTTCAAATTTCCTCATTAAATGCTTGGTCATCCATTACTAGCTATCACTTTGTTATTTTAATTAAACAAACATTTTGTAGTTTTTATTAGTACTTAGATCTTAAAACTCTGCATGTAATGTTAATAGCCAAATGGCTCAGTACACGATTTTTTTATGGGAACCAAATTAATTCCATTAACGTAATAAAACTTTTAAATCTTATATGCAGCCAAAACTATGGCAATCAATTTAGTGGCGGAGCCAGGATTTTCAGTAAGCGGATTCAAAATCTAAAAAATAGACACACGAAGTAGTCGAAGGGTGTTCGACATCTACTATATATATCTAAAAAATTATTTTAACCATGTATAAATTATATAATTTTCCGCCGAAGGAGATTTGGATGACCCACTCATTGTAAGGTGGCTCCGCCACTGGCAATCATATATCATAAATATATATATATATATATGTTATTTCAACACATTGGTACTAAGTTAATATGATTAACATATAATTTTTTCTTTTTTTTCCTTCTCTATTTCAGTTTTCCCCCTCTATTTTATTTGATAGAGGCGAAGAATATCACTCTATCAATAATAAAAAAAATTTGCAAGGTAACTAAAATATTTTTTTGAAAATATGCTCATGATAACTAATGCAGCTTATTCAATGTGGTCTCTAGTTCGAGCCTCTGATGTGGAGAAAATCTTATTGAGAGCGCCACCTCTGAATAAGCTTTGTAGTGCGTAATTCAAATTTAGTCCAAACCCCAATACGAACTCCAAATACTGAGAACAAAACCAATTTATTTGACATAACAACACCTTTTTTTTGTCAAAAGAAATATTGTCAATTGTAAGAGTATAATTAACTTCATATTTCAACAACAAATAATTAAGTTCAAACCAAAATTAAATTTAGTATAACATGTTAATCATTTTTGAATAATCCCAAATGTCAATGCAACTAGTTCCCATCAATTTATAATATTATGAAGTTATCCACCTTCGAGCTACAAATATGATCTAATATGACGTATGCATTTGAAAATAAAGGCACAACTTATATAAATAATAATAATTTTAAAAAAAGTAACATCATCATTTAACCTTTCATATTCATCTTTATTTAGTTTAACTAGTAAAATTATTCGTGCGGAAATTTAATATTACATAATTTATAAAATAATACTTATAATCTATTAGTCATTAAAATCAAAACATTATATTATCTTATATACAAGATTACGTAGTAACGAACATTAATAATGTAAATGAAAATAATTATTATAACATCTTATCATTTATCCTTCAATCAATCATCTTTATTTTGATTTTATAATTTATCCTTTTGCCTTCAGGAAGTATTACTATTTGATATTTTATGGAAATTAGATGAACATCAACATGAGATATTAAATTTTCAAAAAATAAATAATATTTATATGTACTAATAAATACTTATAATAATAACTTTGCAGAGACATAAACAACAAAGTTTAAAACATGCACTAAAAATAACAATTAATATCATAAGCATAAATTAATGACTGTAAAAAAATAAATACCAGAATCTATAACAATAGAATAAACAGAAAGAAAAAAATTGAGCCCATTGAATGCGCAGTGTCCCCTTAAGGAAATTATTCCCCTCTAATACCTGAGGTTTAATGGAATAAATCCTCTCAGAATGGAACGATTTTATTCACAAGTATATTGATACAAAAACAATGGTGTCAATGAGCCATTCAACAAGAGCAAAGTACTTGAATATTTAATTGTGCAGAAGAAGAAGTTCAGAATTTTCGTTGTTTTAAAATGAGGGAAAATCCCTCTATTTATAGACAACAAAGTATAGTGTGAACGAATGCTTATTGTGCCTTGTCGGAAATGTCACAACTCTTTGAAAAGTTACAACTCTTCGGAAAGGTCAGAACCTTTCATAAAAGTCACAATTTTTCATAAAAGTCGTAACTCGTCATAAAAATCGCAACTCTTCATAAAAGTCACATTTTTTCATGAAAAGGGAAATGGCTATTTTTGGGTAACTCTTCATAAAAGTCACATCTTTTCATGAAAGGGGAAGACTATTTTTGGAAATAAATAAATTTAAAAAAAAAATCTAGCTTGTGGTGGCACCACGTAAGCTGACTAGGGTTCTCTTTTATATAAATATATGATATGATTTTTAATAAGAAAAAGTGAGAGAACTGAAGTTGCTGTCTTTATCGTTGCTTTCTATTATTGTTAGAGAATATTAGTATTAAATAGATCGAAGGGGCAAGTAATATTCCCTTAAGTCTCATTTGATCATATAAAAATAGAATTTAACAAATATATAATTTTACTGATTAACCTCCAAATCAAATTATAATAGCTCTTATTGTTGCACCAAGACTTTCATTAAAAAAAAATAAAGTTTTGATGGGTTGTGAATGACATGAAAACATATCATTTTTTAAATTTAGAATAGAGAGAATAGTGAATAGATTGGTTTAACAACTTAATTAACATCATCATATTTTAATTTTTACTATATATTATATATAGAAAGGAAGTAGTTAATCATGAGCATGCTATATACTAATTGCAAAGTAAACTCTTCGAAAATGACATTTCAAATAAAACAACAAAAACGATCTTTCCTATTTTATTCCCAACAAGTACTATCAACTAGCTCATCATTTTTTATACCATGTAGTGCAGTTGTTGGGCTACTCAGCAAGACGTCTTGGGTTTGAGTTCTGAGTATGAATTTTTTTTTGATATAAATCATTTTTGGATTTGATATGGCGCGAATTCGCGAATTCAAAATAATCAAATTTTAATATGGGTAACAGATACCGATAAAAAAAAATCATCATTTTGATAGCTATGCAGATAAACATATTTCTAAAGAGTAATGCTAAATGACCAGAAAATTTAGTTATAATTTGATCAAAAATTTAAAAAGTCTATAATATCCTTTTTATTTTAAAATAAACTGATCTTTTTCATTTTTTAATTAAAAGGTATTAAAGTTAAAAGGATAAAAAAGATAAAATAACATAGTATGAAATATGTTATTTTACCATTTCGGCCAAATTTTCCGGCCAATTTTTTTTTTCCATTTTTAAAATAGGAGTAAATTTTTTGTAAAAAAAATAAGAAAGTGGAACAGAATCTTAGGTCAACCACTGAACAATTTGATAGGATATTTATCTTGAAAATATTAATGAAAAATTGACTGTTACTAAAATGAAACAAGTGATTTTCTAAAAGTTTGTAAGAATAGCATATACAGGATCCAACACAATAGTGATGTAGATTCGATCCGTTAATGCTAACTACCACCTCAGCTTCATATATTATATAGCGTTTTTAGCTTAAACACATTATTTACGATTTTTCCCTCCTCCCCTCGAGTAAATGAAATTTTTTGCCCTTTTTACAATTTGAATAGAAGAAATTTCATATCTCTTATGTGAAAAAATTACAATCTCTTATTTATAAATACAAAGATCTCTTATCCCACCCGAGCAAGAGGTGATTTTTTACTAAATTGCACTTAATCAAATAGTATATACTCATTTAATATGTTTATTTAAATAAGGATAAAATTAAAAATTAAAAAATAATATATTCTTAATTATGTAAAAATTAAAAAAAATCGTATAATATGAACAGAAGGAGTAGAGTACCATAGCACGCGCATTTTTTTAAAAAAAACAAGATGAATTTATTGGTTTTAGGAATATTTTGAGTGAGTCTTTGGTCAAAGGATGTATGTAGTACACATAAATTTTAAAATAAGAAAAGGTTGCAGTTGCACTACTCTTGCCGACTTTTGGAAAATTAAGTAGTCTGCATTTATGGTTAAAAAAGAAGGGTGCAAGAAATTACAACTTTTTTTTTTATGCCAGAAAAGAACAATACTTTAGAAAATTTTCACATGACTGACCACAATTGCCTCTGCCACAAGGCATTGCACACTAGTATTGAAGAAAACACATTTCCATTTTGTTGGTCTAAATCCGTGTTGGTCTTTTAGAACATGCTAGGTGCTATAACTTTTCTTCCCATCCTCACTCATGATCCTCGTTTACACTTTGTTTGGATGATCGTTATGCCTCGTTTCATAATGTATTGTATTGTGTTGTACTGTTTTGATGAATATAATATTTGAATATATTGTATTGTTTCTTGTTGTTACATAATGTCACATGTATCAACAATTTGAAGGATAATCATATTAGAAAAGTAGGATATGCGATAGAGCTATTATGAAAAAGGTAGAGTAAAGAATAAATAAAATAAGAAGAAAAAATAAAATAACATAAGAAGAAAAAATAAAATAACATGCGATCACACATAAAATGAGACTTTTCATTTGATGAATTTACGATAAATTACAAAACAATTTAAGTAACAATCAAAACAGTTCGTAACAACCATCCAAACAAGCTAAGGGTTTTCTCTTGGGGGAGGGGGGGTGGACCAGGTGGTTCAACAATACTTATTAATGTTCTCCATGATAAACCAACAGAACTAGGCTAAATTTTAAGGCCAAACTGCAAATAAGGGGAAAATAGCATATGAAAGATAATTTCACATTTAGTGATCACACACCGTCTGGGCGTTTGCTAGCTACGTACATACAAATGATGAAAGCATGATTGATCATACTCATAAATAATACTACTTAGTAAATAATAATAAAAGGAATGGTCAAAATCTAATAAAGGCAGAAATTTGGATTGACTATCAATTCCGAAAGAACTTGATTATATCTCTTTTCCTTCACGAGTCTTATATGTTTCCACACCCCTTTGAGACCCCGAGAAACAGACATTTATTTTCTCAGGAACACATACAAGTTTTACGTAAAGGATTGTGGTAAACTCATTAACTACTTCATTTATGAATTTCATAGTAATAAAGATCCAACACAAATACAGATTTTGCAACTTCCTGTCACTCCATGAACTACATCTTGTTCGGAAAAAAATCCAGAGAAAAAGAAAGAATTTGAGCATGCATTTTGAACATACTCAACTGCAATCAATCAAAATCAAGGATAATATCCCACATGTTGGAGCATAATTAAGTTATACTGCTTGTGTTTCAAGACAGGATGCACATTTGCTTGTAAATCAGAAAGTTAGGACCAGGACTAATCCACACAAGCTCTGGCATTGGCAACAAGTTAAGATCCGATATATTATTTCTGAATACAGAAACTAAATGGCACAGTATTATTTAGTATTGTACAATCTAGCCTTTGTGCTTGCGTTTTGACATCTCAATTCAATGGGATGATGTGTAAACTATTTGGCAAGTATTGTAATAGTAATGTATCTTTCCTTAGGCTTGATTTTTGATATTTCATAAAACAGAGTGATGTGCATTTATTTGGTGCAACACTAACCAATAAATGTGGTAAGTTATAATGATTATTGGCCCTTTTTAATGATCTAGTGAAAAGAGGGCAACATGCTGTAGAGTATTGCAAGATCTTCAGAAGTCAATTTTAAAGCTTTGCCATTGCATATGGAGGCAAGTTTGATCTTGGAGGCAGCTTTAGGTCTTCCCAATCTTCATCATCTATCTTGGAGAAGTAACGGTCAACATCATCATCTCTAATTAGTTCCAGTCTGGAGGGCTCCCACTGAAAACATGTGAAAAGACAAGCACAAAAATGAAACAAGCTTTCGATATTTAAGTTCAGGATTATTCATGCTCAAATGAATGTAACGCACCTTAGGATTTTTATCCTTGTCGATGAGTAAGGCTCTGCATCCCTGCAGTAAAAGTTAAGTATCAGTTTTGCAATGCAGTAAGATGGGTGCCTGAAAGATTAGCATATTCTACCTCGAAAAAATCCTTGCTAAATTCTCCCCTCAACACATGACAAACCATTCTATACTCTCGAACAAGGCAACTACCAACACCTTGCAGCCTCCCTTCTCTTATCTGGAACAGAAAAAATGAAACTAATATGAACAATCTGCAGATACTGAAGAACTCTCCAATGAAAATATTGGCCAAATCAAGGCGTTATGACTGTGTAGAAAGAGATTTAAGATGTGGTTGTGGAGAAAGAGATCATGATGTGTTTAATTTGAAGACTTTGCAACACAGCAATACTAATCTAGTATCAAATTTCAAAATAAAAAATAAATAATCTTAATCCCAACTGTAAAATCCAAATGATCTTTCCGAGGTAGCTGTTAAGATAATAACATTGAGGCACAAGGGCTGGGAGGAGGGGTTTCTAGTAAGTTGTACAAATTAGCTAGTAGTAAAAGAAAGAACTTCTAATTCAATTGGGGAGAAGTGTGTGGTAAAAAGGAGTATCATTAACAATCTATTAGTGGAGGGAGCTCTTGACCTGATCATAACCAAACAACTGTTCCGACCAACTTCTCCAGAAGCGTAATATAAAACAAAGAATTTTTCACATTGTTCATTCTTCCTCAATTTCATTTTCATCACAAAAATTTAATACTGTGAATTGACACCTGCTAACTGTTCAAAAGTATTTTAACTTAACAAAGCAAGAAGCATGCCGGTACTCAAGGAAATAATATTAAAGTAGGTCATTTGTATCTGCATTAAAACACGGCAAAAACTAAATGGTTCCATTTTGAATTTCTTTTAGTTCTTGAAATACAGATTGCTCCTGTCTTTCGTATGAATGATCATACGCAAATAAATATTAGGAAGTTCTGTAGAAAAATAGCTGAGTTTATTTCAGATTGGAATTAAATTTTCCAGATCAAGTAGCTAGGAACACCTTTCACATCTATGAGGTGCTCAGTTGAACAGAAACAATAAAGAAGTAAAACTCAATTTCTTTCTTTTACGAAGGAAATTGTAAGACTTCATAACTTTTAAGGACTCCAGGAAAACGAGCATTATTTGGTACCAAGGCAAATGAAGTGGAGTTCATAACTTGTAGTTAAAGGAGGAGTATTTGTTCTCTTAACCAGTTTTGCCCAACATATAAGATACAAAATTAATTCCCGACCCTAAAACTGGGTCTTCCAAAACATATAGCCAGCACTGATCCTAGGAACTATATATTTGTATAGGTAACAACATAATGGTATCACCAAGTAGTGTTTGACTTACTGATCTCAATGAAATTTTAAGACTCGTCGGGGATGCTTTCTTCAGAGATTGGATGGTTGAAGAGATCCAGTCATCCTTCTTGTTCAAAGCCTCATTTTCCTGTTTCATGCAATGATCACATCAAGTATTCTGATAACTTATTTTATCAACATTTTACAAAGTAATTTCACCACAGAACAAAAGAATGCATCAAATAACCATCCATCTGTTAAACTTACTAGAGAAGATATGATTTCTTCTATTGTTCTTCGAGAGAAACAGCGATCAATAATGTTCATCCTACATACATAAAATTGCAGAACTGAAACAGATGCACATAGTCTTAAACTTCGAATGGCCATATAAAAGTAGAGTGAACATAGTCTTGCAACAACAGGAAGAAAAGTAACGCAAAAGCAAAATAACTAATAAGAAAGAGCACAAATGATTTCTGTTATGTACCATCAATACTATGCTCTTTAATAAGTTAAAAAAAAAATCCTCTTATAGGACCTGGAACTCTGTTTAGAAGGTAAGCTTCCAACAAATAAGCACGAAAACAAACACCAAAACAGGGATATTAAATGAACTCACTTGTGATAAGGACTTTCTGCTTTCAACTTTGGTATGTTAGAGAAGCGACTAATGATGGTAGAAATGACATCTGGATCACTCGTATTGACTTTAGCTAGTGCTTGTTCTAAAAATGGCAACCTCTGTGAACACAAAGAAGATCCGAAAGCATTCAAGTTAGATAAGAGACAGGAGGAAATAAACAATTGGATAAGTGTTACGCCACCTGACTGGAGATGTATATCAAGATGTCCAAACCGATTATCCGTGATGCCAATATTCATGTCAAATAAATACAAACTTCAGCACAAAAAGAACATCAGGAAAGGTTGTCTACCACCCAGAAATCCACAATCTAGCATATAAGGCGACCAGTGGCTAAAGGAAGATCCCACAAATTCATCTAAGAGCCATTGCACACAGGGTTGACAAATCCAGATTCGGAACACATCTGATTAGCTTGGACACTGTTTGGTAAGGTAATTTAGAAGACCCAAATAATTTTTCTCCAAATATTTTGAATCCATATTTTTCGGTAACCAATCCCACTAAAGGAATTTCAATTTACATACTGTACTCTGCATGATACATTTGTGAAGCTCTAATACTTATTAGTTGAGAAAAGAAACAATGAGAGACTAATCTACAGGCACCAAGTTATTGAACCTGCTGATGCCACACACAAACTAAGTAGAACAATTTGTAGTTTACATCCTGGTCCACTGGAGGTCTAACATTGACCACAGTCCTTCAAAAACCTTTTATATCCAGACTATATTTGGACCAAAGTGGACGTCCAAATTTGAGAAACATGATCAAAATTGGCAGAAAATAGACTTCCTTTTTTGGATAGGTGGCGGAAATTAAAATTCCTAAGAGAACAAATGAAAAGACAAAGAGAATTGAGACCTATATAACAAATGCCAGATAAGATTATCGTCACACCATATGCCTAATATCTTCCGCAGTCAGTGAACTGGCAATTCAGTTATTACATCTCTGCCAATATCAATTTTGCTATTTTATTGACCATTCAGTTTGGACATTTTAGTAACAAAAGTCCTTCTGCATTTGTTATAGAAGCAATTCAAAATGGCTAGAAAGTGCTGGATACCTCCGAGGGTACAAAATGAGTTGCTAGACCACAAGCAAGCATTTCAGCACCATCCAATCTAGCACCAGTAAGACCAGCATATTCTCCTGCCAAAGATTACAAGAAAGTAGTTGAGGGAAAAAAGACCTAGTTATTTAACTATTTGTACCTGGAAATTTCTCGATGCATCATAACAACACAGGAATTAGTCTTCCCCAACTAAAGACAACGGCAATAAAAATTAAATCACATTCTTCAAATATCCTTATAGAAGAAGATGCCTTGCATGTATTCAAAGGCTATTTTACATTTCTAATGACAAAGAATTCAGTAATGACCATGAAAACTAAGGCCTAATACTGATGGCCTAAACAAAATTCAGTAATCACTGTGAAAACCAAGGCCAACATCAAGCAAATAGCCCACAAAAGTTGTAGGGAAAAATTATTAGAGATATCTTAAAAAGCTTTGACCTAGATGTAATCATATTACGAGTGTGAGATATTTTTTGAAATGAGAAAAACTCAAGATCAAGAATGCAAACAGTGGAAATTAGATATAAAATGTAGAAAAATCTCAGAAACTTTAAGAGAAGATGCACCAAAGGGACACAATGGCTGCTGCTTTGTCACAGGGGCATGTATACCAAGCTTTTGTCCACCTTCTGAAGGAGGAGGAACCAATCTTCCTTTGTCGACTCTTTACACTTTTGGTTTTAAAGGTATTGGAAAGAAGCAGCATTAAAAGCAAAGTAGCTGGGGGTGATTATAGTTCTCAAGATAGACTCAAACTAGCCAAGCTTGAGCAACCAGGTAGTGACATAAATTCAAAGACTGACAACAAGTAATAACGCCATGCTGAAACTTGAATAAGCTTTATCTAGCAGTATTTCTTTTATTAATCTGAACATTGTTACAAGTGGATTTACCAAAGAATCCTGGAAGCCTCGAATAGAAGTAAGAGGCACCTACATCAGGAAAGAGTCCCAAAGCTGTTTCAGGCATTGCACAAACCTACAGGAAATATGAACATGAGAATATGCGGACATGAAGTATCTGATACCAGTTTATACCTAGAAAACACCAACCAAGTTTGAAAGAGTGTAAGCATTACTGCAAAGATAAAAATAAACTCTGAATCCAATTCCATATTTACCAATTAAAACTCATGAAGAATTAGAGTCTGTAAGGTTTTCCTCTAATTTTTCTGAAACTATTCCACATGAATGTCAGGTATTGTTTCATTCCACAAGAAAGCCCCACAAAATAATATAAAGAGACACATTTCAAGCAACTGACAATTAATGTGGTAAAGGTCAAATACAAAAAGGAAAGCAAGATAGCAAGATTGAAGAACTGAATCTATCACTCAAGAAGATGCAATACCGACTTCTCGGTTGCAACTCGAAATCTCCCATGTACAGAAGCACCAAGTCCACCTCCCATGACAATTCCATTAAGGATAGAAACCTTCAAGGGGTATTCCAAATAAGATTAATGAATTCCTCAGAGAATTGTATCACAAAACTAAAATTACACATAACCTAAGATAACCTGGGGTTTACTATATGTTGCCATCAAATAGTTAAGGGTGAATTCTTCACGGAAATAATCAGCACCCAGTTTCCAGTTACCTGAAAGCATAAATAACAAGAAATAAAACAGATTGAATATGTGCAAACTTTTTCAGTGTGTCACCATTCGACACGCATATCCTAGATGCGTTTAAGAACGTTCCGTAACGGCTATACATCCAGGTGCACTTCTTTCTCTGTCTGTTCTGTTTCTTCTACAAATTAGCAGTGTAAGACTAAGCTATCAAAAGATAGTCAATTCAAGAAAGAAGGGGGGAAACTGTCAGTATATACTACAATATGACAAGACTTGTCGTACCATCTCGGAGAATAATCCATCATATCTCATAAATACTGTTGAGTGTTCGGCATTTAACTGGAGGACAATTATTTACTCCGTTAGGTGTTAAGAGTGTTCCGCATTTAACTGGAGGACAATTATTTACTCCATTAGGTGTTAAGAATTATTAGTTATTGTATCCTACATAGCTTCAGGCTTCTATATAAGGAGCCACTTTGGTACATTGTTGAGCATCAGTACAGAAGAAATCAGAGCCAAGGAGAAAAAATATAGAAGTCTAGATCATCTTGGTATCAGAAAAGTCTTTTTCCATCAAAGTTAGTGAAATGTTCACTTGGTGCCTCAATAGATGTGTTGATTACGTCATCAAATTAGTCAACTGATTCACAAGTAGCTCCATATCCACGAGACAAACACACAAGTCAACACGAAAATCAGAACCTATGTCAGACACACGTTGAGCGCCACCGCAAACAACTACTCACTAGTGTGGCAGCCCACACATCAGACTTTATCCAGTCTGTTTCATGTCAACACCATGTTATCTGCCAAGACAGATCTAGTCAATTGCTATGCTAATAATTTAGTCACGGGTATCTCATAAGTTCAATCAGCAGTATTAACATGCAACGTCACTGCACATGTCCATATCTTTCAGTTGTGGTTTCTAGAGTTGTATATGACACATTCCTAAATTCAAGGTGGCCAAGTATTTGCTATTATCTCTGTTGCACATTCCAACAACTATTACTTGTCTTACTCACTCTTTGTTTTTACACCCTCAATCCTTGATTGAAGAGCCAGTACAAAAAATCTTAACATATTACGGAAGAAATTTTTTAACTTCATGGATCCTGTTAAAAATATCATCTATAGATACTGAAGATTGTCTTTACCAAGCTATGACAAATTAAGCAGACTACCCACCTTGGCGAACATTATGAACAACAGCTGTAACGTCACCACCAGCACAGAAAGCTCTTCCATTTCCCTGGAAATATTGAAACAAGAAAAGGAGTAACATTCCCATGACTGATGTTAAGATATTTTATACTGGTACAAGGTCACTTGTAGAACTGTGCAACCTACCACCAAAGCTTGTGAAAGAGAACTAAAACATAAACTCAATACAAAAAGCGAAACCAATACTTTTCCTTTCAGCTGTTCTACTAATTTAATTAAAGGTATCCAATAAGCTTCTTAAGCTGATTTTAGATCTTATTTTGCTCAAGCTCCAAATATTTACAGGCAAAACTAACTACTTAATTCTCTCTCTTGACTCGCTGATGTCAATCAGTGATTTAAGCATGTGTGTCAAGCGAAAATTAAGGGCTAATTGGAGGTTAAAAGTCTCCCTTCTCTCTAGACTTTTTCTTTGGGGATCAGTAAAGGGTAACACTATAGATTTCCAGCACTAAGAAATATGTTGTGAGGTATTTCTCAAGATCCTTTTTCAAACAAAAACATCCATGTGACCAACTTTCAGCAATCTGGATTATTACTACCAAGTAAAATAATCCTAGCATATGGTGAAGAGAAGGTAGGTAGCTTTGCATACTAGGTTGGTCAGACATGGAAACTGTGAGATATACAGAGAGGCACTTTGTCAGCTTTATTCTCAGAGGGGCAAAATAACCTGAGCCATGAGGATGAGCTTTCTTTACTGTGTCGAAAGATGAGTCAGGGAACAGGCTGAAGTTCATTGAAACCTGCTAAGTTAGACACTTACACGGAGCGGGTCCCATTGATACCAAATATAAAACAGCATACATCACTCTTTGGCTAGCCCTCAAGTCTTATTAGTGCCCTCTAGGAGGCTTTATAGCTTTTGATTGGGTGTAGCCAGAATAACACTCTTTTTTTTAAAAAGTGCTTGAATACCATTTTCTTTAATAAGGTTAACCAGAAAAATACCTTGTTCTTTTATATACCATTATCCTCCTTCCCCCAACCCAACCTCCTCTGACAAATATGATATTTTTATTTCCATTAACTCCCGACTATATGAATCTTCCAGCACAAGTTACAATGACCCAGAACTAAGAGAAACACAACCGCAGATTGATGCATTACAAAATTCAATGAAGAAACAAAATATGAGAGTTCACAATTTGAACAGCGCAACTCAAAAATCAATGCAAACTGCCTGCCAGCAGGTATCAGTTGTTTGTAAAAAAAAATTATATGAAAAATACAAGATAACCACTGTTAAGCTATCAAGGCAAGTTCAATATCACAGAAGATCCTCCACTAGCGAGCATACCTTCAATATTATCATCTTCACATTTGAATCTCCTTCACTGGCATGGAAAAGTTCCAACAGCCGAGATATCTGTACAGATAAATAAGTTTAAGAGGACACTTATCACTTATAACACGTCTTCACACTTCAATCTATTTCATCAGGTGATCAGCAATTTACATCAATATAACACGAATGCTGCATTATTTAGAAGACTAAATGCTCACCAAGTTAATATAATCAACCTCTTCTGGATGATTGCATGAGAAGATAAAATAACACAAATCCATATCAAATTAAGTCTTTTTAGCTACCAACATAAAGGTGCGAAGCTAGGCCACCAAAAAGTTCACATTCTCCAGTATTTAACATAGTCATGACAGTACTTGATATCCAATAATTCCAAGGAAAAGGTGCAAAGCTACGCCTTTTACTATCATAAAGGCGAGGTGCAAGTTGTAAGACATAAAGCACAAGTCCTTGAACCTTTGTATTTACATACATTTTCCATAACTAAATGCTATTTTTAGATCGCAGAAGCGGTGAAATTAACAACAATAAGAAGTAAGTACACATTAAAAAAAATAAAAGTAGGGGACAAATTTATTCTCTGTCTTGAGGAAGATCAAAAATAGCAACAATCAATTCTGTATCTAAAGAATTTGACCTTTTTTTCCTGATCCTTTTTTTTATGAGAGGTAGAGGCTGCGGAGAAGTCCTTGCAGAAGCGAACTCCTCCAGCTTCCTCAGACTCCACCAAAAAGCGACTCCAGACCGCAGGAACGACTCCGCCAACAAAGATGGCTCATTATGCATGTGCACAGATTCAGGCAGTTGAACAAAGTCACGATAAAGAACAAGTATCCACTTTCTAGAATAGATGATTTATTTGATCAGTTACAATCGGGAGATAGTAGTATATTTTCACAAAACATGTAGTATCTAATAATAAAATTTGTTATAGTCAATTTTTTTTACATCTCTACTTTGATAAACTGGAAAGTGATCATGAAAAGAAACCAACTCAAATCTTGATTTTGTTTTCCTTACACCATTAATTAAGGTGCAAAAGGCACCATGGATGCCTAACTCCTATCTAATGTTAATGGGATGTCCAAGCTGAAGCCAAAAATTTGAGCTTTCCTTGGAAGCACCAAGGGAATTCACCATTCCTCTTAGCTTAAAGTGCACCCAACAAGCCTCATCAACGTCAACAGTAGCTAGTACTCTATATACTCCAAAGCATAAGCATAGGATTAGAACTACTCATGCATGATCAATTAAAAATCAGTTTTGCAAAGGAATTTCCAGTTCAACATAGACAACGTCAAAAACGAGTTATGAATTTCACGGACCCACATGGAGCTTTAAAAATGACTTAAAGGAAGGGGAGGAAACCAGAATATACATAAAGATGAACACATAGTTGGAATATATCTCCGGTTAACAAAAAGAGTAAGGACATTCTGAGTAGAGCATTATCATATACATATACGGTACAGTGACATACAAAATGAAATATAACAAAGAGTTCACACAAGTAAATTGATGTTCTTTTCTAAAATTTTCTATGATGGAGTGTTTGGACCAGATTGCACACACCTCAACTATTCCAAGTAAACTGATGTTCATTCTCCTAGTGAACTTATAATGACTTGTGGGAATCACTTAAAACTACTTACTTGAGTTCCATAATAGTCATCCAGAAACTATGTCAGGAAAGTAACATATTAACAAAGAAACTCGGTGCAAATCACACTTTATTAAAAAACTAAGACAACAAAAACTACAATAGCATTACGCTCAACCACAAATTAGTTCGGATTGGATTTAATGAAAAGACAATCATTAAAAGTAGATAAACAATAATCAACAACTCGAAATAATTTTTTAAAAGAAACACAAACAATAGACAATAAGATATTTGAGAACAGTGCTACATGTTATGCGTCTCTATAAACGAATCCATACAATATATAACACTTATTACAGGAATCCTTCCCTTAATCTACTATGGATAGTTACATTACAAAATTCAAGTAGATAACAATATGCAAAGGAAGAAAATAATGAAAGTCATCCAAAATTTGGGGCTTTATAAGGACAAGAAGAAAAATGAAAAAATATATTAGTAATATGATAAGTTGTCATACCATTGGAAAAGAAAGTGCATTCAACTGCTTAGACCTATTTAATATGATTGTTCTAACACTAGCTCTCTCCTCCACCAAAACCTGAAAAACAAAAAATACTCATGAAGAAACAGCGAGCACCTAAAATCACTTAGTTCCTGCGAACAGGTTGCAATTTGGAGAGGGAAAAGGAAAGAATAGATTTGGCAAGATGAAAATCATCAAATAAATTGATTAGTATAACAAGTGGAAGAGTATAAGTTGAGTGGTGAGAGAAGAATAGGAGTGTACCTGATCGGTTCCGCCATTGTTAGAAGAGCTTTGAGCCATGGTGGTTTTCAGCTTTTTGGGAATTTGAACACTGACTAGCAAATTTATTGTTGCGGCAACGGGGCTAATTTCGTCTTTCTATTATGGTAGGTAGTAGTAATATATATGAGCCCGTTTGGATCGACTCGGATCCAGCTCCTTCTTTTCATTTTCTCCAAATTATTGTTTTGATTAATGACAAAGATTTAATTGACAAAGTAAATCACTAATCATTATTTATAAATCAATAATCTTAAAAATATATTATCTTATTCATAATGCTAAAGATTTTTACAATTCAATAATCTTAGAAATATATTATTTTATTCATAAATATATATGTATATAAAATCTCTTCCTACTTTATTTTTCCCTAGGATCTATCTTTTTATTTTTTTTCCTAAATTAAACTTTTTATTGCATTCTTTAGAATTTTTCTCTTTTAATATTTACAGCATTTTAAATACATTTTACATATAGAAGTCTGATTAACGAAGCTCCTGCTCATGGTTCATTTGAGCTATTATTCTAATTATTTATTTTTATATGATCATGTTTTATCTCTTTTATGTAATTTTTAACAAAGGAAAAGTTTTACAGAAAAACAATATTAATTTAGTAATGATTAATAATTTATAACTAATTCATCAATATCTTGACATTTCTATTCTTTAAAAAAAAATCGATAATTAATACAATAAGTCATTTGGTAGAGTATATTAGTAATACTTACATTAGTAATACTTGTATTAGTTATGCTTGCATTAGTAATACTTGTATTAGTTATGCTTGCATTAGTTATACATAAAATATTTTTTATGCGTTGTTTGGTTTGGTGTATTAAAAAAAGTAAGTATTGTATAAAAATGTTTATTTACAAAAGCATCCTCCACAATTATGGTGGAAAATATGTAAACGTGGTTTTGAGAGGTAATTGAGTCTTTAATCATGCTAATGCATGTATTAAATCATTTGCATTACTAATACCTAGAAATTCATGGCATTAGTAATACACTCCTCAATACACAATATATGACATAAAAAAATGTACCAAACAAGGTATTACTAATACACAAATCTGTGGACGACCTAAACCTTGAACAATTGCAATGGAGACTTAGCAGCAACCATGTCTACGCACATCTCTCCCCGGCCTTTGGTTGTGGGAGAGACAAACTCTAATCCTAATCAACAAACATCCTTTGCTACTCGATTAACCACAAATCAAGATGTCAAAAATTTGACAAAAAACCAGTTGAAACAGATTCAATATGTACATGGAGAGCCTACGATTCAATTCACAAAGGGAGAACGATAGATTTTCGCACAGGAGAAGGATTACATCAAGCTGTAATTATTAAGTTCTCATCTGATACACTAGAAGTGAAGGATTTGCGAACAGTTTTACCAAAACACTTGGGCATCAAAGGAAACTGTTTAGTTGGTTTACTTGCTCGTAGACATATTCTGCTAAGGATAGACCATGATGAAGATTTTTGTGGTTGCTCTATCAAAATCGGTAAGCTTTATACCTCGTGGAGAGCAATATCTTTATAGGGTATTTCCTTGGACAATAGATTTCAATTCTAGAGAAGAAACTTCAATGGCTGCGGTGTGGATTTCGTTGCCTCGATTATCACCAGATTTATTTGCCAAGAGATCCTTATTGTCGATGGCATCAGCAGTTGGAAGGCCAATAGCTATTGACAAGGCAACACAAGACAAGACAAGGCCTTAGCACTGCTAAGGTGAAGGTGATACTCGATCTTATGGACAAGCTGCCTAAGATGATGCATCTCCAGTATTTGGATGAGCAAACCGGTAAGATTCAAGAGGCTTTTTAGGAGTTTGTTTATGATAATTTACCTTTATATTGTCGATTGTCGATTGTCGATTAATTTTAAAAAAGAATCAAGATAAAAATCACAAAGATAATGGAATGGTTGGAGATGAACAATTCAATGGTGAGAAAATTCAAGGTGATTTCAGACTAATTTTAAATGAGAAGAAGGGACTAGCAAACATAGATCAAAGGATTGATGATAATACTCGAGTTGCAGATGCAAATAATAATGAAATAGCAATTGTGGAAGCCATTAAAAATAATTGAGATCGAGTAGTTGATATTTGTGTTCAAGATGATACTTTGGTTTTGAGTGCAAGGGATGATGTTACTAGTGATTCGATGGTTCCCGTGATTAATTTGGAGTCTAATATAGCTTCGAATCCTAAACTACCTACTGTTGGTGTTTTATCTGGGGAAAATCCTAGTTTGACTACGATTCAAGATTCTTGCCAGGCTAATAAGGTGCAATAGTGTGAAGAGAATTTGGATTAAATTTTCGAATCTGGTGGTACATGCGATCATGACTTCACTTTGAAGGACAATGATAAGGAAGGCTGGACTGAAGTACCAAGCAAAACATTTTCTCCAGCCAAACTACAATAACTAGATTGCACTAACCCACCACGCAAGGAGCAAACGATTAATTGTGAAGATAAAGTGTCAAGGAAGATTGTGTGCTCTAACACCTTTGATGCCCTAATGACCAATTCTGATCAAGAGCTCCATGCTTTGTCCAGTCCAATTCTTCAAGTTTCTAATCCAGAAACTACTTTGAATAAAGAAAATCCAATGATCATACCACATTCCAAAAGGAATGATAAGAGTTTCGTGAAGGAAACGAGTGATTCTAGATGGGCAGTTTTAGTTAAGGAAGAGGAGCATGCACCTACTAGGAGTAAGTTAAGTCCTTAAGCACCCATATTTGTGCCTTCAAGTAAGGCAAATCCATCTATGGCAGTGACAATTGATAACTCCAAAAAGATCTTGACCATTAACACCAAGGTATTAGAAATAAGTCATGAGCCAGAAGCTGAAGTTTCAAGACGTAGTCCAACTACAACTTATGATAGTGACTTGAGCAGTGAAATGTTTGACAAAGATGATGAAGATGATATGTTAGACATATTATTTGATAAGGTAGCCAAGGATGGAGATCTCTCGCCTAGGCAACAAAGAAGTGGAAGCAACAAAAACAAAAAGAAGACATATGAAAGGCAACATAGTTGGGATGGTAAGGTGACTGAGGAATTTATTCCAAGGCACCTACCAATGCGACTAGCAAAGCAAAATCATATGACAGTTTCAACAACAACACGATCCAAAAAGAAGTGATGAACTATCAAGTTTTGTTGGACATATTTGATGAAAAAGACAATAGGGAAATACTTCAGGTTACTTTACACGGGCAATCCATCTCTTTTAATTCTTACACATAAAATAAAGTTTGAGGTTGATAACCTAGCTTTATTCTTAGATTTTATATTTTTGCATTATTTAAGTATCCTCATTTGTAGTATCATCACAGAGTGTATTATAAACTCTATGATGATCAAAAAATATCTAGTTTTCTCTAGCTCTTATTTTCTTCATGCTTGTTAATTAGGAGAGGTTTGTTAAGGTCTAGCCCCCCTTGCTTGTACTTTTCTCTTTGAGATTTCTTTTCATTTTATTAATAAAACTAGCCCTAGGCACACCTTGCCTAGCGGACTTTCTTAAAAAAAAAAAAACTAATACACAAAACTAATGCAAGCATTATTTTTGTTAATATACTCTACCAAACGACCCCAAATCTCTCATAATCAAATGATAGATAAACATGCCTAATTGAAAGTCTTAAATGGCTATATATCATTTTATAACTATTTACCAATTGAATAAAAAAAAAAAATCTTTAAACAAAGGGGCAAATGAAATCAGAGATTCCATTTTATCATCAGCAGCTCAAACTTCACTAGTTTAGGTGGCAGTTTCTTCTCAAAACTCAACGCCCAACAAAAAGTGTTAGTCTGCTGGTAAGTGATCTGAAAAATTGCAGAAAATGGGATCAGTGTTTGATGAAAAAGATTTCTTGGCATGCTGTGGGAGCACCAAATTCGCGAAGGAGATGGTAGCAGCTGGCCCCTTTTCTACTCACCAAGATGCCATCCATGCTGCCAGAAATATCTGGTTCAACAAGGTTCTATATATATACCAATTTCACCAGTGCCCAAATTTCGTTTCTTTGTTTTTACCCTTCAATTTTACAGATGTTAATTAATTGATCCTTGTCAGGTTGATGTAAATGGATGGCTTGAAGCTTTTGCTGCTCATCCACAAATTGGTCAAGCCCCTTCTCTGGATCACAAAAGCCCTACTTTTGCCCAGTACAATTCTCTCTCTGCCTATAAGATTTTTTAACCTTTTTTGTTGATGTTCCTGAATATTGTGTGGAAGTTTTATGTTTTTCTTCTTCTGCTAGTTGATTTTGGACAATGAATTGCTTATGCCCAGTATTTATTTTTAAGTTTTTGCTTTTAACAGTTTGATTAAATCTTGCTACTTGCTAGGCAAGAAGGTAAATTGTGGTCATGATCTTTGCTAAAGTTGGTGTTTTTTTTTTTTTGGTTTTTAAAGTTCAAATGTTGGCTTGTTGGTGTTAAGTATGAAAAGACAAATCTCATAGTTGTTAATGCATACCATTGTAGTATAGAGACATTGAAAGTATCTAAGATATAGGTAAGAAATTCAAGAATTATGAATACGGACTTCAGTATTTTTAAAGTTGTGCTAGGTACACCTAGAATTTAAAATCTTAAAATTACATGGTGTTGCATGGATTATCACAAGAAAATTGAATAAATAATGCTAAGTGTGGCTTCTTTTTGGCAATCTTCAAGATCTCTTATATATGTGCTATTTGAATTTTTTGTTAGATGTGATAGTTTTTTTTATCTTGTCTATTCTTGTATAGCCGCACATCCATTTTAAGATTTGTATCTCTGCGACTCTGTGCTGTATGTTTGCATTAGAGGCCCAACGTTCACAACCAGAAAGATTGGTAGATTTATGAGCTTTGAGAGAACTTTTTTGTGCTGTTGTTCTATTATGTGGCTTCCCCATCTCCACCCTCTCGCCCTCAGACCTACAATGTTTACGTATCTTCTCTCAGTTATATGCTAATGCTTTGTCAGACCGGAAGGTAAACTTTAGTGTCTCCTCTTGCAGGTGGAGCAAGGGAGAGCAGTCAACAGCTCTGTCCACTGCTACTGAGTTGACGTTACAGGTATTTTGACCTAAAGATATATGCATTTCAGAAATCTATGAATCAAATGCAAAACAGTATTTTGGCCCTTTTTGTTTATTGATTGGGCCAATAGATTAAATTGTTTGTACAACTAGGCCGACTTTTTACTTTGTGCATTCAACATTGAGAGTTTACAATGGATCTTGCAGGAACTGCTTGAGTGGAATGCTCGCTACAGGGAGAAGTTTGGATTTGTCTTCTTGATATGTGCTTCAGGGAGAAGTACCCCTGAGATACTTGCAGAGTTGAAGGTAAAGTCTTTCTGTTTGAACGTAGAACGATCGATTATTTTTTTAGTAACCTCAGTTATAATTGGACATGTTATAATCTTATATTTCGAGAGCACATGCTTTTAGCTTTAGGGAACGTATCATTTGAGTTCCGAAAATTCCGTTGGAGTATGTAGAGGATTCCTTCACTGTTAAAGAGGTGGAATTTCTGTTCCAGTCCCCTGATGTCCAGAGTCAAGACAGACTTTAATTTTGAACTGTATCTTGTGAACCTTCTCTCTTAAGTCTGATATCTTGCATCCTTTCAACAATTTTTAGAAACCACCAAAGTTTGATCCCGTGTTGGCTCACAGTGCATTGAGATTTAGAAAAAGACTACAATTGATGTGAGAATGCCAAATCTGTTATAAAAGGGTGATCGTTGGAAGTCAGTTGTGAGCTGTAGGAAAAGATAGTAGCAAATCTGGATAAATTTCTGCATCTTATTCTAGTAGGCTGAACCTATAAAGGTTATGCGTGTGAATGTGCACCGACACTTTTAGCATTAACTTAAAAACCCCTTTTCTGCTGCTCTCTTGGCCGCATAAACTTTTACCATGTGATAAACGTGTCTCGTGTGAAGCTCCACCTAGCCTGTCCATTGAAATGGAAATTGCTCCTCATATCTCTGTTTGTTAGGATACTCTGACAGGAATCTTATGACATTTCAGTTTTTGAGCAGACTATGGGTCCATTCGTGATCTTTTTGATAATATGCGTGAACAAATAATAACTATAGTCCAACCATTTCCTGAATTTCATTGTCGGATTTGTATTCATTGGAAGAAGCTACTACATTGTCCATTACCCCCAATGAATGAATGTTATTTTTCCATGAGGACATCTTTTGCCCCTCGCTCTACCTAACCGGGTAAGAGCTATATCCTCTGATGGCCATCAATCACTGTTCTTCACATTTTTATAGATCAGGAAGTAGCTCACATAGCCTGCTTTCCAAACAACAGGCTATTTGTATTACTTTATCTACTGGGACAGTGGTGAAATAAACTTCTTTTCTGTTTTGTCACTTAAAGATTGACCCACATGCCATTTCAACTTTACCTCTTGTAGATACGATACCAGAACAGACCAATAATTGAGTTTGAGATTGGAGCCCAGGAGCAAATGAAAATAACTGAATTACGCCTTTCCAAGCTCTTCTCAGACAAAGCAGATACTGCTCCGGCAGTTAAACCGTTGTCTACAACTAATATTGCAACAAAAGCAGAAGGTGATTCCATCTTTTTATTTATCTTGAACATTTATTAGCTTTGATTGCTTTTCTGTATTTATGTAATTCATTGTTTTAATCTCAAAATTTGAGAAGTTGCTCCTCATTCTCCACTATACTGATTTTGCTTTACAGTAGTTGTGTAAAAATCCTTTCAAGGTTTTCTAAATGAAGTATACGGTGATCTAACTGTTTCTAAAACTCAACAAATATTTGATACATCTGAAATTATAAGTTCTATCTGCAGTTCAGTACCATATCTTATATTTTCCATTGAACCTTAAATTGTAGAAGATCGTGTGAACATTATTGGAGCACATTTGACTGCTGCTACTAGAGCTGCTGGGGTAAAACCAGCTCATATTCCAATTAGAACTCGCCCGCCCATCACAACCCATGTTCTGGACACTAGCCGTGGATGTCCAGCGAATGGCATTGAAGTACGACTGGAGATGTGGAAAGACAACCAAGCAAGACCACAATTTGGCGAAACTTATATTGATGGCTGGATTTTACTAGGGTCTTCAGCAACGGACAAAGATGGCCGAAGTGGTCAGTTGATGAATATGGTTGAAGCTTTGGTCCCAGGTATATACCGGATAAGTTTCAACACCGGTAAGTATAATCCCGATGGATTTTTCCCCTATGTGTGTATTGTGTTTGAGATCAAAGAATCCCAGAAATGGGATCATTTTCATGTTCCTCTGCTGCTTTCACCATTCTCACTCTCGACCTATCGAGGTAGCTAGATTGGTCAAGTGGCTGGTGAGAGTTGAATATTTTCACAAGGAATAATACTGTACTATATTTGGTGGAATGAATCACTTACCCTTTTGCTTTGTCTTGAAATTCTATTTCTTCCATCAGTTTGTATTACAAGAGTAAGCTTGACATAGTCACTTGCAAATACTAAGATTTCAAATCTTCTAAAAGGCTTTAAAGCTAACAAACAAAATTTAACCATAGTATAACAGTGGGTAATTTTAACATGTAGTCAAAGGTACAAGAGTATATTTGGACCTTTACTAGAAATATTTAGACATGTAGAATCCACCATGTCATTGTTCTTGGTTCCTAGAAATTCAACACAAGATAACAAGTTATAAATGCATTGTATACTTGAGCTGCTTCTGTGGGCTTGCTTCCTGATTTTAAACTCTTTAAGCCAGGTTTACATAATTTGTTGTTACTCCAATAAAAATAGAAACAAGTATTGAAAACCTTGAACTTGGCGCAAATTATTAGTTTTCGAACTATTGATAATCTTAAAAACACTTCTCTACTTGACTTATTAAACGTAGATATACCCTCATCTGCTATATGACATAGCAAGTGGTCTCAAATTCTTGTAGCAACATGAGACTCTAAATAAAATTTTGAGAGAAGTTTCGTAAACACTCCTAAACTTGGCAAGAATTTAGGGGTGTATTTGACTCATGTTGTCAAATCAAGGGTGTATTTAAGTTAAGTTATTCAAGTAAATAGTGTTTTTAAGGCTGTCAATAGTTTGCGAATGAAATTAATAATTCACACCAAATTTAGAGGTGTTTTGAATACTTCTCTAGTAAAAACATAAAGTAAAGTTTGCCGAAAGAAATTATAATATTGTTCTTCTTTTCCACTCTATTTATGGTTCTTTTCTTCTTCTTTTCCAATTTTAAAACTCCTTGCGCCTAATTTCCATAAACCTCGAGGCAACCATATGAATACGTAACATTAACATGTATTTTTTTCTACTTCATATATGGTTCCTTTTTCTTTTTATCCTTCCCCTCGTTTCGTTTTGCTCTCTGAAGTCATTTTCAATAAATTTTAGGGAAAAATAAGGAAAATTACATTTTTTTCTTTCAGAACCAAAAAAAGGAGAATGTTTCATTAATAAGTAAATTTAGTAAATAAATCCTCCTTACTTCCCCTACCTTTTTTTTTCCAACATTCTTTCCAAGAATAAGAGACACATAACACCTATAAATAAAGGTCTACGTACCTTCGACCCTCTCATTGCACCATTTACACAACATATATTTTCTCTTCTTAGTACAAATTTGATATGTCGAATCCTGGAAATAATATTACTAATATTACTTACGAAGGTGAAAATCATCAAGCTTCGGGTGCTAATAATTGGCTTGGCCCCTTAATTCCATACCTTAAAGGGATTACTATTGCTTTTGTCATATTTTTAGTGGGTTTTCTTATTGTTACTTGGATCCACGAGGACCGCAAAAAGAAAAATTCTGAAGCAAATAATAATAATAATAATGAGTCCGATGACAAATCGCAAGCCTAAAGAAAGAAGATGCATGCATGCACAACTCGACTACAACAATTGCTCCTTAGTCTCAAATAAGTTCGAGTTTGCTATTTATTTTTTCTTAATTTATTAGTTAGATGATCTTTTAATTTTTTATATTTGTTTCTTATAGTAAGTTGTTTGGAGAGAGTGGTAGAAATTACTTTTAGCTAGAGTTTGCTTACTTTTCAAGTTTATTTTTGGATTTTAATGAATTTATGATTTATTACCCTTGTTTGGTATAATTTGCACGATTAATCCTTCTGTTTTACATACATAATATGTTGTTGGAACAACGGTTGAAGAGTGTCTTTAAATTTATATTTTTTCAATCCTATTGATCAAACTACTATGAATTAGGAGTTATTTCTCGCATGATCATTCAATTAATAATAATTATTTTAGAAAGTCATTTTTTTATGGAAAATAATTAAAATAAAGAAGAAAGATAACTCTCCGAAACTCGGCATCACTTTTTGAAAGCATGCTAAACACAAAATTCTAATTTGATAAAAGTATTTTTTCCCCTTTTTTTAATTAATTAGTTAAATACAAACAAACTACTTTCCAAAATATAATTTTAAAAAGGATGTTAACTATAAAAAAAAGACCACTTTATAAAAAAAAATAGTAGATTTCAAAAGCTCAGCCAAAGACAAAGACCCGTTCAAATAGAGGCAAAAACTCAAACAAATTTGGATTATTATATAAAGATTGTTGGGTGATTGACACTTGTTGTGGTTTGTCACCATTTGTATTGAGAAAAACAAGATCTTTTTTTAACGGATTAGGAAGAATAGTTTGTGACCATTGTCTAATTATTATAGTTACAAAAAACCTATAAATATTTTTAGTCCAAAATCAAAATTCAAAACTCTTAAACTGTATATATTTTTATATAATTAATAAGTCTTTTGTGAAGTATTTTAGAAGACAAAAATGCAGGCTATCAAGGACAAGTTTAATGATATGAGCGCCATGCGCAAGGCCAAAGCTGAAGCTAAAGAGGAGGAAAAAGTAAGAATTATATTATACAAAAAATTTAAGGTTAAAAAATTAAACAGTTACAAGTCGCACAACATTGTGTTTTTGGTCATATTTTTGGAAAGCAAAAAAAAAAGTAGTTTTTCCAAGGAATACTTTAGAAACCTTGATCAATTAAAAATTATTATTATTATTATTATTATATTAGTAAAAGTATTATTGAAACTAGCTGGATGCAATTTTGATAATCAAGATACGATAAGGCTAATCCTTTTTTCCCTCCATTCCGTCAAGCTGCACATCTAGATGAGAGACATGTGTCTTATTTAAAATTTTAAGGTCAAGATTATATTTCATTAACAAATATTATAACCATAGTTAATTCAATCAATTTTAGAAAACAACTTCCTAAATTGATATGAACAAGATATATTCTATAAATTTGACATTCATTGATTTCATTTTATATTTTTTATTTAAATTATTAGAATTTTCTTTTATTACCAACAAACAAATTTTAAAACATACTTCTTTTTTTTCCCTTCAAACACAGTACGTAGCCACACTTTCTCCTCTTACTAAAGTGTAGTAATTTTGATGTTTCACATTTGTAGTTCTAATAATTTGTCGTCTTTTTTTATTTTATTTTTATTTCCCCTTTTTATTTTATTTTAAAGTTTTTGTCTACATTGATAATTATTCACATCTTTTATTTCGTTTTTCTAACATATAAAATATTTCAAGAACATATTTTATTATCACAAAAAATTGTTTAATTGATTCTCACTTTAAATATCGTACAATTTAATGTTTAAGTAAAAAATATAAAATGAAATCAATGAATATCAAAATTTATAGAAAATATCTTGTTCTTACCACATTTAGGGGTAGTTTTCCAAAATTGGTTGACTTAACTATGGTTATAATATTTGTTAATATAGTATAATCTTGCCTTAAAAATTTAAATAAGACACCTGTCTCTCATCTAGATGTGCACTTGACGAAATTGAGGGGAGCCAAATCCTAATTTTTGTATCGGCTAATTTCTTATTTTGTTAGATATAGTTCAAAGGCTAATAAGTTAGTTAGGGGACAAATTTTCACGGTTCAAATATGAAAAAGTAATACATAAAGAAGTCAAAGGGAGTTCAATCTCTATCTATATTGCTTGGACTCTCCAAAAAATATCGTAGAATTAATTGTGTCTGAGCAATATAGACATCCATTATATATACACAAAAAAAAAAATTAATCATATATAAACAATGTAATTTTTCATGAAAGATGCCTTCATTTGGCCTTACCTCCTACTCATCTTGATCGAGTAGTTTTTTTGGCAAAAAATAAATAAATTATTAGTCAAACACAACATGCTATTTTTCAAAAAAAAAAAAAATTGACAAAAAAGAAGATTATAGAAATTTTCCCAAACTATCAATTAGTATAAAATAATTTGTAGCCAGGATTTGAAAAAATCACACATTCAACTATACACACTATAGTAGACTAAACTACTGATAAATTAACAAATTAAATTCTTCAGTATGTATAACTTATATCGAAAATGATATATAGGCTGAGAAGGAGTTGGCAAAGGTAAGAGTAGAAGTAGCACATGAAGTAAGATTGGCAAGAGAGGCAGAAGCAGCCATGGATTTACATGTCAACAAAGCAGCACAGAAGATTGCAAATGAAGAGGAAAAGTGTGTTCATGATCAACCTGCAGGAGGAACCCTAGACCCTTATGCTTCTAGCTTCACCAACACTCACCTCAATAATGCTGGAACAGCACCAACTAACCATCTACTTTAAATCTTTTTTTTTTTACGGTGAAGTCAGGAATTTCACTGGGGATTCAAAATATAAATAAATAAAACAAACATAAGAATAAATTAAGAAAAATCAACATCTAATATATATTATGTAATTTTCTAATGAAGGAGATTCAGATAAACCCCTAGTGATTGCGTAGCTCAGCACATGTTTTTGTACTAGGTAGTTTGATGCCTCTAGCTTGGTTATTTTTTATATAATAGAAGAATAAGTGAAGCAACTTTTGATTTGGTTATAGATTTCAGTTTTAATTTGGTTACCGTGCTTCTAAAACGTAACGCTTTTATAATTGAGATTTTTATATTGCATTGTTAAACACCACAAGTTCAAATTGTGAATTAATTAAAATGTGATTGCATTTTTGTTTGAAACTTTGTTACTCGAGTCTCTAATTGTTAAATTCCATTAGCCCTGCAAATGTAAAATACAAGTAAAATGTTCTGAAATTTAATGGATTATCCGATTTCCAAAACAAACTTCCTTAAAATGTACTTATTAAAATTCTTTTTTATGTTTAAAAACTAAATGTAAAAAAATTGCAGTTGTCTAGAGCAATGTTAAAGTGGCTATGTTTTGACTCTGCTTTTATATATACTAAGAGAAATAGATAACCAAAAAGAGATGTAAGTTTTAGTTTTTATAATCACTTTTTGGTTGTTAATATACAGATTGGGACGGCTAATCTATTAGCGACAATTAATTAACGATAATAGCTTAATTGCCGTTAAATATGTTTATTTAGTGACAATTAACCTCTTTGCAAATGTCCCTAAAGTCTATAGCGATATAGGATCCAATATTGACAGTTAACTAATGCAGATAAAAGTTTTAGAGCTCTTTGTTAATGTGCATATTTATTGCTGCTAAAAACTGTTTTTATTGTGGTATCCATATAATAATAATGGTTAATCCTTTATTTTTTTTAAAAATAAATAGAACAAGATTGGCAAGTGACTAAAAGAAAACAATGCTTGCACTATCAAGGTAATTCATAAGATAAAACTGGAGGATATAAAACACATTTTGGCTAATGAAGTTTCCAAGCAAGCTACATGTTATTTTGATAAAATAAATCTGGGACAAGTTTTTCTAAAACCAATATGCAACTTGTACTTGTAATGTTTTGTCTAGACTTGACAATACTAGTGTATCCTTTAATGATATTCTTAATTATGATTGTGTAATGACTGCATTTAATGTTCTTCCTAATTTTTTTTCAATGACAAGGGACACCCGCAATCGCTATCCTTTGGGTGCTCACAGGTAAAACTCCCGCTCTTAACAATAATTCGCAAACCACACTCGCACTAGGTAAGCCCAGTGCGACGAGCTCAACCCAAAAGGCAAATCCCTTGTTGGCAAGGGGTTTTGAACTTGAGACCTCCAATATGAAAGTCTCAAGCCCTATAGCCATTGTTTAGAAACTTGTACTTAATAATAATTGTACTTACTCCTTGCATGATTTGATGATCAAAGGAGATGACAATCAATAGTTTTAATTAGCATTCTATGTAAAGAAATTTTGATTGCAGGTTATTAGTCAGCCAGCTAATAAGAAAAATTCTTATATTCAACACACATTCGGAGAGAAAAATAAAGTAACAGTTTTTTTCACAAAGCAAGAAAGTAGGAAGGGAGTATAATTATACTAAAATAAGATAGCATATTTAGCAGTTCTTCTACTGAAAAATGCAATATGATTACTCTCGTAACGATATTTTGATTGAATCGATGTAAAAAGAAAAAATAGTAACGTTTTTATGTTTGAAATTAAGGAAGTCTAATATCTTACCTCTATTTCAGTGAAAATGTATCTCACCATGTATTTTTTTCCAGTGAACTAGTTCGATAGGACGAAAATGATTGGAAAAAATCATATTCTATTACACAAGTTTCCTACTTATTTGCGATGAAAAAACCTTTGTTTCTACTGGTGCATCTTTTGAACCAAAAAGGGAGAAAAAAATGGAGAACTACACAAGGCTAATTGACTATGAAGTTTAATTTTTCAACTCATTGGATCTTTTATCCAATCAGTTTGTATGATTAAGTTCTTCATATTTTTTCTAGTGTAAACCTAGAGACACTTTCAAATAAAAAGCCAAGCTGAATTATACTACAAGAAAGAACTGATTCTTTGCTCTGATTATATTATTTTATTAGCCTGGAAAAAAAAAGTAAAGTAGAGGACTTTAAAATCATCAAATGATCAATGTCTTCATGAAGTTAATCAACTATTTTCCATACCAGTGATATATCCATGAAACTAAACCACTATAGTTTAATTAGTCTCTTAATAACCGCAGGAATTTTATTTTTTATTTTTAAAAATAGTATCTAACTATGATAAAGTTCACTGGTTCCATGAAATGTTTAATTTTCTTTATAAAAATATTTCTCCTTTATACATATTAATTTCATAATACCACTAGATTTGGAAGTATTTATATATGTTCGATTGAGAAATTAAAGGAGGTGGTATTGGTCAGCCATTTGAGATAAGGTTGAGAGAACCTAAATTTTTATTGATATAAGCAACAACTTATTTTAATCCCCACTTTAATAATAACCAAAAGCATAGATTAATTATATATATCTTATTATTTCATGGATGAACAAGTTGTTAAAAAGAAATAGTCACACCAGACTAATCACTTTGAAAAAAAAAAATTAACCCTCAAAAAACAAGAAAACATTTCTAATTAATGGAGTACTTAATTAGAAGTACCAAAAATAAGCACACAACAACAAAGAAGGAATTGAAGAAGGATTTTTTTTTTTTTCACAAAACTTAAAAATTTCAAAACATGAATCAAAGTAGCTAGAAAACCAAGCTTAATAATGTACAAATGATAATATTAATCCATTGAGAGATTTAATTTTTTCATCATAAAAAAAGTAGAAAATTTCTTAATAAAACCTGACCTAATATTGTGGCCTGTTTGTTGAGTTTCCATTCCATCCTTCACCTCCACTTTCCAATTGTAGTTGACCACCATTTGGCATGTTTAATGGCAAATTAAGAAAAGGTAATCCAATATTAGATGGATCAGCGAAATTACCACTTTGTCCTTGTTGCTGCTGCATCTGAATTGACTCATTCTCTTCATCCAAAGGCAATCTCTCATAAGCAACATTAGTAAATGAAGAAGCAATAACAATAACCGGACCCGATGCAATTAGCGCACCCACAACGTTTCCACCAACAACTTGACCTTGACCACCAGCTAAATAAATCGTTAAGCTGGTGGCCCCAGGGGGAGCGGGTGGTGGTAAGAAAGATCCAGATAAAGATAATATCTCAAATCTTCCATGTAACGTCACCACAGAACCGGCAGCTTGTGGCTGCCGTATGGTGACGTTATTCACCGTACCGCTCCCACTTAGTATACAAATTCCTCTTTGCCTTTTTCTCGCATAAGTCGCAACGGATTCGAAAACGTCATGTCCGCTACTCACTTCTAAAATATGCGCACGGAGCGCGTTAGCGCTCTCCCGTGTTATTATCACGGGAGGCTTAGGCTTGTTTTTGGACCCCGCGGGACGACCTCTTGGTCTACGTGCTACCCCGGGGCTATTATTATTATCGTTGTTGTTGTTGTTGTCGTCATCATCGGAAAATTGATTATTGTTCCGGTTGATTTCATTATCTTGAGGATCGTGGAGATGATGAGGGAGAAAACGATGATGAGAAGCGGAACCTAAGTCCAAACCAGCCATAACGATAACAATAACAATAACAAAAGTAGTGAACAGAAAACTAAGCTATAATAAACTATGATATGATTAATAATAAGGGAAATTAATTAATCACCATGAGTAGAAAATATGTATATATATAATTCTTGAAGTGAAAATATATTTTATGGAAAAGAAAAAGAAAACACAAGAAACTTCAAACCCTAGGAACGAATAGAAAAGTAAAGAGAGAACTGAGTGGAGAATACAGAGAAGAAATGGAGATGAAAGAGAGAGTGACAAAGTATGGTACATATTAAGGCCTTAAAATATAGCAAATAGTTTAATGAAGGGAATTGGGTGGGGGTGGGGGTGGGGGTAGGAATAACGATTAAATTAAATATTGTTGCTTTCTATAGGAATAAAATAATAAAGGAGGAAAAGGAAACAATAAAAGATAGGTTAATTAAGAGAATACATCTTTCATGTGAGAGAAATAAAACATGTCATGATGAAACATATTTTTTGATTTTAACTTAGTGTCCGGTATTTTTATTAGAGTTTGAGTAAATTTAAATTTTCGTTGAGAAGTTCCATGTTAGGAGTAAAGCGTGTCCTAACAAAAGTTATAAGAGAACTCAAATTTGAAATCACTGATTAAGGATGAAGGAATATTTATTACTCTATCACAGCCTTTATTTGGTATGTCACGATGATATTTAATGATTCATTATCTAATGTATGATATTCAGAAACCTCTGACTATGAGTTTTAAAAAATGCATAGAGCACTTAGTAGTGTCCTTTTAATTAAAAAAAAAGAGAGTTCATTTTTGCATTTCAACCCTGTGAATGGTCGTGTTTATATTATATTATATAGGCAATCATTCTTCCTATTGAAACTACAAAATTAAGGTAACGGGAGGGAAAAGTTTTGGATTTTCCACTTAGATTGGTTAGGACGGTAACGAAATTAATTAAAACAAGAAAATCTACGCCATATATCCTATGAAAATACTAGGTAATAACACAACGTATATAATATTGATTTATTTCTTTCTCTCCTTATATATATACTCTAGTTTTATCTTTTCTCTAGGTTACTAAGTGTGCTTCAACTATGTTTAGTCATTTAAGAAGTGAACTAGCTAGAGTAATTTCTAGAAATTATTTATTATTATTTGTTGGTGTAATAGTTCCTACAATACTTATTCATATAAAAATTTAGTCGAAAACCATTCCCGTCCCTGAATTATAATTTCTTACTCCTTCCTTCGTCTACTTTTAATTATCATATTGCGTTTTTCGAAAATCAATTTGACTAATTTTTAAAGTTAAATTAGATAACATTAATTTGATATTTTAAACAAAAAATTAAAATATTCAAAAACTATACGAAAAAATACTTTAAGTTGCGATTTTTTGCATATCAAACGATGAAAAAATGCATTGTAAAATGTTAGTCAAAGTTCTTATAGTTTGACTCTAAAAAAGGAAATCATGACAATTAAAAGTGAGTAATATTATAGTTTTGATTTGAGTATTTAGTAGAATATATATTGATAGTTTCTTATTTGAATACTATAGTTTTTGAGTTGAATATTTTGATTTTGAATTGAATATTGAAGTTTATATTTAAACGTTGTGATTTTTTTATTTGAATATTGTAGTTTTGATTTGAGTATTTAGTAGAATGCTGATTTGTGTTTATATATTAAAATTTGAACACTTTTGACAAAATTTCTTATTTTTCAATCTTCTCATAGTTTGTTGGTCAAAAAATTTAGAAATTTTTTTTTTGTAGGAAATAAGTTCCTCAAAAATGAGAAAAATAATTTCTTTAATGAGAATAAGAAAAACAAAATCTATATAGATTTTGATCCTCCACCCTCTGACATACCCTATGACTCTCATGATCATTTTTTATTTTCACCTAGTTTTTTTATTTTGATCCTTATCATAGATTTTGTATATAATTTGTGACTTGCAATGATGGGCGATAGAATTCTTGGAGTGGTCGGAGGAACATTGGATGAGATTTTTAGTTTTGAAGTTCGACTATCAGTATTCTAGGTTAATAAGCTCAAAATTGGATTTTCATTGTTCTATTAGGTCATATATGTAATTTTTTACTTGGTTTAATAATTAGTGCGGATTTTGAGATGTTGTAGAGTTATTTGAGCCTTTAATTGAGTTTTTGAAGTTGTAAGAAAATCAAGATTGGCCGAGGTAAATTTTTAGTCAAAGCGACCTCAAATTATTGATTTGATGATTTCAATATATTCAAATCTAGTTTTATTTAGTTAGTATGCATATTTGGTTCATTTTCGTAGTGATGAAGTTATTATCATGATTCATATCTTTATAAGGTGCTTTCAATGCGATTCTATTGCATTTAATACATTTCAACATGCCAGGGTCGATCAAATTTGGGGTGTGACACTGAAGCATTGACAAAATTAATTTGTATTACATCTCATCCCACTCATGAGATAAGATATAATTATCTGGTTCATTGATCATTATTCTAAGACATTTATCATATTTGTAGTTGATTTGCTTATCGATGAGGAGTGAGGAGGTACTATATAAAGATCTATCTTCACCATCACTATATTTTAGGATAGATTGATGATGATATTGAGTACACGTGTTGACATTTAAGTTTAAATTATTGAATTTGAAGTGACTTGTTAGATTTCAGAATGAGCTGCTTAAATTCAATAGTATTGGTTCCTAACTCAACTTCGTATTTACTATCTTTATTTCTTCTAGAGATAAAAATTATGCTTTAGCACTAGACTTGTATTCAAATCTTAGATGTTCTTATATTTGTGTCATCAAACTTGGAGCTAGGTTATATATATTCCGCATATGTTTCATATTTTGGATTTTGAATATCGAATCTAAGTTTTATAATGTTTTAATTGAATTTCACTTTTATTTGTTTTAAACAATTTTTAATGAATGAATGAGGATAGCCTAAAGAGAATAATAGATGCACTATGACTTAAATAAGAAATTTGGATTAATATTTGCTTATTTACTTAGGCATATCTTACAAATGTTTTATGAAATACTAATATTTACTTATTTATTAAATTAAAAAAAACCTCTTACTTTTTAAGAACTCAACCCCCCCACCCCCCCCCCCCCCCCCCCCCTCTTTTTTTTGAGGGATAAGAAATGTTAATCTGTAGCATTTTTTATATATTTATGATCTCTTTTAGTTTTGTATTTTAAACTTTCTATAATAATTGGTGATTTAGGCAATATATATGGTTTCAACATAATAAAAATCGATATGGTATGGATTAGAAAATCGTTTATTTGTCAAACAACTCTGACTCAAAAAATCAATTTAATTTTAATTAAGAATAGACACGACTAACATACACATATTTTATACTCTTATTATATGTTAGGGAAATCTCTCTCTGAACCAATAAAGTTAATCTTCTTTTATATGTTGGTTCTTAAAACAAATCATTTCTTTATTTAAATGGAAAACTTTCCTTCATTTTATAATCCAAAATAAATGCAATTAAGTAGGGTACTTATTTTGATTATTTTAAGCTTTGATTTGACACAACCGACAAATGAAATGATATTACATATAGTCATACACTAGATATTAATTTCTCCCACTTTTCATATTCAAGCTATCAAGATTTATCAAACTTTTCTATCAACTCAATCTAATACTAATCTATTTTATGATTTGGTGTTATATTTATATATATCAAATAAGATCTTACATGGGACTTGGGAGGTGTGTTCTTTTTAAAACGCTAAAATACATATATAGACAATTTTTTTAATTTATTTTGGATTTTCATTTCGACACTTTATCTTAATCTCATTTCATTTTAAAACCTTAAGCCTCATTCTTTATATACCATTTAAATACAAAAAAATATTATTCAGTGTATACTATTTAGCGCATGTTGATTAAAAAATAGAGTTGAAGTTTTTTTCCCCACAATTTTATATCACTAGACTGTGTCTTGTGGCGCTTTATTAAAAATAAAAAACTTGCGGATAAGTACAAGCAAGAGGAGCTAGGCCCTACCTTACCAAATCCTAATGAAGTATCAAACCTGTACTAATTAACAAACATAAAGAAAATAAAAACTAAAGAAAACTAGATATTTTATGATCACCAGAGAGTTAAAAAGATTATAATCGAAATGAGATAGGATAGAGTGTCAAAAATGAAAACCAAAACAAGTCAAAGAGATTGTATATGTATTTGGCCTCATAGAAAATCAAATCAAAAAAGAAAAAAAAAAGAGGGGGTGTATTAGAATAAAAAATGATGAATGGGAAGTGTTATAGAAGTGAGAACAAAGGAAGTCTTGTCTAGAAAATCTTATTATCTTTCTTTCACCTGTCCATCCATGAATCCTAAACCTAGGAAACTCTGCACCAAAAGCTTTACCAAACTTTCACAATAAATGAAAGAAAAAAAAGAAGACAATTCCCATCACAAATTGTTGTCACCAAAGCTGCTATCAAGTCCCATATTGTTTATTGTCTCTTATCTAGCCCTCCAACTCATCCACATTAGTATATCTACACCTACCTTTCCACCTAACCTTAAAGAAACTTATTCTTAGCATATCTACATATTTCTAATATTATTCAGAAAAAAAATTGTACATACTAAATGAGGGTTGGAACTAGGAGTCTAGAGCTAAATCTTATTACCATTTATATGGAGAGTTTGGGTTTAGCGACGGAAATTTTTTAGCTAAATAATAAAATTTATCGTTATAAATTCTATTTAGCAACGAATTATTAGCCACAAATTTCTAATAGCTAATGATGAATCAACAATGAAATTTGTAATGAAATTCTTTTAGTATTGAGGTAATCTAATAACTTAAAAATACATGTATAGTGCAACTTAACGCACCATTTTGTACAATTTAAATTAGACATTTTATGTTAAGAAAATACAATAATCATAATGTCACAAAATAAGAAAATCCATTTATATTAATACTTCAAACCACATAATATCTTTACATTTCATTAAACCATAAAATGTCATTAGACATTCATCAACCCGCAAAAATTGGAAGAGATAAGTAGAATGATAGGTTAAAGTGTGAGAATTTACCTTGTTTAAAAATTATAAGATTAAAAAAGTGAGAACTTATCAGTTATCACTATAATTTACCAAGTTAGTACTCCCTCCGTCTCATTTTATGTGGCAACATTTCCTTTTTAGTCAGTCCCAAAAAGAATGTCACATTTCCTTATATGGCAAGTTTATAAAAGTACAATTCCTCTTTTATCCTTGTTGGTCCCACTTAATCTTAAAATAATACTCCAATACATTTATGAGGAGAGAGAAAAAAAGTCTACTTTTTAAAGGGCAATTTGGTAAACATTTCAAAGTCTTCATTTATTTCTTAAACACCGTGCCCGGTCAAATGTTGCCACATAAAATGGGACGGAGGGAGTACTTCACAAACAGCAATTTCACAAACTGATGCATAATTACAATTAGTCTTCTAATTATGGTTGATTAAATTTTTTGATCAAATTATAAGCAGCAACTTTTAGGGTTTAGGGTCACGTGAAGATGTTAAAATCAGTCAAAATCTCCCTTTAATTGACCCGCAATAAACGCTACTCTTTTTTTTTTTTTCTTTTTACTGTGGGCCCCACAAGATCTACGTGGCGCAACCCCCCTCCTCCTCTCACGTGCACTTGCCTCCCCCCACTTGGTGTCCACGTGACGTCTTTTTATTTTTTTTGGTCACTTTTTATTTTTTGGTCTAATAAAATCTAATCTCCACATTGTTCATTTTCAAAAAATTATAAAAGCTAAATCCAAAGTTAAACAATTAAAAAATAACACTTGATGATTTTTATTTTTTTCTGGTAATAAAGATCATTGTTTACATATGTTTTTGGTGCAATACAACTTCAACTTTCACTTTTTGATCTAATTTATTCTATGTTTTCTATATTAACAATAATAAAATATAGATCTTATCTATTTAGCCTTTTCCTCTTTTTTTTTTAAGAGTAAATTATTCGATTTTTTTTATAGGTACCTCTCATATGGACATATGATTAGTATATTTCTTAAATTTGTTTTAAGAATTTTTTTCTTGAACAGAATTTTATTGAAAATCGTCTTTCTATCAGACTAAATTATATAATTAGATAGGAATAAAATTTGTGTGTGATCTGTCGTCTTCAAATTCCATATGTAAAATTTGGATAGTTGTTAATGTTGTAGGTACCTTTCATATGTAAAACGATAAATAGGAATGGAAAAAAAGTAAGAAAAGAATAAACTTTGGACCCTTATTATTTTCCTTTTTGATTAGAGAAGCAATCTTGACCCTTTATGGTGGATTGACATTCAAGCCACACTCTTTTTTGAAGAGCAATTTTTTTGTTGTTTACTTGAGTGTTTTTTAATGATTTTTTTTTCATCTATTTTTTTAATTAGAAAATGTTTGAGATATATAATATGACTTATGTTAGGTTCATAAGATAATATTTCTTATGTACTACTATCGGAGATATATATAACTATAAATTTAAAATAATATGTTATATGTGTTATGTGCTGACTATTTGAAAGAAAATACAACAAGATCATTTATTGGTTCTGAATTACTTTAATTAATAATTTATTAACATCGTAATTAACATGCTAAAGATAAATAAGGAACTAACTATAAAAGTACTCCTTCCGTCCCTTTTTAGTTGTCCACTTTAGAAATGGCACACAGATTAAGGCAACAATGATTAGCACAGTGAAGTTACAATTTTACCCTTATGACAACTTTTCACTTCAAAATTACAACCACTTATTTGAATTCAAGTGAAATAAATTGGAGGGAAACAACATACACTTTTACAATTTTCAAGAAGTGTAAATAAGGGTATAATAGGAAAAAATTTGTTGTCCTTTCTTGATTTGTCAAAATGGACAACTAAATAGGGACAACCAAAAAAGGAAATATGGACAAGTAAATAGGGACGGAGGGAGTATCTATTAGTTTCATAAAGTATATAAATATTGTTAGATAATTCAAAATAATAGTGAATAAATATTATTAAACTAAGAGAGTATAATTTAATAGAAATATAGTACAAAAGATTCAGCAAAAATCAGAAAAAGAAAGAGTTGTAAGTGAGTGGCAGAATTGGGTTAAATCTTGTAAATCTAATCCATCTTTCAGAAGATCTTTCCCAATCCTTTACAGGTAATTACTACTCCAGTATCTTTCCTGTCCCCATCATATTTCATTATCAACTCTCTTTCCACTTTTCTCAAAGTGTACCATGTCTTATATTTCAATGAGATAATGGTCAAACATATATGTTAAATATTATTTTTGTTTATGTATTTATTGATAGTGTATAAAGTTTTAGCTTATGTACAGAAAATAAAAGTATCGATTTCTACAAGTATAAAATTTTTGGCTCATAATTTAAGATGGAATTTGGATAACATATCAGTATCATTGTAGCATAACAAGTTTTTGGTTAAAATCATCTTTGAAGTATGACATAAACTTAAAGCACATTCTTGTGTTATATAAGTGAACAAAAAACATTCTTCAACTATTCAAAAAGTTGCAAGATTCATCATTTTGTCTATTTTTTTAAGTAACTTACACCACCAACAAAAAATGTGTCAAGTCGAATGAATATATGTACACATGGTTAAGCTAGTCAAGTTAAGTGATTTTTTAATTTTTAGAAATTGAGGGTTTAAATTATATTCAGACAAAATATATTTAAATTAAATATTCTTTGTAAAAATATGATCAAATACTACTCCAACTTCAAAATTTTCGAATAAAGTAATACTTTTTTTATTTTCATAACTAAACGCCTACGTAATTTCACTAAATTTCCAGCATTTCTGTACATTGTATAAAATGCAAATTGCATTGTATATATAGTACATACACCCTAAATATTTTATTAAAGAAAATCTCTAAATAGTTGGACATAATATTTTTAAAATGATTTTTTTTTACATAATCTTTCTAACCATCGTAACCTACTGTATAAATATTTCAAAACTTATGTATTGTTGCAAGTCAATTTACTTGATAATGCAAAAAACATATAAACTAACAACACACAAAATTTAAATTAGAGAATGAAAGATTCATTTCCTATCCATATCCTTGTTCTTTTAGGTAACTTTGATCTTCTCGTCATGATCAAGACATGACCAATTTTATTTTTTTTATTGGTTCAATCAGTTTCTTAACAAAAATAGATTGAAGGATGATTCTTGTTATTTTTTGGATAGTATAAGGATATTTTTTGCTCACTTAGATAATATAAGGATGTACATTAGATTTGAGTCATAGTTGAAGGATGATTTTAGCCAATAACTCTAGCATAACATTATATATAATTTATCTTAATTATGGAAATAGTGTTATTCTGACTTCTTTCGTTAATGCATTCATATATATTGGATGAGATATATATTTTAGATCGATTGACAAAAACATATTCACTAAACTGTTAAATGTACATTTATCTTTGATCTTAATATAACTATTATGACTTGTATATGTTAATTGTCATTTTGATTAGTTAAATAGTGAGATAATGAGATGTATCAATAAGCTTGGTAGATTGAATGGGGAAATAACAACAATATAATATTAAGAGTATTCCTACAAGAGGGCATAAGAAGGATAAAATATACACAAATTGTATTTTTATCTCGTGGAGATGAAAATGTTACGTTATTTCTGAATGACACTTGGCTCAAACAACACATAACACGACAATTTAAAAAAAGACAATACAAAGGTAAAATAAAGACATAACAAATAATACAGGAAGTGTAATAGATCACACAAATCAAAATATATGATAATTGAAGAACAAAAATAACATAATTGATAGTAATAAAAAAAATAAGAAATCACATGAATAATGCTAATACCATTTACCCAAGTCTTCTCACAAGGGAGCGAGACAACCCTCATCTACCTTCTATCATTCTATTCTAATTGTGATATACATGTCCTTATATGTAAAGTTATGTCCTCGATAAGTTAGAGTTATTGCATGTCCTGTGTAATGACCCCTCACAAGTACTTTTTAATCCAGTTTGCCTCTACTCCATGTCAATTCACCCATATCAACCTCTTTAACTTCCTTATCGATGAAATAATAAGTTTGTTGATGAAATTTATATCTCAATATAAAGAATAATGATACATAGTACCTTTTGAAAAGCTTATAAATTTTCATTGTGTCTAATCTTGCAAATGGTCATGAATTCAATGCATGAAATAAGTTTAAACGATGCTCTAAAGAAGATTAAATTTTTGAATTAAATTCGTTAATAGTTTAATTTATTGATTAGTAAAAATAATTTATATGAAAAACTACATGTGTTCCATGAAAAATTATGAAATAAATATAACAGTCCAAACACGAATTTGAATTTCTGGTGAAATATTCATGATTTATTTATTATAATTCAAATTAGATTTTTAGATCATTTCCACATAAAGAGTCTTAACAATTAATTCTATAGTCTCTACTGTGTCAATATTTAATTAAGACTCAAAATCTTATTTATTAGTAGAGAAGGAATGAAACTCATTTTGGATAAGGAAAAATGTGCATACATGTAGAGCTTTACCTAACCTACAAAAAAAGAAGAAGAAGTTTTCTCATAATACTTGCCCACTCATATATTGATAGAATTCGCGATTAATTTGGGATCAATGCAAAATATTATAGAATTAGAATCAAACTTGCTTGGCGATATCTACTCATGCTTCGAGAATTATTTTTTAAATTAAATTTCAGCAAGTTTATGTATTTTAGCATGATTATATTTGTGCTAATATAAACATGTGTTGTCTATTATTGATGTGAGTAATATGTTTTCTTGAATGCTTTCAATGTGCATATTGTTTAAAGTAAATATATATATCCATAAAATTCCGTCTTTATGAAAGCTGACTCAATATTTTGAGATGTATTTTGATAAATAGTTGGCGAGAAGATAAAAATATAAAAAATCTAATAGTTCAAATAGAAAATTCACAAAAATAATATTACTTTAAGTGCTATTTTAATTTACATGTCACTTTTTTAAAGTAATAATACATTATATTCTAGTATTTAACTTCTGAAAATTCACTCCCTCGTGTCCTTTTTATTTGTCATTACATTCATATAATATTTTTTTTGATAATTGTCACGACTCAGACCGTCGTGATTGGCACCTACACTAGTCCTCCGGTGAGAGAACCATTACTACAACCCAACTAAGCAACTAAATCAAAATACTACGCATTTAAAGATGCAGAAGTAGGTTTAAATGACAATAAAAATGGAGTCCCCATAAACTCTAAGGGTTCAACTAAAACAACGAAACATAACTAATGTGAAAATTCAACCCCTAGAACCTTTAAGTCATTGTACCAAAACTCTAATTAACTAACAAGTCTAAGAAAATGGGGCCCAACCCCGAAAACTAAACAAATACCTTAAACAAATAGTCTGAGTCTGAAAAGAGTGGACTTAAACAAGAGAGATCCATGACAGCCTGAAAGAATTGGCTCACCCTTGAATCCGGTCACGCTCAATAGTCACCTAACTGAGGTCTGTCAGTAGCCGCCTGAAGATGCCATGTACTCAATAAAGAATGAGCAAGTGCAGTATCAATACACAACCACAGTGTACTGGTAGGATCATGCGGCTATTCCAGTAAGCACAATATATACCAACAATCACAACCAAGTAAACACATACATGTACAATATATATATATATATATATATATATATCGATTATCATTTCAAGAGCAATGCACAATTCCACATTCTCAATAACAAGTAGATATAACAAATCAATGGTCCTCTCATGGAACCCATACCCAAATTGTTAGTGTGGCGGAACATGACACCCGATCCAATTTTATGCGCCGGAACGTGGCACCCAATCCAATTTTATGCGCCGAAACATGGCACCCGATCCAAGTTAGTGTGTCGGAACGTGACACTCAATCTATTTAACACAACCACAATCACAATTACACTCATATGTACATTCCCATAATCATACAATCAAGTGTTGAATTATGTCATACATTTGTTCATTCACACTCATTTCATTAAGTTTGATCAACAATGTTTCATTCACGTACATACATGCATTACAATGAATCAATTACCAACATACATCACGCAAACAAAAAATCAACCATCACCTACCTCGAAATCAAGCTTGAATCCCCTAAGGCACTTGAATATTCCCATTCCAGATTCTTTCCGCTTGTCCTAGGTCTACAAACAATTAATATACGCAAGGATCAACAATCAAAGATCTAATTATTCGGATTATAACGAACCCAATAAACCAAGACCAAACCCATGATCCTAAGGTACAACTATGGCTTTTTTTCACCATTAAATTCAGTCCAAAACACTTCCCCAATAATATTTAACCAAGAATCTACGTTCTACGGATCGAAAAACTGATTAGGGGAGTAAAATCCTTACCTTTAGCACCAAAAGTCGTGGAAAACTGTCAAGAAATCACCTGGGGTCGTCTCCTAACTCTTAAGAACGAGGTTTGCAGAAAATAACGAAATTGGGATTTTTCCCCAACTTAATTTGCAATTGGCCCACTACAGTGGCCCCGCCCTGGCGGCTTACACGGTGACAGAACCTCGAAATTTGAGTTCCAAACCCCCATTTCACAACACACCTTAAATCAGGTCGGTCAAAAACTACATGCGCATGCTAAGATCAGTTTCGGGAGTTCTACTCGCCCGAATTCGATTTCGTAAAGTTGTACGGGTTCCTTAACGTCTTAGCTATCTTTTCATGCAACCAATTTCATTATTGAATCTCTCATTCATTACCAGATTTCCCTAGACTCTTGTGATTCCGATTTTATCCAAATCTGAACTAGGCTGTGAATTTTCAAGTTACTACAAAACTTTTTCTGACCCAAATTCTTTTTCCATTGGTTTTTCTATAACTACGGGAACATGTTGTTACAATAATGAATATTGAAATTATTATTGTGACTTACTGAAATGAACTATGGCTACTAATATTATGATTATGAGCAACCAATATGAGAAAAAATGATTATACAATTTAAACACTTAAAAATTGTTGTAAGTACTCCATCTGTCCCTATTTACTTGTCCACTTTAGAAATGACACACCTATTAAGACAACAATGATTAGCATAGTGAAGTTACAATTTTACCCTTATTAATTATGATTCCAAAATCAATTTACTCATTAAAGCCATTATCCAAATTTCAAAGATGAGATAACTAATCAATGTTGTGGGAAGTTCATCAATTTATTTATTTATGACAACTTTTCACATTTTAGTGGGTTCACTGCGTAAGACCCACAAATGACAGAAAAGGTTAGCACTTCAATTTAATTAAGTAAAAAAATTACAGCCACTTCTTTGAATTCAAGTGAAAAAATTTGGAGGGAAACAACATACACTTTTACAATTTTTTGTAACATTTAAAAGTTTCCCACCAAAATATTTTGTTATAAAAAATGCTTCAATGAAATGAGAAATCAAACAACCAATGGATACAGGACAAAATAAATCAAGTTTAATGAATGGAATAGATTTAAATATTTTGGTTGAGGTGGATGATTCTTCAAGTTTATTTCTATCCATTTTTTAGAGCAAAAAAATTGTTCAAAATTTTCTCATAAACTAACGAAATACTCTTTTGGGTAACTTAAAGGATTCTGTCACTTCCTAAGTATAATAAATATTGTCTTGTTTAAAAAATGATGAATTAAAACTAAAAAAATTTCAAGAAGTTTAAATGAGGGTATAATAGGAATTTTTTTTTGTCCTTTTTTGATCTGTCAAAATGGACAAGTAAATAGGAACAACTAAAAGAGAAAATATGAACAAGTAAATAGGGACAGAGGAAGTATATGATTTATCAAATTTTTTTATGGTGATTAATGCACAACCAACAATAGTTGTATGAGGACACCATTTCCTTTTGACAAGTATTTTTGTGGGGCCCTTTTCTTATTGTCACACTCTCTCACACTTCCATTTTCTGAATTTTAGTCTTTTCTTTATCTGCCTCTTTTTTCTTTGCAAAACCCCATTTCTATTTTATCTTTGCACTCTTTTTTAATCAATATTTCTATAGTTTTTTTTTTAAGTCCTAACTCTTAGAGTAAAAATATAAATTCATACTACTATTTTCTTTGCTTTCACAAATTCATTTGATTGACTTTTTTTTTTCTATTAATTCTTGTAACACACAATTTTTTTTTAATAAAAGTTTCGTTTCACATTTTAAGACACTAAACATAAAGAAATTTTTTTTAAAAAATCTTGAATAAGAAACACAAAATTAATATTGAAAATAATTATTGGATACATGCCACAAAAGTAGAACTAAAATGCAAATAATTAAAATTAAATTATGAATTTAAGTGTAATAAATAATACCAATTGAATTTTAGTAGCTCAATTGGTTGATTACATAAATTTTCCTTTGTTGGTGAGAATTCAATTTATTTATTTTCTAGTTTCACTATTTTCAATTTCTTCGAATTCATACAAGAAAAGTAAATTTAATTTTTTTTGACATATTACTTTAATTTTTTGTCAAATAAATGATATATATATATATACCGTGGTGAGTTCCAAAGTTTCATTCTATTAAAATAAAATTACACTAAGAGTTGACAAGCAAAAAATGAAAATGCAAATAAGAAAGAAAAAAGTAAAAGAAAAGATTAAAATTGGAAGAGAAAAAGAAGGGAACACTATGGGTCCCACAGTATACAAATGGCTATGTGTGCCTTGCACAGAATAATTTTTTTCTGATTTATCTACTTAATTACTCCATAGATAACTTCAAAGTCGTCACAGTCCTTTTCATCCTCCCAAGTAAGTGCTCTAATTAATGGGGTCCTAATGACTTAATGCAAATTTGTCGTGTTTTCGTAGTAATTAATTAAACAACTTTTATGATTAAATTAATTAAACAACTTTTCTTGGTTATCTCAACCAACCAATCAGACTCTGTCTACGGACGCTAAATATGCTAATTAGTCTTCCCTAATATTTGCTTAAATCCGCGGTCCCCACCATGTCTTCTTAGTTTCATGGTACCATTTTGAAACTCGATTAATTTAGATTTGCATCACAAAGTTCCATTTTGAAGGGGCTAAAGTGATTCTTTGCCAAGACAATTTCATATCCAGAATCAAATACAAAATCACTAATTAAGGATAAAGAATAAATGTTTACTATCTAAGACGACTTCATAACCAGGAGTTAAATTCAAAATTTTTGATTAAAGATGAAGAAATACGTATCATTGCACCACAATATTTTAATAGTCCCCACCATGTTTTGTACCTAAACATTATTATAATCTTATTTTAATCTTCAAAGATTTGTGTAAATACAAATTGGTTCCACCAAACTTTTTTATGCTGATTTCAAGCAAGTCCAAGGTTTTTTTTATTCTTTCAATATGATGACGATTCATAAACCAGCTGGCAGTGGACCTTGGGTTTGTGATTATTAAACAATTGCAAATTATTAAAGTATATTAATCAGGATTAGACTTCCAAACAATTACACAAATTATTTAAGCTTACTAATAAGGATTAGACTTCCATGTACTATATTCTCCACCAACAAATATAGTCACATATATAAAGAAAAATTATTTTGGTACAACAAGGCACATCAACATATTAGATAATAAATAATTTTCGGTTTAAAAATTAATTAACAGATAATGATCCATCTCACCAAAGAGGTTTGGCATCATTTCACTATTTATATTTTATACAACTTTTAGAATTTTAAATTATTCAAATAATAGTTAACTATTCACATTTTGAAATTTTAATTAATTATATTTACTCTTATATAATACTACTACTATTGAGAAAATACCCGTCTTTTAAAAAAAAAAAAAGGACAAAAGGAGTAACTTATTAAGGAAACAAAGACACACAAAATTAAAAAATTAAAAATACATTGAGTTTAAATAATATTGATGTTTATAATATTGTTTTAATTAAGAAGAATTGATATGATTGAAGTGCCTAGGTCTTGGCATGATTGTTCCAACAATCATTTGTTGATGAGCTATTATTAAACCTTTGATTAATAACTATAGAATCTTATGTTATTGTTAATGATCATTTTAAATTATTAACTCTACGACAAAAGTACATTTATTTATTTTTGTTATCTTAGTTGCTATTGGTAAAAGAGCTATTTTCATATGGTATTTTCACCAAATGGGCTATGATTTAAAATATTTTTTTGTTTAATAATCAATAAATTTTCTCTCTCTGTACATATTACTGTTTGCCATATTAAATATAAATTTTAAAATAGAATAAGATAGAAAGTTGTGTGTTTTTTTAGTGCATGTTACGGAAGAGGAAAAAAATATTATTTCGAAGCTAAGATAAGATACTACTAAATATTATTTCTCTTATAATGCACGAGTATTACTATTTCTAGTCCTTTTATTTAAGTGAAAAAAACATGCTAAGTCATTATTTAACTATCATCATTTTATTTTACTGCTTCACAGAAAGTTAAAAGTACTGTGTCATTATCTCCATATTTATATATACAAATTAAAATAACAAATGTTACTAGTTAACGTTAATTTTCAAATTACTTAGACTCATTCTTCATGTGCAAGATGACTATCACTCTTTATAAAAAAAAATTTAATGTAGAATATCAATTAGAATATATGGGGTCATTTGCACTTTTGTCCCTATTTAGTGTTGGTTTTTAGTTTTTGTTTCTTTAAGGTAAATATTTTTCTCATTCAACATAAATTTATATTTTTGTATCATAATATCTCACAAGTTAAGTTATATCTTGTGCCTTTAAAGAGCTCTGCTAGGACTAAGTTTGATTTCTAAGAAAAATACTTTTAAAACTATCCTATTTTGAAAGACAATAATTTTTCAATTAAATGATTAGAACATGAGTACATGACAACAGTAAAATAAATACTACTAGTTGTATTTTATGTAATGTAATTTATTTTCTCTTTGTTTAAAATTGTGGAAAAGGTAATTAATTAAGTTGGGCCGAGGTATACGTAGAGTGAGATGTCCAAGCCCAACCTTTATACTTGGGCTGGATTTTGGGCTTTCATTACCCCTTATTATTTTGAGCAGCATCTCAGCCCATAACTACATTTTTAGTGAAAAAAAGTGGATTAAACATATATAGACGTCAAAAATAATTGAAAAAATTACAGAAATCCCACATTTTAGTTTACTTATTACCATTATCCCCTATAAGTTTTACAAATCTCCAAAATCCCTCATTTTTGCACATCAGATTAGTGTATCTCGCACATCAGATTAGTGTATCATGTATAAATTGTACATCAGATTAGTGTATTATGTATAAAATGTAATGTATCTTACTTAATGATTAATGTATCCCGCGCATCAGATTAATGTATCAACGCTTATATTATTGTATCTCGCGCATCAGATTAATGTATTAGCGCTTATATTATTGTATACGTTTGAGGAATTTCTGTAATTATAAACTTTTAAGGAATATATTGTAATTTTACCTTAAAAGTATGTGATTTCTGTAATTTGCCCAAAATAATTTAATGTTTGCAATATTCTATAATTACTTTGAGAAGTGTGGCTTCTTAAATTTTGATAAGAATAGTTACATTTTCCAAAAGGTTGAGATGTAGAAACACTTGGTTGGCCAACGTAGCTCAAAGATACTCATTAGAAGGTACAACTTTATTCACTTTGAGTTGTCAATCAATTTTGTTAGGAGATTCACAAGTTAACATACATATATCTATTTATTTAATTTTCTAATACAAACACAAGGTCTACGAATAAGCTAGTGGATTCATCCGAACTCACAAACCCCCACCTAGTTCTGCATTTGGATACAAGTTACTGGACTAAACCAGCACAATAGTATATGTACTCTTTTTGGTGAATGGTACAAATATTCTTTCTTAAATATTGCTGAAAATGTTTTGGCCAACTATAGGCCCAACTTTCCATAACTTAAGAGCATACCAACATACAAGTCCAAGTATAGGCCTAATTATTGTTCAGAAATTAGTATAACTTAGGAAAATGATACAACTTCTAACTAATACATTATTAGGTAAAAATACAACTTGTACCTAATACGTAACTCATGATTAATTGGTTAGTATATATATCAGGCAATGGAAGCGCAAAAAAAATAGGTAACAGAAATAATGGCAGGGGAAAAGTTACTTATGCATATGAATGCAGGAAATGGAGAATGCAGTTATGCCAGTAGCTCCACTCTTCAGGTACGTATGAATTATCTTTTATGGCTAGATTACACATAGGCGTAATTGTTGTACTAACTAAGTAATCAATTCAATTCATGTTTTTTCTGATTTCCAGAGAAAGGTAATACAAGAGGCAAAACCTGTTTTAGAAGATGCCATCAACAACATGTTCAATAATAATATTGGTGACTTTCCCAAGTCGTCATGTTTTAATATGGCAGACTTGGGTTGCTCTTCAGGACCAAACACACTTTTCACAGTATCAAATATCATAAAAATTGTACAAGTTTTATGCCACGAAAAGAGTTGCAAAATGCCAGAGTTTCAAGCTTATCTCAATGATCTTCCTGATAATGACTTCAACGCTATATTCAAATCGATTCCATCCTTCTATCGAGATCTCAAAGATGAAGCAAATTGTTTCATATCAGGCGTTCCAGGTTCCTTTTATGAACGGCTATTTCATAGCAAAAGCTTGCACTTGGTTCACTCATCTTCCAGTCTTCATTGGCTCTCTCAGGTATCAGATCAATGACTCTTTCTAGTTCTGGTCTTTTGTTTGTCATATTTTACTATATATACTGAAACAATATGTAGGCTCCTGAAAAGATTGAGAACAATAACAACATATACATAACAAGGACAAGTTCTCCTCAAGTATTTGAAGCAATTTGACAAGGATTTCTCAAGGTTTCTGCAATTACGCTCCGAGGAAATAGTAACTGGTGGACATATGGTTTTAACATTTATGGGAAGGAGCATTCCTGATCCCTATGGAAGTCACTCTGCTCATCTGGATCTTCTATCAAACTCATTCATTGATTTAATACATGAGGTCCACTTCAGCTAGCATCTTGTTTTCTTAATGTAAAGAGTTTAACTTTTGTATACTGATCGATCGATAATGCATGCAGGGACTTATTGAACAGGCAAAACTAGACTCCTTTAATTATCCTTTTTATGCACCATACAAGGACGAAGTTGAAAAAATTGTTCAAATGGAAGGTTCATTTGATGTTGATACCATAAAGATTTTCAAAGTGAACTGGAATGAAATGGACAACGATGATGATATTTGTTTCGATGCGTATAGCAGTGGTAAACATATAGCAAGAACCATGAGAGCTGTTTCAGAACAAATGCTTGTTAGCCATTTCCAATTCGAAGATTCCATTGTTGATTATTTGTTTGAGAGATATGCCTACCATTTGACTTGTCATTTGTTGGTTCAAAAAGGCGACTTCTTCAACATTGTCATATCTTTAACAAACAAGAAATGACAACAAGATGTTGCACTTGCCAATACTAGAGTAGTAAGCTGTTAAAGATATTTATGTTTAATTTATGTTAATGTCGATTCCAATGTCTTTGAGGGAGTGATAGTTATTGTTACTCCATTAAATAATTTCAGGAGATTGTACTACAATACTCCATCTTCTCTCCCTAATTACTTGTCTACTTTCGAATTGATACTCCTATTAATAAAACAATAATTAATATAGTAAATTTACCATTTTACCCTTATTAATTATGAATTGGATTAACTAAAAACTTAAGATTTTCAAAAAGTTCTACATTTTTCAAAGTAATTAATTAAGCGTATAATAGGTAAAAAATGTTTGTCTTTTCTTGATTTGTCAAAATGGACAAGTAATTAGGGACAACTAAAAAAGAAATAGTGGACAAGTAATTAGGGACAAATGAAGTATCTTTTGAAGGAGTGAGAATTTATTGGTATTGAATAAATTTGAGGAGTTATTATATTCTATCCGTTTCTTTTTAACATTAACGACGCTAATTAATCACAACACTTATAAGCTAAAAGTCATAAGTTGATCACTCCTCACTAATGGTTTTGTTAATTAACCTCAACACTTAAAAAGCTAAAAGTCATAAATTATAACACGCGACAAAAGTAAATAATTACCTACAAAATTTTACTACAGAAAAAATCTATAGCTATATCATTTAACTATTGCCACAATTCTTTATAATTTAAAGCAAAATATTGTATTTAGCTACAATATTTTGTTTCAAATAATTTATTGTGGCTAAAAGATTAATGTTGCCACAACAATATTTATCACGTAGCAATAACATATATCAACTATAAATTTCTATCGTAGCGATAAAGTTGTTGCTATTTACTTGTTCACTTTTCCTTTTTTTTAGTTGTTTCTAATTATTTATCCAGTTTGAAAAATCAAGAAAAACATTTTTTTAACCTATTATATCCTCAATTAATTACTTTGAAAAAGGTAGAACCTTTTGAAAATCTTAAGTTTTTAATTCATCCACTTCATAATTAATAGGGGTAAAATGATAAATTTACTATGTCAATAATTGTTTTCTTAATGGGTATACCAATTCAAAAATAGACAAGTAATTAGGGACACAAAAAATAGTTAGGTCCACATGGATATAAATTAAAGATATCCTGCGAATCTAGTTGATAATTCGGCAATAATGATTTTTTAAGCTATAACTGACAGATTAGGTGACTTTATTAATGTAAAACAAAGCAACATATCATTTTTTAAAAAACTTGAGTGATCATTTGAAAGTTTTAATCGGATAAAAAGTGTGATAGAGCTATTTACCGACCATTATAATTTACAAAATAATTATGTAACATTCATGAATCAGAAAATTATGTAACCTTTCTATATATTTATAATTGTAGGAGATAGATAATTTAAGTGTAAATAAACTTTTGGGTGTCAAGATCGAGAGTGGGATGTCAGGTTTTGGATCGAATTTCGAGTCCGTCGTTGAGGTCGTGTCTAGATTCAAGTGTTAAGAGTCTGGATCGAGATTGGATTCCAATTCAAATATTGGTCTTAAAAATACCATTTCTAACTTAGTTATGAACGGGGAAATACCGCTATAAATAAAACCTGACAATTAATATGATAGGCAATACACAAGAATAATAATTAAAAAAAAAAAAAAGTAACAACGAAATATGGTAGCAAATATCAAAGACACTGCATGAATAATGCTATACTGCAACATACATAGTGCTTCAGACTATTATCAAGCCTAATCTTATGCTGAAAAAAGCAAAATACTCAACTATCTACTAATTTTTTGCTCCAATTCATGACCTCCGTACCTTTTTATAAGGTCATGTCATCAATAAGCTGCAACATACTCACTATATATTGAAAAACTTGAAAAGTTAGTGTAATTATAAAATAAGAGCATAAAATTTTCCGATACCATCTGTTACCACACTACTAAAATTGGTTTCTAATAACACTTTTGTACCTCATTAAACAAATATTTATAATTACAAATAATTTTACCTAACTTTTTTTTTGTATGATAATGTATAGGGTATAAGGTGTAAAACATGTTCATAGAGACTAGTTATATTAAAAACATGAAGGTCCTTAGAAATGTTGTTTGCATTTTTTGTTCTTCATTAAAAGACTTTGATTTACACAAAATCGTTTCTTCACAATTTTCCTGCAATTATTATGTCATTAGTTTAATAATAGTAATAAGTATTGACTATAATAAACATAATCAAAATTAAATGGATAAAATTTATCAGGATTAAATTACTAATTCCCTCAAATTATTATTTAATTATCTAACGACTTTTAAACCTATAATAAACTTAGAGTGACCATTTGAGACATTTACTCAATTAAGCAAAGGGTGGTTAAGCTATTAGGTAATTACCAACCATTATAATTTACAAAATAATGATATTCACTTTAAGATAAATCCTACATCATAATTGAAGAAAAAAGTGAAGAGCTTTACCCACCCATCAAGGTGTTACCACCCTCCTCATAGGGACTCAACGTCCTCGCTAAACTTTGCTTTCATTATTGACCCATCCTATAAAATTTTGGGTAGATTAAACAAATTATTTATATTTCGGATCATATGGCATCTCTAGGTCCTTGGTATGATACTTTTCCTATCAGAACAACTTCCAAGTAATATGTTAGTAATATTTTTCTTCTATTGATAATTTGTTAATACTATTTTGTAAGTTCGCTTAGTAATTGATAAAAATTACTTTGCAAAATGATACTACTAATAATATCAAATGACTAACTAACCTGTGTATTATTATGTTACATATATAATATATACCATATGATGTATGCGTAAAAAGTCAATTAAGGGCAATAATTTTGGATCATTGTCTATAGTAATATATACCAGGCAATAGTAGCTTACCTAATGCTATCAACCTATTGAAACAAGTTTAATTATCCAATTACTATGACGATTCATGTTAGAATATTTCTAGAAAAAACATTACTACTAGCAAACAATTCCCAATTCGATAAATAGATTGATTTGATTTTCTTTTGAGTAAAAATCAAATCAAACTGCGTCACAAAGTTATTTTTTAATAATTGATAAAAAATCACTTTTCAAAAAGATGCTTATTCTAATAACATTAAATGACTAACATACATGTGTATGATCATGTTACCGCAGAAAGCCAAAAGAGCATTAATTTTTTTTATCATTCGTCTATAATATTTATTTATATATCAGGTAAAAGTCAATAATATTTATAGTCTAGCTTATCTAATGCTATCAATCTATTGAAACACGTTTAATTATACAATTACATTACTATGATTCATGCTACCATTTCCTTAGTAACCTTTATATTTGCAAGCAACTCTCAATTCGATAAATAGGGTCTTAATTGCTTAAGTTGATATTTAATGGACAAAATACACTGTTCACATTTAAAATCCACAATTTTTTCTTGCAATTTTAAAAGGGAAAATTAAGCGGTTAAACAAACATATACTAGTTAATTAGTTAACATAGCTATAGTTTGCATTAATTATATTTCGGAACTTACTTTTAGCTATAATTACACTCCTATCTCTCGCCTCTCTCATCTCTCTCTCGAATCTCGCCCCCCTCTCTCCTCTTTTTCAGTCATCTCTCCCTCACCTCTCTCCTCTCCCTACTCAGTCCCTCTCTCGATTCTCTTCTGTCAATCTCTCTCTCACTTTATACAAACACAAATGAATTGTAATTAACAAACTATAGCTATGGAGCATAATTAAACTATTTTTGAGTGACTATATGTGAAAATTAATAACTAGTAGCTTAATTATGCATTAATTATCCATTTTCTATGGGATCGACCCCAATTCTTAGTTGGATTTAAATATTGCAAACGATCATCTACTCATCATTTTATGAGGTTTATTTGACCGCTATTTTGTGCCTTTAAAATTGTTAAATACCTTAGTTGATTTAATTTTTTGTTGGGTAATAACCAAATCAAACCACACCACAAACATGAGATTAATTAGCATGGGGACACTCCCAAAACTTAATTTGAACAATAGCCACTTAATTTCTTTTTAATTTAATTTTTAGGGTTAGGGTTAGAAAAAGTGAAAAAGTGGAGTTGAGTCGTGGGGTCATGGGCCTTTTCATTATTTTAAGAACTTGGGGATAACAATACAAGTATATAAAATATCATTTTTCATCCCAATACAAGTATAGATTTGATTTTTAAAGTGGGTTTAAGACAATTGAATTTTGAAATGGTTGATTTTTTGTGGTTGACTATTAAGACGGTTGGATTTTGAGATAATTAGTTTTTGGTGATTGAATATTAAGACAGTTGGTTTTTGAAGTGCCTTTTAAGACAATTGGTTGTTGAAGTAGTTGGTTTTTGAAGTGATATTTAAGACAATTGGATTATGTAAATGTTATTTTTGTTTTGATGGATATTGTTGTCAGTTATCGACTTTAAATTGTATATATAATGCATTGTCTTATCATACAAGAAAGACTTCATTTTATTAATAGATTGTACTACTACATGAGTAAAAGATATAAGATTGTACTATTGTATCACTGTTACACATTTCCAAAAAGTAACCACTAACAACAAACCATACAATATTATTTTTAGGCATTTCTCTTTTTCTTCAGCCAATATCAGCCTTTGTTTTAGTTGATCCTTATCTCTTTCGGTGTCTTTTAGCAATCCTTTAAAGTGATCCCTCTGCTCTTCGTCTTCTTTGAATAAAGTCAATAGCAAATCCCTATTTTCTTCGGAGTTTCGAAGCCTTTCTAAAATTTAAAATTTAGTAACGCCTTGAAAATTTGATGTCTCGAGTCGCGGATGCAATTTTGATGGGCTGCTCGTTGATGAATCATTTTCAATCCACTTTAAAAAAAGAGCATGCACCAATTGCATAGTTAAATAATTATCGACCTGGGTTCATATCAGTGTGTGACGTCCTCAACATAGTTGAATTACTACAACGACAAACGTAAGACTTTTTTGCATTGGATGTTTGAGATGCTTGAGACATAATTAAAATGGATGTTTAAGTATTTTAAAATAGAATAAGATGGAGGAGTTCATGAATCCTTCTTTTTATACACTAAAAAAAACAAATGTTACTGTTGAAAAAGTAGGAATTTGTACTTTGTTACCATTGTAAAATTTGGATAATTGACTATTGTCACTGTTGGTTAAAATATATAGATAATTAAGACAATTGATACTTTTTCATGTGCGTGATTTATATTGTACCAACGACATCTACACTTTAACACTAATAAGGTATATACAGATTGATATGATGATCCAAAAATGGTCTATACTTTACCTACTAGAATTGATGCTTATATATATACCGTAGCTAGTATAATTTAAAAGGGAGAATGATTAACTAATAATAAACTATATTAATGAAATTTATTCAATTAAATAAGTTTAAACAAGTCATGTAAGTGTCCACATATGTTGGGGAGGAGATAAATGATGTATGAGAAAGAGTTGTAGTTATACAATCAATATCTTCAAACTAATGTGTGAGAAAGCTCAAGTATGAATGAGGAATAGTTGTGGTTATACAATCAACATCTTCCCATACATTATTGATCACCACCCTCAATTTTTATGGACCGTTACATGATGTTTGGGAAGAGTTGTGGTTGAACAAGTGAAATTCTATCAACATACTTGTGTTTTCTCACATATTACATTGAAGATGTTGATTGTATAACTACAACTCTTTCTCATACATCATTTATCTCCACCCCTAATGTATGTGGACCCTTACATGACTTGTTTAAGCTTATTTAATTGAATAAATTTTAATAATATAGTTTATTATTAGTTAATCATTCTCCCTTTTATATTATACTAGCTACGATCTATATATAAGCGTCATATTCTAGTAGGTGCAGTATAGATCATTTTTGGATCATGATATCAACTCGTATATACTTTATTAGTGTTGAAGTGTAGATGTCGTTGGTACAATATAAACCAAGCACATGAAAAAGTATCGACTGTCTTAATTATCTATCTATTTTGATCAACAATGATAATAGTCAATTATCCAAATTTTACAACGGTAACAAAGTACAAATTGCTACTTTTTCGATGTTAACGTCTGATTTTTTGACAATTCTTTAATGTGTCGTTTGGTAAAGTGTATATCTAAGTAAGGTGAGATTGGTTGTATGTTTGATTAGTTATACATAGGTTATTTATTATGCATTGTTTAATTTTGAGCATTAAAAATAGCATGCATGAGGAAAAATTCACAGTTTTAGTGGGGAAAAAATGTAAAAATAAATATTTTGAAAATTACATTCTAATGCATACATTAAAATTATTGCATTACAAATACCATAAATTTCCATATATTAATTATACACACTTTAATACACAACGAGTGGACTCAATAATAAACATTTAATAGACAGTGTACAAAATGTATGTCATCTTTTGATTGATCTATATTAGATCATGAGTAAATTCGATAATAATTGATATTAAACTGTCCAAAATGTTGGGGTCCAAAATAAACAGCAGCTTAACATCCAGTAGATTAATTACAAAAATAAAGTTAGTGTCACACCCCAAATCCGGATGTGATGGCACGTGCCCATTTCCCACCGGACACGTCAGCCTAACCCAACCACAACGATAGAGAAGTAGAAATACGAGAATAAAAGATAATAAATAAGCGGAAGACTTTAATTAAGACTCAACACTACCCAAAATTTGGTTGTCACATGTACAAACCTCTAAATACATAATTCAAATAAAAATATACAAGTCTCAGAGTATAGTTCTCGAATAGAACAAAATTGAAAGTAAAGATAACTCAAGGGCACGTCTGGAATGAACCGCTACATCTCGAGTATGTCCCGAAGCGCAATCTGCTAAAGAAAATACTAAGTCGAATTTGTGAGAGCTGTCAACCTACACAATTGTGTAGAAGCAAGGGTGAGTACCGAAAACCACAGGTACTCGCAAGTAACTCTAAACTAAGAAAAACTAGTAGCTACAAACAACTCATTTCAAACCCAACTGAACCACCGAAACTTCAATCCAGCAGCAAACCAACCAACCTATACTAAACAGATCATATTCAACAGCCAGAACCAACACTATATTCTCATCAACCTCAGATCAACAAATAAGAGCAAGTAGATCATATTCCACATAAGAAGGGTAAACCGATACAATCCATACATCACAGACAAAGATAAGGCAAATGCGATGCAAAAGACAATAATGATGTCATGTAGTCGTGATGCATGTCTGTCCTATGATACATATCTGTTGACGTAATCAGTCCGCGCTGAATACTCAAATCAGAACCCATGGGGGCCACACATGGACCATGTATCACCGCCGGAACCGGATCCCATCGACATCCAAATCGCTAGCCGGAGCTAGTCCATCTCATATATCTCTAGCCGGAGCTAGTCTCAACTGTGTCTCATATCCATCCATCCTCATATCAATGTCTCAGAACTCATGCAACAGATAGTTCACACATGGGATGAATAATGAATATACACATGTCATCAATCACAATCATATCACTATCACATCATAGTATTACACATCATCTGTCTCAATCACAACCATATCACGACCACATCATAGTATTACACATCACCTGTCTCAATCACAACGATATCACGACTACATCATAGTATTACACATCACCTGTCTCAATCACAACCATATCACGACCACATCATAGTATTACACATCACCTGTCTCAATCACAACCATATCACAACCACATCATAGCATTACACTCACCTGTCTCAATCACAATGTCTGTATCAATCATAGCCTACTCATGCTCTTCTATCCCCTCAATATCAGTTATCACATGACTTATTCAACAAATTCAAGTCACATATAACACATTTAACTCGTTTTATTCCCCATCTTTCATTACAACAATTTCAATCAACAAATAAAACTCATCCTCAATCCCCATTACTCCACAACACAATTAGGAAAGTAGTCATGCGTAGTCTAAGAGTTTTACAAAGTTTGGAAGCCACTTGCCTTAAAACGAACTCCAAAAGTTACTTGACTTGAGCCTTTCCTTTCCGAGTATAATCCGGATCACGATAATCTATTCAAACAATTAATCACAATCACAATTTGAGTCCAATGACACCAAAATCAAGAAATTTAGGAAAAAGGGCAAAACGGTCCAAAAGTCTCATACCGGAAAACGATACCCAAATCTGGAATTTTTTTATGTAAAATGATCCTTAAAGTATTTGGAACCTAATGGTGAAAACCAATTTGAAAACGGAGTTGAAATCAATTCACAAACTCAATTTGAAGGAAAATCCACGCTCTTGAAGAAGCCTAAAATATTCGGATCCGAAACCCCGACTCGAAAATGAAATATCTCTTGAAAAAAAACATCTTACCCATGCTTAGATAAGTTCAAATATGAAATTTCATCAAAAACGGAGTTAAGATCGACCTTGAAATTCTCGATTTATCAAACTTTAACTTTACCGGGAAAGTCCAAATTGTACGCGGTTAATATGATGAAAATAATCGATGAATCAATAATTTTACGTTAAAATCAGTTTACCCATAACATAAGGATCGTAAATATACCTTTTTCATCAAAAAGGGAGTCTAAATCGATAAAACCCCAATTTTTCCAAAGAGATTTACGGATAGGGAAAAAAAAACCAGATAAACAAATTATGAGAAAAATGTCGAATTGAAGATTGAATACTAACCTTCATATTAATTCAAGAAGAAACCCGTAAGAATCACTCCATTCCGATCTCTAGAACTCCTGATATGCTCAAAATACCAAATGAACACAATCTAAGATTTTTATTACAGTACATGACTGTTATGCACCAGAAAAACAGCAGTTAATCTTTCACTAAAAAGGCCGTAATTTCCTCATACGATAGTGAAATGACCCAATTCTTTTTGTAAATGTCTTAAATAATGATACGGACCTGCTCGTTCAATCGGAGCTCAATTTCATGCTCGTTTTCCCAGTCAAATATCATTTCTACTCGGTAAACAATTATTTCTTATTTGCGATAAAAGTCCAATCTCGGGTTAGCGAAAATGCACCAAAATTTGCAGATAAGTCTTAAAATTCATGCTCAAAATTTCAGAACCTTCGGAATAATTTTTCGACCTTTAAAACTAATAATGAACCCTTTAGTTGCCACAATTTGCTGAAATAGTGTCAAAGCATCCAAGAAGCTTAAAAGCTCACCCAAAACTCATTTGGCACTTCCCGAACACAAACCAAATATGCTACTAGCTTGAAAATGACATTTCAGACTCAATGAAATCGTCGGAATTTGAATTCGAGGTCTCCTTGACCCGGTATCCGATAAGGCGTCAAGAAACTAACTTTAGACTCAAAAACTCGAAACGCACTCGGGGCCTCTAAAAATTCAACCAAGACTCATTCTAGACTTAGAATCACCCCCTGAATCCAACGGTGCCCTCGGAATTCCATTTCGAGCACCGGAACCTCGTTTGTTGACCAAAGTCAACTCTTGATCAAAATTTCACAATTTTAGCAACTTAGGACCTCAAATTTTCGTTTTAACTCCAAATTCAACTCCATAAATTCTCATAGACCCGTTTCGACATTCTAAAACTGCTGGAATCGACGGAAATCCGATTCGAGTCTCGAAACTCCAAATGACTCGTAGTAGCACTTTTAACCAAACTTCAACTCTTAAAAACTCAACTTTTCATCAATTTTCCTTCAAACCAACTTCAAATACACAACAATTAGGACTCGGGGTAATTATCAGGAGGGGTAAAACGGTCATTTTATGATAATTTCCAAAAATGACCTTTAGGGTCATTACAGTTAGTCAAATCTATCTAAGACCCTTGACACGTTTTCTTTTCTTCTTTCTAATTTTAGTATCGATAAGGGATGCAAAAATATTCACGCTTAGCAATTCTTCTAGCACACATCATTCCGATTCGATAAGGACAACATTAATACATTCAGAGTATGCAATGAGATATGTTTCAGCTTTATATAAAGGCGAAGATTATTCATAGATGCTCATACCATACTCATCGCCATGCTTCGATCTCAAAGCAGACATTGTGTGAGCGCACGATATCTTGACCAAGTCATATTGCCTACAATAACATGACTTTTCTAGTAGGTTAACAGTGGAAGTAAAACCTGCGCCGAACGCGGTGAATTGATTACCATCCTCAGTTATGTTCTCTACATACAATGAGTCACCCTTGATCATTTTTTTTCTTGTGATCCTTTCGGCAACCGGCACCATTTTATTACCCTTTGATTTAAGGACATATGCATGCCTCTCCCTAAATAATTCTCCAAATCTCTTAGCAATCGAATTAAATATGGATGTCACGGAGTACTCTCTCTCGTCTATCAACATCGCTTTGAGTGACTCGGCAATATTTGTGCATCATACTTGTTGCTTGGAAAATGTGCTCTGCTCAACTTTTCAAAATCAATTTCATGCTCAAGGACGAAGGCTGCCTTAGGGAATTTGTCCTTGAATTCTATAAAATGATCGTTGAACTCTTCCAAAGAATATGCCTTTTCCACGTTGTAGTATAGATAGAGGGAATCTCCACATTGGTGATTTACCCGAAGATTTTCACTGAGGTGTCTCATGCAATATCTGTGATGAGTATGATTGTAAACCTATGCAATACCGTTGGCAATGCTTTTGTGTCTATCGAAAATAAAACATATCTGATTCATCGACCACAATATCCTTCAACTTCTCAAAGAAGAACATCCAAGATGCATCGTTCTGTTTTTCCACAACGCAAAAGGCAATTAGATAAACATGATTCTTCGTACCTTGTGCAACAACGCTCAATAATACTCACTCGTATTTACCATATAAATGAGTGTCGACGACCGCAATTACCTTTCTCATGTGAAAAAATCCCCTAATGCAAGCACCAAAAGCTAAGAAGTAATACATCAATCTATGAGTATCCCCGCTTACCATGATACAATAGCTAGAACCAACATTAAGAGTGTTGATCATATATTAAAAGGCCGGTAAGCATGAATATCCGTGTTCTGCTATCCCTCGAACAATTTTCTTGGCAGTCACACCTCCCTTCAAACATTTCCAATAGCTTGAACTACAATGAAAATTATTAAAAACAGTCCTCTGAATCTCTTTAACATTTGGACCCTTGCCACCACGATAAAGATTCACATAAAGTGACGCAATGACTTTGGTCAAAAGTTTTCTATAGTTGTTGATGGCATGTTCAACATCGCAACTGTGATCACCAATATACGTGTAGATACAAAATCTATTTGTACACTCATATTTCTTTACCCGCAACATCCACGCACAATTACGAGATACACATTTCACCTTTAAGTATTTAGTACAACTCTTCATTCTAGCAAAATCAAAAGATTTTCTCGCCGCTGCTTCGGCTAATAACAATTGTAGCTCACGCTTGGTACTGAATGTTTGATAGATGTAAAAATTAGTTCCATCAGAGAAAGAATGGTTGGGTTGTGATCTCAATTCCATCTCTCCCTGCACTTCTTCAAAATGTTCGAAATCTTCTGTATCTACTTAGTGATCTTCAACATCCACTGAATGATCATGTATATTCATTGAATCATCACCCAAGTTGTCATTAGATTGATCACAAAAGCTCTCATTTAGTTGATCACCCAAGTTCTCATTTGATCGATCACAAAAGCTCCCTTTTGGTTGATCAACCAAGTTCTCATTTTCAACCGAGTCGTTGTCGTTAAAAGAATTTGTTGGTTCAATCGGAGACCTCGCAATGACATTTAACCTCAATATAGGCTTAGTGCCATCAGCATCAATATTCATCATGTACAAGCTCACAAGCCTATCATTCTTTATGAATGTAGGATGTATTTTTCCCCTCCTATTCATTTGATAACTTATCACCAAGTTGTCTCGCAAGCTAGCTCACCGACCTCAATTATGCTTGCAATCATATTAGACATATTAACCATTGTGACGCAATGCAATGGGCACTGTAGTCTTACTAAAAGATTTTCAATACCAACTTTTGGGAGTCTCCTCCCATACTCCCATATAATCACCATCAACAACAACAAATTCAGCTACTACCATATATAAACTACACTGATAGATACTAGATTACGATATCAGTAATTAGTGGTTGATGACTGGTATGGAATCCATACAAAACACGAATGAACAAGATTGTGTTCAGATCAAGCTCGAAATGGAGAACATGTATCTATAGTCCTTCTATAAACTACTAAAGTTTATCTAAAAACAAGTTATGAAGTGATTTTGGAAGATTTTTGCAAGCTTCTAAAATGACAGGAATTTTTTTTCTTTGAAGCTATTTGAAAGAAAATGGTGTAAAAATGGAAGCAATGACTAGAATGATGATAATTTCACCTGTGAAAGCTATAATATCGCCGGAAAAGTCGCTGGAATCGACTAAATTAGCTACAAAAATGAGAGCATTTTGGTTTCTTCTTGGAGAGCCTTTCTCCAGTGGAATTGTTTTTAATAAATAAAAAAATAATTCCACATTTATTGGATGAGTGGGGTCCAAAGTGCAGTATTCAAAAACTTGAGAGCAAGGTGTTGTATGTTTTGGAAGAATATTGAGTGATGTCATATATAGTGTCTAAAGTTCAATTTTTTGAAGACTTGCATCTAGATGCTCAATTAAGTTTGGATAGTGGCTATTTTGCCAACTCTCCCCACAAACATCCCTAGTTACTTCTTAGTAATTGATAAAAGTTCACTTTGCAAAATAATGTTACTCCCTTCGTCTCATTTTATGTGGCACTTTTTGGATTTTGAGATATGAACAAGTCTATCTTTTACCGTAAATTTTTCATAGATCTTTTAATGATTTTGAATTATCAATTATTGTGACTTATAATACTTTTTAAGTAGTTTACAAATATATAAATTTCATTTCAAAATTTTTGAAGGTTCCATTCCCAAATTCCTGGTCAAACTTAAACTGTTTGACTCTCGAAAAACGAAAAATGACACATAAATTGGGACAGAAGAAGTAATAATAATATCAAATGACTAATTAACATGTGTAGTATTATGTTACATATACCATATGATGTATAACGTAGAAAGTAAAAAAGAGCATTAATTTTGGATCATTCGTCTATAGTATTTATATGTGAGGCAATGTGATTACAAAAGATAGGTAGAGGGTGTGGCAGAAACAATGGCAAGTGGCAAACTTGTGAATATGAATGCAGGAAATGGAGAATGCAGTTATGCTAGCAATTCCACTCTTCAGGTATGAATTCTCTCTTCTACTAATCAAACTCTGCTTGTTTGAGCTCTCTTACACAGCTTGGAATTGAGGCGTAATAGTAATACGAACTACGTAATCAATACTCACTTCATGTTTCCTAATTTCCAGAGAAAGGTAATACAAGAGGCAAAACCTGTTTTAGAAGATGCCATCAACAACATGTTCAATAATAATATTGGTGACTTTCCCAAGTCGTCATGTTTTAATATGGCAGACTTGGGTTGCTCTTCAGGACCAAACACACTTTTCATAGTATCAAATATCATAAAAATTGTACAAGTTTTATGCGACGAAAAGAGTTGCAAAATGCCAGAGTTTCAAGCTTATCTCAATGATCTCCCTGATAATGACTTCAACGCTATATTCAAATCGATTCCATCCTTCTATCGCGATCTCAAAGATGAAGCAAATTGTTTCATATCAGGCGTTCCAGGTTCCTTTTATGAACGGCTATTTCCTAGCAAAAGCTTGCACTTGGTTCACTCTTCTTATAGTATTCATTGGCTCTCTCAGGTATCAATGAATGATCATACCAACTCTCTTTTTAGTTAATCATATATTACAAAGGGAAATGATCTTTTCGTGCAAAGAATAAACTCTTTAATTGCTGTATGCAAGCCATATGTACGTAGTTCTGGTCTTTTGTCATATTTTACTATATATACTGAAACAATATGTAGGCTCCTGAAAAGATTGAGAACAATAACAACATATACATAGCAAGGACAAGTCCTCCTCATGTAATTGAAGCATATATGAAGCAATTTGACAAGGATTTCTCAAGGTTTCTGCAATTACGCTCCGATGAGATAGTAAGTGGTGGACGCATGGTTTTAACATTTATGGGAAGGAGCATTCCTGATCCCTATGGAAGTCACTGTGCCTTTCTGGAACTTCTATCAAAGTCACTCGTGGATTTAATACATGAGGTCCACTTCTGCTAACATCTGCTTTAATTTCTTCCAGTAATTTGTTAGAGGCTTTCACATTAGTATACTGACTGTGCAAAATGAAAATTGAGTCATTTAGAAGGTTACTATATATATATGTAACAAACTACAATAGTCATGATTTTTTTGTCACACTAGCAATTTTTGTAAAAACTCTAACAAACTATAATAGTCATGATTTTTGGTCACAGTAACATATTTTGTAAAAACTCTAGCAAACTATATTTGTCATGAATTGGTAACCTAGAAAATAGAAGGGAACAACACAGTGCACTAAGTTCCCACTATGCGCGCGCTTGGTTCAGCGACTTCAATTGCACTAATAGTATATAATCTATGTTCATGTTTTCTTGATATGGCCTGCATGGACTTATTGAACAGGCAAAACTAGACTCCTTTAATTTCCCTCTATATGCACCATACAAGGATGAAGTTGAAAAAATTGTTCAAATGGAAGGTTCATTTGATGTTGATACCATAAAGTTTTTAAAAGTGAACTGGGATGAGAGGGACAACGATGATGATGATATTTGTTTCGATGCGTATAGCAGTGGTAAACATATAGCAAGAACCGTGAGAGCTGCTTTTGAACAAATGCTTGTTAGCCATTTTGAACTAGGAGATTGCGTTGTTGATTATTTGTTTGAGAGATATGCCTACCATGTGGCTTGTCATTTGTTGATTCAAAAAGATAAGTTCTTCAACATTGTCCTATCTCTAAGAAACAAATGACAAAGAGTGAATGAGACAACAAGATGGTGCACACTAGAATAGTAGTAAGCTGTTAAAGATATCTATGTTTATTTATTTATTTTCCATACTTATTATGCAACATCTGTTTACTTTACTTGTTCATTAGTACTAATATATAAATCAAAGAACTTTGTAATTCATGTTTTCTCCAATGTTGATGAATGAATCAGAAAATTATGTAACCTTTCTATATATTTATAGTCGTAGGAGATAGATAATTCAAGTGTAAATGAACTTTCGGGTGTCAGGTTTCGGATCGAATGTCGGGATCAAATCTTGAGTCAGTCGTCGAGGTCGTATTCATGTTCGAGTGTTATTTACTTTGGGCTCAAATATGCTAAAAATCGGGTTGAATCATGACCTGCTTAATCTCAATAATTTTAACATATTGTTATTTACCTTTTATAACCACAATTGAATTTCAACTCAAGAAAATAATTATTTTTTTAAAAAAAGTTACAATAAATAGATAAATCCTAGAAGATATAAAATAGATAATAATCCACACCTTCAATATGAGAACATACATTATTACATTATATCAATGCAAATAAAGAGTCTACGAGTTGATCATTGGAGATTAAATTGGGCACAATTGAAGATTCTTTTAAAATGGGTTACATATTGAATGAGTTAAGATTGACCCAATTCAAATTATCTTGAGCCCAATCTATAAAATTATGGATAGATTGATTATTTATATTTTGGATCATATGGCATTTCTAGGTCCTTGGTATGATACTTTTCCTATCAGAACAACTTCCAAGTAATATGTTAGTAATATTTTCTTCTATTGATAATTTGTTAATGCTATTTTGTAAGTTCGCTTAGTAATTGATAAAAATTTACTTTGCAAAATGATGCTACTAATAATATCAAATGACTAATTAACCTGTGTATTATTATGTTACATATGATGTATGCGTAAAAAGTCAATTAAGGGCATTAATTTTGGATCATTTGTCTATAGTAATATATACCAGGCAGCAGTACATCTATAGTCTAGCTTACCTAATGCTATCAACCTATTGAAACAAGTTTAATTATCCAATTAATATGATTCATGCTAGCATATTTCTAGAAAAACCTTTACTACTAGCAAACAATTCCCAATTCGATAAATAGTGTTTCAATTGCTTAAGTTGATCTTTGAATTGACAAAATACAAGTTTATATTTTAAAAAAAACTAACATTTACTTTTCTTGTAATTTTAAAAAGAGCGAATAACTAGTGACTTAAATATACTATAGGGTGAATTTTATCATTCATTTGGCCAGAATTTAGCCAAAAATGTAAAAAGTCTATAATAATCTTATTTCAATTTTTGCATTTATTCCCTCAATACTTTTCCCTCCAAAACAAAATTAACATTTTTCTATTTCCAAAATTCCTTAAACTACTAAAATACAAAGTCTTTGGCTGCTAGAGCTGTCAAAATGGGCAGACCCAACCCAACACAACCCAACTGTAACGGGCTAGAGAGTTAAATGAGTTGGGATGGGCTGACCCTTTTAATTAAATGGTCTATAAAATAGCAATTCAACTCAGCCCTAGCGGGCCACGGGTTGGCCCTTCAAACAAAAAATGGACAACATTTCTCTCTTAGAAAGAGTACGAACGTTGATGTCTGATGAACACAACATCAATACATACAGAAATTCATTCACGAATTACACATACTTTTTACAAAACAAAAACATAATAGTCAAGATACAACATTCATAAGATTCATCCGAGCAAAAAACATTACACGATCACTATTTTCATAAACAAGACAATAAAGGAGAAGTGGAAAATTAGGCATAAAAACAAAAGTAAAAGAGGTCAAAGATTCATAGTTATAATGAAGTAATGAAGTTGGGTTAATAAGAAAATTTAGTGGGCTAATGGCCCTAAAATGTAAAAGATATGTAAAGAAGTTAGTCCTAATTTTATATTGATAATTTAAAAATATTTATTGACAAAATCTTAACAAATAAAACACTACTTAAAATATATATAATAAATATTTTTAAAATTCACAGCCCACGAGCTGACCTCTGAGGTTTGCGGGTTGGGCCTACGAGGTTAGCGGGCCAAATGAGGCTGGACTAAAAAACCTCGTTCCTAAAGGAGCTGAAAAATTAAACTCAACCCCATATAATTCAAGAGTTGGGTTGGACCGGCCTAACGGGTCAAGCCCATTTTGACAGCTCTATTGGTTGCCTAGGAAAATGAAAAATGGTTTTGTGTATGTATTGTTCATTTGATTTATTTTTAAAAATAAATATTTTTCAGTCAATTAAAAAAAGTTGTACGCTTTCGTTAAAAAATATTTTTGTAATTTCATTTTTATACATTAATATTTTTTTCACTAATATACCATACAAATTATGTTCTACATATACATAACCTACGCACCCACCTCTAGCCCTTCCCCGAACTCAATTATGTTTATAATGTATCAATGCATACCTTTGAAAAATCATTTTTTTATTGAAGAAGACAATTAAATTTCTTATTAATAATAACTACAAATGATTATTTTATCTACTTAAGATTATACTCAATTATTTTGTAATACAAATTTAGTAAAAATGTAGTAATTAAGGTAGATTTAAAAAATTATAATTGAATTTTTCTTTAAATATATTCAACAAAATAGATTTGTCACGCCCCGAGCCTACACCCTAGGCGGGACCGGCACCCGGAGACCATTTCTGGCCCCAAGCGAACCCTTGGCCTGGCTTTCTTAACTCAGCGGAAATCTAACCCAACAGAATAACTCAATGCAATACAATATTACAAAACAACTTAACTTATAAAATATGGCCATAAAGGCAACTCGAATCTCAAAATAAAATATTTATATATATATATATATATATATATATAGATGAGAGACTCAAAACTAACTGACTGACTGTCTGTCTATGAAGCTTCTAAAATACTAAGATGGATGTTGGGACAGATCCCGCAACATCCTAATAAAACAAAAACTCAGAACACAAAATAATTGAGTCCTCCGGAATGCAATGAGGCTCACCACTGACTCTAGAGTGCTCAGCTGGATCAACGACGTGCAGGATGCTGATCCGGGGTACCTGAATCTGCATCATCAAATGATGCAGGCCAACTGGCATCAGTACATCGAATGTACGAGTATGCGAGCTGGAAAACTAAGCAACAAAGGCTAGAAGGAAATCTAGAAGAAACTGAATAGCTTACCTGGCTCAACTCAACTCAACCTGACTGACTTCTTTCAATATAAGGCAATTTAAAACAAGTGCGATATAAAGAAAGACTGTTTAAAACATGCTATAAACTCTGTGTGTATACAAAGATACAATAAGCCTGAAATGTATATAGAAATACAATGAACTGATGTATATAAAAATACAATAATCTCTGTGTATGAAAATACAATAACTGTTGTGGGAGTTTCTCTAACCGACAACCATCACATAAGAGCTATAGTGATGATACAGCGATCGACCTCACGCTGCCAGAGCATCTTATACCCGGCCAAAGGTATAAGACCTGAACTGCCTAATGGATCCACTAGTCTAATCTGAAAATGATTCATCTAAAAAGTATGATCTTTTTCTACCCATGGTGGCTAACATGGTTCTATGGGGGCTGTGAGTTCTTTGAATGCTCCCCCAATTCGGTGCTCGATACTACTCCCAAAAATGTACTGGCTCTTATGTTTTTAAAACATATTTATTCCTGCTGATATGAGATAATTACTCAAAATCGATTCTATCCTGCTGGGTAAATAAGGTAGTTTTTTCCTGCTCTGAAGAGAGACCTTGAGGGGGAACAGCTGACCTAAGCAACTTGTGGTCTGATTGCGCCATCAGCGAAACAGCCCGAAGGCTCTTTTGGAAATCTCAGTTTCCAACCTTGTTTAAATGTAAAAACATTTCTTTAAAACTTCTTTGGGAATACATAGTTCCCTAATAACTTTGAGAAATGAACCCAACTTTAAACTCTTTACTTTACTTGAACTCTTGGCTTCACATGAAACTCTTAACTTAACATGAAACTCTTAACTTTTGACTTGACTTGAAACTCGAGTCTTAAAAATGAAGCTAAAACATTCACTAAAGACTCTTGAACAGCTTTAAAAACTTGCTTTGACTTACTTCACTTCTAAGCTTAACTCTTAACATCACTTGACTTCTAACTTTACTTGACTTGGAACTAACTCTCCTTGAATTGGATTATGAACTCAAGGGTAATGATTTGTGTTTGGAAGGACCCCATGATGATTAGGAATAATTTAGGACAGCTAGACTTAAGAAAAATTTCGAAATTTAATTCTGAAAACAGAACAGATTTTGTTCACAGAGGGAACACGGCTGCAACGCAGACTTGTTTCCTGAAAGCAGCCTGACTTTTCTCCTTCATGTTGCCAATTCTAAACCCTCTTAACTTCAAAGGTTCTTTTCCCAAACACTTGGGGTCATAAACCCCTCAACATACAGTGAATTCCACTCAAAAACACAACCAAATCCTGTCCCAAATCAGCAAGAACTTCAACAACACAACCAACAACTTCAACAACCAAAATAGATCTTTTCTTGGAATTAAAAACGAGTTGGTGTGTGGGGGTATGAACCAACCAACACTAAGGATCATAAAATCCCTTAATATACAATAGATTTCAGCTCAAGAACACAACCAAATCATGTCCCACAACCAACAATAACTTCCACAACACAACTAACAACATCAACAACAACTAACAACTTCAACAACTTCAATAACAAATCCAATCTTTTCTCAAATCATAAAATGAGCTTGGTGTGTGGGGGAAAGGATCAACCCACACAAAGAACTCACATACCTTGATAGGGATCACCCCCGACGAAATTCCACGACAGAAACTTGTTGATCTCCTTTTTCTCCTCTTCTTCTCTTCTTCTTCTCTTCTTCACTCTCAAGAACCCTAACTTTCTCTCTTTTAAAATGGACTAAAAATGATCCACAAACAGCCTAACACAACAATATAACCTCAAAAGAAATGATTTGTGAAAAGACCAAAATGCCCTTAAATTTCCGGACGGATTCCCTGACAACTGCCCAACTTTCAAAGGGCATAACTCGCTCATACAAATTCGGAATCGAGCAAACTCGGTGGCGTTGGAAAGATCGTTCCATAAGCTTCACAACCATAACTGGAACTACTCCTAAATCATCCTGAGCTAGGAGTTAGGATTACTCAAAGTTGGCCAAAAACTCACTGATTTCCACACTTAGCCAAATTTTCCAGATTCTGAATTTTTTCCAAAAAAATGACTACTTCCAATTTCAAGCTTCTTCATATTCATTTTAAATTGTCGGATGTTACAAGATTAGTCTATATAATGTATGTTTTTCAAAAGAAAAAAATAATGCAATTTTGAAAGTTAAATATTTATTAAAAAAATTGATGATAAGACATTTATAACTATGCCATGAATAACAAATTAATTTTATATATTATAAGCATTCCAAACAAGAATTAACATACATAAAAATTGGTAAAATTATTTCATTAATTTTAACCATGAATAAAAAATACAGTTACTCCAATAATACTAATTAAGAGGATGTTTCAAAATAAATAAATAAAAGATCACTCAATACCTAATTATCATTATAATACTTTAAAATAAATATATTTTTGTGTAGGATACTATATTACAATATGTTTAATGTATGTAAATAAAGTATAACATAATTAGGATATACATTTTTAAAAACTTAATTTTCATTTAATATTGAATTTTCTATCCAAGGAGACAATTAAAATTCATGTTAAAAATAAATATAAGTAGATTATTCTCCAATTGAAAATTATACTAATTACTCCAAATGACTAGCATACATGTGTATGATCATGTTATCGCAGAAAGCCAAAAGAGCATTAATTTTGGATCATTCGTCTATAATATTTATTTATATATCAAGTAAAAGTCAATAATATTTATAGTCTAGCTTATCCTAATGCTATCAATCTATTGAAACACGTTTAAATATCCAAGTACATTACTATGATTCATGCTAGAATTTCCCTAGTGAATTTTATATTTGCAAGCAACTCTCAATTCGATAAATAGGGTCTTAATTGCTTAAGTTGATCTTTTAATGGACAAAATACACTATTCACATTTAAAATCCACCATTTTTTCTTGTAATTTTAAGAGGGAAAATTAAGCGGTTAAACAAACATATACTAGTTAATTAGTTAACATAACTATATTTTGCATTAATTACGATTAAAAACTTACTTCTAGCTATAATTACACTTCTCTCTCCCGCTTCTCGCCTCTCTTCCTCTCTCTCACCTCTCTCTCGAATCTCACTCGCTTCTCTCCTCTTTGTCAGTCATCTCTCATCGCCTCTCTCCTCTTATCAGTCTCTTTCTCGATTCTCTTCTGTCAATCTCTCTCTCACTTTATAAAAACACAAATGTATAATTTGTGTTTGTGTTTGTATAAAGCGAGATAGACTGGATATACAAATACAGATACATATCTCTCCGCCCTATACACTTATGATTATGCACATACAAATCTTCCCCTGCCAGTTCCCTTTTGTCTTTCTCTCTCTCGCTTTATACAAACACAAAATATACAAATACAATATATAATTTCTGTTTGTATAAAGCGAGAGAGAGGTTGGATATACAAATACAAATGTTTTAACTCAATTCAATTGTATACGAATTCAAATTGTATGCAAATAAATACAATCATTGATACATATACATAGTAGTTACATCACTACAAGAAAAGAGTGAATTACATGGGGATTTTCCTTGGGATTAGTATGAAAATCCGTAGGAAACTCATTTTCCTGCAAATTTTCATACTAATCCCCAGGAAAATTCTCATGTAATTCACACTTTTCTTGTAGTGCATATATACAATTATCTAACCGATATACATATACAATTCACTTCACTCCACTTTCTGCCCTCTCTCCTCCCTCTCCCAATCTAGCTTGCCACTCTCCTCCATATAACATGTAGATGTAAATTGTAATTAACAAACTATATCTATGGAGCATAATTAAGCTATTTTTGAGTGGCTATATGGGAAAATTAATAACTAGTAACTTAAATACGTATTAATTGACCATTTCTTGTGAAATCGACCCCAATTCTTAGTTGGGTTAAAATATTGCAAACGATCGTCTACTCTTCATTTTATGTGGTTTACTTGACCGCTATTTTGTGCCTTTAAAATTTTTAAATGCCTTAGTTGATTTGATTTATTTTTTTTGGGTAACAATCAAATCAAACCACACCACAAACATCCCTAGTTACTTCTTAGTAATTGATAAAAGTTCACTTCCCAAAAAAATGTTACTCCCTTCGTTCCACTTTATCTGGCACTTTCGGATTTTGAGATTCAAACAAGTCTATCTTTGACCATAAATTTTTCATAGATCTTTTAAGGATTTTGAATTATCAATTATTGAGATTTATAGTACTTTTTACGTAGTTTACAAGTATATAAATTTCATTTTAAAAAAAATGAAGATTCCATGTGCAAATTGCTGGTCAAACTTAAATTATTTGACTCTCGAAAAACGAAAAATGTCACATAAATTGAAACACAAGGAGTAATAATAATCAAATGACTAATTAACATGTGTAGTATTATGTTACATATACCATATGATGTATAACGTAGAAAGAAAAAAGAGCATTAATATTGGATCATTCGTCTATAATATTTAAATATCAGGCAATGGGATTACAAAAGATAGGTAGAGGGTGTGGCAGAAATAATGGCAAGTGGAAAACTTGTGCATATTAATGCAGGAAATGGAGAATGCAGTTATGCTAGCAATTCCACTCTTCAGGTATGAATTCTCTCTTCTACTAATCAAACTCTGCTTGTTTGGAATTGAGGCGTAATTGTAATACGAACTAAGTAATCAATTCAATTCATTTTTCCTAAATTCCAGAGAAGGATAATACAAGAGGCAAAACCTGTTTTAGAAGATGCCATCAAGAAGATTGGTGACTTTCCCAAGTCGTCATGTTTTAATATGGCAGACTTGGGTTGCTCTTCAGGACCAAACACACTTTTCACAGTATCAAATATCATAAAAATTATACAAGTTTTATGCCACGAGAAGAGTTGCAAAATGCCAGAGTTTCAAGCTTATCTCAATGATCTCCCTGATAATGACTTCAACACTATTTTCAAATCGATTCCATCCTTCTATCGCGATCTCAAAGATGAAGCAAATTGTTTCATATCAGGCGTTCCAGGTTCCTTTTATGAACGGCTATTTCCTAGCAAAAGCTTGCACTTGGTTCACTCATCTTCTTGTCTTCATTGGCTCTCTCAGGTAACAATCTTGTTAATCATATATTACAAAGGGAAATAATATTTTCGTGCAAAGAATAAACTCTTCAATACACACTGAAACATGTAGGCTCCTGAAAAGATTGAGAACAACAACAACATATACATAACAAGGACAAGTCCTCCTCAAGTTTTTGAAGCATACATGAAGCAATTTGACAAGGATTTCTCAAGGTTTTTGCAAGTACGCTCCGAGGAAATAATAACTGGTGGACACATGGTTTTGACATTTGTGGGAAGGAGCATTACTGATCCATATGGAGGTCACTTTGCCTTGCTGGATCTTCTATCAAAGTCACTCATTGATTTAATACATGAGGTCCACTATTTCACTTCGGCTAACATCTTGCTTTCTTCCAATAATTCGTTAGAGTGCTTAACTTTAGTATATTGATAATGCAAAAACAAAATTTTACATTATCGAGTCATTTAGAAGGTAACAAACTATTATAGTCATGATTTTTGTTTACACTAACAATTTTGGTAAAAACTCTTAACAAATTATATTTGTCATGAATTGGTATTGGTAACCTAGAAAATAGGGGGAATGATCTGCTACAAAAGGGACAACACAGTGCACTAAGTTCCCACTATGCGCTGGGTTCAGCTACTAATAGTGTATTAAATTAAACTATATATAATCTATGTTCTTGATATTGCCTGCAGGGACCTATTGATCAGGCAAAACTAGACTCCTTTAATCTTCCTTTTTACACACCATACAAGGATGAAGTTGAAAAAATTGTTCAAATGGAAGGTTCATTTGATGTTGATACCATAAAGTTTTTCCAAGTGGACTGGGATGAGAGGGACAACGATGATGATGTTTGTTTCGATGCGTATAGCCGTGGTAAACATATAGCAAGAAGTATGAGAGCTGTTTTAGAACAAATGCTTGTTAGTCATTTTGAACTAGGAGATTCCATTGTTGATTATTTGTTTGAGAGATGTGTCTACCATTTGGCTTGTCATTTGTTGGTTCAAGAAGGCAAGTTCCTCAACACTGTCATATCTTTAAGAAAGAAATGAAAAAGAGTGAATGAGACAACAAGATGTTGCACTTGCCAATACAGTTAAGTACCACACTTGAGTAGTAATAAGCTGTTAAAGATATTTATGTTAATGTCAATTCCAAAATATCTTTGAGGGACTGATTGTTTATTGTTATTGAATAATTTTAGGACATTGTATTTACAATATCTCCGAGGGTGTGATAGCTTATTGTTATTGAATAATTTCAGGACATTGTATTTACAATATCTCCGAGGGTGTGATAGCTTATTGTTATTGAATAAATTTCAAGAGATTGTATTACTGAGGGGATTAAATTTCTTAAGGATACACAGTGGGTTCTGTGGAAACGGATTGTTTATTTTCTGTCTTTCAATTTCATCTTTTTCTGTTTTTGTTTTACTAACCTGAATACAGGAGATCGATAACAAATCTAACTTAAAGTTCAACCATTTTTGCCTTTAACTTCAGCCAATTTTACTTCTTTGTTTGAATTTCAATCATAAATTCAGTCATGCTTGAGTAACTTCATTCAGCCATTTTTATTTGATTGAAATCATTGATGTTTGAAGTCCATGCACGTATGACTTGAAGTTCAAGCAAAAATAGAAGTCAGGCAAAATAACTTAGATCAGACTCGAAAAAGCAGAGCACTACAAAGACCAAATATTGGCGACAATGACAGTATTAATATCATCATTGTGTAAGTGTTCATGGTTCAATACCAACTGTGAGTTGTGATTTTTTTTTTATTAGTAGTAGTTTTCCCGGTGGACAATAACTTTCTAGTTTTGATGAGATCCAACGAATCTAGTTCATAATTCGGCAACAATCATTTTTTAAGTTATACAGTAAGACATTGAAATTTTTTGTGGGATTCTACGAATGCGTTCAATTCGAGATAGGAATCCACGAGTGTGTTCAATTTCAATTAGGATTCTTAAAGGCTACTTAATCCTAAATCCTAGTTCATGACTATATAAAGGATACTATATTTGTTGAAGCATCTCGAATATTTCGCAAATTCATGGAATATTTATAAAGAAATCAAATTCAAATCATCCTAGTTAGAGAAATACGTCACTAACGCCCTCAAATCATGGAAATCTTATGAGAGAAGAATCAAGATAAACGGAGTTGTACCCGCAATGTTTATAAATAAAATTATGTTTCTTAATTTATTTCCTCTCACTTTAAAATTTGTTGCAAACATGTACCACACACATAAAATGACTTCTTCTTTTTTAAACTTAGGTGAACATTTGTGGAATTTACTAGATTAAGAAAAGGGCGGTAAAACTATTAATTACCAATCATTATAATTTACAAACTTTAAAGTAAATCCCACATCATAATTGAAGGAAAAACTGAAGAACTTTAGAAGTTTGATTGCTAGCCTATAGAAGCCAGATAGTCCTCCTTAACTCACCCACCAAAGTGTTACATCCCTCTTAAGAAGTTGTGGTTACTGAGCCTTTTCCTATATATGCCATTATATATGTATTTGCCCATGAATTTGGAACGACTAATTTTTAAAAAAAATAATTTTAAACTTTTCCGAAAAGATTATTGTCACACCCCAAAACCGGATGTGATGGCACGTGTCCAAACCCCACCGGACACGTCAGCCTAACACCCAAAAACCCGACGATACGGAATTAATAAAACAAGAATAAGATAGAAAGATAAGCGGAAGTCTTTAAATAAACTCAACATAACCCCAGAATTGGTTGTCACATGTACAAACCTCTAATACATAATTTGAATAAAATATACAAGTCTCATAGTAAAGTTCTAGAATAGAACAAAACAATAAATATAGATAATTTAAGGGCACGTCTGGAATGAACCGCTACCTCTCAAGTAAGTCTGGAAGCTCTAATCTGAAGATGAGTAATAAGTCGGATCTGATAGAGCTGTCAACCTACACAACTGTGTAGAAGCAAGGGTGAGTACCAAAAGCAACAGGTACTCGCAAGTAACACTAAACTAAGCTAAACTAGCAGCTACAAACAACTCCTTTCAATCCCAACCGAACCACCGAAACTTCATTCTAACAGCGAACTAACAACCTATACTACACAATTCATAATCAACAGATATATCCAACAGTGTCTCAACATCAACCTCATATCCTCATGTAAGAGCAAATAGATCATATATCACATGAAGAGAGGCAAATAGGTAAAATCCACACACCACAGACAAAGATGAAGTCAAATGCGATGCAAATGCAATAATAATGTCATGTAGTCATGATGCATGTCTGTCCTACGATACATATCTGTTGACGTAATCAGTCCGCGCTGAATACTCAAATCAGAACCCATGGGGGCCACACATGGACCATGTATCACCGCCGGAACCAGATCCCATCGGCATCCAAATCGCTAGCCGGAGCTAGTCCATCTCATATATCTCTAGCCGGAGCTAGTCTCAACTGTGCCTCATATCCATCCATCCTCATATCAGTGTCTCAGAACTCATGCAACAGATAGTTCACACATGGGATGAATAATGAATATGCACATGTCATCAATCACAATCATATCACGATCATATCATAGTATTACACATTATCTGTCTCAATCACAACCATATCACGACCACATCATAGTATTACACATCGTCTGTCTCAATCACAACCATATCACGACCACATCATAGTATTACACATCATCTGTCTCAACATCAATGTTTGTATCAATCATAGCTTACTCATGCTCTTCTATCCCCTCAATATCGGTTATCACATGACTTATTCAACAAATTCAAGTCACATATAACACACTTAACTCGTTTTATTCCTCATCTTTCATTTACAACAATTTCAATCAACAAATAAAACCCATCCTCAATCCACATTACTCCCCAACACAATTAGGAAAGTAGTCATGTGTAGTCTAAGAGTTTAACAAAGTTTAGAAGTTACTTGCCTTAAAACACTTCAACTAGTAACTCAAATTTGAGTTTTACCCTTCCGAGCACGCTCCAAATCACCACAATCTATTTATAAATGGAATCCCACAATCAATACGAATCTAACAGCACCAATATCGTGAAATTTGGAGAAAAAGGGTAAAATGGTCAAAAAAATCTCGTTCCGAAAAATATTCTCGAAATCTGGAAATTTTTAGTGAAAAATGTTCCCCAAGAAATTTAGAATCCAATAGTGAAAACCGTTTCGAAAAAGGAGTTGAAATGAGTTCACAAACTCAAATTTTCTATTAAATTCGGATTAGGCGAAAACCCCAAAATTTTCAGTTGAGATCTCAAATTTTGATGTTAAAATCCATAAATAATCGATGGAAATCAAAGATATAAGTTGGAAATAACTTACCCAATGAATTCCTTGCGAAAACCCACTTGAAATCACCTATTTTCGAGCTCTCAAAGTCTAAAAATGGAGAAATGGGTATTTTTCAAGTTGGGGGAAAATGGCTACTGTTTTTTTGACTTAAAAAGGACTGCTATTGCAGCTGAAACACAACAATAACACCAAAGTTTAAGTCCCCGTTGGACCCTCGGGATTCGTTCGGAATCTCGTGCACACAAACTAAATATGTACCCCCACTAAATTCGACGTTCCGGACTCAATGGAACCGTCGGAATTTGAATTCGAGGACTCCTTGACCCGAAATTCAATAAGCTGCCAAGAAACTAGTTTAACGCCAAAAAAATTCAAAACTCAAACGGAGCGTCTAAAAATTCAACCAAGACTCATTCTAGACTTAGAATCGCCTCCCGAAACCAACGGTACTCTCGAAATTTCAATCCGAGCCTCGGAACCTCATATGTTGACCAAAGTCAACTCTTTATCACAATTTCACAACTTTAGCAACTTAGGACCTCAATTCTTCGTTTCAACTCCAAATTCAACTCCGTAACTTCACACAGACCCGTTTCGACATTCTAAAACTGCCGGAATCGACGGAAATCCGATCCGAGTCCCGAAACTCCAAATAACTCGAAAAAGCACTTTTTAACCAACTTTAACTCATAAAAACTCAACTTCTCAAAAACTCAACTTTTTACCAACTTTTCCTCAAACTAACTTTACAACCACAAAACATGGGACTCGGGGCAACTACCGAAAGGGCAAAATAGTCATTTCCACGAAAAATTACCAAAATGACCTTTCGGGTCATTACAATTATATTGCACAAACAAACAGTCGGGTAAAATATTTTATTTCCCTGTTTAAACTAATAAATTATTAAGAGGGACAAATTCCTCCTCCAATTTTATATATCAAGATATGAAAATTATAATTTGATTAAAGAAATTTAATGTGTATCATATTTTTTTGGACACAGTTAAATTAATGTAGTAATACTTTAATTATATCTTTTCTTTATTAATAATAAGTATTCATAATTGTTAAAGTTCTAAAGTAACATAATTGGATCATTTTCTTGAAAAAAAATATTCATGATTAGCAAACATCAAAGGAACACTAATAACATAATTTAGTATGTGAAATACTTACAAATTGGCTAAGATGACAAATATAAAATTATTTTGACATCTTAATGATTTTTTAAAGTATATTTATATATTGTTTCTGTAGTTACTAATAGAAATTAGAATGGACTTCTTTTAAGTTTTTATTAATTTTTTATGTGAAAATGATTTTTGTTAGTTAAATATGATGATCTAGGCTAGTCTTAGTTAAACCAAAGAAGCACCATGACTCAAACCTCTTCTAACAATGGTGGAATTGATGAGGTGCAATCCTTTTCTTTTTTTCTTTTTCTCCAAATTGCAACCTTTTAATAGGAAATAATTAATAAATAAGTATGATCTTTTTTATTTTTGTTTGACAGATTTTGGTGGAGGAAGGAGCAAATATTAGAACATTTATATTAAATAGGCCTAAGCAGTTGAATGCACTTACTTTTCAAATGGTATGGCAACATATAATATTTACTGCTTCCTTTAATATTCCTAAGTTTTTATTTTTGATTGACTTTGTTATTTTCTGTCATATTCCTAAGTATAGAAAGATTATTGTATAAAGTGTTATATGTTGCAATGGAGATGGACTCCTTTACGTCTATTCAAATATCTTAAATTTTTGTTTATTCAGATATATCGGTTGTTGGAACTTTTCCATGTCAGTGAAGGAAATTCAAAGGTGAAGATGATAATATTGAAGGTAGGAGGATCCTCATCTGTGTTAAGTAATGCATCAATATGTGATTTGATTTCTCTTAAGTGAAAGTGAAGAGTACGTGCAACTTAGATATCAATATATATATATATATATATACTAGGATTTTTTTTCTCTTTCCCAAGCTTTGGGTTGCACATTTCAACATGTTACTCTTTTTCTTGTTTCACTATTTCCAGGGAAATGGAAGGGCTTTCTGTGCTGGTGGTGATGTTACATTTCTTGCTCATAAAGTTCACCAGGGTAGGTAGTCAGCTAAATTGGTTATAGCTTGTAAACATATTAATCTTTAGTATTTATAGATGATATTTTTAACTGGATCCATGAAGTTGAAAAATTGCTTCCATCCATGTTTAAGTTTAGACATCCAAAAATATGTGACACACCTCTAAATGCTTATCTGAAGAAGCTCCCATAAGTTTCAAAGTCATTTCACAGTTCAAATATACACCATAGGTTCTATGGTGTAGTGGTTTGACCTGCTATGTTGTATGGGATATAGTGTTAAATATACACCATAGGTTCTACGCTGTGGTGGTTTGACCGGCTATGTTGTATGGGGCAGAGTGTTGGCCATGTAGGATGGGTGTGTCTACTTGTTCAACTTTAATTTATACAAATTTATGTGTCTACTTGTGCACGCCTAAAGTTGGAGGACATAGATGTCAGTTGAAGCCAGGTTAAAGAGAATATTTATGTATTATGCCGAGTCGTATTATGCCTTTTGAGTACTTAAACTCAAGATATTGTAGGTTCTCGCTCAATGAACCAACAACATAGACCATTGGAAGAAAACATTTGATTTCATCCTGCAGTGTTCCATAACTTGATCCATATCACAGGAACGTAACAACTGGTCAGTATCATAGACAGGAGTTATGGGAGATCTAGTCCAATAACAATTGTTCTAAGAAAGCCATAATGCTCGCTTGGATGCACATATTCGATCTGTTTTCTTTGTGTCTTATTTGATGCTTATGACTTATAAGTAAGTCTGAGACTATGACCTTTGATAATGTATGCGCCACTCAAGTATGCTCTATCCAGATGATTTTCCCAAAATTTTCAACAATTTAGTAATTTAAGTGCATATAGCTTAAGGATAAAAAAACTGGTCAGTTACAATTTTTTCTTACTTATGCTTTCAGGTAACTGGAAACTGTCCACTGATTTTATCCGTGAACTATTCACCCTTAACTATATGATGGCAACATATAGTAAACCCCAGGTTAACTTTAGGTTATGTATAATTTATATTTTTGTGATACAATTATCTGAGGAATATATTCGTTAATCTTATTTGGACTTCCCCTTAAAGGTTTTCATCCTTAATGGAATAGTGATGGGAGGTGGACTTGTTGTTTCTGTACATGGTAGATTTCGAGTTGCAACAGAGAAGACGGTATTGCATCTCCTTGAGTAATACATTCAATTCTTCAATCATCAAGAGCTTTAGTTGGTTGAGAATATATTTTTCCTTTGGCAGTAATACTTGGTTGGTGTTTGCTATGTATCAGAAACTTCATGTCCATATATTCTTCTGTAGGTTTGGCTATGCCTGAAACAGCTTTGGGAATCGTTCCTGGTGCATCTCACTTTTATTCGAGGCTACCAGGATTCTTCGGTAATTCCACTGTTTGGATTTATAGAAAAATGTACTGCTAGATATATATATAGTTTCCTTATCTACTTTGGCAGGGGAATATGCTGGTCTTACTGGTGCTAGGTTGGATGGTGCTGAAATGCTTAATGTTGGTCTAGCAACTCATTTTGTACCCTCGGAGGTATGATGCCTTAAAAATATCCAGAACATTTCGAATTTCTTTGTAGGTCAATGTAAGACTCTTTGATTTTCCTTCTGTTCACAGAAACTGCCATTTTTAAAACAAGAATTAGCTAAAGTCAATACGAGTGATGCAAACATTATTTCTGTCATCATTAGTCGCTTCTCTACCATACCAAATTTGAAAGCAGAAAGTCCTTGTCACAAGTGAGTTCATTCAATATTTGTGCTCTTTCTTATTAGTATATAAATATCAACAGTACACCTGTTTCAAGTTCTGCAATTTTATGTATGTAGGATGAAGATTATTGATCAATGTTTCTCTCAAAGAACAATAGAAGAAATCATATCTTCTCTTGTAAGTTTGAGAGATGGATGCGTTCTTTTAATTTCTGCGGTGAAATTACTTTGTAAAATAAGTTATCAGAATACTTTATGTGAACTTGGAAACATGAATTATCAACAGGAAAATGAGGCTTTGAACAACAAGGATGACTGGATCTCTTCAACCATACAATCGCTGAAGAAAGCATCCCCAATAAGTCTTAAAGTTTACTTGAGATCAGTAAGTCAATCACTACTGCTTAATTTGGCCAACATTTTCATTGGAGAGTGGTTTAATGTTCATATTAGTTTCATTTTTTCCGTTCCAGATAAGAGAAGGAAGGCTGCAAGATGTAGGTAGTTGCCTTATTCGAGAGTATAGGATGCTTTGTCATGTGTTGAAGGGAGACTTTAGCAAGGATTTTGTCGAGGTAGAATATGTTAATCTTTCAGCCATCCATTTTACTGCATTACAAAACTGTGGGGTCCAGTCCCACTATTCCATTTTTTACTTCAATAATTGTTGCATGCAATTGTCAATTGTTGGCAAATTGCAATAGCAACAAATGTTGAAAAACACAGCAATTAAAAATGCTTTCGGTGGCACAACTTTAACATATTATGTATGGTGTTAAGGGATTTGGTCAAAGAAAGGGTATTGACTTTGACGAGATATTTTCTCCTGTTGTGAAAATGTCCTCGATTCGTACAGTTCTGGGTTTGGCTGCTAGTCTTAATTTAGAGATTGAGCAGATGGATGTGAAGACGGCTTTCCTTCACGGTGACCTAGAAGAAGAAATTTATATGGAACAACCTGAGGGCTTCAAAGTAGAAGGTAAAGAAAATTTTGTGTGCAAACTCAAAAAGAGTCTTTATGGCCTAAAGCAAGCTCCTAGACAGTGGTACAAGAAATTTGAATCTGTTATGGGGGAGCAAGGCTATAAGAAGACTTCTTCAGATCACTGTGTATTTGTACAAAAATTTTCTGACAATGATTTTATCATCCTCTTGTTGTATGTGAATGATATGTTGATTGTGGGCAAGAATACTTCCAAGATTAACGAGTTGAAGAAAGAGTTGCATAAGTCTTTTGCTATGAAACACTTGGGTCATGCCAAGCAAATTTTGGGCATGAGAATTACTCGTCTCAAAGATGAAAGGAAGATTTATTTGTCACAGAAGAAGTACATTGAACGTGTACTAGAGCGCTTCAATATGAAAAATGCTAATCCTGTCAGTACACCTTTTGCTGGTCATATGAAGTTGAGCAAGAAGATGTGTCCTACAGCTAGAGATGAAAAAGAGAGAATGGCCAAAGTTCCATATTCCTCTGTTGTCGGAAGTCTAATGTATGCAATGGTATGCATTAGACCTGATATTGCTCACGCAGTTGGTGTTGTTAGCAGATTCCTCGACAATCTGGGAAAAAAGCATTGGGAAGCTGTGAAGTGGATACTCAGGTATCTTAGAGGAAGCTCAGATGAATGCTTGTGTTTTGGAGAAGCAGATCCAATCTTGAAGGGCTATACAGATGCTGATATGGCAAGTGACCTTGATAACAGAAAATCCACTATTGGATATTTGTTTACTTTTTCAAGGGGAGCTATATCATGGCAGTCGAAGTTACAGAAGTGTGTTGCACTATCTACAACTGAAGCTGAGTATATTGCGGCTACTAAAGCCGGCAAGGAGATGATATGGCTAAAGCGATTTCTTCAAGAACTTGAATTGCAACAGATGGAGTATGTTGTCCATTGTGATAGTCAAAGTGCAATAGACTTGAGCAAGAACTCCATGTACCATGCAAGAACAAAACACATCGATGTCAGATATCATTGGATTCGTGAGGAAGTGGAGAGTGAATCATTTCACGTCAAAAAGATCCACACAAGTGAAAATCCTACAGATATGCTGACTAAGACGATACCGAAAGACAAGTTCGAGTTATGCAAAGAACTTGTGGGTATGTGCTCCCTCTAAAGAATATAAAGATACCTCCTTCCAGTGAATGGGACTGGAGGGGGAGATTTGTGGGGTCCAGTCCCACTATTCCATTTTTTACTTCAACAATTGCTACATGCAATTGTCAATTGTTGGCAAATTGCAATAGCAGCAAATGTTGAAAAACACAGCAATTAAAAATGTTTTCGGTGGCACAACTTTGACATATTATGTATGGTGTTGAAATTTGCAGTTGCAAATTTCTTCTATAAATAGAGAGCCCTTTGCTCATTCCTAAATACACCAATTCACAGAGAGAGTAAAATATTTAGAGAGCTGTGAGGTTTCCATAGACTATATGTGAAGAAAAATAGAGTGTGAGCGATATTTTAGTAAGGTGGAAATCAAAAGAGTGTTATTCCTTTTGAGTGTGTAGTAGTCACTTTAAGTATTGTATTCGTGACTATACAGTGTAAAATTCCTTACTATAGTGATATCAGTTGCTCCTCTTGGCCCGTGGTTTTCCCCTTATTTAGAAGGGTTTCCACGTAAAATTCTTGGTGTCATTATTTTTCCATTTTATTTTCATTACTTTTACCATATATATTTTTGTGTTTGTCCGCATTTTCCCAACAAAAACTCATGACAACTTGACTTTTACTGCAGGGATGCAGAGCCATACTCATTGACAAGGATAGAAATCCTAAGGTGTGTTACGTTCATTTGATCATGAATAAACCTGAACTTAGATATCGAAAGCTTGTGCTAATCTCTTCACATGTTTTCAGTGGGAGCCCTCCAGATTGGAACTAATTAGAGATGATGATGTTGACCGTTACTTCTCCAAGATAGACGATGAAGATTGGGAAGACTTAAAGCTGCCTCCAAGATCAAACTTGCCTCCATATGCAATTGCCAAGCTTTAAAGTTGCAATACTCTACAGCTTGTTGCCCTCTGATCACTACAGTAATAAAAATAATACTACTTTGCGATGAGTTTCTGTATTCAGAGAGATTATGTTTAAGGTGATGTTAATTTATTGCAATGTGAGAACTTGTGAGTTGTGATTAGTCTTGCATCTTGTGTTGAAACACAAGCAGCATATCTTAATTACAATCTTGCCTTTTTTTGAAATCTACCAGTATAGATGTTGTGATCAACATCAGCTTGTGTATGAAAATTTTCTGAGGTTATTATGACTTGAGAGCTTCCTTCTTTTCCAATCTAGATCCGACTATATAGATCTTGTTCATGGATTAACGAAAATATTTAAAAGCTCCACATTGTCATACTCAGATCATGGATTAACAAAAATGTGGTCTAATAATGTGTGAGTGTTCGATACAAGTGCAGATATGGAGGTCGGATCATTTATGATCTAAATTCTAAGATTTGGGGTACAGATATGGTTGCAGCCTGCAGGGGTTCAGCTAAAAGTAATTCAAATAGATAAAATTTGAGTTATAAAATATGCCTAAATATGAGACATTGAATGGAAAACTTACAAGGTATTCTGAGAAGAAAATATTGATCAAGAGGAGAATATCAAACGGAGATAAAAAGGAAAAGGACCAACTAGAAATTTCAATATACAAGATATTGCATTTTCTTTAATTTCACTTTACCTTTGTTTTTACTTGTCCAAAATTTCTTCGTCATTTTGATCAAAGTACCCAAAATTGAATGATCTGGTGCGGATCCCTTCTCATACCCACATCGTGTCGACACTAGTGTGGTATTAAAAGTGAAGAGTTCTTGCAACAGGAAGTGAAAGCCTGAGTGATTGCTTTTTTAAAAAAAAAAAACCTCCGTTAGATCATATATATTACGAAGGAAAATCTTGTACAATAATTTTTATCAATTTGATTAATATATCATTAATATTAATTTTTTTCTCAATATTTGCTTAATTTCATTCCAATGCTAATACATCAATAATAAGATGTAGGTCGAGTTTGATGATCATTTATTTTGATTATCTAGAAGAATAAAAAAACACCCGTAAAAATCCAACCAACCGGCAAAATTGACCAAATCGAAATCGGAAAAATATATATTATAAATTTAGAGAAAGAGGTGTTTATATCTATAAAAAGAGATCTATTCAAATAAAAAATCAAATCAAATTAAATTAAATAAATAAATCTATTCTTTTTTGGGATTAATTTTATTTGATGTTTTTTAAAATCAATAATATTTGATTTGATCCGTTTAAATAATTAAAGAATCTACTAAATTGATTGACTTTAGTTTTAACCAAAAATCAATTTACACCAAAGTATGAACTCTCTGATTGGCATTTGTGTGTATTCTCACGTGTATATTATTAATTAAGTTAATCATAAAAAATATATTATTTCTTTTAATTAGCACATTTGCCTTAATTGAAATAGCTTCTAAGTTTTAAAATCGTTTTTTTAAGAAATAATGGCAAGCAGGGGCGGAGGCAGCATGAGGGGTTCATCCGAACCCCCTCGGCGAAAAATATTATTATTTATACATGGTTAAAATTGTTGTTTAGGTATGTATAATAGATGTCGAACCCCCTTCCACTAGTTTGTGTGTTTACTTTTCAGATTTTGAACCCCCTTATTAAATTTTTTGGCTCCACCACTGATGGCAAGGCTCAAACTTATGCATGTGAAGGCAGGGAATGGAGAATACAGTTGTGCCAGGAAACTCCACTCTTCAGATCTGAATTCTCTATTACTAATTGCTAGTCAAAACTCCGCCTGTTTGAGCTTGCTTAATATTAAAAAATTAAGCACAATTTTTCATTGGAATTTCCCAATAAAAAATATTTATCTGTTATTTCTATAGATATTTTGAATCAATTCAATAAATGTTTCCTAAGTTCCAGAGATATATACATTTCTTTTGAAATTGACTAAAAATTAAGATAAGACAAATAAATTGAAACGAAAGAAATAGTATATTATAACGTACAAAGACAACAAGAGCATTAATTATGGATCATTCCTCAATAGTATTTATATATAAGAAGACATACAATGGGATATAAAAAAGGCAGCTAGGAGTGTGGCAGAAATAATGGCAAGGGGCAAGCTTCTGCATATGAATGCAGGCAATGGAGAATGCAGTTATGCCAGCTGCTCCACTCTTCAGGTACGTATGAATTCTCTTTTATGCTAATCAAACTCCACTTGTTTGAGCTTGCTTACACATTCCGTCCAATCAAACTTGCTTGAAATTGACGCGTAATTAGTGTTTCTGTTGTTGTTGTTATATGAACTAAGTAATCAATACTCAATTCATGTTTCTAATTTCCAGAGAAAGGTTATAGAAAAGGCAAAACCTGTATTAGAAGATGCCATCAAGAAGATGTTCAATAATATTACTGGTGGCTTTCCCAAGTCGTCATGTTTCAATATGGCAGACTTGGGTTGCTCTTCAGGACCAAACACACTATTCACACTATCAAATATCATAAAGATTGTACAAGTTTTATGCGACGAAAAGAGTTGCAAAATGCCAGAGTTTCAAGCTTATCTCAATGATCTCCCTGATAATGACTTCAACACTATTTTCAAATCGATTCCATCCTTCTATCGGAATCTCAAAGAAGCAATAGATGGAGCAAATTGTTTTGTATCAGGCGTTCCAGGTACCTTTTATGAGCGGCTATTTCCTAGCAAAAGGTTGCACTTGGTTCACTCATCTTATAGTCTACATTGGCTCTCTCAGGTATCAATGAATCATACTATCTCTAGTTAGTTATCTTGTTAAATCATATATATTACAAAGAGGAATCTTTTTGTGCTAAGATACACTAAACATGTAGGCTCCTGAAAAGATTGAGAACAACAACATTTACATTACAAGGACAAGTCCTCCTCAAGTATTTGAAGCCTACATGAAGCAATTTGACAAGGATTTCTCAAGGTTTTTGCAAGTACGCTCCGAGGAAATAGTAACTGGTGGACACATGGTTTTAACATTTATGGGAAGGAGCATTCCTGATCCCTATGGAAGTCACTCTGCTCATCTGGATCTTCTATCAAACTCATTCATTGATTTAATACATGAGGTCCACTACTTCGCCTCTGCTAACTTCTTGCTTTCTTCTAGTAATTCGTTAGAGTTTAACTTTAGTACACTTACAATGCAAAAAGAATTTCTTACAGTATTGGTCGTTTAGAAGGTTACTATAAGTAACAAACTATATTAGTCCTGAATCTTGGTTATACTTACAATTTTCGCAAAAAATCTAACAAATTATATCAGTCATGAATTGGTAACCTAGAAAATAGAGGAAATGATTTACTACTACAAGAGGTAGTGTGGTGCGCTAAGCTTCCATTATGTGTGTTGAAGAGTTTATGTTGTCTTGATAGGGAATAGTCCAATCTTTTCCAGCCCGGTGCAATATGAAATAAAAGTCCTTTAGAATTCTTGGAGTACGAATGAGAAAAAAAAAACTCTGTCGAAGCTCTGCAGGGAGCGACAAGCTATTATAGAGACTTAAATTGCACTAATAGTGTTAAATGACTTACAGTGTATTAAACTAAATCCTTTGTTAAATCTATGTTCATGTTTACTTGATATGGCCTGCAGGGACTTATTGAACAGGCAAAATTAGACTCCTTTCATTTTCCTTTTTATGCACCATACAAGGATGAAGTTGAAAAAATTGTTCAAATGGAAGGCTCATTTGATGTTGATACCATAAAGTTTTTCAAAGTGAACTGGGATGAGAGTGACAACGCTGATGATATTTGTTTCGATGCATATAGCAGTGGTAAAAATATAGCAAGAAGCATGAGAGCTGTTTTAGAACAAATGCTTGTTAGCCATTTCCAATTCGGAGATCCCGTTGTTGATTATTTGTTTGAAAGATATGCCTACCATTTGACTTGTCATTTGTTGGTTCAAAAGGGTAAGTTCTCCAACATTGTCATATCTTTAAGAAAGAAATGACAGAGAAAGAACAACAAGATGTTGCACTTAACAATATAGTTAAGTACCACACTCCTTGTAGACATTATTCCAATATCTTTGAGGGAGTGATAAATTATTGTTATTGAATAATTTCAGGAAATTGTATTTCAATATCTTTGAAGGAGTGATACTTTATTTTTATTCAATAAATTGCAGTTTATTCAATGGGTTGTTCCTCTTTGATTTGATCTTCAGGACTAAACACCTTTTTCACAGTAATCGAATGTCACAAAGATTGTACAAAGATTCAAGCTTTTCTCAATGATCTCCCTGGTAATGACTTCACCAACACTATTTTTCAAATCGATTCCATTGTTCTATCAGAAGCACTAAGATATTGGAATACAATTTCCTGTTATCTTGTTAATCGTATATTACAAAGTTCATATCTTGAAAAAGCAGAAGAGATTGAAGACGAGAGAAGAAGATGGAGAAACAAATCGAATCAAACTACATATAAAGATTGTTCCTCAGCTAACATCAAACCTATGAAGAACAATTATTTACAACTATTACGAAAAAAATTGTTTTAACTCTAATTTCTCTCCAAGTAAGTTAGATCAGACATCAAAAGCCAGAGAGCACTACAAAGGCCAAATATTCGCGACAATGACAGTAATATCATCATACTTTCCACCATTACGTACAACACCATCTTTAAAACACTCTCTCGTAAAAGGCGTGTAGACCTCTGTGTTCTTGGCATTGTCCAATGCATACTGCGCAATCCTCCATGCCAATGTCTCAGGCACATCTGATTCCCATGACTCCACCCCTGAATTCACAATTGCTTCTAACTCGAAATCATGTACATTATCAAACAATCCATCTGTTCCCAACACGATCACATCCCCTGCTATCACTGGAACACTGATTTTCTCAGCTACACTCGGATCATCAGAAGTACTCCCATTCCCCAATTGAAAAGGACAATTGAACCTTGATTGCTGAACTTTCGATTTATACACAATTATCCCCTCTCTTATTACTACAAACCCACTATCTCCGACGTTAACAGCGTGCAATGTGTCATCGGAAAGAGACAGAATACAAGCAGTAGAAGAACCCTTCGCCTTTGTATTCGAAAAAGCTTCATTAAGAACTTTCATCAAATCAATAGTAGTAATACTACTCTGCTTCTGAATTGCCAATTCAGCGTTTTTCATCAATTCCCTTGAATACACACCTGAATCGATACCCTTTTTCGCCCACCCACCAACACCATCAGCAACACCGATCACCTGTTTGTTAAGACAAATAAAGCTTGCGTCTTCACCTAATGGCTTTTCTGCGTTCAATTTCGGAATGTAAGAAGACCCAGCAACCATGATCGTCATTCCGGTGACCCCAACGTCTCTACTATCAACTTCTTCAGAGATGAATGTCTGAATGGGCTTAATATCTTCATCCATATAGTCGTATGCCGGTGTCAATTCCTCCGAGCATAGCAAGATTTGGAGTTGTTCGTCATCTTCGCCGGTGATGACGTCAAATTCCGATTCATCCGTGAGTCGGCGTCTCTTCGGAGGAACAATATCGATCGCCATTTGAAGCAACGATGAGAAAACCCTAGAGAAGAAAGATTAAGGGTTTAACATGGAGTCTCTGGGTATTATATAAAAAGAAGATTTATTTGGAAACCGAATTCATGTAGAAGCAGAAACCGAGTCTAAGTAGAAATAGGAAAACTTATTTATTTTTTTCGTTTTCTGTATTTTTAGACCCAAATATTTGGTAACTTTTTACTAGGTAATAAATTTTTTATTGAGAATCATATTGGTTGCCGGAATAACAAATAATCAATACGTTTATGCTTAAACACATAAATTTGCTGAAATATAATTAAAGAATAATAGATAATCAATACGTTTATGCTAGAATACATAAACTTGCTGAAATATAATTAAAGAATTACCTCTTGCAGCATGAGCGAACACCTTGAAGTGAATTCATATTCATAAGTTAGACAGATCTTCAACCGAAGCCACAAGTTAGACAAAAGACAACAGTTTGTGGTCTTCTATCGTAATCCCAAGTTTACATCTAAACTCTCTCAATACTTTGATGGATTTCTAGGGTTAGAAAAATCCCTACTTATCCCAAATAGGATTTTGAATTCTAATTAAATATAAACACTTAATTACTAGACTTCTTACTATGGAAATAATTGTATTTTTACCATAATAAATTACAAATCATTTATTGGTATAGGATCTATTAGAATTTTTATTAAAACTAAATAAACAATATATTCTATCATAAATACTATATCTAAATATATGATTAATAGTATATATCCCAAACGCTTTGTCACCCTTCTTTTTCATACATGAAAGAAAATATTATTTTATATAGGTGTAAGATTTCTTTCGCAAACAAATATCAATAAAAGTGAATAATTTTACATGAAAGTATGATGACAATATTTTCTTCACTTTGTCTACTAATTGTCATCCACTTTAATATCATATTAAAATAAGCTTATACGTAAAATTAAAAATCTAATGCATGGTATCCTTAGGTGAGAAACGCCTCAAATCTTCCAAGTGACTTTCTAGGGTCTGGCATACATGTTAAGAAATTTATTAATCTTTTCAAATTGTTTGTCTAGATTTGACTTAGCAATATTATTTTTAAAAAATAAAGGAAATCATTAAATTTTATGATCTTGAACTACATAGAATAAAAAATTATTTTTTAATCTTATTATCTTAAACATGACATAATACTACATTAACTAAAAGGAATCAGTTGGCTACATTGACCTTTACCTAAATTGTTTTCTTCTTTTTAGATTGTCAATGTACGGCCTTTGCTAACCTGTGCCTTTTCTGATATCCAATGGAGAATCTGTTAACAATTGTTGATTTGGTGGCGAAATCTCTAATGTTAAGCTTCTTTTTTCTTTTCTTTTTTTGTATGATGCCAGAGGCTGATCAATTTTATCTCTGCTGCGTCTTTTGGGCAGAAACAGAGAGCTCTCAAAGTTACCAACATAAATTAAAGTAGTAAAATAAAAATGCATAATTGGATGGAAAAAACACAATAATAACTTTAAGACGATAAAATAAACGGTAGCAAACTCAGCAGCATTTCAAACACAAATTTAAATACTTCCATCTGTAGTTTTGCATTGCCATTACAAAACTGCAACAGGTTGCAGTCTTGGCTTGTTCCTCATATCTTTGATTAAGAAAAACTAAATTTCTTCCACAATTTGAAGTTCAAAAACAATAGGAAAAATACAACTTAAAATAAAAATGCAAGGTAAGTTCCAAAATTGCTTAACAGAGACGACAAATTCAACTGCGCAGGTGTCCAAATTAAGCTTGAGTTGAACTGGCATTCCAACAAAGGTTCTCTTTATGTATTTCTAATCGCCACCCAAAGTTCTGTGGTCATCCTGCAGGACGGGAAAATGCCATCTGGAAAACAGAAGGTAATAATTGTTAACTTGCACACATTAGTCACTGATCTTCCAAGTATGAGAAAGGAACCGAATAACACACCAACAGAAGTTTTGAACACTCAAAAGTATACAAGTATCTATGAACACAAAACAAAACAGTTTTTGAAATGGCGAACACGGTATAGAGAAAGCATACTCTAAGACCTGTAATTGAAAATGTCACGGAAGGAACTTAAAAGGGGGTGTACGATATACCTTGGTGACTACCGCCTGTCAGTTTTGCCACTTGATCTCTTTCCAGAGAAGAGATGTTTTGGTTTCAGAGTAGGAATGACTCTATCGGACTCTCCCCGACGAGCATCCTTGTTCCTCTTATTAGCAGATTTCTTGAACAACTTTATAGCCTGTTCCTTCTGGGGTTTGTCCTTGAAGCCCTCCCCTGGAACAAATTCACTTCGAGGTCGTGACATCGACCTTGATCTTGCCATGGAAAGAGATCTAGACCTACGTTGCTTCTTGCTGGGAGTAATCTCGTCAACATCCATTGTTTCATTACCATTGTCGTCTCCACGTTCAACTGATCTCTCTCGCTTACGACCCCTTGACTTACTTCGGGCTCGATTGATTGCTAGAGTTGGATCCAATCCCAAAGCAGATAACTGTCTTCCCATTCTTTTTGAAGTAAACTCCTTGTCTTTATCAAACTTTCTTGGTACAGTGGGTCGACTCTCTGCGGTGCTCTTCTTCATTCTATGCTGTTGAATGAGCAAACTTTTCTTTTTCCGGATTTCAGCTAATGCTGCTTGTTCTTCAGGGGTCAGCTCTGCACCGTCCATCTCAAAATCATCATCTCCTTCTTCCTCCTGACGAAGACCTTCTTCTCTCTCCAATTCTTCAAGCCTTTGTAAGATATCAGGGTCAACAAAGTCATAGACATTGTGCCCATCTAAAATTTCAGGCATTATATCTTCCTTCCACTCTTCATTTGCTAATAGATAGTGCTTCCTCAAGCTTGCAGAATAAACACCAGCACCTCCATTCTCATTCTCCAAATCTCTCTCGAGCTTCCTTTTCTGTTTCTCAGCATCTGCCTCAGCCTGCTTCGCTCTGGCTTCCAACACTGCCTCAGGTATGCATGCCGGCCTCTCTTTCTGGTCACGTTGTTTTGGCATAGCAACATGGAAGCGGTTCAAGCAGTCATTTAACTTTTTCGATTTCATTTTCAATTCCACCCTTTGATTCAGTAACCTCTCACAAGCTGCATTCTTCACTGAAATTACGCCATCTTCAGTCAAAGTGCTCATAGTTAACAGCACACCTGCTTCATCTGTTGCCTCGCCACCTTGACCAATCACTGTCTTCATAGCTTCATCTTTCATCTCCGCGACTAACTTCTTATCTTCCTCAGAAATGCCTTCTAATGGCTGCAAGTCTGTTTTGTTGCATACAATCATCAACGGCTTGTTCAAAAAGAGTGATTTGATGCTGTGAAAAAGAGCGGCCTGTTGCGCAATGCTATAGCCACAAGAACCAGAAATATCAAGGAAAAATAACACAGCAGCCCTCAGATGTGCTAGAGCTGTAATACTGCACATTTCTATGATATTACGATCCTCGAATGGCCTATCCAAGATCCCTGGAGTGTCGATCACTTGATACCTCAGATATTTGTAGTCAGTATGACCAACAAACAAGGACTTTGTAGTGAAGGCATACGGTTGAACATCCACATCTGCTCTTGTAATCTTGTTGATGAATGAACTCTTGCCAACATTTGGATACCCACAAATCAAGATGGTTCGAGTATTGGGATCAATTGAGGGAAGTCTTGCCATGTGCTGCCTAATCTGTTCCAAATAAGCTAAACTTGGGCCAATGCGCTTTATAACAGTGCACATACGCCCAAGAGCTGCAACTTTCAGGGACTTGCAGCGATAGAGTGAGTCACCATATTTCAACAATTTGACATAATCCTTTGCTACTTTAGAAATCAAATTTCTAGCAGTATTAATTTGGCCAAGGGCAAGCTTGTAATGGTCTTTGTTGTAGAGCACATGAAGAAGATCCCCATAGAAAGGATGGATATCATCAAGCCTGGGGAACTCATCAATAATGGTGGAGAGTTTGTCATAGAAATTCTGCTGCGTATATTTCACTTTGCGCATGTAAAATTGACGTATACGAGAGATAGCATATCCTTTGTGCACAACAGTAGGAGTTTGACGCTGGGTGCGAGACAGAATGATATCGACAAAGTCCTTCCCATTGGGAACCACCGTAATCTTCTTAAAATTGTACTGCACCATCTTTTATAATCTGGACTTGCAGTATAGAATTGAGACTGCACAGTAAAATGAAAAAACTGCATTAGTAGATGCACAAAAACAAAAAGAACCCATCAACCGACTGATCTCTCTTAAACAAATAACACTTAGCAATTCAAATTACAAAAATATCTTCCATTGACAAGCTTATTAAATGTGCCTTCAAATCCTTATACTATGAAAATATACACAATCAAGAAAGATATTTTTTTCAGCCTCAAGTCAAAAAATTTACAGCTACACTAGTCCATTATGTTAAATGCCTTTAGTACCTTGATACACTATTATGACACACATTTCAGATGGGAATACCATATTACAACATACAAGTCCCTATCCTAAAACCTGCCCAGATAGAACCACCATAAATTCATTGCAAATTACAATAATGTAGCTATTTGTTAGAGGGTTTTTCATATAAGAATTCAAACTTTAAAGAAAAAGGACCTCTTTTTTTAATAAAAAAAAAAATTATTCACAAAAGAGCATCAAGTAGACGCACAGTTACAACGAAAGGAAAAGGCATTAACAAAAGAACAAAAGGAATCCCTTTTCAGCGTCAATCTAAGACAAGGAAGCTAACAAAATCCAACCAAAGAAAAAGGAACTCTTGACTAAACCGAGATGTATCATTCACATCCATGAGATTGAAATGAAAATAACACCTTTCAAGTTACAAGCAGACAACTGAAATAGTAAAAGGTAATTTACTTCCTATCCAAACAAGGTTCTCTAAAAGCAATATAGTCTTTAAAATTCTAAAAAGTTAAGTAAATCAGTCAAAATATAATAGCAAGTTCCCAGAAACAAAAACAAAAATCACAACATAAGCACGAATCGTCGAATCGAGTATCAAAATTTCAAGATAAATTCATCATAGCAAAACAGAATAAAATGAGCTCAACTCTTCCATCGTTTATCAACGACAAAAGGAAATGATAAAAAAATCTATAGTATTATCTTAAACTAATTGAACAGAGAAAAATCACCTAAACAAATGTAAAAGCTACGAAGAACTCAAAATTAAAGATGCAGAGAGTAGAAATTACGTGTATCGATGGCTGCAAGAGAAGTCGATGGCCTTTGAAGGGTTTTTGGACAAACCAAAACCCTAGGCCTGAAAGGGTTTACACTTGAGGACGAAGCATATTATATATGGACTTGGGACAAGCCGCAAAATCTCGGGTCGGCCCATTCTAAAGTTTCGTAACGGGATGGGTTTATTTTGCAAAATTTCGGGACGGCCCATTATAGTTTTTTGAGCAAAAAAATCAGAAATAGCAATGATCATAGATATAATAGGGCTATATAAATATAGTTTTGGTAATTACATTTCATAGATATAATTCTATTTGCTATGAAGGTTGTGATTTATATATTTTGTTTGTATATATTTCTCTTGCGAATATACAAACATGACAAGTATATACAAATTTTGTATTTATATATATTGGAATTAGGGGAGTACAAAATCGAATCAAACCGCAAACTGAGTCAAACCAAAAAAAAACCGACTAGCGGTTTGGTTTGACTTGGTTTGGTATTGGGAAAAAAAATCCAATTATATTTGGGTTGGTTTGGGTCAACTAAAAGAAACCAACCCGACATTATATATATAATTTTAAAATTTTATTTTATACGTAAAAATATTTACTTTGATAAAAATTTTAAATACTTCTTATACTTTTTCATAGTTTTTATCTTTTAATATATTATTTCATGTTAGAAAGTTAAAATTCTTAATGGTCCAATAAAGATTATAGTCCATAAATGTTGGTAATTATAATAAAGCTCAAATCAAAATTAAATTAATACTAATGCAAAAAGAAAATCAATTCAACACGAAGAATGAAAATAATATTAAATAATTGTTCTTTAGTTTTACATAGGTTTAGGCAATTAAAATACATAATCTAATTTTAATTTCCTTTAATATTTAGTCATGTAACTAATATTTATTAAACTTATTTTAGCATGATTTAGTGCTCTTAAATTATGATCATTTTCACTATGACTTATTAATTTGCAATATTTGTTTTACCGATTTCATTATTATTTTTTTGTTGGATATTTTAGTGTCATTAATCATACCATATTTTGTGTTATTTTCTTAAGAAACACCTTAGATAATTGTATTTTGGTAGGACTAAAGAAATATTTGAAGTACAAGTTAATTATATGTTTGTATGAATACTTTATAACCTAAAAACCCAAAAAAACCCGCAAATCTGAAAAACCCGAAAAAATCTGAGGTTGAAAAACCCGAGTTTTATTGGTTTGGTTTGGTTTATAAATTCAAAAACCCGACACAAATAGTTTGGTTTGATATTTGAAAAATCCGAACCAACCCAACCATGTACACCCCTAATTGGAATTTCCCAGGACTCTGTTTGTATATTTCGCTTGTCAATATACAAACAGGGTAATTTATCGTGAACTTTTCATATATCATAATCAAATAGCTAGGATAAGCATATACAAATTCTGGATTTATATAATCAGGAACCGAATTATACAAATTCTGAATTTATACAATTAAGAAACTGAATAGTAAAATTTCGTGAAACTGTAGCGACGGATTAAAAATAATCATAATTATAGCTATATTACATAATATACTCAATATACTCTAGATGTTTGTCATTTCGCATAATTTGCTTAAAATGGAATATACTTCCTCGACAAGAATAAGTTCGATTTTTATAGCCCTTTATAAATTTGTTATTAGTTTTTATGTCTTATATGAGATCTTTATTTTTCAATTTGAAAAATCTTCTATTTTGTACATAGAAGATAATTTTCTTGATTCGTCTCTCCCTAGACGTATTTGCAATCCTAGAGTGAATAGATTAAAAAAAGAAGAAGCTAAACATAATTATCATTGTTTTGCAAATTTTATACCCATAGAGAATATGACATGCTACTAGTCTTCTCTTTTTTTAATATACTTTACCTGATTTAGTTGGTATTGCAGACTTTGTACAATTGATTGGACTACATAAATATTCCTGCAATATAGATCATTGAAAGGATCTCAGAGTCCCACCTAAGTACGAAAGTCAAGATTTTTTAGAAAAACAAATTCATATTCAAAGAGTGTAAATGGATAAGCTTACACTAATCTATCAGTTTGAGCTTTAAATTCGAAATTTCCATTGATATTTGAAATGGAAAAAGTCTATTCATACAAAAAAAAAAAAAAAAAAAAGGATTCAAGCTCCAAAAGTTTCACCAAAGAGTTGCAAGTGACAATACACATGGATTTTTATGAGTTAAGTCTATCTTTTATTATACTATCTAACTAATTATATCCCGTCGTTACTTAAACTTAACAAAGTTTACCCCTCAATTGGATGATTTTGTCCGAATTGACCAAAATCACATGATTTCCCTTAAATAACCAGGTCTTCTCTTTTAACTTAACCTGACTCGACACACTTACTATTGGACTAATTTTAATTTGATTTATGGAGGACCACATAAATCTCCACAATATTGACCTTGTAACAAGACAATTATGTAGTTCTAAATAATACTCCGTCCATCTTAGTTTATGTGATGATATTTGACTAGCACAACGTTCAAAAATGAAAGAAATTCTTTTGAAATTTGTGATCTAAAAAACGTCTTTCATTGCAACTTCTGTGAGTAATACCATTTTCAACCTACAAAGGAACAGGGATGTCCTAGCACCAATACAGCTAATGGATATTTCCGTTCTAATGCTCTACCTGAGAGCTATCAATATTTGGTAGCTTTCCTCCTATAAAATGGAACACTATTGAATCAAATTGCAAAGACAATATTGAGAAAAAGATTATCTTTTTCCAGATGAAATGGAGCTAATTTTTATGTCACTTTCTGATTACGCGAAACGCTTGTTTCTTCCATATTTTGCAACCTGGTGCACTGGAAAATATGCTAAAAACATAGCAACTGATTTACCATCAGATTCTTGACAAAGGGACTATGGAAGTGATCTGCAAAATTCTGTACATAAACCTCAATGATTGAAAAAGAAAGTGAGCAAGTATTACACACCTGTTTTGCAGCATATATGTGAAGCAGACAATGCCCAACAAGTTGTTGCATCTTCCACAGATTGGTGGTATCTGAAGCACTTGGTACTATTCTTACTAAGGTTGGGAGGAAGTAGAGAGTTGTTTCCACATGAACAATACAACTTTAGCTGTCAGATATTAGTTTGTAATTGGGATTGCTTTGGGAAGATGGTGATGAAATCTCGCCTCCGGCTCTTTCTTTGGAAGTTGGAACAGTAGTCAGTTTCAACTGTATAAGCTCCTGTTGAGTATGACACCGTATGAGGATGTCATCAAGCTACGACAGGTACCATGGTGCAATGCGATGCTTATAGAACACTCTGTGCATCATAAACAGCAGGTTAACAAGCCATATGTGATCCATATGAGAGAAGTAAATAAGAGATGAGAACATGACAATTAATTCAGGAGAGACAAAAGGAACAACCTCAAGTAATTTAGGCAGGAGGCAAATAAACAGGTAAGGCGAATCACTCAATCTCAAGTCTAACAATATTCAAATAAGAAATTCTCAAACCCCTTTACTACAAAGATGGTGGTAAAGAGAAACATAAGAAAGATTATCCGTGCAAAGATAAGAGAGGATGACTTACATGTCTACAAATTACTCAGAATAAGTGAACCTGAACAGAATTCACAAAATATAGAGACTGTGTCCGTATAGATGCTTTCATCAAAATAAACAGAATGAATAAGCGAGTACGGAAATATCCTCTATCATGCCTAAACTGAATTCAGTTTCTATTGTAAAGGTTTTCCCACACCTCAATAATGTTAAAATACGAACAGAAATACTTCCAAAAAGGTGAAAATGAAATTTCTACCAAAACAACAAAAGAAATTTACAAAAATGCAAAAGAGAACGCTTTACAGGAAACCTGCATGCCTGCTTGTTAACATGTGCAAATAGTTCTACCAGAAATCACCACAAGAACATGAACCGTCTATAAAATGATGAAAGCGATTCCGGTCCCTAACAATGATTTTGCGTCCTGTGATTTTTGAAATGAGCTTTGTGACAGCATGGCAATCTGGACAAACACGTAGATTCTTGACAATCTTGATTGTAGTTCCTGCCTGAGTACTAATTAGTCCATAAGCAATGGCTAGCCTTTCACTATGAACCGCAAGTGCTTGCTGCTTCTCCACTTCCCCAAGATTATGCAAGACTATTTCAGTCTGCGGCAAGTACCCATGAGCCTCGAGCCACTTGTTCATCTCCTCCAGCATTATGTAAATTTCTTTGCTTTTGGGATGCTTCATATCACCCGCAAGGAACTCGTGCACTTTATTGTTTACCTCAATGGAGCTACAGCCAGGTTCCTTGTCAACCCCGCTTCTTTTCATCAATGCCCTCACCTTTGCCACCCCATCCCAATCACCAGCAGCAGCATATATGTTGGATAGCAGAACATAAGTACCTGAAGTAGCAAGATCCTGTTCGACTAGGAACTCCATAATTTTCTCTGCAAGCCTTACGTCCCCATGAATCCTACAAGCAGTCAGTAGAGTTCCCCATAAAATAGGATCGGAATCAATCTTCATAGTTTTGACAAATTCATAAGCTTTTTCTAGCTGTCCAGCTCGTCCAAGAAGATTCACCATGCAACCATAGTGCTCAATCTTTGGCTCAATTAAATACTTCTCCATTAACTGAAAATAAGTCCACCCTTCAGACACCAATCCGGCATTAGCACAAGCACTTAAAATGCCAATAAACGTTATATCAGTAGGTTGGAGACCCAACTTACACATCTCATTGAACAGCTGCAAAGCTTCAAGGCTAAATCCATGCATCGCATATCCTACAATCATCGAATTCCATGTTATGACATCCTTATCTCTCATCTGATCAAACACCATTCTTGCATCCTCTAAACTACCAGACTTGCTATACATGTCAATAAAAGCAGTACCTACATGTTTATTTACTTGGATTCTGTTACTTTTCACATAAGCATGAATCCAACGACCTGATTCCAGTACTCCCATTTGCGCACATGCAGAAAGAGCAGCCACCACGGTTACTTCATTAGGTTTCACTTTTGACAGTAACATCTGCCTAAAAAGAACCAAAGTTTCACTAGGTCTACCATGTTGGCCATACCCATCAATCATGGCATTCCAACAAACAACATCCCTGTCTTCCATCCCATCAAACAACTCTCTTGCTTTTTGGACATGCCCATTCTTTGCATATCCAGTAATCATTGTTGTTAAAGACACCAAGGACCTTTCAGGCATAGTGTCAAAGAGTTTGCGAGCTGACACAATGTCACTGCCTCTTGCATAGACATCTACAAGAGCAGTTCGAACGTATGTGTCAGATTCATATCCGAGTTTCAGGGCTTGACAATGAAGGGCTTTTCCTGATTCAAGTGGGCAAGTTTTAAGCATCGAAGAAAATGTAAATGCATTAGGCTCAATATTTTGTGTTAGCATTTGGATATATAAGACATAGGCTTGTTCATAGAGATCATTGATCACATGATTATGGATAATGGCTGTGTAAGAGAACACAGTTGGACTATGAGTGCGCTTAAAAACAGTAACAGAATGTTGGAGGTGTCCAAGGGAAGAGTATGATTGTTGGAGCCTAAAACTCAAGACTGGGTCACTCTCCAAACCATTGCGAATAAGAAATGCATGAATCTGTAGAAGCTGTCTGATGTTTTTTGACTTGTCTATCAAGAATTTAAGTCTGTCTGGTGACGGGCTATGGCTGTACTTGGTGTTAGTACTAGTAGTGTATAGTGGTGGACTGGAGAAAAAGGAAGTTCCAGACATGATTTCAGCCACGGCCAAAGCTTTGGTTGGGAACTCTTTCAAGACTGTAATATGTCCGAGATCCCAAGAGCAATCAAAATGTAACTAGGAGAACACAAAAGGCATCTGGTCAAGCACCTGCTTCATCATCAACAATAAGCACATAGTTATAAGGAAGACTTCAGACAGGTCGATATAGAAATTTAGTGCCTTCAAATATTGCTGGATACACAACTTCAAACTATTGCCTACAGTTTTACAAATCAATGTCAATGCTTTATAACCCCCAAAGGAGCCAGTTGACATTTGGCAATAAGCTTGCGCTTGTTTAGAGAGATCATCCTAAATGATTAAAGTGTGTCGTTCACGATACATAAAATATTCAGCCACTAAGGAATTTCTTCCAAGTAATATTAATAGAAGCAAAGGAAAACTTTTTTGATAACCGTGGTACCCAGACCAGCTTTCGTAATTCCATGGAACAACTATCAGGTAACTCTATCCACTAAAACAATAACAAATGAGAAGAAATCACTTAGTATTTTATGTCTATGTTGCGAAATTGAACAGACCTCACGGTGCTCAACCCACAGCATTGACCACTAAGCACACCTTGGTAATCTCTGTGTGCATTCCGATAAGACTTGTTAATGTAGGTAACTTTTCCTTTTAAGGCTGATAGTATCAGTTACCTATACAATTTTAATGGAACCTTTAATTCTGCAGAGAGATCCTAGGTTGCAAATTGAAGAGAGCAATCAAAGTACCTGCACCTTTTAACCTCGCAAAAGAAATTGCCTTGTTCATAAAATGGAAGAATTTCAAGTGTGGAGTCTCTTGGCAACTTGAAAGAGACGATTATAACAGCCTAACAGCTACTATCAACGACGTCGTAGTAGTAATATATTCTCTTCCCCTTTCGAAATATCTTCCCAACAACTCCTTAGGGATATTGAAATGCACTACTAATCTTTAAAATTATCTTTTTCTTTTTTTAAATAAACAAAAAAAAAAGAGTATATTTTTTTTATAGGGATAAGGGTCTGAAAAATACCTTAATTTTGATCGAATTTGTTATTGCGATACTAAACTTTCATGAGGACATATTACCTCCCTAGACTATTTAATATCGTATTTTAAACATATATATTTGTCTACGTGGATATAAAAAATAATGCAAAATTATAAATAATAATGTGTCCACGTGGACACATATATACCTTTAAAATACACTATTAAATAGTTCAGGGGGTGAAAAATACGGTATTAAATAGTCTAGGGAGGTAATAGGTCATCATGAAAGTTTAGTATCGCAACAGCAAATTCGACCAAAGTTGGGGTATTTTTCAGACTCTTATCCCTTTTTTATAAGAGACAAATATTGAAAACACTCCAAATTCCATGCGAATTAGTAGTTTCATACTCGAATTATTGACAACCTTAAAAACACTCATTTACTTGACTAATTGAACTTAAATACATCTTCGGGCATGCAACATGAGTGAAATACATCTCTAAATTCTCGTCAAGTTTAGAAATGTTTTCAACACTTCTCTCAATTTTTTATTAAAAGTTTCATACTTCTACAAGAGTTTAAAATTACTTGTTATGTCATGTTGATATACCACTTGTTATGTCATGTTGCATATCAGAGGTGAATCTAAGGGCCTGTTTGGATTGACTTTTGGCTTATGACTTATAAGCCAAAAGCCATAAGTTAGAATTATGACTTATTTTTGTTATTTTGACTTTAAAATAAGTGCTTATAAGCACTTTTAAACTTTACCCAAACACTTCAAAACTGCTTAAAAGCACCTAAAATAAGTCAATCCAAACGAGCACTAAGTTCAGTTAATCAAATATATGTGTATTTTTAAGGCTATCAATAGTAATTTGCGTCAAGTTCAAAGGTATTTTCAATATTTTTATCTTTTTTTAAAGATGCATTATGGATAACTAGTAAAAATTTATCTTACCAAAATATGTGGAAGTATAGTCATATATGGGTGTGTTTGGTACAAAGGAAAACGTTTTTCCAGTTTTCTATCTGATAGTAATATTTTTCACTTGCATATGGAATACAAAAGAGAGAACAACTTTTTACAGTTTCCATCATCTCCTTCATAAACAAAGTACTACTGAAAGCTACCATGAAACTACAAACAATTAACCAAACACCCTCGCAGCTGACTTCTTAACTACACCTCCAAGAAGAACTAAATCCTTCTTTACATGATTATCGCATTAACATATGAAACATTTGAGCGAAAAGAAACTAGAAAGATGTACAGAAGAGAGTTTAGCCAATACAGATTGTAGCATGAGCGCCGCTCGCGTTGAAAACATTTGGGAAATCAATCAAACTGGAAATGTTGGAGGAACCATTGTTCAGACTTCACAAGCATCACATATGACTAACTGGACAAGTATATATATCAACCTACAGAACCCCAAATCACATTAACAGACAAACATGAAATAAATAGAGAAGGGACAAACCAAAGATGCCTCCTCATTTTCAAATCAATTTACAAAGCTACCAGAATTGACCCAAAAAAATAATAATTTAGTTGCCAAGTTCAATTCTCCTGGCTTCTGCATTCAGAAAGCATCGTCGTCTCTTCTGAAAAATTGAACTTGCTGGTTGCACCAAAGATGTCAGCAAGTTGCAATACTATCCTTTGACATGTGTCACTAGTTGGCAGGAAAGTATCTGGAAGGGAAGGGATGCATTCAGGGAGAAATTCTGTCTTGTTGAAGGTTGGAGCATACAGCGCCAGCACTGTCCGACAGAATATGAATCTGCAATATTCAGAGTGTTTTACCTTCAAAGTTTTTGCGAGGAAAAGAGCAACAGAAAAGTAGACCGGTATAACTTAAAAACATATTTACTTATTAAAAGGACTACTTAAGTTTCATTAGATTGGTTAGAAATTTGCTAAAATATAAAAGATTTACTCTATATTCTTGCACCATTACTTGTGTGCAGTCCCCTTATATTTTGATAAGATTTTGTCCAAATTATACCCCCAGCATGCTTTAAGGGTTTGAAAACAACTATTACAAACAAGGGCATTTTTGGTCTTTTTTGCTATTTTATCTCATCACAGCTAATAGCCTAATACAGGGATTATTATCCCATATTGAATCTGGTACAATAATTTAGGAAGTCCCCATAACAACATACCCTGTGGGATGGGTCTAGGGAGGGTAAAGTATACCCAGACCTTACCCCTACCTCGTGGAGGACTGGAGGTAGAGCTTGTTTCCGAAAGATCCTCGGTTCAAGTAACACATCAAAGCAGTATGAAAAAGAACACAGAAGAAAAGAAGACATCAAAATAATAGAGAAAACATTACATAGCATTCAAGGATAAGGAATAGTAATGACAGCAAAATATTACAATGCTCGAAGCAAATAATAGAGAAAGCATTGCATTGCTAATAGTACTGATATGAACAGAGGAAAAGGTACGGTGCACCAAACTACCACCAAACCAATACGTGGAAGCTACTCTTCGTATTATAAGAACCAGGTTGAGATTCCTGTACAAGTTTTACGAAGATTCCCTATACAGGATATGAGAAATTGAGAATAATGACCAAACAAGGGATAAAACAATGCAAGAAATTCTACCATGATTATATTTCCTAATACCTCAAACCAAACAACCCTTAAAGGATTCAGCTGACTTGTCATTTTAATTTCCTCAAAAATGACAAATTGGAGATTAAAGGGGTGACAGCCTTGAGTTATTAAAGGAGAAATATTATCATTCTACCAGAAACTCTACAATGAAACAGAGGAATGGAGACCTAAGTTCCATTTTGTTGGATGTCCCTGCATCAGTGAGACAGAGAAACAATGATTACAGAGGTCTTTTGAAGATGAAAAGGCTTGGACAGGAGTTGACTTATGTGCCTCGGATATTATAGAATTCCTGTATTAGGAAGTAGAAGAAAGCTAACTTTATGTTCCCTTTAAATTGTACAGATGGTTTTAGCACAGCCTTTGTGCTACACATTTATGATTTTGTTACCATTCTCAAGAAATTTCCTCAAAAAAGAATTCATGGTTAACCTCTACATCCACCCTCACGCCCATAAGCCTTGAGAAAATACAAATAGAGACCAATTTAACTGACATACCGAACCAACATCACATCCACCCTCACACCCATAAGCCTTGAGAAAATACAAATAGATACCAATTTAACCGACACTCCAAACCAACATCTTGGAATAAAAAAATGTACGAGTGAATCAGCAATTTATACCAGCGAAGTATCAGATTTTGCCAGGTGCTCAATGTCAAATCAACTACTTCCATATTCAGCCACTCGAGGGCCTACTTCAAGACTTGACACTAGATGACTAAGATGAGTACTGAAGAAAATGTTGGCGAACAGTAGCAACCTACCTTAAAATGAGCCGCCGTAAAAATGGATCTCCAAGAGTTTGAGCCCAAACAGGATTAAGATTATCTGATGCTGCTAATAACAAACCCCACTCATTTAATGATGAAGAAAGTAGTTTGTCAGCCTTATCATACATATCCTGAAAGCAAGAATCCATGTGTGAGCAAACCAAGGACATAAAAAACAGGTAAGATGCAGTTGGGGCTAAGCTAGCACACCATGTCAATGTCAGAACCCGTGAAACCAAGCATCAAAATGAAAGCCTGTAAAGGAATTGTAAGAAAACTCGTGAATGAGCTTCCACTCGGCTGTCGTGAAGAGTCCACAGTAGGTATAGGCAGTGACATTGCAGGAGAGAGTAGCATGGCAACTGATTCTCCCTTCTCTGATCCACTTAATGCCTGTTGATATCCATGCATCAAATAATTTTATCCATATCAGAGAAATAGATCAAAACGCAGAAGGTTCATTACCTAAATAATTTAACAAGTGATTAAAAATAAATTTAAAACCTAAGTATTAGGCATGTGAGTTAACTTCAGAGTTATCTATTTAACAAGCAGATACAAGGATATCAAGAAAAAAAGAGGTAACTTCCGCTAAGCACAACGAATTATGAGCTGATAAAGTAATTTTGTAAAAGAAAGCAGGCTGGAGAAAAGGAAAGTGCAACCGACATATTGTCTCCTACCTTAAAAACAATACTAGGAGAAACTCTAATATATCACCAGAGACCTAGACTGATACTATAATATCATCAAAGTTAATAGAATACTTCAAGCATAGATTCTTCTGAGGGAGTCTAGAACACCATTCAGCTGTAGATTTTGGTTGAGTAAAATGCATCAAGGATAAAATAATATACTGCTGGAAAATTAAGTACAAAGTGCGACTAAGAAGAAGATCAGGGAATCATAGTTTGAAGCCCATGATGTTGAGGGCCACGATGATAATCAAATAAATCAAAAAACTAAAACTTAGAAATGTTTTTGATAAGGTAAATAATTTTATTAATGGAAGGGAAATTCCTGTATACAAATAGTATACCAGAAAGTAGATAAACCTAAACCACAATATGGTTCTCTATAAAAGTCATCCAATCATCTAACTACAAACAAGGGCCTCATGGGTACACCAATAAAGAAACTAGAGACAAGAGGCTACTCCTCACAAACAAAATCATTCTCAACCCTTCAAACACTCTCCTATTCTTCTCCCTCCAAACTACCCACATAATTTCTAATGGAACTACATCCCGGGCCTGGGGTCTTCTCCTCCTCCTCCTGAAATCCCAGTTACACATTGGCTTCTTTACTGTTCTCAGCATGGCCCACTGAACTCTGAACCAGCCAGTTCAGGATCTCCCACCACGGACATTCTGGACTGCATTCCTGGATTTTATCATATTTCTAAGAGCATAAGTAGCTCAATTCTCTAAATAAAAGCTACGGTATTTATTTCCTGTATCACGACTCCTTTGCAACCAAAGCTTTCTAAATATTTTATCATCATTTGCTTCTGCTTGCCAAACCGATACTGACAAATCCATGTGATACTTCCTTTAATGAGAAATCTGATGTTTCAACTTCGGAACTCAGTGATAATGGATCTCCATTTAAATATGAAGCATGCTGCAACAATGCCGAGCACACATCCCACACATAAAGCCTTGTGAACCTTATGTAGCACATTAACAAATAACAAATGCCAATCTTGTTTCAGACGTCACAAGCTCCCTATTGGAATTGTGAACCCAAATTGAGGCCCCTCTTCTATGCAGGTGATGCGTATCTGAACACCAAAAATACTACCTAACTACCTCAAGGTACCTTAAGATTTGCTTCTTAACAAGCAAACTATTGATGGACAACACAAAGTAGTAAAAAGGAAGATTAAGAGAGAATCCGAGTTTGATGGGGGAATTCTTTTAGCTGCTGTTGAATAGAGTAAAAGAATTACTGAATTAGGTTAGAGAGTTTTGGCTCGCTCAGAATTCTCTAGCAACATGCACATACCGGAAGAGACCAGGAAATTTGATTCCCTAGAACAGTTTGTAAAATTCACACGTGGAGCTTAACTCTGACATTTCAGCAGTTTTAAATTTCAATAAATGTAAGTCCAACCAAGCCCTATTAGGTTATTAGTATTTGAGATAGTCTAAGCTCTGCAATGCAGATATATTCCTATGCCAGTCTCCATATTAGAACATACAATCATCAGTACAAGCATTTCCACCACTCTCTCCATTTTTAGTTAATCATCCTTGAGCACAAAATTTATTGGCTCAACACAATAATAATCTCAGATAAACTATGCACCAATTGTCATCATATTAGCAAGGTCCAGGATGCATACCGTGAATGATTTACTGATATCACTGTCAATGACCAAAAAGAGTGGTCTTCTAGTGAAGGGCAACAAGTCACATGGATAAATCCCATTCAAACCTACAATTAAAAAATAATCAGGATTCAGAATTATATACAGCCAAAATATGACACTTGGTTTCAATTTCAAAGGATAAGGTTTAAAACCAAAATAAAATAAAATTGTGTGATGCTCAGAATAGATGATGACCAGCATATATGCCAAGTGTAAACACAAAATACCAGCCAGATGACGGAAATGAAGTGTAACAATTTGCTTCCATATTTAGATAAAAAGAACTGATGCAGCCAACAACCTCTGAGTCACTGTCCATGCCTTGTATAAATATCAATAAAGAACACTAATTCTTTTATTAAGGTACAGATCCACCCCACAAATTCCCTACTCAACAACAAAAAAAAACAGTGTAATACACAAGTGGAGTCTGGGGAAATTCCCTACTCAAGAGCCCAAATTTTACCCACTTTGCTCCCTCGGTGACTCAATCCCCAATATTATGGTTGAAGGTAGAAGCTCTTTGCCAATAGACTACCCTTCATCACAAATGACTTCAATATTTAAGATGATAAAAGGTATGAGCAGAAAAACACCTCCTGACATTGACTTCATTGTCAAATCAAGTTGATATTCCTTGAGTTGATTTTACATACATAACATCAGGATTTTTGTCTTAAATTTTTCTATGTTCTTAAAGCATTTCATGAGTTTCTCCCAGGTCTTCTATCTAGTTTTTGTTAATGAGAGAAAACAATGAACTTTTGCAAAGAAACATGTTGTCCATATGAAAACAAGAATTGATTTTAGAGTGACCTATGCACATCAGCACAACGTAACAAGACCTATGTGCTATTCCACCAGCTGATACTTCTGCAACTAGAGAATGAATACAGTATGTTTTGTGCCTCAAACTGTTCATTTTTGGATCTACATCATGGAGAAAATGTTCAATACCTCCACTGGAACGAGAACCAATGTATAAGCAACTACTCTGCTCACTTAAGCAATTCCCCTTGGCAGAAGTGGGATTTGCGATTTCAAATTCAAAGTTCAGTGAAGATGTAGAGGAGGCCTCTGAGTCGCCAACACGAGACATAAAGCTCCTCCCTGCACCATGGGATGGAGAAGAAAAAGAGTTCTGAGAGCTTCCTGTCACAAATTTAAATTGTTAACAGGATCAGTGTAAGCTGTAAATTAGAGTTTTGAAGGAATAATTATGTCAACATATAAGAGCTTTACACCGTCTACTACCTGCAGCAGACAAATATAGTAAAAGAACTCCATCATGAGATAGCTCCTCACAGTTTGTGGCCAAGACCTGCCAATAATTGGCAAGGTTAACTTTCAATGGAGAATAGTATAGAGAGTACATGCATGAGGAATGCACAGATAAATCCAGGAGCTAAAAATCCTTCTCCATATCCACGGAGGCCATTGGCTATAGTGTTGTTTATGCAATGTTCAATCACCAGCTCTAGATAGAAGGATGCCAACTTTTGCAGTATCATTATAGAAGATATTAAAAGGATATTTAAAAACTTCCACCTAGCACAAAAAAAAATTAATTGCAATAAAGCTCTGAGTAATATTAATAGAGCATATGCTACCAGGAAAATCAAACTAATTTTCCTCAAAAATAAGCAGTTACCTTTCCCATTTCACATTTGTGCTAAAACAAGTTTCGAGATTTCACATTTACCAAGTTAATTAAACTATACTTATAAGGTATTGAAATGTCCGATGAGAGCACAAAAACTACAATTTGCTTTTTCAACAAAAATATTTTTTTGCAAATAGTTGTGTTAGAATATGAATAGGTTTATACAATCCTATTAGAATAGGAATAGGTTTATACAATTCTATTAGAATAGGAATAGTAATAGAAATAGAAATAGGAATACTAAATAGTATCCTACTTGGTAAAGGATTGTATTCTAGGATCTATAAATAGGGTCTCAATGTAATAATGTAAATAACAATAATTCAATAATATTCTTTTCCTATATTTCTCACATGGTATCAGAGCCTCTATGATCTTGGTAAACAATCAAAGAGCTTCCGCTGCCGACGGGCAGCTATTATCCATATATGACGCCTGTCCGGCCAACGATTATGTTATCAAAAGTTGGGTCACTGTGTATCTTTCCGATGACTATTTTCTCATATCTAATTTGTGTAGCACCGTGCCATCATTCCGGTGACTACTTTCCTATATCTAATTTGTGTAGCACCGTGCCATCATTCCGGTGACTACTTTTTCATATTTAATTTGTGTAGCACCGTGCCATTTAATTTGTGTAGCACCATGCCATTTAATTTGTGTAGCACCATGCCATCCTTATGGTGACTACCTTTATTTTGCATATCTTATTTGTGTAGCACCGTGCATCTATCCGGACTACTTTTCATATTTAATTTGTGTAGTATCGTGGATTTTTTCGAACTATTTTCTAGCATCATGTGTCTTTTCAGTGACACCTCAAATTTGATTTGCATAGTTCCATTCGTCTTTCCGGTGACTCCTCAAATCTGATTTGCGTAGGGTTGTGCCATCATTCCAACCCTACCCGTATAATTTTTCTTTTTCAGTAAGGTCGTGCCATCATTCCGACCCTACCCATATTATTTCTCTTTTTCAATGGGGTCATTCCATCAATTCGATCTATCCTATATAATTTCTTTTTCTAGTTGGGTCGTGACATCATTCCGACCCTACCCATATAATTTTATTTCTTAGATTGTGACCACTTTTAGCCATCAAATCTAATACTCCGCATATGAGCATGTTCCGGCCAGTTTTTCGGTGTCTTGTTTAATATCGACTCGTCTATTGATTCCAACATGATCCACATACTTTATACTAGATTTTGAGCACTTACAACAACCGCTGCATTGTGAAGAAGTCTATATAGAGCAACCACCTAATTTTGTTGCTCAGGGGGAGTTTAGTAGCCTTGTATGTTGATTACGTAAGTCACTCTATGGTCTGAAACAGTCTTTGCAAGCTTGGTTTGGAAAGTTCCAACAATGTAATTTTATCACTCCGTGTTTTATTGGCATTATGCATCAAATTCAGTATTTCATGAGAAGACCAAGCACATTGAGATTGATTGTCAATTTTGTGAAGTCGAGTGATCAACTTGCAGTTATCTCATCAAGCCCCTCATCAGTCCTCGTGTTAATTACATTTGTAACAAGCTAGGTACATAAATTGTATGCACTAGCTTGAGGGGGAGTGTTAGACTATGAATAGGTTTATACAATCCTATTAGAATAGGAATAGGTTTATACAATTCTATTAGAGTAGGAATAGTAATAGAAATAGGAATACTAAATAGTATCCTACTTGGTAAAGGATTGTATTCTAGGGTCTCAATGTAATAATGTAAACAACAATAATTCAATAATATTATTTTCCTATATTTCTCACAAGTTGGAAAATGCAACTACTTACCGCTAAATAATTTGTAACAGACGGACGATATAGGATGGACTTGCGAGGATTAGGAGGTAGAGTAGGATCAGATATATCTTGTGAATAATTAACACGACTGGGCCCTGGAGCTCCATTCTGGCCAATACCAGTTCCAACCCCACTTGGAGGAACCCCGCCTGTCTGATAAAATGACCCACTTGGTTCCCATTCCAGACATTGTAGCATTCGGAAAGTATCAAGAGTCAATTCTGAATACTTAACCTGATCACCGCATAGAAAGAAAAGATGAGTGAATATTAATGCAGTTGATCAATATGGATGCAAACATTAAGTTCACTAGTAAACTGCACAATAAACCCAGACACTTCCAATTAGAACAAAAGGTAGGCATGCAAAGGCTCACCTCATTGGGATGGTAGCTGCAGAGCAGTGCATCTCGTAATCTTAGCTTTCTCTTTGCTTCAACAACTTGTGGCAGGCAATCTGGATGAAGGTCCAATACAACACTATATCTCAATGGCCTGATATGCATAAAAGCTGGGTAAGCTTTTCGAAACTTAACTATTTCCTGAACCACCAGCTTCCATTCTTTAAAATCAGTTTCCTGGAAACAATTCCATCTAAAAGTCATTCATCTATGCATAGAATATTTGTTCTTTCCCTATCACAACATGTAGTGAGCAAGGGACCAAGCTAAGCATGTGGAAACAGGTCATAGCATACAAAGGGAATTCATATCATTCAGCCCACTAAACGATAACTCCATCAATGGAAATGGACATTTGGGAAATTGTCACTTCTGTGTTTGGTAACAAACTTTACCTGAATAAAAGGCAGTTCACCAACTTAATGGTTCAGTAGAATATTGGAATTTGAATACTCTTACCACTTCAAAGAAGCCCGATTACTCCTTTAAAAAAAAACCACATCACATGATAAAAGCTGATGGTTTCATCTAAATCCCATAACAGCAGCCACTTCCCATGGCAGGAAAACAGATCGTACATTTTAGACCCTGAACACGCCACATATTTTTGTTGAAGGCACAAAGTAAAAAAAAATAGAATTTTTTTTTATATGCATGTGTGAACAGAGGTCCAAATTATAAAGATAATTGACCATTTGACTCTGACATGCTACACATGGTGCCTTCCTCCAGTCCTAGCAATTTTTCATACAATTATGGCAAACCAAAATATTACATGTAGTGGAACGGTACGTATGAGCTTGTGTACAAAACAATTAAGAATCATGGTCACTGACCTGGAACGCCCTTTTACATTCATCAAGCAACATTTTCAGCTGATTTACCAATTGAAAAACCATATCATGTCGATTCAAAACCAAACAAACTGTCATAAACCGAGCAAGAAACCGAAGTTGCTTGTTGGAAAGATTAACATCCTGAAACATCGCATCTTTAAAGTACTCCCTAGTCAACACTGCCTCATAAAAGATATACGACTCAGATAAATAGCTGGCCTCACTTGTCCTCATGTACTGGCCAAAATAAAGCTGACCAATTCTAGATGCAATATCCCCAATCTCCCATCTCTTGAGACCAGCTTCCACCAACTTCTGTCGATTCTCTTGTTGAAACTTCCATAATTGTGTGTATACCTTGAAAACCTTATAGAAGTATGTATCATACCTTATATTACACAACCACCCAAATTAAAGACTGTCAAAAGACAATACATTCTTTATACAAATCAAAGTAGAAACATTAAAACTGCAGAGGATAGAAACACGAAAATCATCTACAGACTACAGTGTCCTTCTTGCTATAACGTAAAATGTTTTCCATGATTAATTATTTCCTGGTACTTGGTTGCACAAAAATATCATTTTTTTAGACGAGTCATTGAAGTATTGAAAATATTTTCCTTAAGAACAATATGTTACATGAAATAGTGGAAAACAGCCTATACTCTTTAAGTGAAATTCCATTGCACTTGTGCTCCATATGCTCTCGCTACTAATCAACCTGTAACCATTATTTTCCTCTTTACTAAATCTAATTATCACTAAACGCCATCACTATTCTGTGTCACATTTATATGTCCAACCAAACACCAAAATCGAAAATTACCAAGTACAATGTTTTCCAATAAAAAATCATTCTTTAAATTATTCCAAATAGGGCTCTAATCATCTTGATGCTAATACACTAAACTGATAGAAATTACTCCTAACCTGTTCATTTAGCATCATTATTTACTGATAGTCATGGTTGATTACTAAAAGGGGTATTTCATCTTCCCCATTGAAATCCCTAAAATTATACAATTCATTTAAGCATGTCACAGTATACTGCAATCATTAGCATCATCAATAAACAAAAACGCCCATATGGGTTCTTCAAGATCATCAAAATTATGGGGAAATTGAAAAATTGGGGTCAAGTGTCAGACCTGTTACGTTGGTAGTAAGGCAAATCTCGAATTTTTGAGAACTTCTTGTCAGCTTTGGCAACAAGGGTCCAATAAACTTCGCTGACTGGTATATTATTGCTGCTGCTGTTACTGTTTTGCTGAGACATTCTTCCAATCTTCCTAATACTTCCCTCTTTAGATACTCAATTGAATGAAAGAGTAAAATGCAAGGGATTCAAAATTTGCTGCCATTGATTCTTTGGTAGAAAAAAAAAAAGTCTTCAATTTTTGTTCAACTTTTTAGTATCAGTTCGGGCCGCTGATAAGAAGGTCGATTTCTTAGGGCATGTTTTGAGTTTTATGTTATAAATGGCATTTTGGGACATTTTATTTGTAATTCTCTCATTACTTTCAAAAAAATTATCTTTTCGGAAATTTCTAAGTATGACAAATTCAAATAATTATAATAATTAAATTTTATTTAATTATATTAGTATTGTTACAGAAAATATTTATGAGCTCACTAAAATTAATTATTGTGTCAAATAAAGACTAACTTAGACATGATTTGATGAAGCAAGTTTAAAGTCGATTTTAATGTTTAAATCAAAATAACTATTGACGTATATTGTAACAAATTAAATTCGAAAAATAAAATGAGCTGTAGTTAATGATAAAATCTATAACATTTTTGTGTTATATCTTGATGCTCCTTTATTACCAGGCAAACAAATTAAAGGATGGGGCATGACAATATGATTGTCACCTCAATTATAGGATACATTGTCCCCCTCTTTGAAGGTAGTCATTTATAAGGCTTACTAAGGAGTTCTCTTGCCATGTTTAATTTATCAACAAAACATAACAAAAAATCTTGTTTATTTGCTTCTTTTCATGAGAAGCAAATGAAATTTATCTATGAAACTGATTTTTTTCCGTTTTAAGTGTAGTCATTAACCTTTTGTTCTTTCGTGTTTGAGGATCAAAACGGTTTTAATTGTTTAGAAAATTGAAAAAAGAATGCATATTAATGCATTATTCTATATGCTAGCTTTTATTGATAAATATATATATATATACTAGATATAGGACCCTGTGCCAGCACGGGGCCCAATATATATTATTTTTTAATTTTAATTTATGTCATATTATGAAATTTGAGAAGTTATTGAAATTTTTATATGATTTTAAAAATATTTTAAATTTTTAGTTATTGTGATTTGTAGTACTTTTTTTTAACATAATTTTGAAAATAATATTTATTACTCTGTTTGTTCTAATTTATGTGGCACACGCAGAATTTCAAATATTAACCATTTTTTATATGTCTCTTTAATATATTAAGTTGTTAATTATTGTATTTTATAGTACATTTTGAACCTAATTTTTTAATAATATATGTTATTTGCCATGTCCCAATTTATGTGGCATTAATTGATCGATTTGTTGGAGTCGAGAGATTTATTTTGTTAATTATTGTAATTTATAGTTTTTTTTTCCGTCAATTTCAAACAATATATGTTGTTAATTGATAGAATACTTTTAATGTAATTTTTAAAAAAAATATGTGTGACTCTCCATGTCCCAATTTATGTGGCACATGTAAAGTTTTGACAATTAACCAAAATTTTAATACATTTAAAAATATATTTTTAAGTCGTTAAATTTTAAGTAATTTAAATTGTTATATTATTTATTACAATTTATAATACTTTTAAAGTAGTTGAAATATTGTACTATTTATTATGATTTATAACACTTTTTTTTAATTTATGTCATATTATGGAATTTGAGAAGTTATTGAAATTTTTATATGATTTAAAAAATAAAAAAAATTGTTAGCTATTGTGATTTGTAGTACTTTTTTTTAACATAATTTTGAAAATAATATTTATTACTCTATTTGTTCTAATTTATGTGGCAGATGCAGAATTTCAAATATTAACCCTTTTTTATATGTCTCTTTAATATATTAAGTTGTTAATTATTGTATTTTATAGTACATTTTGAACCTAATTTTTTAATAATGTATGTTATTTGCCATGTCCCAATTTATGTGGCATTAATTGATAGATTTGTTGGAGTCGAGAGATTTATTTTGTTAATTATTGTAATTTATAATTTGTTTTTCGTCAATTTCGTCGACTATTTTTTTTATTAATTATTGTAATTTATTGTTTCTTTTTCGTCAATTTCAAACAATATATGTTTATCATATAATCCATTTTATGTGGTACCAATAGAATTTAGAGAGTCAATTAAATTTTTTATATAAGTTTTAAATAATTAAACTGTTAATTATTGTAATGTATAGTATTACTTATATTATTTTTAAATATATTTAAATATTATATGTTAGGTTTTTTATCCTAATTTATATGGCATTGATAGAATTTAAAGTGTCAAATAATTGTTAATTATTGTAATAGATAATATGGAGTATTTAAGTCATTTATAGTATAGTAATTAATATATAATATGTAGTATTTAATTGTTATATTATGGAATTTGAGAAGTTATTGAAATTTTTATATGATTTTAAAAATATTTTAAATTGTTAGCTATTGTGATTTGTAGTACTTTTTTTTTATATATAATTTTGAAAATAATATTAATTACTCTGTTTGTTCTAATTTATATGGCACACGCAGAATTTCAAATATTAACTATTTTTAATATGTCTCTTTAATATATTAAGTTGTTAATTATTGTATTTTATAGTACATTTTGAACCTAATTTTTTAATAATATATGTTATTTGCCATGTCCCAATTTATGTGGCATTAATTGATAGATTTGTTGGAGTCGAGAGATTTATTTTGTTAATTATTGTAATTTATAGTTTTTTTTCGTCAATTTCAAACAATATATGTTGTTAATTGATAGAATACTTTTAATGTGATTTTTAAAAAAAATATGTGTGACTCTCCATGTCCCAATTTATGTGGCACATGTAAAGTTTTGACAATTAACCAAAATTTTAATACATTTAAAAATATATTTTTAAGTCGTTAAATTTTAAGTAATTTAAATTGTTGTATTATTTATTACAATTTATAATGCTTTTAAAGTAGTTTAAATATTGTACTATTTATTATGATTTATAACACTTTTTTATTTATTTATGTCATATTATGGAATTTGAGAAGTTATTGAAATTTTTATATGATTTAAAAAATATTTTAAATTGTTAGCTATTGTGATTTGTAGTACTTTTTTTTAACATAATTTTGAAAATAATATTTATTACTCTCTTTGTTCTAATTTATGTGGCAAATGCAGAATTTCAAATATTGACCCTTTTTTATATGTCTCTTTAATATATTAAGTTGTTAATTATTGTATTTTTTAGTACATTTTGAACCTAATTTTTTAATAATGTATGTTATTTGCCATGTCCCAATTTATGTGGCATTAATTGATAGATTTGTTGGAGTCGAGAGATTTATTTTGTTAATTATTGTAATTTATAGTTTCTTTTTCGTCAATTTCAAACAATATATGTTGTTAATTGATAGATTTTTTGGAGTGGACTATTTTTTTTATTAATTATTGTAATTTATTGTTTCTTTTTCGTCAATTTCAAACAATATATGTTTATTATATAATCCATTTTATGTGGTACCAATAGAATTTAGAGAGTCAATTAAATTTTTTATATAAGTTTTAAATAATTAAGCTGTTAATTATTGTAATGTATAGTATTACTTATATTATTTTTAAATATATTTAAATATTTTATGTTAGGTTTTTTATCCTAATTTATATGGCATTGATAGAATTTAAAGTGTCAAATAATTGTTAATTATTGTAATAGATAATATGGAGTATTTAAGTCATTTATAGTATAGTAATTAATATATAATATGTAGTATTTAAGTGGAAGGTGGTGAGGCCCACTTATATAGTTTGATAAATATATTGGATATTAGTAGTGATTTATAGTATAGTAATTAATAATATATAATATGTAGTATTTAAGTGGAAGGTGGTGGGGCCCACTTATATATTTTATAAATATATTGGACATTAGTAGTGATCTTATTGGATCATTGATAGTCATTCCTAGACTCTTCTATAATATAATAATATATATATTAATCTCAGATCACTAAGGGTAGATATTAAGACTAAACAAGATAATCTGACTCTGAATATACATAGCTTAATTTAGGACAACATTATTCTCTGAAGAAGGAAGGGGCTTTCATCTATCATCTCACAATTAAGCATATGGTGCCAAAAGTATACTTTGTGACAGCATTTAGTCCGATAAACTTTTAGTGCACTTATGAGTTAGCTTCATTAAAGATTGATCACGTACCTTAGAGGTTTTGGAAGGTCAAATACAGATGAGCCCAAAGATAGAGATGAACCTATGTGGAAGGAGGGGGTGGGATCACTGGACCGCGTTAACTTCGAAAAAATATTATTATCATTTAAAAAAAATGCTAGGCACCTTAAAATATAGTTGCCAGCTGAGGGCACTAGTCAAATATGTTGCTCAGTGTTTTAGACCAAGTAAATGTCGTCAAGTAATGTCATGTAGTTCATATGCATGTTTAATAAATAAAATTTGAGAAGTGATATCGTGTGACACTACTTTGACTAACGCGTGTCTGCAGCCCATGACTACTGGTGTGCCATCGTCTTCCGAGTTTTGATTCGCCTCTCCACAAAAATACTCTTATTAATTAATAGTGAGATATTATTTGTTTTGAATCAAATTTGCACGTTTTTTTTTCTTAAAAAGGTTCCATATCATTAAAAATATTTTCACAACATATACATATTTTCTTTTTCTTTTCAACTATCAATACAAGAGTTCACACTGACACTTCCAATAGATCAGATATACAATTTTTTTGTTATTTTGTGTGAGTGTGGGGGGCGGGCGGAGGGAGGGGGAAGTCTTTTTTTTTTTACCAAATAAAGCAAATAAGTTGAGACATATTGTCTCAAATGCGTCTTGCACGTTGTTGCTCCTTGGCCCATCAATAATATTTGATCTTATACTTAATCATATATACGTATGTAGGTTAAGTTAAAGTAATTTTAAAACCCTAATCACAACTTACATTTTTTTTAAAAAGCAAATTAATTATGATGTCAATTGTTTGGCTGAATGATGCACGAAACGTGCAAGAATATTGATCTAGGACGTACGATTTAATTACTTTGAAGTTCAATTAACAAATATTAGATAAACTTTCTAGATGGAGGATTAGGTGTACCAACAAATCATTGTACAAATAATATGAATTACGTATATACTAGTTGCATGCCTGTCATGTCATGAACCTAATTAAGCAAATAATTCTTATATTTATGATTATTATTGCCTTTTGTTTTTTATAGTCAACCTCAGAAAAGATGAATAAGTAGAATTAAGGTGCAAATTTCTCATAAGTGATACGAAATTCAAGTAAAATAGTTATTATCTCACAAAGTTATTTTTTTTTTTTTGTTGTGTTAAAAATTAGAACTAAGAAAATAAAAATGACTTTATGAGATAATAACTGACCATTTGAAAAATCAACTCTAACACCAAGGTAAAGTTCATATTTTGCAATTAATTCTAAAGATAAGATAGAAAACACCAAGGTTTTTCATGTCATATCAATTTTCTTGTGATAATGTATATATATATATATGCCTTTAGAGTACAAACTCTACGACAAATAACATAGTACTAGTAAATAAATGTTAACGTTAAGTTACATTGTAAGTATTTCTTCATTCTTAACTAGAGGACTAGTATATGATCCACAAATTGATAAGCTCAAATTGAGAGAAGAAAAAGTATTAGTAATGCAATATAATATGATTACGCGCACTAAAAACGTGACTTGTACATCTTGTGCATGAGTAATTCTTCGATAATACTGGTAATTCTTCACTAAAATGTAATTACAGTATATACATATTTCTTATTAATGGCATAAGTATCGGCTCACTAAAATTTTAATGGATAAAAAAAACGTTTAATATATGTACGTGTTAGGACAAAGCCTCTATTTCTACAACTTATTATAAATAATATATATACTTGTAATGTATGACTATATACACCAAAATGTAACTTGTATATACTCCTGATCCACTTAAGATTTTTTTTTTTTCATCTAACATTGGTGTTTTGTCTAATTTATGTGTATTTCGGCTGTTCTAGGATAACATACATGGATTTTATCAGAGGTTTTCTAATTTATCCTCGTGTATTTCCTACTAAAAATACATTCGGGAGTGAATACTTGACGAACGATTTTAAAGTAGACTCTTTATTTATTAGTAAATAAATAATATCATCACCTTTTATGATTCACTAAATTTATTTCAATTTCAAAAAAACGAAACAAGCGGAAAGTGAAAAAGGAAAAAGAGAAAGAAGGGACCTGGCAAGAAACAAACCGTACATAGCTACAAAGTACAAATGCAAACTATTCCCCTTAATATTCTCATTGTCTTCAAGAATCTTTATTTCCATCATTATATTCGTTGAAAACTATAGTGGGATATTTTCTTATTGTTTTACAGTTACTTTTTATTCATTTTTTATTTGATAGCTCCATGACTTTATATGAAGATCACAATTTTCCATCAGTATAATTTTAACGAGTACAATATGTCTTTGTTGAGAATGTTATCATGTAATTATGATAAATAAACTAATGCTATATATTGTTATTACTTAATGTTAATATTTCTTATCATGTTGATTTATTACTATTTCATTACAATTAATTAATACAAATTTATTTAAATACAAGGACTAAATCTCAATTTGCTTTTCTATTTTCCTTTTGGAACTGTAGTAGATGCTATTTTTTTTCTTTTGCCTAGGAAAGCAACATCTATAATATTTTATAAATAAATATTAAAACTTCTGTAAGCTACAAGTTAGGTTTCTTTTAATATTCATTGGTCAACTAAAACTCTTGGAAGGTGTAACAAACTTAGATTTAGAAATATAAACTAAGATTTAACAATCAATTTATTACAACTCAGGTTATATTTAGTTGCTTTTTCCTAAATTACCCAAGATCCAAAAATAGATCAAACTATAATACATACATCTAATGTCTCTCTATATCATACACTACATGTGCATTATAGGTGTTGTACCTTGTGCTTTAAGCTATATGTGTATATGTATTCTATTAAAATTTCTAGATTATTTTCCTTCTTTTTAGTTCTTTCTTTTAGGGCCAAGAGGGGGTATGAATAGGAGAAAAAGGAAATACTATTGATGAAATTTGAAAGCTGAGTTTTGTTCATTCAATGAGATAGGACTTTAGTTTTTCACTAGAAGCTAAGCCTAGAGTTATAGATCAGAACTGGAGCATTTTGTATATTTTGTAATAGGCATAATACATAAATATACTCTTTAACTTGACTTCAGCTGACATTTATACCCTCCAACTTTGGGTGTGCACAAGTAAACTCTTAAACTTGTATAAATATTGAACAAATAGACACACATGTCCTACGTGACATAATAAATGTAGGACGCCACATATGTCACAAAATTGCTATGGAGGATGTCACGTAGGACAAATGTGTTTGTTTATTTAATTTTATACAAGTTTAAATGCCTACTTGTACACACTCAAAGTTGGAGGGCGCAGAGTTGAAGCCAAGTTAAAGGGAATATTTATGTATTATGACTTTGTAATATTTGGGTGACTTTCTTTAGTGGACAAAACAATAGTGAATTGATTTTCTTGATTTGGAGGTATATGCCCTGCACATATCTTATCCTAATTTGAGAGCCCCAACTAACTTGTATCTTATTGTTCAACAAACAATCATCTCTTATTTTTAAAAATAGAAGTCTATACTAAAAGCAAGAAAATCGAAGAAACAAGATGAGCTTGGGGAACTTAAAAAGGAATTACCAAAAGTTGAAAGAATCTGAATTCTGAATTGACACCTCAACTTCACCTACTTTGCTTCCCTTTCCATCTAAGCCCCCTTAGTTTACACTCCTTCCCAACAACAAAAGAGCATAACAAGGCAAAAACATTTGATGGGGTTCTTTCTTTTGCTCTCTTTGTTTGAGAAAAATGGAACCTTTCTTGATTCTAAGTGCTACTAGTTAGGCTTATAGTGCAAAGTTTTTTTTGTTTTTTTTTTAAACATGGGATCTATTGGAAATACTAATCCATGGGCACCTTATGATAGTTATAAAGATTGTTCACAAGGGATTTGTAGTGTTTATTGTCCACAATGGTGTTACTTTCTTTTACCTCCTCCTCCTCCTGATGATGAAGATGCATCAGATGATTCAGCCACAGCTTTCTCCCCTCTCATCATAGCGATCATCGGTATCTTGGCAAGTGCTTTTCTTCTTGTTAGTTACTATACCATCATTACTAAGTATTGTAGGAGGAGGAGGAGCAGAAATGGTGCAACAGAGTTGGAAGCTAATCAAAACGAGACGCCTCAAGATCAGTGGCAACTTGCTACTGTTGCTGGATTGGATGAGTCTACCATCAAGGCTATCACAGTGTGTAAGTTCAAGAAAGGTGAAGGATTGGTTGAAGACACTGAATGTGCTGTTTGTTTGAGTGAGTTTCAAGAAGATGAGAATCTTAGGCTTTTGCCTAAATGTAGCCATGCTTTTCATCTCCCCTGTATTGACACTTGGTTGAAATCTCATCCAAATTGCCCTCTTTGTAGAGCTAATGTAGTATCTCCTCCTGCTCCTAGTACTACTAGTAGTCGTCCGTCATTGCCTCCTCCTATTCCTTCTCCAATGACCATAAATGCTCTTCAATTTCAAAGACAAAATGACTTGATATTGGTGGTGGATCATAATCATGATCATGATCACGAAGGAGTACTACATCGCGATGAGGTTGTAGTTACCATTGTTTGTGATGATGATGTTTCAACAAAGAACAATTCAGGGGAGAATTCTGAATTCAGTGGAAATAACAGAGTTGGAAATGAATTCAGAAGATCAACCTCTTTAAGTGCATTTTCAGGACAACATCTTTTTGTGTGCAATCCTGTTTCAATGAACAGATCTGTCTCCACAGGAAGATTCATATTTTCTTGAAACATATTTTAAGTCTTGGCTGAAACTCTGTAAATTCTTGAAGTATACCAACACTTGATGAAATTTAATGAAGTCTGATTTTTCTTCAGTTCTGGAGTGACTATCTGATAAAATGTAGAGTAGTAACTTATACTAGTATTTACAATTTTTTGTTATTAGAACTATGTCAAATATATTGTTCAAGCTAGATCTTTCATATTGTGACTAGTAAGAACAAATTTGTCGCCAAGAGTCATCAAAAACATGCCTCCCCACCCACCCACTATAGTGTTCTAGCTAGAAATGTTCTTATATTATTTGGATCGTTTGGTTCGCAGACTAAATTATTCAGAATTATAGTTGCGTGATTTTAATTTCTGAACTAATTTATTTCATCCGAAAGATGGGATAAAATAGTAGTACCAAGTTGGAAGGGATATAGTACCAAATGATCCCTTACGGTTTAGACCATATAATTAACAAGCATCACCCCATCATAATTCATACTAATTACCAATGCTTATTTACGTGCAATATCCAAACCGGACAACACCAACACGAGCTCTCTTGTTCCTTTTTCAAGTATTTGATTACTAGTTCAATGTAGCTTTTTCTTTATAGGTATCAAAACTCCTTAATTAAGGTTAAGATTACCTAATCAAGATTATTTAGAGGGATAAGCGCAGTTGGTAAGCTAATCTACTAACCTCCCTTACCCCATTTCGACCCAAGAAAGTCTGATAAATGACAAGTTTTAATCATCTCATGGCCAAACACCTACTAAGTCTAGCTAGGAAGCCTCACACTTTCTAAATTATATATGATGAGCTCTATCTTTACTTTAATTAATTAAGTTTTACCTCTTCTTTTTTGGGTTTAATTATTTGGTATCTATAGTACAATTTACTATCCCAACTAATTTAAATTCGAGTCCTTAAGGCTCATGAAGAGGAAATTGCTTCCTAATTCCATTTCTAGTGCATGCTTGACCGTGAAGCTTTTAGTTAAGGGGATAGGCATTATAGTATCACTAGATAATGGATACATGTGAATCCAATCTCAAGGCTTAAGATATCACACATCAAATTTTTTAGGACGTTCTTTTCATTGAGTGACAACTGACAAACACATTTGCATATTGAAGACGTAAGTCAATTATATATTTATTCAATTATATAACGAGTGTGTTTACGAATTGGAAGCTTGATAATCTTATTTATACATGTATCTATATTTAAGCATACCCCACTTTCGATTTTTGTGTTTTTAGGGATCTTTACGTTGAAAAATTTAAAAGGATTGATTAATTAATTAAAGAGACCATGATAGGTATGTTCCCAAATCTCATCTTGGGAGGTTTTCCTTATGATACATGAAAATGTGTTGTATCAAATTAATCTAGGAAGTAAGCATTTCGATATGCCATAAAAGGCTACGAGTAGGAGGGGTGTCAAAACTAACAAATTCGAAAACAAATAAATTATATTTATGTAATCGAATTTATTATTAGATTTTAAAGTAAAATTATTGTTTTGAATAATGTAAATTCATAATCCCACTGAAATCAAAGTAAAATAAAATTGAACCAAAATAACCGCAAATAATTTTTTATATATAAATATATTTTATATGTTAAATTCAAAATAGAAACATTAAGAATATTAATTCCAATTTTGAGGGACTATTTAGGAATTTAGCGGATTTAGAATAGATATATTTGTTACATTAGTAAGTACAGAGACCGACATTGTAAAATCGTGTAACTAGATGTACCAATTTGTACATTAGACAAATTACGCGTCTTTTCCCCAACATTCCAACTACTATAACACCAGCTACGGCTTCTTCACTGTTCTTCATTCTTGATTTCTTCAACAAAACGCAATTTGTTCCTCGGAGATGGTGTTACACAATAAGCTTTCTACTTGTTGTATATCTCATGAGTTCTATAAAGTTGCTACGAACAACCCCAACAAAATTGCAGTCATTCAAGCTTGTGGGGGTCTCAAAATCGCCAAAGAATTTCGACTTTCTTGCAGTGAAAATGGCGACCAAGATACCCGGGAGGAGTTTCAAGAGTTTGTTTCTTCCAAAAGGAAGTCGGTTAATCCCCCGGTATACGAAGGTGATCAGTGCTTCACGTTTTCCGAGATATTGTCCGCCGTTGATTCTCTTAGTTCACGGCTCCGATGCATTCTTGATGGTGGTGATGACCCCAATCTTGTGAAACCCTCTTCAGGTAACTGAAATTTGTGATTTTAAGTGGGGTATTATGAATTAACGGTACGATGAAGAAAATATGGTGTTAATGTGTGTCTAAGTTACTGATATTTGTGATATTAACTACGGTTTTACTGAATTAAGATTAAGTTTTCTTTCCTTATTTATGGAGTAAACCAAGATTCTTCTTTCTGTAGTAATTTGTGAACATATGTATCTTGATCTAGTTCGGAGAATGATTCTTGCTTAATTGTTACCTTTCCTACACTCGAGGGCTCGACGTACTGGTGAATGTGAATATATTGTGCGTGTTGTATCAGTGGTTTCTTGAATTTTTATATGTTGTGCGTGTTGTAGCAGTGGTTTCTTGAATTTTTTTTATCTTGTACCTGTTGTAGCAGTGGTTTCTTGAATATTTTATATCTTGTGCGTGTTGTAGCAGTGGTTTCTTGAATTTTTTATATCTTGTGCATGTTGGTTTCTTGATTTTTTTATATCTTATGCATGTTGCAGCGGTAGTTTCTTGAAGTTTTTTTTGGCTTTCTAATTTTGCTTTAGATAACTTTTACCTTCTTAATTTTTTTTTTTGTTGCTTTTAGAATAAGGTCTATGCTATCTGAAATTGAGCAACTTTGCCAAAAGGTTAATGGATGGTCCTATCTTACCCGCCATTTGGAAAAAAGTCTCTTTTTGCCTTTGGCCCTTGACGGAGCTCCCACCCGAGTCTAATGATAGACAGTACTCAAAAGTTGGAACATTGTTCTCTAAGATTCTGGACCAAAAGAATAATGGAGGGAAAATTGAGCAAAATCAGATGGCACAAGGGCAAATTCAGATAGTTTCCCTTAATCTGTGTTTACAATGATTCCTAAATGAATGTGAAAATGTTATATCCATTTCCTTGAAATTTTTTGGTTTTATAGAATCCTTCCGGATGTTGTTGATTGCTTTGTGAGTAAACTAATTAGGCATTGCAACTTTTCATGGTTAGTAGTTAATATGCATCAAACTGCAAATGACTGCAGTTCCAAGGACCAGTTAATTGTGGGGTCTTCTGATCGAGGTTTAGAGCAGTATACACAGCTGCTCCATAAAACATATATCCCAAAAGTAGTTGGAATATATATGGAGCCTTCAGTTGTGTACATTGTTTCTGTTCTATCGGTTTTGAGGTGCGGAGAAGCATTTATGCCATTAGATCCATCATGGCCAAACGAAAGGATATTATCGGTAATATCTTCTTCAAAAGCTGATCTTATTGTGGGCTATGAATCTTCAGTTGACAGAACTTGTCACCAGCTTGATAAATTACGATGGCTCATTCATAAAGGCAGTAATCCCGTTTTTTATATGTCAATAGAGGATGTCATCCGAAAAAAATCTGACTCATTGTTAGCATGGCCTTGTGAAAGTGAAAGGTTGAGGTCATTCTGCTACTTAATGTACACATCTGGATCCACTGGAATACCCAAGGGGGTATGTGGTACTGAAGTAGGTGAGTTGTACATCCTTGAGAATGTTTAACCATTTCTCATCAATTTATATTGTCACTGTACAAACTATGCTTTTATCGTTCAGTTTTACTTAGGCATTAGTTCAATTTATTTTATCATACACTTGCAGGTCTTCTGAACCGCTTCTTGTGGATGCAAGGATCATTTCCCTTTCAAAAAGAAGAAATCCTTCTTTTCAAAACATCCATAAGCTTCATTGACCATTTGCAAGAATTTTTAGGAGCTATACTTGCTAATTGTACATTGATCATACCTCCTTTCAATCAGCTGAAGGACAATATATTTTGTGTAGTCAATCTCTTACAGGTATATGTGAACAGTTTATTTACCCTTTGAATTTCTTGTTACTTGGCAGTGCATTTCAAAGGGTGTGAATTTTTTTTCTCATTTGGTTGCCAACAACAGTAGGGGCTTTCCTATCCATTAACCAATTGCTTATTCTAACGATTACAAACATAAAGCAAGTATTTTCACTCAGGTGCTGCCGGATGGAAGGGTCTTGACTCTTGAGAGTATTGGGTGCTTGGTGATCTTGTAGAATCTATATCTGAGTAAATGAATTACAGCCTTCAACTTCCATGTCACTGCTTCAGTGATCAATTAACTTCCTCTACAATTTTTTTAGACTTCTATATCTAGTATTTGCATGAGTTCCTCCATTTATTTTTACCATAGCTTCTGTATTGGCTGGTGTAAATTCTGCAATAAGCTGAAATACTACTGGACAAAATCCATCACTCTCTCTCTCTCTCATACACACACACACACACACACACACACTTAAGACGGGGGAAGGGTGCTTGTACAACTCTTATTTTCTTTCAATTTTCGGTATTATATAATCTAGATTACTGTTATTGGTAATAATTGCATGAAGTCCAAGTGGGGGTAATGTTCACTTTGTGAATCCATGATTAGAAAATTTTCAAATATTGCAAGAAAAAAGATTCGTGACTATTCTTCGTTGTTTTCTGCACACCGATAGTGTGTTTTACTGAAAAAAAATTAAGCTACCTTCATTGGATGGATTTCTGGTTGTTCTATAACAGGCTCTGGTCTTGGTTGGGAATCTTTACTCTTCTCTTTTGCATTTACTCTGCCTGCCTTGGATCTTGAATCTCTTCTCTGGCTGGTCACTGATTTATCTTTTGCAAACTGAAAATTGAGCCACCTTTCTTTCTTTCTGATGCAGAGGACAATTTTGCCATATACTCATTAGGGAAAAGGGTCAGATTTGTCTTTATATTATTTAAAATTGAGCAACTTTTCCCTCAGTTATACTTTGGGTTTAATTTTACCCCTCCCCCGGCGAAAAGTTTCGTTTTTTCCTGGACCCCTAATGTCGCTCCAACTTTTATCTAATTGAAAACATAGTCGGGAGGGGTAAATTTGTACCTTTTTCTCGAAGTATCTTGACACCCATTTCATGCTAGAGCTCCCTTAATGTCAAGGGGAAATACAACACGATTTTCTAACAAGGGTGTGAATGGACCCAAGGTATGACGGAGGATGAAAATTTCGGATAGAGTAGGGGGGAATTTGGACCTTTTCCATTTTCTTTGTTCTTTCCCATACTATGAGAGCATTGTATCTTTAAAAAATTCCATTATTTTTTCCATCATTTATCTTCAGGAATATTCTATTAGCAGGCTTGTGGCAGTTCCATCTCTTATAAGGGCGATTCTTCCTGCTCTGCATAGCATGCATTATCCTACAGCTCAGATCTCCTTAAAACTTCTAGTGCTAAGTGGTGAAATTTTTGATATTTCTCTGTGGAAGATGCTGGTCAAGTTGCTACCCCAGACTTCTGTTCTTAATATATATGGAAGCACAGAGGTAGATTTCTGTCTGTGTGATAACTTTACCAATGTTCAAAAAAAAAAAAAAAAAAAGATTTCTGTCTGTGTGATTTATTTTTGGGTTAATTATATCCTTACAACTTATAATATTGAATAACTTGGAAGGAAAAAAGACTCCATGTCCATCGTTGTGAGTTACTATTTGGTCACTTGTGTTCTGGTAGTTATAATAATTCACTTGAAAAGAGAAACTTTGAGTAATGCTTGCTCATATCAAACAAGATGCTGATTTTCTTCACCCTTTTATTTGTACCAACTTTTGTACTCAATAAAATCACTTTAGTCTGGAGTTGAAAGATGGGAAACTTATGTTCGTTATTGAATTTTAGTGCTTGTGACCGTAATCCGTGCATATTAGCCTTTAAGCTGGATGATCTGAGTTTAATGCTGGCTCTCTACTTTTTGGTATACATCTTGTATATGGGAGATTTTCCATATTGATTGAATTTTTTTTTTTTTACCTCTCATAAAGAATATCTGTGATTTGAGCTAGTACTCTTCTTTTGCTCATGCGGTTAACTAAGTTGAATTGAAATGATATAGCCACTTTGGTTTTGTCCCCCTTTGTTGAATTGCCCTTCTACAACCACTTCCCCGAACCTCCTCTGGATCATGGGGGTGGAATCTTAGCCGGGGGGGGGGGAATGCATGCTATAAAAGGAGGTTACAGCGGATGGTTTTGGGAACACATAGGAAGAGCCTGGAGACCTTAAAATTTCCAGCTTTATTTAGTTTTACTCCAACCATAGATATGTGTATGTGCAGTTGGCTCGTTTACAGCTGATTGAAGTTTACACATAACAATTGCAGTAATTGTAGTGCCTGAAAACAGTAACCTCCCCCCCGCAAAAAAAAAAATGAAGAAAGAAGAAAAGAGAGAAACAGAGAAAGGTGAGAATTAGTGAAAGAATTCATTTGCTAGGTTAGTTATGCTGGAGTTTGGTTTTCTTCATTTTTAGTTGCAGCTGGCTGGTGCTGCTATGAACAACTTATTGATCAGCATATTGATCACTACACATAACTTATACATTATAGTTAGTATTGCATGAAGGTGATCCTTTCAAACTTAGATTCCATGCTTTTAGTGTGATTATAGACACATTCTGTATAGTGTACACCGGTTATGTTTATGGAGCAACTTTATTTGTGAGTTTGAGATATGATTTTTGCCAAGCCTATCCACTCATTTTTTTTTGAACTTGGTAAGGTTGTATTGTATCACAAAACAGTACATGGGTTGTACTGAAACCTTATATACAAAAGCCCCAAATTCTTACTGCTCTATGGCTAAATTGAGTCTAAAACATCAATTATAGAGACAGTATCATTTGAGTATAATTGATTACACCAAAAACATAATAGTAAAATGCAGTTGAGCTTCACTTTCTGCACACGATTTTCTATGCTCTCAAAACACCTAGAGTTCCTCTCTTTCCATATTGCCCACCATATTGAAGCAGGGATAAGTCTCCATCTGCCTCTGTCTTTTGCCAGTACTCCTGCTTCCTCCCAGCTCTTTAAAGCCTCTGAAACTTTCCCAGGCATAGTCCAGGAGATGCCTTTGTGACTCAAAAAAATCCTCCATAATTGTTGAGTGTACTTGTAGTGTAGAAACAGATGATTTACATTCTCTAAAGTCTTTCCACAGAGAAAGCATCTAGAGCATAAGGTTATCCCTCTCTTCATGACATTGTCTTGAGTAAGAGCTGCTTCCTTGGCCAACAACCAGACAAAGCAAGATCCCCTGTATCTACTCATTTAATTTATAGGTAATGTTTGGAACACCTTCGAGGATCCCCTGTATGAGTGTTTTGGGAAAAGAATAGGCTGCACAACTTGCAAATTTTTTTATTTTTTTATTTTTGAAAAGGTAACTTGTATTATAAACACAGGAATACTCAGGATGTATTCCAGTAATACCTACAATCAGAAATACAACAGTGTTGCTGTTTTCCTATGAACTCCTTAAGGACTCTAACATACTAGTGATATCCTCATCTTCATGAGGATATTCATGTTTACACCAAAAATAGAAAAGAGCTAAACAATTCAGCTTCATCTTCTCCATAGAGCAGCTCTTGTTCTCAAAACATCTTTGATTCCTTTCCAGCCAAATAGTCCACCAAATGCAGGCTGGGACAATCTTCCATCTCTCCTTGTGCCCCGACTGATTTCCATCCCGATTCCAACATGCCAAAGCTTCCTTTATGTTTCCTGGCATAGACCAACTGATGCCCCTTTTATTGATGAAAATTTGCCAAAGTTTCACTATCTCCTTACAGTGTAAAAAGAGATGATTTATTGTCTCTGTCTCACATTCACAAAAAAAACATCTGGAGCACAAATCGAGGCCCTTCTTCATACGGTTATCCTGCGTGAGAACAACCTGTTTTGCTAAGAGCCAAGTAAAACAGGCCACCTTAACTTTCCAGATCATTTTCCATGGCCAGTAGCTTGATTGAGTGTGTGTCCTCTGTGAGTTTCTGTAAGCTGTTCCAACTGAGAATCTCCCCTGTGTATCTGGATCCCATAACAATTTGTCTTCTCTGTTACTGAGTTCCTTGTATCGTTCCAGGATATTTAGAAATTCAACCATTCTATTCACCTCCCAATCATTTAAAGGTCTTCTGAACTTTAAATTCCAACCTTGAGCATCTCTCATTTCTTTGACAGTGGCCACTTTTTGTAGACTCAAGCTGAATAGGTCAGGGAAACTAGCTTTAAGTGAAGCTTGTCCCGCCCAAACTTCCTCCCAAAATAGAGTTTTTCCACCATCTCCTATCTTAATTGTGCACTTGTTTATAAGTTTTGGCCATAGATTCCTGATTGTCCTCCACACTCCGGTGCCATATGGTTGTGTTGCTATGTTGCTGATCCACCTTGTCTCCATTCCATATCTAGCCTTAATGGTGTCTTTCCACAGCCTTAATGGTGTCTTGCAAATTTTTTAAGGAAACTAGTTTGGCATGTTCAAGTAGAGTTGGGTGCAACAACTCTCCAGCTGGTAACATTATCACAATAAAGTCCAAAAGTAACAGGAAGCATTGATTGGATGAGAAACTTCTGTATATTGTAGGACATTTTATGATGAGAATGAATTAAAGAAGCACTTCATTCTCTAGAACTTAGCATTGTTTGTCTCTCCGTAAATTCCAACAACTAACTATGTCTGAAGTAGACAATTATTTAGAATCAATAAAATTCAAGTTAGTGGAAAGATATTGAGTTTCTATTCTTGAGAGATACAACTGCGTGGTCAGTTCTTTCTAGACGAAGATGACCATCAGAGAAAGGAAGGTCAAAGTAACACTCTCTGTGGCAAGTACAAAAATAGGGAATCAGAAGAAATTCATTGTGGTTTGCTAGAGGGAGAAAGATATCAAAAAGGCTCAACAGGAATGGAACTAGAGTAGAGGGAAAGAGGTTAGGCTCAATCGGCTAATGAGTGGACTTGTATGGGTTATAAATGACTTGATCATTCAACCCCAAACCTTCACGGGATGCCCCTTTGAAAACCCTTACACAACCCATGAGGGACAAGTATAGCATTTTCTAACAGTTTTTGCTCAAGCTTGATTGGGAGTTTATATTGATTACAAGTGTATAAAATGTTTGTATTTTGTTGATTCTACGCACAATTACGGTAATTAAATCTGATCAAATTTACTAATTTAAGTAATCTTTGAATAATCCCAACAATTGCCAAAGCTTGTACTACTAAATTTGATTAGAGACTTTTATATTTGAGTATGGATTATTATGAGACTTGGAGAACTTCTAGTTTTGGAATTCTTAAATTGCCTTAAAATGACAGATTATCAAGTAGTACTTCTCTAAGAAAGGAGGATATATTATTTAGGTAGTATTGGGATGAAATGGACTTGAATAGATCAAAATGATACAATGATCACTCTAGCTGATTTCAACTATTGAAGATTGACCCATGTTTGATTGACTGATTAGCTGATTGTTATTTTACACTTTCTTCATTCAATAACCAAGTATCATCTGCATCTCGTTTTCTAATTTATGGTGGGCTTGGGAGAGCATCATATTTCGTGATTTCATTTCTATTCGTGCTATGGTGTGCATTTCATTCTTTAACTATTGCATTCTTCTCATTTGTCGGTCTGGACCTGAGTGCATATTTTTGTTCACAAGAGATAATTTAGAAACCAATCAACAGCTGCATACAATTCTTGGTTAGAAGGCTCCTCGATTTAGTTCTAGCACTTGAAAGCGGAAGGGATCATCTTCTTGAACATCTACATACTATGTGCTCACGACTTTTGAGAAATTACAGTATTAGTTGAAGAGAGGAGGAGTATGCATGAACTTCCTCATTCGTAAACTTCTTTTCACTCTTATAAATACCCATTATGTGTCTTGCATTTTGAAAGCACAAAGCAACTGTGACTCAAATGTATTTTCTCCCTATCATTAAAGATAATGATTTAGTTGTTTATCCAGATATTATCACTTAATATTTTCCTCATATTTTGTAGGTCTCTCCTTTTTTTTTCTTTTCTTTTTTTGTATATCTCTTGTATATAGACTAAATGACCTTATTATTATCAATGAAATCTCTTACTTGATCGAAAAAAGAAAAAAAATTGTCCTTCCCTTCCTGGTATCTGCTTGTATAGATAGGCACATAATCAGAAAGAGTTGATGCACAAAGCACATACATTTTCCTTTATGTTCTCTTACTGGACACCAGTTTCTCAACGAGTGGGTGGTTGTGATGCAACCACTTTTTGAAGGAGGATATGGCTGCTACATGTAACTCAAAGCTTCATTTCTTATTTCATTGGTATCTAAGTTCAATCCTGGTATCTGCTTGTATAAATAGGCACATAATCAGAAAGAGTTGATGCACAAAGCACATACATTTTCCTTTATGTTACTGGACACCAGTTCCTCAACGAGTGGGTGGTTGTGATGCAACCACTTCTTGAAGGAGGAATCTAAATTCAATCTTGGGTCATGACTTCCGCAGTGATGGTTATTTGGGAATAGCTTGTAACGACATAGCAAGCTTGATTTTCCTTATTGATAAAAGGAGAACATACCAGGCTTTAATTTTATCAATTTAAAAAGCAATAGTAACAACCTTGATACAAATTTAAGATTGCTGTTAAGAAAAAAAGGTAGCTTACGTCACCTATCACTTGAATTCACTATCTTCTCTGTAGTCTTATTAATATTTTTGATGTATGAAATAGGTTTCCGGTGACTGCACATATTTCGACTGCAAGTGGTTGCCCACAATGTTGGAGCAAGATGCTCTGGGCAGTATTCCAATAGGCATTCCCATTGACAACTGTGAAGTGGTTCTTATTGGAGAAAATTCTCCTGATGAGGGAGAGATATGTGTCGGTGGAAGTTGTGTTGCTTCTGGATACTTTAGTCATCCTTCTATTTTGCCATTGGATAACGTGAAATTACATCAAGAAATAATTGATGGCAAGAACGATGAAAATGAAGTTTACTTTAGAACCGGGGATTTCGGCAGAAAGCTTTCAGATGGAAACCTGGTTTATATTGGGAGAAGAGACCGCACTGTAAAGATCTGCGGGCACCGTATTGCCTTAGAGGAGGTTGAAAGCGTTCTGAGGGAACACCAAGAAGTAGCTGATTCTGCTGTGGTTTCTCGTTGCGTTCAAGGAGATAATTTATTTCTTGAAGCATATTTATTGCTCAAGCAAAAGGAAAACAATCTTGAGGTCTTCAGGTCCACAATTAGATGCTGGATGGCCAGCAAACTTCCCCCAACTATGATTCCTACTCGTTTCTACTTTGTTGAATCTTTTCCTATGTCTTCTTCAGGGAAAGTGGATTACAATATGTTGGCCACTTTTGCAGCGTCTGAGGCAGGTAACCATATTGCGATTGAAGAAACTCAAGATATCGATCTCATTAATGTTATACAAAAGGTATTTTACTAGACTTCAGTTTGATTAAGGGTTGTGATTCTGTTATGAAATGGGATTAGCAGCAATCTTTACTTCGATTTTCATTCAGTACAAAGTTTTCCCATGAATGTGATTTTTTTGGTTAAATATAATAAGATGTATTTAAGCTTTGCCCTAATTTGGATCATGCATTCTGTGAAACCACACACTATATGATGGAAAATCACGTGTAGACTTTAGAGTTCATAGCTGCATATATAAGTGGGTAAAAGTTGTTAGGTTGTCTTTGGTATACTATATGCTTCCCTTTTCATGGGAGTTTATTCCCTTTTTGAGCAATTTATTAGCCGGTGTTCGAAGAAAAAAATTGTGCCACATAAACTGAGATCCTAGGGAGTATTATGTAGTTTGGCTTAATATTGGGCATGGGCCGTGGAAGAACTGACCAGTGAAACAACTATTCAGTTAATCAAGATATTTTTCTACTAAAAGGTGGTTAGCTTGATAAAAGAGTGTATCCAAAGAGTAATTGAAAAGATATACACATCAGTGTCTTCTGTCACTTTTGGGCAGTAATGACATTTCAGTCAGTATAGCTAATGCTCTGTTTAGAGAACTACCTTTTGTATAAGCTTCTCTACCTTTTGTATACAACCTGTCGCGTAGGGGTTTCTTAGCATGTTAACTGGATGACCTTTTTTGTTATTGATTTATACTCTTACAACAAGGCAGCTGGCTTGCAACATGGGTAGCTGGGATATAATTTGTTATCTAGCTAAGACTAGCTTTCACTCTCTCGATAGCATCATGTTGCGATGCGTACCACATTTTTTAAAATTCCTTTATTTATATTTTAAAACAACTTCATTCGCTGGTATCTGTTAAGCATAAATATGGCAAGTGTCCTTAAATTGTAATATGTAAAGGATTCTGAATGCCCAATTTCATAACTGGAAGAATACCAAAATAGAAATAAAAATAAAGAAGTACCTGAGGGAATGCCAAGTTGGATATTCACAGAAAACCTGTTCTTTTATCCATTGTCTACATCGCACCGAGAATGTGTCAAAATATACACAAGATGTGCAAAGGGACTAACCACACATATCTCTCTAGCTCCCAACTGTCTATGCTACCTTTACCACCAAAACAATGGATGAAACAAAAAAGGCGTCTTTTACGTCTCTTTCTAAAAGGAAAAAGATGTATTTTACTCCTTCTCTTATGCTTTCCGAATATACTTCTTTTGTTTTCATGGGGGAATGGAGCTGTAAATCCTCTTTTGCTAATTTGAAGTCTTTCCTGCTGTTTGTTTAATTTATGGTGAAGCTGGAGAGATCTAATGGCTGATTTATCCGCTGGGAAAAGGGTGGTAGAAGAGGGAATTTATCTTATCCAATAAAAAAGGGTGGCAGAGGGTTCATATATGCCTTGAGATGCCCTAGACTCAAACTGGGACACTTCAGTGAACGTGTCATGCATGTGCCATACCTGGTAGACTCCAAAATGCCTAGCCTTCTGTTTACTCTTGAAGCATGCCCCAAATCTACTTCTGGAGTGTGCTTTGATGATGTTGTGTAACTCAGCTGTAGACAAATAATGAGACTAAACGGTGGGGAAAGGACGAGTGGATAGTAGACCTTAAATAGTACTGTGAGTTGACTGTTACTCTTGAACATTACATGCGGTCCCGTAAGTTGACCAGTAACAGACTCATTATCATTATTAAGGTTAGTTGTTGAATAGTGAATGATTTTATGCATACGTGCTGTCATATTGTCGTGAGTCACTTGTTCTCTAGTCAGTATTATGTGTCCTTACGGTGATTTTTTTTTTTTTTTTACATTTTCTTTAACTTTGATTGGACAGGCTTTTTCTGATGCTCTGATGGTTGTTGACAAGATCTCCCTTGATGATGACTTCTTTGAGATGGGTGGCAATTCTCTATTAGCAGCTCATGTCTCCTATAATCTAGGAATTAATATGAAGGACTTGTATGCTTTTCCAACTCCATTGAAACTTCAGAAGGCCATTGAACATAAAAAAGTGTCCTCTAGCCGTGAACTTAGAGCTGATGCTTTAGTAGGAGTGAACTCGCAAGAGCAAGAAAAAAGCAAGCTTCCTTCTAATAAATCTTGGATGCCTGGTGTTGATAACAGTACCGCTTTGAGTTTGACCAGTGATTATCCCGTTAAACGTTTGAAAACGGATTCAGATTTGTATATTGATCCCAACAATGCTAATGGAATAGATATGAATAATTCAACTTCGTCACAGGTTTCATGTTCTTACAGTCGGTGCAACAAAATAAGGCATGATGCTGGTTGTGAGGGTTACAATTGCCACTCAGTGCTGTCTTGGGAAGTTCCACGTGATAAAAGAGGTTTCATGCGAGAACAATGGATGGTCTACATGGAGTCTTGCGTTGATGCATCACCACTAGTTGTATTCAAAGAAAGAAGTGTGTATCTGCTTATCGGAGCTCACTCCCACAAATTCTATTGCATTGATGCAACAAGGTGATGCCTCATGTTTCTCTAAGATGAATGTGATTGAGAAAATAAGAAAATTTGATATAAGTGTGTGAAGGACAAATTTCTTACACTTAAGTCTTACATCCACTTGGTTTAGCTGAGGATGGGATTTGCTGTCCAATTAGTCTACATACACTATTAGACAATTTTTGGTCTATGCTTTGACCCAAAAATAGCCCTCTTTGGATTGGAATATCAGAATATGGACTCATAGACTAAACTTGTAAGTTTCATTGTGGAAAGCTCTTTGCTGTACTAGTGAGATCACCACAATTGTTCAGTAGTATGGCACTGGTGCATACAAATCGTATGTAATTAACTCGTTACATACATCCTCTATGCCAATAATTGTGACACTCCTTTTTTGCCACCAAATGTTTGACATCATCTCATATTTATGCAACTTTACAGCTTAAAAATCAAATTCTTCTGACTGTACTACTTCCCTGCAAAATGTGTTCAGTGGTCTTGTTTTGTGGGAGATCAGATTACAAGGGCGTGTTGAGAGTTCTGCAGCAATTCTAGATGACTTTTCTCAGGTTATAGATAACTTTTTTCTGTCAAAGTTTTCTAGTTTGTAAGGTTCACATCAGCTGAAAGGGATTTCACCTGCAGGTTATTGTCGGATGCTATGATGGAAACATTTATTTTCTGAATTTTTCAAATGGTATCCCTTGTTGGAATTTTCAAACACACGGAGAGGTATGATTAGATTTACTGTGTCAGTAAGTTATAGTATCTTGATTACCTTTTCTATTGAACTTCTTGATAGCTATAGAAAAATACCATAAAATTAGAGTATTAAATCTAAGGTTAATGAAGGATCGACAGGAATCCATATTCCCTAATGTATTTCTTTCCCTTGAAATATTTCATGTCCAGGAAGTGTGAAGGGATCAAGGTTTACTACTATATTTAAAGGATTGCTTGCATTATTAGAGGTTTGACGTCAATTTATGAGTGGTGTTCCCAAAATAAAAGATAAATTAGTGAAAACAACCTTTAAATGCTTTAAAAGGTTAACAATTAAGGCCCCCAGAGCTTGTTCAACTACCAAAAATCGTGGAACTTATGACTTAGGTCACTAGTTTGAGTCCTATGTCATGTGAACTAAAATTGGTATTTAAGTGAACAACCATTGAAACCTATCGTTGAGTCCCACATTGGTGGGATGTGGATTTCCTGGTATCCATATATGGTCTTGTACAATCCTCATCTCTAGAGCTAGCATTTGGGGTTGAGTTATAGACCCTCAAAGCCAAACTCATCCCAATTCATTGTTTACCCGATATTGGGCCCCCATCATATATTGCCCATGCTCCAGATGACTAGCCGTGGGTGCACGAGGCAATGTTGAGTCCCACGTTGGTGGATGTGGATTCCCCGGTCTCCATATTTTGTCTTGGGCAATACTCGCCTCTAGAGCTAGCTCTCAGGGTAGAGTTAGGCCGAAGGTCCATTTTTAAAACCTATGTGCCAAAGATGCACTTTTTCCTTTAAAATATGTTGGGACTTTATGTTATTACAAGAGGTGGCTCTTGATCATCTAGTGGTGATTGTAGATCAATTGAAGATTAATTAAAATAGGTAGTTGATTGTAGTCATGATAGTCTGCTGGAAATTGGCTTTCTTTCCTGCTTACTAGAGTTTCCCATGTTCTGTTGTTTGACATTTATTTTTGTGGTCAACCTCCGAAATTTTAGGTCAAATCACAGCCAGTCATTGACAAGAAGAAGCACTTGGTCTGGTAATTTCTTTTCTTCATCTACTGTTGTTTCATGCAGGAAATTTACGTAACTGGTTCATTTAACTTATCAATTTTCTCTATATCTGAAGCTTGTCTATTTCTTCTCTGGTTTTGGCATATCAGTGCATATTTGTCCATTGTATCAACTTTTGGAAGGGGGCTTGGGAGGGAAAACCATTAAATACAGGAAAAGGATGCGCATGCACATTAGGTTATATTGACTTCTTGATGTCCTTAAATTTTCTGGAGATTTCATTTAACTAGTAAAATTATCTGCACTTCGCGCGGAAATTTAATATCACATAATTTATAAAATAATACTTACAATCTATCAGTCATTAAAACTAAAACACTATTTTATCTTACATACAAGATTACGTAGGAACACACATTAATAATGTAAAGGAAAATAATAATTATAACATCTTATCATTTTTCCTTCAATCAATCATCTTTAATTTGATTTTATAATTTTATCCTTTTGCCGCCAGGAAGTATTACTATTTGATATTTTTGGGAAATTAGATGAACATCAACGTGAGATATTAAATTTTCTAATAAATAAATAATATTTATATGTACTAACAAATACTTTTAACAATAACTTTGTGGAAACATAAACAACAAAGTTAAAAACATGTACTAAAAAACAACAATTAATATCATAAGCATAAATTAATGACTGTAAAAAAAACTACTAGGATCTATAACAGTAGAATGAAACAGAAAGGAAAAAATTGAGCCCACTGAATGCACAGTGTCCCCTTAAGAAAATTATTCCCCTCTAGTACCCGAGGTTTAATGGAATAGATCCTCTTAGGATGGAACAATTTTATTCACAAGTATATTGATATAAAAACAATGGTGTCAGTGAGCCATTCAACAAGAGCAAAGTACTTGAATATTTAATTGTGCAGAAGAAGAAGAAGTTCAGAATTTTCGTTGTTTTAAAATGAGAGGAAATCCCTCTATTTATAGACAACAAATGATAGTGTGTGAACGAATGCTTATTGTGCCTTATCGAAAATGTCACAATTCTTTGAAAAGTTACAACTCTTCGGAAATGTCATAACTCTTTGAAAAGTTACAACTCTTCGGAAAGGTTCTGCCTTTCATAAAAGTCGCAATTTTTCATAAAAGTCGTAACTTGTCATAAAAGTCGCAACTCTTCATAAAAGTCACAACTTTTCGTAAAAGTCACATCTTTTCATGAAAGGGGATGACTATTTTTGGGTAACTCTTCTTAAAAGTCGCAACTCTTCATAAAAGTCATAACTTTTCATAAATGTCACATCTTTTCATGAAAGGGGAAGGCTATTTTTGGAAATAAATAAATTTAAAAGGAAATTCTAGCTTGTGGTGGCGCCACGTAGGTGGGCCTAGGGTTCTCTTTTATATAAATATATGATATGATATGATTCTATCTATCATGAAATGCCTCATCTGATATGTGTTCTTATAATGTTGTAATGATCTCATCTTCCAATTTCATCTTGTTGCATTAGCAACTGAGTGCGACTGTCTATCACAGGAAAGCTGGGGGAATAGAATCAGCTGGGTTCCGTTGTTTCTGATGTCAGCCCATGTTTGCACTGTTCAATGGTCTAAGCACCAATTAACTTCCTAGAATTACTGAGAGCCCCTGGTGCTTTAAGATAAGTGTTTAAACTGTCAAAGACTACTAGAACTATGGAGGGCTCATGTTGAGGCTAAGTTGTGCCGACTCTTCACTTTGGATGTTGCACCCGTGTCGAATTCTCCAAAAATACACTACTTTTGGAGAATCCGACACGCACCCGTTGACATTTTTAAAGAGTCCGAGCAACATAGTACATATTGAGGTAATGTTTTTGAATAGTCCAGTACCTGTTGACGTCCTAGAATACTAAGAGCTCCATTAGTCTTGAAAACCTAAAGCGGAAGTGAAGAAATTTGGTGCAATTTATTTTCTGACGCAGTGTCGAAGATGGTCCAGCGAAGCTGTACAGTCTGCTATAGCTTATCTTTGCTGCTGTTTTTTTTCTTTCTTTGTTAATAATTATCGTTTACCAATTCTTTCTTTTTCCTTTTCTAAACGCTTAAGTATTGCTATTATCTCATTTTTTGGTTTTTTAAAATCACCCTTCTTCGGGTAATGACATTGTGATGAAATTTGACTCTCAATATTATTCTAGTTATTAACAAGTTTTTAGAGGTCATTTGTTTCACGGACAAACTGTGTGCCGATAACACCAGATTTATAATATGGTCAATAACAATCACTGATTATTTAGTGCATATGCATTTATCGTCTAACATTTAGTTGATCATACTACAAACTCACAACACGTCTACGTCTTCAAATGGGTAGAAATTTGTTTTCAAATAAGGGACAAGGTCCAACTGGATAGACCATTTCGCATAGTTCAGGGAAAATTTGACCATTTTTCCTTGTGAAAAATGCCCACGTGTCAGTAAATAAAGGCATATTTGGACCAATATTGTAATGACGTGGTATATTTGACCCCACCTATTGACGGATGGCAAATTTGGACCATTTCACAAAGTTTGATGGCGCGCGCATATTTGGACCATTTCACAAAGTTTGATGGCGCATATTTGGACCTTTTCCGTTCTAATAATAAAAGACTCTTGGAGTATACACCACTCATTTGTTACCGGAATAACTATTGTTGGATAAAAATCTACCAAGGATGTCATAATAACTAGCACGCAAATTTTTTTCCTTGCTTTTCTTAAGAAAAATGTTGTGGCACCAAAATAATAAAATTGCTTTAATGATTATTACATATGTACACATTTTCAATCTAGAAATGTTAGAAATCTTTCTTATACAATGCTATAATGATTTCACTGGATACCCTTACACTAAAAAAGATAGCTTACCTTTAGGGTGTTCTTTTCTATGTTTTGGTAATATGTGTATTCTTATTTCATCTTGTTTTACTATATAAAATAATCCATTATATTGCCATTATGCTGTTACTATTTATGCGTGATATGTAGGGGTGGCAATTGCGCGGGTTGGGTTTGATTTTGCCACCTCTAGTGATTTGGAAATGGTGACAGAAAGCTTGATTAATAATGCAGACTATTATATAGTGATTATTTTTCTTTAATGGATGTTATGAGCCAACCCTTTAGTGTATTTCAAGGATTTGCATGAAACACTATTGCCACGTAATCCCTATCCGGTAGGACCCCATGCAACATGGTTGCAAACAAGCTCCTATATGGATGAGACTATGAAGCCTTACATGTTGATACTGACGCTCTTATTCCTTTAGAGAAGTCTTTATTTCTCTATTAATTTCCCACTCAAAATTCAAATATTATAGAAGAGAATAAATAGATATACATGTGCTCTAGTGGTTTTTGTTGATGGAGTTCCCAAGTTTCTTGACATCTTGGTACAATTAGCATTGTTTACTGCAGCTATGTTACTCATTCTATTGTCTCCATATAATTGACTGCAGGTGTGGGTCGCATGACCATAATCTCTATGCCCTTGATTATGAGAATCACTGCTGTGCTTACAAAATTCAATGTGGCGGTAGCATATTTGGTGCACCTGCACTTGATGAGGTGGTTTTGAATGGCCATCTTTGTGGATAGACTTCCTTTTCTTTTGGAAATAATTGGCATTTTTGAAAATGTGAAGTTGTGGGCTTGTGGCTGTACACATCTTGAAGGGATAATTAGCATTAGCAAAACCTTCCTTGAGATCCACGAGAATGATTTTCCCTTTTGCCCCTCATCTTATGGCTTCCATGTCAATAAAATTGATTTTATCAGATATCTGATCGGAGATTACAATATATTGCCTGTTATTTTATGTTTTTGTTGGAACAATTATCCTTGCCAATTGTACAACATCTCAGCTCCAGTCACAGATTTACTGCCTTCATTAAGCAACCATGCTCTTCTTATGTACTTAATTTTTTTCTTTAAAAATCTTTTTAGGTGCATGAAAAACTCTATGTGGCATCCACTAGTGGCAGAGTAACAGCACTATTTGTCGGGGTAAGGAGTTGTATTTATATATCTTTGAAATACACTTTTCTATTTTTCTTTTGGAATATAATAATGATGGACCCAGTGGAAGAAAAGTTATTTGGGACCCTCCTGATGTCGCAACTCCTACCTCATGAAACAATTTGTATATTTTGTAGATGTATAGGCAAATGTTTTTTGTTTCCTTATAAAAAAATAAAGTAATAGGCAAATGTGTTTTTTGACATTAATTTTATTTCCTGTTGGTGGTTAGAGAGTTTTACATATCTTCTACTAGTGATAGTAACTTTTTTCTTTGTGTCCAGAAATCTCATACTATCTTCTTAGTTCCATACACTTGGTCATATGGCCTTATATGTTACTGAGTACTAAGTAGTTACTTGTTTTTGTCATTAAAAAGCAAGAAAGTATATAACATCTAAAAGCAGATAATTTATGCTAGTATTAAGCTGTAGAAAAAAATTGAATATTTTACTCGCTGCATTTTTGGCATCTGATCTATATGGTACACTCTGGTCTCATTTTAAGATGTGAGTTAAGACCTTACCAGAAGTACTGTCACCATTATGTGAGGCACTTTGTTTTGTGGCTCTTGGCAGAGTCTGGGCTAACGTGATTTATCATTATATCACTTGAAGCTATCAATATGGAGATATATGTTTCTCTTTGCTTTATAATTAATTTTTCAGTAGAAAAGGGAATATATTAATTTCATTCCAGTCAAACACGCGTAAAGGAAGGGAAGGGCCATCCCATGCTTGCGCGATTCTCCCCGCAAAAGGTATATTGTTAAGAATCTGAAGATATTGTAGAAAATTCCTTAATAATATGTAATTAGGATAGAAGTACATGTAGTTATAAAGAATATGTAAAAGGTAGAATCATGATAGCATGTGAATAGGATGAAGATTTTACATTTAATCAAATTTATTACTTCTTCATTTTTCAACACACGAGTCCTCGTTTGTTTCTTTATCAGATCAAGTCCCCATTTCCAGTTTCTCCACGTTTGTTTGGTTGACCAACTTTGTTCAGAATCTCAGCCAGGGAAGCTATTGTTTCAAAATTTTGAGAACTCGTTTTGGAAAATGTTTTTCAATTACCAGAAGGGCAGTATCTGTTCCAAAAATTTGAAAAACTTGTTTGGAAAGGTCTTCAATCTTTTGCAAAAACTGTTTTTCAACCAAACACCAAGAGAGAAAAGCTATCTAAATGTCTAAGGTTTGTTTTAGACCACAAACTTCAAAAGTCTTCTTTTCTTTCTTAAGTTTTGTCCCAAGTCAAATGTTGTCACATTAATTGGGATGGAGGGAGTATTTTATTTTAACAATAATTTGCTCAGCTAATGTAAACTTCATATCTCTCACCAAATTCACAAAATGAAACTACCATGACTCCTTCCACTCTGGTATCATCTTCCTATCCAGAGACTCCTTCTCTTCGGTTCTATAAAAAATGACCTCAATCAAATCCCTGCCTGCTAACCTAGTTAATGTTTCTTCTAATGATATAGGTCTACGAACTATCCCAATGACTCATTGTCTGCTTTAGCATAATAATCTCCTAGACCAGTTGAGCTCTTTCCTGATGATCCTACTCTTTCCATTGCTTTTCAACAAGTAATTGATGCACTCGCAAATGCTTATTATACTTATAATTTCTTGAGTTATTACCATATGTCACCATCATATCATACTTGCGGATTTGTCCATTTATCTCAATACAAACTGTAACAAAAGAGGTAACTCAGTTTGGTGGACCATATGGAAGGAGAGAAATATGAGATGCTTTGAGAGTAGTAGTAGTCCTTTACACAGGATTAAAATGAACTGCATAATCACTTTTTGCTATTGGTGTAGTTCGGAGTATGTAGATGATCCTATAGCGGTTAGAGATATCCTAGGTCCTTTGTAAGATGAAGTAGGATCTAGTTTAGTTTTGTTTTAAGTACACGCAATTGTATGTAGCTCCATGATGTAAATTTGGGATCCCAGCCTTTAGTGCTAAATATTAATACACAAAACTGTTACCTTTGTCAAAAAAAGAAGAAGAGGTAACTCAGTTTGTTTGCCATCAGGCTGTGGTTGATGAGATGATTACTCTACGTAGTAATGGTACCTAAGAGATAACTTCTTCACCATGTGGTGAAACTAAAGTTGGATGTCATTAGATGTTTACTGTTAATGTATCACCAGACGGGAAGATTGGTCGTCTTAGAAGCTTGTCTGATTGCTTAAACATATATCAGATATGTATGCCTTGAATATGATGGTACCTTTATCAATTCCCCTTTTTCTCTATGGCATACTAGGTCAGTACATTATAGGATTTTTCACAGAAATATCTCTCTAACCTAATACCCTTCTTGCCGTCTTTGGTAAGATTTTCTTTGCCAACTCCTCCATCAGGGAGAGGGAAGGGATGATATGCGTTGCTCCATGGTATCAATAGCATAAGCTTACTTTTGTTTGATGTGTCCAGGCATTACCTTCTTATACTATGTAATATTGTCAATATTTTCTTCTTTGCAAGCCTGTTAAACAATTTCGCTCTGCAGGCTCTGCCATTTGGTCAACTATGGATACAAGAGTTTGGAGTTCCGATATTTGGGTCACTTTCAGTCAATCCTCCATCTGGAAATGGTACTTGTTTTGTGTGTCATCATCAAATTTATTTCTAGCTTGTTATATTTTTGTCCGTGTCAAGATATTTAGCAGAATGAGTTGATTAAAATTCAGTTCTACGGCAAGTCCTCTGTTAGATTGTTCGGTAAAGATTAAAATTTACTGCAACTTCCTTTGATTATCCTTGGTTGTTTGTGATGGTTTTTGATTTAAATTGCAACTTGTGGGCTCTTTAGCATATCAACAGTGAGGAGATCTTAGTGTCATGCTTTTTAAAATGTTGTTGACGTTGATAACCTTTGTCAGAGATATACAACATGCGATATCTATAACGACATTCAAAGGAATTTATAAATGCGTTAGGCTACTTTACCTGTGCATTAACATATTGGTTGGATCTTCAGATATTTGTTCCATTCTATCAGAGCAATCGTTGATAACCTTATTCTGACACCCTTAAGCTTGGATTTTCCACATGTTAACCATATTTGGATTACACGTGCGGAGAAGGTGTTGATATACTGAATTCCATATTCACATGTGAGGGCTTCCAGAGGGCAACACTTGGCTGGTCCATTTTCTCACCCATAGTCTGACTTTTAGCCTGCATATCAACCCTACATTGGATTCTCTGTGGTAGAGGGTATTAGAGATGTACAAAACATAGGTGTATAAAGGCATCCAGAGCAGTGTATCAAGGTCTAAGGTTACAATGATTGTCTTAAAGTTTTAATTGGACATTCTGATTTTCTTTTTTCTTAATATTTTATTTTGATGATGCTATGGATCATTGTCCAAATTGTAGATGATTGGTAGTATGTACTGCTATGGTGTGTGTTTCAGATTCAATTACATTTTAACTTAGCTTGTCGTGTTGCAGTTATATGTTGCATGGTGGATGGCAGTGTTGTTGCGCTGGATACTGAGGGATCTGTCGTCTGGAAGGTAGAACAACATTAATTTTATTGAACTCCGTGTTTTCCACCTTGTTAATTGCGTATAAAGGAGGGTTTGTTTCAGTGGTCTGAACTTGTTAAAAGCTGCACGAAAGAGGCAAATCCAAATATAGAACAGCTCTACCACATGACCAAAACACAACTGGATGAATATTCACATTTAGAGTCCAAAGATAACTCTGCAGAATCATTTCACCGAATATCTTTTGTACCTTTGTAAACTAACTTTTGTAGTAAAAATTTAAGCTTTCCTTGGCGAAAGAATATAACAACACTTATGAACTCTTGTAGCTTCTTGGGTCCATCCGTTCATCTATTTTCTATGTAGAAAAGCTTGAGTATGATGTTATTATCACATTAGGAGGATACACTTGAGCTAGCTCAACATTATGTATCCCATTACCACTTGCCCTCTTCTCCTCCTTGCTTTTCAGGTCTGTACCTATTCTCAAGCTCCTCTTTCAGATAATCTGCATCTCACCTAGCTTCTTTTTCCAGTATCACCCTTAATCATATCAAGTCGTGCCTTTCAATTCAGCCCATGAGTCAATAAATAATCGTTGCATACTGTCCAAGGAAGAACCAGAAGATGTCCAACACCTTTTCCTTCATTGCAAAGTCGCTGTCAACTTCACGTCCAGGTTTTCAACATTTTGAGCATTAAGTTGTGCATGCCAAGAACTTTTTTGGATTCCTGCTTGCTTGGCATAGGAAAGAAGTTCCAACACCTTCCCTTCCTATCTGGAACACCATTTCTGCCACTTTATGTTGGATCTTTTGGACAGAAAGAATGGTAGGACTTCATCAAAAAAGAACTTTTGTTTCAAGAATTAAATTGTACTTAAGCTAACCTAAATGTATATTCTTGCTTAGTTTTTGGTGCAACATGGCAGAAAGAAAAAAACTTTTGATTCCTTCCCTATGAAACCTTCTCATTTTGAAGGTTAATTTTCCTCAAACAACCTTACCTCATAAGATCATTTTTTCATTTCCATGGTTGGAATATCAGTATTTGTAAATAGGATGATGTGTATGTAAAAACAATTGGCGTAAAACAATCTTCTGGAGCATGAATACATAGTCTGATTGATTGAATAAATACGATCTTTAATACCAAATGAAATTGGGCATATGATCTTTAGTTGATGCACATCTGTCCATTTCCAGTGAGATGTCTTTATTTTTTTTTCAATTTTCATTGTTTATTTATTAATGTATTAAAATTTTGTGGAATAGGTGAGTACAACTGGCCCAATATTTGCTGGGCCCTGCATATCTCGTGCGCTACCTTTACAGGTGATTATTTCTCCCTAAAATTTCTTCTACAATTATAAATCAGATACATCCAACCAAACTTCTATGTTAAGATAACCATCCACAAGGAAGCTTATAGCCCTATACACATGCTGGGATCACTCTGCCTACCCTTTTGATCTTGTGTAGTAGGTGAGATGTACCAAACTTTTTTGGTGAGGAGAACAAGCATGAAAGTCACAATGTTGTAGATTTTAAGGGCTTACAAGATATCCCTTTCCTTTAAATACCAGAAGTCACATTTAAATTTCCCTTGATGTCCTTCATACTTGCTGCCCAGTGTTCTGCCTCAAATAAGTAGTAGGATGTCTACCATTAACTGAAGGCCTTAGTTTATGAACCATAATCCAATTGCTTAACGACTCTGCCAACCTTCTTAACCTACTTTTGATATTTCCATTGATTAGTACTTTCAGTTTTTGTCCACTTCTATTTTTCTGTTGGTGAAAAGACCTTACTACTGCTCAATCATTAGCACTCACCCTAAAGTTTCGCTGTCCAAATGAATATCAGTCTAATTAGGCGGTTAGGCCTCTCAAGTGTATTTCTTCTATCCTAAGTATTCCTTTCTTTTCATTTGCAAACCTTACTTAATTGTCAGTAAGTAGCTTCTCAAAATCTGAATGTTCGCGTGTAATTAATATTCTCCTTTTTTAAATCTCTCAGGTGCTTGTTTGCTCAAGAGATGGCAGTGTCTACTCCTTTGATTTGGTAAAAATCTTGAACTTCTGTTATTCTTGTGCAGCATATGATTATGACATTATTCACTAACTGTAGAGAGCATCCTATGCTAACGGCACATTCTCCTTACCAATGTGTACAATATCCGGAAGAAGTTCTTTCTGAGTCTTTTAAGGTGCTTGAAGACCAAATTTTGGCTGTTGTCTAACTGTCAGAAAAAGTTTCTTAATCTCTATCTTTTCCTCATTAGGCTCATCTTTCTCCAAAATCACCTGCACATCAGCCATTCTCGAGTTTTATTCTTGACACAAAAATATATGTATTCTGCTTTCAACCTTAAGCTTCAATTTTGGATACTTTTGGGTTGTTGAATTCATACATCAAAAGTGGCTTTTTAATTTACCTGATTGATATTAATTAAGATGCACTATTCCAAAATGAAAGAAGGTATTCATCTGCCTAGGAAATAAACACGTCAAACTTCCAAGTATTTTATACAGCGAGAAACTCGTAGAAGACGAAACCTCCTTTTCCTTCTGTGAAACCAAGCATTAAATGGAAGAGGAACAGGAGAGTTCACTGCTAGCGTTAGACATTGCATATTGGCTGCTTTCTTTTAGAACTTCAAACTTTTTTTTTCGAGGAATGTAACAATTGTATTTCTATTAAACACAATTTTTTTCTTAATTCAGAGTTAGTTCTTTAAACCTCTTGTAGTGATTTTTTAATGGCCTAAAACATCGGTGGCCCCCTAAAGTTGGCAGCAATTTTCACTTAGACACTTTAACTAGGCTTTGTTCATTTTAGACACCTCATGTCAGACTCTATTGTATCATTTTGACACTTTTTTCACTAGTACATGTTGACTCCAAGTGCGTGTTAACCAAGTGCGTCCACATGGATTAGATGCCCAATCATATCATGCCAACTCATTAAAAGTCTATCATATATTAAAGAGAAAAAATAAGAATCAAAATATATGACAAAGTAACCAATGAATAAATGGCATGTGGTCTTTTTATAAAAAAAATTAAATAAAATAGTTTGAAAAATTTAAAGAAAAATGCAACACCCTCACAGCTTCCCAAAGTCATCTTCTCCATTGTATTACTCCGTTTTTATTTTATTTTTAGCCTTATTTTTTCTGCCATAAACCCACACCCACACAATCTACTCTATCATATTCCTCCATTTTCATTGTCTTTTCCGTCACACCCACATCCACACAGTCATCTTCTCTGTTTTATTCCTCTTTTTTCATGATTTTTCTGGCCATATTCACCCGAATTTTAACCGTTTTCTTCACTGCACCTTCCCTCACATTTCTTCATTTGATTTCGGGTTAAGAGGTGCAAATGTATAACAACAATGGTTCGTATTTTGAAGATTGAGTCTCCTTTTCTTTAATTTTGAGATATTTGTAATTTAATTAGGGCTTAAGGTTAGTGAGATTAACATTTACATAATGAAAATTAGGATCTTTTTGGCTCCTATTTTTGTTAACTTGAAATTTGAGATGTTGACAGTTATATGTGGGCAATTGAGACTATGGATACGTTTAATTTGAAGAATTGTTTTTACCTTTTTCTTTAGGATTATTGTGGGTGAACTTTACATGATTTGGGTGTTGTTGATATGGGTTCGATTTCTTGTTTCTTTTTGGATCTACCTGAGCTTGCAGTGGGAAATTTAAATTGAAATTGTTATAACAAAAGATTTAACCTCCATTGAAGTACGTTAAGCTTTGAGAAATAATGAGAGAGATAGTGGCTGTAAAATGGGAAAGAAGAAGAGAAAAAATAAAATAAAATAGGCTAAATAAGCCCCTCACACGTCAATAGCGAGTGTATAACACTCACTTTGCCATGTCAGCAGAAAGTGTCAAAATGACACAACGTGAGCCTGACATGAGGTGTCTAAATGAACAAAGCCTAGTTAAAGTGTCTAAGTGAAAATTACTGCCAACTTTAGGGGGTCACCAATGGGTTAGCCTTTTTTCATCTATGGTCTTTATTAAAACCTATAAAATTGACAAAGTGTGTAATCTGCATTTCTGCCTGTAGTTATATAATTGTGTCGTGCATGCCAAATTGCAATTTTTTTCTGTCTTTTCTTCTTTGCCCCCCTGTCCAACACGAGAATTGTGTCTGTGTCTACACTACATAATTATCATGCTCCAACATTAATACTCCTCTTCTTCTTTTCAAAATATGTTTGTTAATCCTAGTGGTACCTTGAAATTCTGCTAAACTAGACTTGGAAGGGATCTTTCTTGTATCAAGAAATCTTTCTATTTTGAAGTTTGAACTTTCAAGATAAAGAACCTATTTTATTTTTCAAAATTCAGTTATATATTTAATTCAACACTACCCCTCAAATTGGTATCAGTAATCATGTCCAAAATGCTGACAAGATTCTCTTAGTTGGGCTGAAACAGTCCCTTCATGAGAGTATTTGTTATTTGTTGTAACGTAGGAACAAACGACATACAAAACCATGCAGATTCTACCTTCTCTTTATGAAATTCTCTCAATATCAATATGCTTAGCTTTGTCATGTTGAACCAGAGTGTCTGTGATAATACTAATGACTATCTTCTTGTCTTATTACAATTTCATAGGCTAGCCATATTATGTCACAAGCACTTTCAGCCATCTATTGTGTAGTACTGTGAGATCTCTTTGCTTTTCCATGTTACTACATTGCCCCATACAAATGTTCAGTACCCTTATGTTGAACTCCTGTCAATAATTGGTCCTGCCCAGTCTGCAGACTGCATCTGTGTGCATTACTCTTTTTTTTTTTTAAATCCTTAACTGAGATGTTTACATATCTTTTAATACAATAAACTGTTTCGAGATTCTCTTTGTGAGGAGAATGCATGCAAATGCAATTATAGGTCGTTTGTGTGAAAAGTAAATTAGCTTACCTACAGGTTTCTGCCACCGTCTTACCTAGATGTGTTCACTGGTTCTCTATTTTTTTCCCTGTTAAATTGTGTGATCATCTCATCTAAGTAAACCACATGTTTGGTTTGTTTGATGAGTTATCAAATCAAACAGGGATATAGGAAAATAGAGCAGAATAATCCCTCAGAGTAACAGTGGTATAAATGGAAGTAGAAATTTTCCTCGGAGTAAAAGCAAACTGAAGGTAAACAAATCAAGGCTTAATTACTAGCGTCCTGTTTTGTTCTAGATCTTCCTGATCATGGGTTGGTAATGCATATCATTCAAGTTGTTGTACCATGCGGAAGATGATGTGAGCTATTATTAGAGATGCCAGGCTGACATTGACCTTTAGACCCGACCAATAAGATCAGTAGCCAATAACTCAGAAAGAAAGATTACCCATGTTATAGATTGAGATATGGTCTAATATTATTGGCACTTCATTGTATGAAATCTTTGATCATACTGGTGAGGTTTCATGTTCTGCTAGGAAAAAGGTGATTTATTCTGGAAGCATGATGTTGGACACCCAATTACTTCATCTGCCTACGTTGATGAACACTTGCTATTGTCATGTAAAGATTCTTCCCTGTCTCAAAGGTATATGTATTGTTGATTATTTTTTTTTAACTTTTTTTAATTGTAGATTGATCATTCAATGAATTATTCTATGGATTATAATAAGTCAATAAGAAACTTAATCCCTGTGTGTATATATGTCATTACCACCAGGTTAGTCTGTGTTGGTTCCAGTTCTGGAAGTGTACATGTTCTTCAAGTCAGCTTGAATTTTGACGGAGAAATTCAACCATGTGATATGGTGCGGGAATTTGCTAGGTTTGAACTTGGAGGAGACGTCTTTTCCTCCCCTGTGATGATTGGTGGGAAAATATTTGTTGGTTGCAGGGATGACTACGTGCATTGTATTAGACTCCAAGAAGAAATACCAATATGAACCTATTACATCTTATCATTCACATGCTCAATCTATGGGAGTATAAAACTCCTCAATATTGAAGCATCAATTATTGGCAAAGAAGTTTCCTGCGAATTATCTGTGCCTTGCAAGACAGAAGAATCAAGAGCATCCTTATGATGCTGGAAATGCTATGGTGAATTTTGAGAAAAGATCGGGTGCAGTGTGGTTTTTGGTGCACTGTGAGATTTTTGTCAAACAGTGCATAGAGAAAGGCTCAATGTCTCACTTTGCAAAGGAATGCTTATTTTTCCTTATGTCACCAAGATTGGAACTTAAGGTTATAACAACAACAATATACTCAGTGTAATCTCACAAGTGGGGTTTGGGGAACATGATGTGTATGCAGCCTTATTCCTACCTTGTGAAGGCGGAACTGAGGAGATACTTGATGCAATATCACGAGAGATTGTTTGGAAGGACTAAATAGTGAATCAAGTTTCTTTCCAACTGTATGGTATACACTTTGTTTGGATAGTTGTTATATATTGTTTCATAAATGTATGGTATTATATTAGATTGTGTCGTATTGTAGTGTTTTGATGAATATAATGTGTAGACAGATTATATTGTTTTATCACCGTTACATAATGTAGCACGAGCAATTTGAAGAACAGACCTATAGGCTACAGGAAAAGTAGGATACTATAAAAAGGCAGGATAAATGATAAAATAGTATTATTATCCTTTGTTTAATAAATATTCATACACTTCTAATATTTTCTTGAATAAACATTTTTATATGCAAAGCTATAAAAATATCCTTTTAAGGATTAATTCAATCAAATATTCATTTTCATGGAAAAATAAAAATAATTAATTTAGAAAATTTGAGTTTAAAATGAGAGAGAGAGAGAGAACAGATGTGCCGACATTAGAAAAAATTAGGACTAAATTTGCTCAGCTATTTGAAGAACCCAAACTTAATTCTTAAAAAAATGAAAACATTTTATTTCTGATCATTAGAAAAGCTATATATTAATTATAATTTTAATATCATTTTCGAGTCTTTTTAATATAAAAATATATATTTTCTTATATAGTGACATAAGAATACTTCCCATATTATCACGGTTCTATTTTAATATCTCAAGTTACAATTAAATTAAATTAATTTTTTCAACAAAAGTCTTCTTATAACTACTAGAAAAATAGTACTATGTGTATTATAATTAGGAAATACTACACAAATTGGACCTATTAGGCAAAATATATATGGAAAAATTACGCGGTTAAGCAAACTTATATTACTTAATTAGTCATCATAGTTATAGTTTGCTATAATTACCACTCGCGACTAACATTAACCATTAATTACGTGGGCTGACTTCGAGTTTGTATAATTAGTCATGTTTGTATAATCGCCACATTTGTATAATTCGTAACTAATAAGTATTTGTACGAATCATACAAACATACCCGCGAATTATACAAACGTACCTGTGAATTATACAAACGAGATGCAAGTTATACAAATTATTGCCCTGCCTCACTCGCCTCTCTCGTCCCTCTCCCAATCTCGCTCGCCTCTCTCCTTCCTCTCTCAATCTCGCTTGCAAGATATACAAATACATATGCATATACATATATACAAATTATCTAACCAATATACATATACAATTCACCTCTCTCCCACTCTCTGCCTTCTCTTGCTCGCCTCTCTCCTTCCTCTCCCAATCTCGCTCCCAATCTCCTCCCTATAACATGTAGCTATGAATCGTAATTAGCAAACTATAGCTATGGGGCGTAATTAAGCAATTTTTGAGTGGCTATATGCGAAAGTTCCCCAATATTTATTCAAATTAGATTCGATCCAAACTATTTATCATGATTGAACCCACTACCTAAACTATCTATCCAAGTGCTCCCTTGTTTTATTTATTGAACCACTGCTTCTTTATCCTTGATACCATCAAAGTGTATATATATATATATATACTCTGATGGTATCTATATACTCTAATGGTATGAAACAATAATTAAGCAACTTTTTTACTCAACATTGTCTCTTCCTCCTTGATGTCATCAAGGAGTAGCTGAGTAGTGTCCTCACTGAAGCACTGCTTCATCATTTTTGATATCATCAGAGTATATATACACTTTGATGGTATCAAGCAGTAAACGTGATACTAGTTCAAAAAAAGTTCATTATTTCCTTATAAAGTCATGATACTAGGAAAGAAGTAAATTTTAAATTCAATTTTTAAGTTTTTAGTTAAATGATTTGATATTTTAGAACTTTGAACTAAATTGTTTAAAACTTATTATCTACTGATAAGATTTTGAGAACAAAAACCAAGACATGATATTACAATAAATGGCTAATATTTTATTAATTTGAAAGAATTTTTTTAAACTTATATAATAATATACTCATGCTTTTTGGATACAAAGTTATAAACTATGGATACGTATAAATGACTAGTTAAATGAAAATAAAACTTTTTGACACTCTTAATGGTACTCTTAATGGTACTGCATAAGAATATCCAAGTTTGAGAAAAGAAGAACAAGTTGTAGGATAAGGGCTTTCGGCCATGAGGATTGTGAGTTTGATTGTTAAGTCAACTGGTTGTAATGATAATATTTTCATCGGAGAAGGATGGACGTTTTAATCGTTTGTTCTTAAATAAAGCGTGGTATCTCAATGGATATTCATTTTTGAACTAAAAAATAGTGTTCGCAACCACATTGATACACACTGCATCTTTTTTACTACATTGATATACTATGTAAATTTTCTCTATAATAAAAGTTGAATAAAGTAACATTTCATATTTTACATTTTCATCTTATTAGTTGGCAAGTTGTATAACTAACCTCTTACTTGATGACAAGTAAATTTAGGAAGGAAGAGGTATTCTATTACTATGATAATAACAAATGATCAATGTGTGAATATAGCATTAGAGAAATTGTGAACATGAAATTAAGCAGTAGAGTGATCGATTTTACCTGTTGAGAACAAATTGTGTTATAGCTAGCTTTAACATATTCATATTAGAGAAGCAATTGACAATATAAAAACATGCAAGTCTTTAGTTGGTAATTTGATTTTTACTTTTTATAAAGTTAAATTTATCTATTAGTAATACGTAAGTGATGTACTCTTCCATTTCAATTTAGTTTATTTTATTTTGATTCAATACGAAATTTTTAAACGTCTAAGATTATATTAAACGTCTGATCACCATTATTTCACTTATTCATTTATTCTACCTAAAACAGTTATATATTAATTTTAAAAAAACTCAATGGTTGCCATAAAATTGTTCTTATCTTTCTCTGAATATTTTTTTTCATTGTTACTATGGAGAATAATTTCCTCTTTTATGTTTAACATATTAGGTAAATTTGATCATTTTTTATATACATATTTTCTTAATGATTCCGTTAGATGTGTTAGAAAATAAGGTTAAATGTTATTTGTTAGCTTTGTAAGGCAAAAGTATAATCGATCCAAATTTAAACAGAGGGTAAAAGTAGATTATTAATTATTTTAGAAACACAAAAATAATTTTGGATCTTTTTCCATAAAAAGATATTCCAGGTTGTCCTTCCTCAATCTTTACACGGGAGAAGCTTGACCCAAAGCATGCAAAGTCCAATTTAACTACAACAATTGATCCTAGCTAGTAACATAACTATATAGGGAAATTAGGCGCAACTATTTAGAATGTATTTATGATATATAGTTATAATTTTAAAAAAATATAAACATTATTACATTTTAGGTTTTATAGTGAAACACAATACACACACTCGTTGTATTGCTGATACAACTCTCTAATACGTTTTCAGTTGATACAACTGATTGATATATGTTATTTAAATACAACTCTCCCGGTGATATAACTGATAATCTTGCCTAATACAACTTTTCTGCATTATACAATAATGAGAAACTTTCACATATAACAAACATAAAATCATATTTGTATGTTATAGCTATAGTTTGCATAATTGCGCTCCATAGCAAATTTTATGTTTGCTATGGAGCTTTTAATATGTATAATTCGCTACAAACATCCAATTTTATACAAATTGTTCTGTTTTGTATAAATTCATTTATACATTGTAATTTGTATAATGAGATCTGTATTTGTATAATTATAAGTGTATAGGACGAAAATATATGTATTTGTATTTGTATATACACTTTTCTCTCGCTTTATACAAACACAAACACATTTTATACCGAAATGTATAAAATGGCTAATTGTATATCGAATCAGATGGCAAAAAAAAAAGAGAATGTTTATTACGAATTACAATTAAAATAAACTATGGCTATAGCATTTAATTTAAATTAATAATTTATTATTTCATACAATTTTCCCTACAATAATTATAGCTACAATTGATCACAAATACGCAAATTATATGACTATTTTTAATCACACTCTAAACTATAGTTATTAATGAAATGTACACAATTATATATGACAAAATAATGACTAGGGATGGAGTGTGTGTCTATATATATATTCTTGTTTGATGCATGTTTTTTTGTCAATTATTTGAATGCTTCAATAGTAATCCATTCCCACTAAAAGAAAAAGAATATCTTGATCTTTTGTCCACCAAAATATTTTAATTTAATTAAAAGAAAGATGCCAAAACTATTAAGTGTTCCATACAAAATTGCCAGCCTAGTCAAAGAATGCCACATATAACACATTATATTATATAGTTTTTTTTCTGGATAATATTAAGGACTGGGTCCAAGACAACCACTAAAAAGAAAAAACCAATAGAAAAAAGCCTACAAATAAAAACCCAATTAGGCGACTGTAGATAGCAACACTAGAGCAGATTCTAAAACATTTGGCTGACCCCATTTAAAGTCCAGACAATTTCACATACAATTAGAATAAAATGAATTATTATCTAAGAAATAAATACATGTAGAAGATAAACCTTGAGTCACATATGCTTGTTTTGTAGTGGTTCATAATTCATATGCATTCGTCCACCTTTTTGAACAATCAGAATTTTCATATACGTATAATATTAAGAAAATTTAAAGTATATCTAATATTTATGTAAAGAAAAAATTGAACTATTTTTTGGTGAAGAGATGTTGATTGACTTTCCTTGAACAAGAAGTGTTTTGCCCTTGCTCGTAAAATGTAAGAATATGACAAATAAACTTAACTCAATTTCTAAAGTTAGTTCATAAGGAGAAGATTACACAAGTTCATATAAACAAATTACTAAATCCCACTATACATTTTTGTGATTTAGAATCTTTGATGATTTGAGATGGAGTGTATTTTACTTGTTAAAAAGTAAAGCTTCTTAGTTTAATTATCATTGTATGTACCTTTACATATATAGATAAAAAATAGTTATATGAGACATAATAGCAAAATTTTATCTGGTTTTGTACATATGTGAAAATCAAAAAGTGACTTGTGAACTCACACCTACCAAAATACATTTTTTTTTTCCGAGCATTTCATGTTTGATATTTATATTAAATCTCGATTATTTTGAATTCGTGCAATTTCATTGAAAAATAAAACGTAGAAACCAAAAAGAAATTACATCTGTTATAAAATTTTGTTCTCCTAAAGTTAATTAATTTATCTTGTTGAATTTGTTATTGTGGAGAGATAAAAGATAACAATCATTGCATTTGTGTACTTTGATTATGCTTTAATATTTTTATTTATTTAAAAAAATGATAGGTATCCTATTCTTTCTTTGCATTATGAATCCAATTAATATGGACACAGTTGTTTAAGTTGGTATAACCACTTTAGAAAGACAACATAAAATTTCCTGGCACACATCTTTTCACTTAATTAATTATTACTACTTTAAACAACTTAATTAAAGAGTAGGAAAAAGGTTCCTTCTAAAATAAGTAAATGAGATAACAATTTTATTTTGTTATTAATTAATATATAATTTGTAAGAGCGGCAGAGATTTTTGTTTAATTTAACTTGCACTTGCAAAAGCAATGCTCGACTTCCTTTTATTCTACGCCTCTTCCATCCCCACAAATAAAAATATCATAATTAATTTATAGTGTAACTAAACACTAAAAAAGGAAATTAATCATATATATTATTAATAAAAAAAACAACTTTTCGAACATCATCAATTGGACACTTAATAGCTCTATGATATCGTTGAAAACTATATAATAAATCATAAGGTTTTAAAAATTACGATTATTCCTTAAGAATAATGACCAAATTCATTTTATATTAACGGAAGGTGATCACACAAGTCAGTTATAATTTTAAATATATATAAGAAATATAATGTTCTATCGTGTCATATATCTAATTTTCTATTGTCATATTGATTTCCGTGGAAAGGTGATATATAATATATATATATATATATCGCATATTTATATTTATCTGAAATTAATATTTTTATACGGTACGTAACAATTTGAACGAAGGATTCTTCTAGATCATTTTCACTTTGGTGTCATGTGGTCCTATTTATTAGTTCAATTCAAAGATGAAAACCCAGTTTTTAGACGCTTCTTTAATTTGGATTTCACTTTCTATTTTTATCAAGTTTTTTTTTCTTTTTCAATTTTGGCCTTATTATAATATACTCTGTTTTATTTTCAATTCTGACCTTTCTTTCTTTGTCCTAAAAAAATGACAACTGTCACTGAAAAGATTGAAGTTTGCTTTTTTTTTTCTTTTCCCCCAATCAAGTGGCTTCTTTTTAAAAAATATCTTAGTAACGACCAAATTTCGACAATTTCAAGCTAATATTTTCAATAATTTAAAAATAAAACATTTTTTGGCATATGAAATTCAGTGAGCATATAAGTTGATTGTTGGACACGTGGACAGACTGTTCTCTTACGTATGATAAACTTATAAAGTCATCAGAGTTAATTATTTCAATTTTCTAATATATTTAAGACCGTTTTTTTCTTTAATTAAGAAAATATCAGTTCAACCAATATTGACTTTAACTAATTCCATTAATATTAAGCTTTTTAGACCTAACCCACATGTTAAGTCCAGGGGTAATAACGTCAGCTTATAATACAGCAAGGTATAATATTTGTTTTACTTCTATTAGGCATAGCTAATCTAGATTGATTCAGTAACTTTTGTTTAGATTCTGATTAAAAAGATAATGATCGTTATTTTCAATTTAATATTTCAAAAACTATTTTAACCGCACCCGCACATTAATATAAATTGTTATGATATGGAATAAGTTAAATAATCATTGCCATCATTGAGTTGAAGAAAAAAATAAAAATGAGAGCATAAAAATAATGAAGAAAGAATAAGCTTGGAAATGATTACCGCTTTAATGTAAAAAATCATAACAAATAGACTAATCATTTGTTTTTATTTCAAATATAAGTATGATTCTTATCTTGTTAATAACCTATGAGTTTGTTGAGAATGTAACATCAATATTTCAAATTGATATATCATAGTGATATGTGACGTGTTATACACTTGTAAAGGCATAATGAACTTATCAAAATTATTTTTTTGTAGCCTTTATTATTATTATTATTTTTTTATTTTTTTTATTATTATTATTATTTTTTTATTATTTTATTATTTATTAAAAATAATACATTCCGATATCTTGCCGGAAAAGCAACTAACAACTATAAATCAGAAATGCATTAAATAAATGCTATCCAAATATAGAATAAGCTTAATCATAGACTACAAAAACAAGAAGCAAATGTAATTCCACAAATAAAATTTGAAAAGATATAATATATGCATAATTTATTTTTATGAGGTAGAGAAATTATTTATTATAGATATTCAAAATAACGATAATAAAGTGACAAGATACACAACCAATTAAATAGCATGAATAAAAGAACTATTCAAGTAATTGGTAATGCTATTTTAATAGTAAAAAGAAAAGGTGACTAGCTCACTCACCGTCTCTCGTATTACGACACTCGGCTACCTATTAATTAAGTAATATCTTTCTATAATAATTTTCAATCTTTAAATATTTCTATCTAAAATCATGTTAAGTTCTCAGTTAGAAATATTTTATGTCCGGCGGAACCACCTCCCAATTTTTTAATCATAGACTCAAAAACCAAAATCTATTTTCTCCTTTTTAATTTCCAATAATACCCCACCAAACCTTCTTCATAACGTAACCAACCAAAACAAATATAAAAACAATTTATCCAAAACCACTACACATATATACACCCCTTCTCTCCAAGCACATATAAAAACACATAGTGGCCTCAGAAAAAAACAGAAACAAAAAAATGGATTTCATCAGAATGAAAATAAGTCTTTCTGTCTTATTGTTTTTCCATGTTTGGCTTTGTAGAGCCTTTAATGATGTCTCAACAATTCCTTTTAACAAAGGATTCAGCCATCTCTTTGGTGATGGAAACATTCTTCATGCTAACGATGATAATAGCCTTCAACTTCATCTCAACCAAAACACAGGTAAACATATATTTCCAAATTTCACTGTGTTTGATACGACAGAAGTCATGAAAAATATTTGTCATGGCAAGTAACTTAATATACCTATAATATGTCTAAATTTATTTGTTTTTTTTTTCTAATTATTATTTGAAATTATTATTACAGGTTCAGGTTTCAAGTCTTCTGACCTTTACAACCATGGTTTCTTCAGTGCTAAAATTAAATTGCCATCAGATTATACTGCAGGAATCGTTGTTGCCTTCTATGTATGTATCGTTAATATTATTCCTTTTTTTTTTTTCAAATATGATCTTTATCGTAGTTTTAATCAGCGGAGTCAGGAATTCAAATCTATTTCCATAATATAATATTTCAACGAAGGGGTTCAGTACCTCCCTGCACCCCTCTATCTTCACCCACGGTTTTAATATGGGAGCCACCTTTTTCAGATATTCTTTCGCTGAAAAACTATATTGTATAAATAGATAATTTATTTTATGTATACATATTATCATATGTTCAATTTGTTGATGTTTTTTCATGTGTAATTTATTTCTTTATATAATTTAACTTTCTTTAATAGAAATTCTGACTCTGTTTATTTGGGCGCAGACAACGAATCAAGATGTATTTAAGAAGACACATGATGAACTAGATTTTGAATTTTTGGGAAATATAAGAGGAAAAGCATGGAGATTTCAAACAAATATGTATGGAAATGGAAGCACACATAGAGGAAGAGAAGAAAGATATACTCTATGGTTTGATCCTTCTAAAGAGTTCCATCGTTATAGTATTTTGTGGACCAACAAAAACATCATGTGAGTTTTACTTACTTTAATTTATTTTAACTTCTTTCTTTAAATTTAAGTAAAGTACAACGCGGATTCGTTGAATATAAATTTCTCATTTTTGCGGCTGCTTTTTCTACTAGTTTGACCTTTACAAAAACACGGTTATTACTGTTCTACAACAAATTAATATGCACGGTACAACTTTCAAGTATCACATGTTTGAATAATATGATTGTATCATTTGTCTGATTTTAACTTGATAAAGTATAACTTTATGTAAAAGTCATAACAATTAAAAGTGGACGGAGAGAGTATAATTTTATGTAAAAGTTAAATTTTATTAATTATTCTAATCTAAAACTCATGACGTTTTGTTGGTGGATATTTTACTAAAAATTATTGCATTTTGAATATTAAAAATGTATGGTGAGACTTTTTTTTTTCTTTTACGTGATGATGAATTAGTGATTGACCTGGTTCAATGAATCTATTTATTAGTCACATTTTCTATCTGATTTATTCAAAAGACGACGACGTATAACTGAACTGGAAAAGTCTAATGTTCCGTGATCAAATTGTAGATAACTACCCTAATTAATCATTATTAAAGTAACTCATTGACAAAATGACAATTATGTCTTAATTCATGATTTGACAATTTAATTTTCTTTTTTTTTTCCTTTCTGGATGTGAACATGAGTTTCCTTAATTACATATAAAATATGTAGCTATAATATTTTTTAAGAAAAATAAATGCAAGAGTGGAAAAATATATAGAAACAACTGATTAGGATTTATCGAAAACAACTGATCTATTTTTATAAGATAAGGTTGAACTCTACGTACTCATCACTCTCTACATACCCCCACTTGAATTATTTTTCATTAGAAAAAGGTACATATATATGATATAACCAAATCCACATTAAAGTAATTAATTAAATGATAATATCGTTTACAATATTGAACCTCTCAATTATTGACAATTTAATTTTGTTGTTTGCTTCTTTCTGGATGTGAACATCAAGAGTTTCTTTAATCACATAAAAATCATCTGGCTTATAATATTTCTTTAGAAGATAAATTCGAAAAGAAAAAAAAATACAAAAACAAATAATATGAGATTTTAGATCAATATTTGCTTTCTAGAACCTATTATTTTAGTCGAGGGTCTCAGAAAAAAAACATTTTTATCTTCACAAGATATGAATAACTGAATAAGCATCACCCTCTTCAGACCACACTTATGAGATGGGATATTGTAGTTGTTGTTTGTTAACCTATATTAAAGATCCTCTTTTCTTCCAACCAATATGCTGCTATAGTTTAACCACTTTGTATTAGATTGAATTGACTAATATAAATTATTTCCCACAATATAGTGTAACCACTTTGTATTAGATTGAATTGACTAATATAAATTATTTCTCACAATATAGTGTAACCACTTTGTATTACATTGAATTGACTAACATTATCAATTATTAATTTCTTAATTAGAAAAAAGGTACATATAACCTTATCCACATTAAAGTAATTAAATGATAGATTGAACCTCTCAATTATTGACATTTTTTATTAATTAATTTCTATTTTGACAACAGATTTTATATAGATGATGTTCCAATTAGAGAAATAGTAAGAAATGATGCAATGGGTGGAGACTACCCATCAAAGCCAATGGGCCTATATGCAACAATTTGGGATGCTTCAGATTGGGCTACTTCAGGTGGAAAATACAAAACAAATTACAAATATGCACCATTTATAGCTGAATTTACTGATTTAGTACTCAATGGATGTGCAATGGACCCATTGGAACAAGTTGTAAACCCTAGTCTTTGTGATGAAAAAGATGTTGAACTCCAAAACGCGGATTTTTCAAGGATTACATCGAGACAAAGAATGGCCATGAAAAGATTCAGGGCGAAATATATGTACTATTCTTACTGTTACGATTCGTTGAGGTACTCAGTGCCACCACCAGAGTGCGAAATAGATCCAGTTGAGCAACAACGTTTTAAAGAGACTGGAAGGTTGAAGTTTATAAACAAGCACCACGGACATCGTCATCCTAAGAAATCAAGAAGTGAAGTTCTTGATGCTAGGAATTATGGAAATGAAGATGAAGAGTGATTCGATTTTTGTTTACCAATAATATTATTGTTGATGTGTATATAGATAAAAAAAATGAGAGAAGCGTGAATTTTTTTTATTTTTCTTGGATTATAGATTTTGTTATAGGATATATTGTCAGAGTGAAGGGTGAAAAATGATTATATGTAAAGTGTGAACATTGATTGAGTTATATTGTAATATAAATAAAGAGATTAAATTATGTATATTGAATTACTAATTAATAAAGGCTCCATACATTCTTTTCTCCAAATTAATCATATAATATCATGATCTGATAAACTTCAATATATCATATTTAACAAAGTGTCTTTTCTTTTGAAGAACTAAACTATAAATTCACCCATATAAGATAATCATAAACTAACTTCAAGATTGTTTGTTCACACCTTACATGGTCCCAAAGTTAGGCTCTTGTTAGTTTTCAAACTTCCATAGAGTTAGGCAAGTTCTATCATAGAGAAAAAATAATATTAGTTATGTTTACTTGCTAATTTATTTATCTATTTAGCTCGTAAAACAACACAGAATGATGATTGTTAAAAAATTAGAACTACAATAGTAGCAAATAGAAATGAGAGCCTATGAGAAGTATAGAGAAAGAATATTATTTTTCAAGCGTACTATTATTAATTAAGAAAATAACTATAACTTGGTTTAAATATAATATTAATTAATCATTGAGATTGTGGAATGATCATGGATGATGTTATGGAGTTACTGTTGGGTATATAGCAAAGAGTTAATGGGAAATGGAGGGAAGATGAAAAGAGAGGAACTTGAAAAGTCCTCTTATGCTTTAGTAAAAAGGCATTTCTCCCTCATCGGTGGTGGAAAGAAAAATAGAAGAGTTTAAATAAAGAAACACTTCTATTAATTGTTAAAAGGGTTGGAAAGAGGGACCCCCTCGCGTCGTCGTCATAACTCGACTCGGATCCGCGCGCGGCCCATTTTATTTAAACTTTCCCATTTAATTTGAATGGGAAACTTACCCGCCGTTAGAAATGACTGTTCTGAAAGGTTGCAACTTTCAGAACAACCATGACCGTTTGAAAGGTTGCAAACTTTCAAGAATGGTCATGTGGATTCTGAAAGGGTGCAACCTTTCGGAACCAGTTCCTCTTGGCTATAAATACCACTGATTCTTTAGACTTTTTTCTTACGAATTTTTCTGATTTCTTCTGCACAAAGTTTCTTCGTATACTTTACTGTCGTTGAGTGGCTCGCTGACACCAGCGTTTTGGGTATCAATACACTGGTGATTGAGATCATTTTATCCTGGGAGGACATATTCCAAATCAAACATCGGATACTAGAGGGGAATAATTTTCTGAAGGGGACACTGTGCATTCAGTGGGAGAGATCTTTTTCCGTTCTGTTTTTCCAGATTCTGATTTGTTTTACAGATTTTAGCTTTTTGTGAATTAATTTATGTTCTGCTGTATCGTTACTGGCTTATTGAAAACTTTGGTAACTTCGTGTTTCTGCAAAGTTTTTGATAATCAGTGCTACTGTTTTAAACACAGATTGACAACAATCTTAAGGAAATTATATTTATTTTATTTTAATTTGTGTTTTTGGTGGAGACAAAAACCTTCGTGGTTTTATACTCATATTATGTTTGTAATTTAAGTTATTGCTTACTAAGTCATTTGTATCAATTTCTGTTTATTATAGATTTTGATTCTGAAATGACAAATGATAATGTTACGGTGGCTGTTGCTGCACCAACCCGAACTGTTATACCACCAGCAGAGAAACGGTAAAATTCTCTGGTGTGAATTTCAAATGATGGCAGCAACGAGTATTTTTCTGGCTTACCACTCTTGGTTTGCATAAATTTACCAATGAAGTAACTCCGGTGCCTGCTGCTGAAATGACAAACAGAGAAAAATTCATGATTATTGAAGCATGGAAACAAACAGACTTCCTATGTAAGGGCTACATTTTTAGTTCTTTAAAGGATGACTTATATAATGTCTATAGTGCAATGACAACTTTGAAAGAATTGTGGGATGCACTTGAGAACAAATATAAGACATAAGATGCATGCTTGAAAAAGTTTGTGGTCGCAAAGTTTTTAGACTATAAAATGTTAGATAGTAAAATTATTAGATCACAAGTACAGGAACTTCAACTTATTTTCCATGATCTGATTGCTGAGGATATGGTAGTAAATGAAGCTTTTCAAGTGCTTGCAATGATCGAAAAGTTACCTCCTTTGTGGAATGACTTCAAGAATTATTTAAAGCACAAATATAAGAAAATGAACCTTGAGATCTTGTGATTCAGCTCAAGATTGAGAAAGATAACAAAATCGCCGAAAAGATGTCTCGTAAGGGTTCGACAGTAATTAGAGTTAATATTGTTGAAGAAGCTCCTACCAAAGACAAGAAGAGAAAGAAGTCCAACGGACAGAAGTCAGAACAGGCCAAGAAGAAATTCAAAGGCAATTGTTACAATTGTGGTAAGACTGGTCATAAGTCTTCTGACTGTCCTGCTCCAAGAAAGGACAAAGACAAAGACAAAGGCAAAGGAAAAAAGTCAAGCAAACATCGTGGAAGAGATGAAAGATGCATATGACCTCTATGCAATGATCTTGGAGTGCAACTTAGTTGAAAATCCCAAGGAGTGATTTCTCGACTCAGGTGCCACTCGACATATTTCCTCTGCGAAAGAAGCCTTTGCAACATACACTCCCGCTGAGTTTGATGAAGATTTGTTCATGGGAAACACAACAACAACGGGGATTGCAGAAACTGGGAAAGTAATGTTGAAAATGACATCCGGCAAGGTATTGACTTTGAACAACGTTCTGCATGTTCCTACTATTAGGAAGAATTTAGTTTTTGCTGCATTGCTCGTTAAGAACGGGTTTAAGTGTGTCCTAGTTAGTGACAAAGTTGTAATAAGTAAGAATGAGATGTTCTTAGGAAAGGGCTACCTCAATGAGGGTCTCTTCAAACTGAATGTAATGGTTGTTGATAGTATTAATAAGAATTCTGCTTCTGTTTACTTAGTGGATTCAAATGATTTATGGCATGCCCGTTTGGGACATGTAAATTATAAAGCCTTGCGAAAATTTATTACTTTAGAAGTATTGCCTGATTTCAAATACGATAAATCGAAATGTGAAATTTGTGTGGAAAGTAAGTTTGTTAAACATCTTTATAAGTCTGTTGACAGGAATTCAAAACCTTTAGACTTAATTCACACAGATATATGTGATATGAAGTCAATACCATCTCGTGGTGGGAAAAAGTATTTTATAACTTTATTTGACGATTGCACTCAATTCTGTTATGTATATTTGCTTAATAGTAAGGATGAAGCAATTGATGCATTTAAGCAATACAAAAATGAAGTGGAAAATCAATTGAATCTAAAGATAAAAATGATTCGGAGTGATAGGGGTGGAGAATACGAATCTCCTTTTGCAGAAATATGTTTGGAATATGGTATTATCCATCAAACTACTGCACCCTATACACCACAGTCCAATGGTGTGGCTGAACGGAAGGACAGAACATTAAAAGAAATGATGAATGCCTTGATAATCAGTTCTGGTTCACCGCAAAAAATATGGGGGGGGAAGCCATCCTTACGGCTAACAAGATACTCAATAGGGTACCCCATAGAAAAACGCAATCGATTCCATATGAGTTATGGAAAGAAAGGAAACCCAACTTGAAATATTTCAAAGTGTGGGGTGTCTAGCCAAGGTAGAGGTTCATATACCCAAGAGGGTGAAAATTGGACCTAAAACAATGGATTGTGTATTTATTGGATATATTGTGAATAGTAAAGCCTGTCGGTTTTTGGTTCACAAATCTAATAATCCTGAAATTCATGTGAATACGATAATTGAGTCAGATAATGTTGAGTTCTTTGAACACATTTATCCGTATAAAACTGAATGTGAGTCGACAAGTGAAAGACCTAAACGACCACGAGAAAAATCAATGGAAAATACACTATCTAATGAAAATCCTAGGCGTAGTAATCGCCAACGAAAATCCACGTCTTTAGGACTAGATTTTGTGGCATTCTTGCTTGAAAATGAGTCTCCAACATTTAAAGCAGATATGTCTTCGTCTGAGTCAATCTATTGGAAAGAAGCAGTCAATAGTGAGATCAAATCAATTTTAAGTAATTATACTTGGGAATTGACTGATCTTCTTCCAGGAAATAAACATTTAAGATCAAAGTGGATCTTTAAAAGGAAAATGAAAGCCGATGGGACTATTGACAATTATAAGGCTAGACTTGTAGTCAAAGGATACAGACAAAAGGAAGGTCTGGACTACTTTGATACATACTCTCCAGTAACAAAGATAACATCAATTAGGATGCTAATAGCACTAGCGGCAATGCATGATCTTAAAATTCACCAGATGGATGTAAAGACAACCTTCTTAAATGGCGAGTTGGAGGAAGAAATTTACATGGAACAACCTGAAGGGTTTGTGATTCCTGATAAAGAAGAGAAAGTGTGCAGACTTGTAAAGTCGTTTTATGGGCTCAAGCAAGCACCCAAACAATGACATGCTAAATTTGACCAAACAATGTTGGCAAATGGATTCAAGATTAACGAATGTGATAAGTGTGTTTACATTAAAAACATTCTGAATCATGAAGTCATTGTTTGTTTTTATGTCGATGACATGTTAATAATGAGTAAATATATTGACGATATAAATGCTACTAAGCGCATGCTGTCCAGCAAGTTCGATATGAAGAACTTAGGAGTTAATGATTTGATCTTAGGGATCAAGATTTTCAAAACTCCTCAGGGACTAACATTATCTCAATCTCATTATATTGAAAGAGTATTGGATAAGTTCAAGTACTTTAATTTCAATGTTACCAAAACTCCAATTGACTTAAGTTTTACATTTCAAAAGAATGAATGTGAAAGTGACTCTCAATTGGAATATGCAGAGTGTTGAGAAGTTTGATGTATATTATGAATTGTACGCGACCAGATATAGCATGTGCTATTAGCAAACTGAGTCGATTCACTAGTAATCTGAATCAAACTCACTGGATGGCAATGAAACGTGTGTTGGGGTATCTGAAACATACACAACACTATGCTTTGCATTATAATAAATATTCTGTCGTGATTGAAGGATATAGTGATGCAAATTAGATCACCGGGTCAAATGAAGTAAAATCCACAAGTGGTTATGTGTTTACACTTGGTGGAGGAGCAATCTCTTGGAAATTGTCTAAACAGACATGTATCGCTCGCTCCACAATGAAATCTTAATTTATTGCTTTAGATAAGGTTGGTGAAGAAGTTGAATGGCTCAGGAATTTCTTAGAGTATATTCCATTCTGGCCCAAACCTGTGGGACCTATTTGCATACATTGTGATAGTCAAACATCAATAAGTAGGGCATGAAACATCATGTACAACGGGAAGTCTCGTCATATACGACGGAGACATAACACCGTAAGACAACTACTCTCTAGTGGAATTATCACAATTGACTATGTGAAGTCAAGCAACAATGTATCAGATCCACTAACGAAAGGGCTAGTGAGAGAGGCAGTTGAAAGATCATCTAAGGGAATGGGTTTGCTTAGGACAAGTTATCATGATGGTAACTCTATCTAGCAGACTAGAGATCCCAAGAGCTAGATTCAAGGAGAAAAACAAAGTTGTGATTGACGGTTCGACATTGTCAATCAACTAAATCCATTCTCATGATGAAGACAATGTTCAAGAACAAGGTTAAGACTTTAAGGCTTGTTAATGAGTTCATAAAGCTTAAAGTTTTTAATGATTTGCTAAGTTTGGAGATTTGACCAAATAGTGTATCTACGATAAGACACGGTTAGAAATCACCTATGTGAGTGTGAAGTGTAAGTCGCTTAAAGGAGAATTTTTTGTCAAAAGACTATTTCTCTATACACTCATGAAACTAGGAGGTGTTCATGGCTGAAATGAACATAACCGTAAGAACCATAAACGGTGAAGGGTGAATTGTGTGACATATGGTTGTCTAGGTATACACCAAAGCTCGACGGTTTAAAGATATTGCATCTACCGATTGACCGAGTATATCCGACATATGTTCACTACGAAAAATCCAAAGGAAAACCTACTTATCCAGATGCAATTGATCCTTGCTTGTAAAATACACACTCGTCCGTGCATTCCTTATGTTATAACCATTCCCCATTCATGTGGGGGATTGTTGGGTATATAACAAAAGTTAATGAGAAATAGAAGGAAGATGAAAAGAGAGGAACTTGAAAAGTCCTCTTATGCTTTAGTAAAAAGGCATTTCTCCCTCATCGGCGGTGGAAAGAAAAATAGAAGCGTTTAAATAGAGAAACACTTTTATTAATTGTTAAAAGGGTTGGAAAGAGGAATGTCGCTCACTCGGCTCTACTTCGGCTTCGGCTTTGGCTTTGGAAAATGATCGATCGAGAGATTATTTTTGGACAAAGTTTGTTTTAATTATTTAAAATAAATTAAATGGCCAAAATGTTTCAATTAATTAGTTAATTAACTGAAACGTTCCGACCCGACTTGGATCCGCGCGCGACCTGTTTTATTTAAACTTTCCCGTTTTATTTGAATTTCCCGCCGTTGGAAAGGTTGCAACTTTCAGGAACAACCATGACCGTTTGAAAGGTTACAAACTTTCAAGAATGGTCGTGTGGATTCTGAAAGGTTGCAACCTTTCGGAACTAGTTCCTCTTGGCTATAAATACCACTGATTCTTCCGACTTTTTTCTTACGAATTTTTCTGATTTCTTCTTCTTTTCTTCTGCACAAAGTTTCGTCGTGTACTTTACTGTCATTGAGTGGCTCGCTGACACCAGCGTTTTGGGTATCAATACTGGTGATTGAGATCATTCTATCATGGGAGGACATATTCCAAATCAAACCTCGGATACTAGAGGGGAATAATTTCCTTAAGGGGACACTGTGCATTCAGTGGGCTTGATCTTTTTCCGTTCTGTTTTTCCAGATTCTTGTATGTTTTATAGATTTTAGTTTTTTGTGAATTAATTTATGTTCTTTTGTTTCATCACTGGTTCATTGGAAACTTTAGTAACTTCGTGTTTCTACAAAATTTTTGGTAATCGGTGCTACTGTTTTAAACATACATTGGCAACAGTTACAACCATAGGTTACAGCAGGGGGTTATCTACTTGATGGAAAAAGAGTAGTTGACATCCACACTATCAAATATTTACTTCACCTTTTTAAATGTCCAATAATTGATAATTTATTTTGTTACAATTTTACTAAAATTCTAATTAAAAAAAATTATACCATATCTTGTAATATACATTACCTTCTGTTATGTTTAAAAATCTTGTTAGGAAAAATATCAGTGGAGTCGATCTTAGCTAAGAGAAAAAAATAATGGTATAATTTCTATTTTACTTTCCTTAATGAAAATATCATTTTCGCGTCAACTTTTCAATTATTGAGGTTGGTAGTATTTAAGTGATCGAACATATCCGTCAAATTATCAGTTGAACAAATTTGTTGAACATTATGTTCCACTTTTTTTTTTTTAAAATGACAAGGTAAATCTCGAACTCATAATCACTATTCTTTGAATGAATACACGATAAAAGCCGCTTCTATTCAATAGCTAACAAAAACCACACAAAAAATTGTAACCTACACTTGACAAGCTCGACCTAAAAGACAATTTTTTTACTTTCGTTGGCAAAAAGTTTTGAGCCATTGGGTCACTCCGAATGGTCTTTCTTTTCAAAATCACAAGTAGAATTTTTTTGTTTTGGTGACAATGATCTGTTCTATGACCTTTAATTTAACATTCCTTTAATTGTATTCATGTAATATATATATATATATATATATATATATATATATATATATAAAACACACATACCTCATGAGTGTAAGTCAGTGATTTAAGACAAACATAATATTCTCGACATACTTTATGAATGGTTATTATTTATGTTTAGTTTGAATAAATAGTAACTATAATTTATTTGTTGAGTGATATGATATATTTAGTTATAATTCCACATGGAATAAATAGTATGTTTGAGATAGATCATTATGTAAATCGGACAAGAATTGTGTAATTGCATAGCAAATTAATTGTGATTTTGATTCATTTGAATAAAAAGAGAATTACATTTTTGGAATGCTCAAACATATAATAATCATCAAATGTATATGATTTATATATTAAATATAATTACATATAAAAAATATACTTATTATATACATAAATATACATAATTAATATATGTATATTATGTATATTTTGACTATCATCTGTGATAATTTTGACTGAGGGGCCACAAATAAAAACAATACCAATAAAATAATTCCATACCAATAGTTCTTCAAAGACATTTAAAGATGCGTTTAATATCATTTCAATGTTTTCGTGTGGTAGAAAAACTAAATCTTACTAATATGCATGTAAAAGAAAAAATCATGTTTGTTAGTGTATTATTACAAGAATACATTGATGTCCCGATTGCATTAAAATATAATATTTTTACATCAACAAATTCTTCATTATTTATACGAGGTCAAATTGAAAGATTTTTTATTTACATTAAGTGATCTCACAATCATTAAAATACTAATTAAATGAATTTTATCCACATAAAATTATTTTAATATATTTTCATTATATGTAATTGATGCACATAAAATTCATCTTTCATATGCTTTATTTGCAAGCTAAGACAATATTTTATTTTCTTAAAATCGTTCATTCGATTTTTTTCTTTATATATCCTATTGTTATTAAAAGTTTTTCATAAGTTCAAATTATATTAAAGTCATCAACACACAATTTATTATGATATACCTATAATTCAACATTTTTATACAATTATTAAAATAAATAAGATCATCTTTATATCCTTTCTTTTTAAGAGACTCACTAAGACTCGATCTTTTATTACGCTAAGTAATAGTGTTATTAAGGTTTTAAGCTTTCAATTTGGTTTTAACATTGAAAATTTAAAATTATATTTTTTTGAAAATGTAAAGTGTCACGGTCTCCAACTTTGACAAATCTAGTATATTGTACATGGTAAAACCTATTGGAAATAGTTTGAATTATAAATTTGATATGTAATTGTAAATTATACAAATAATTAAAATATAACACGAGTTAAAACTATGTAAATTTATAGGTGGATTCAAATATTGAAGAGTTATTATCAAAAGTTCATTTTTAGTAAGTCTTTCAAAACATTTTTTTTTTTTGAATTTTCTTTGATTTGACATAATAAAGTTGACATGTAAGTAAATTTATTTAACCTTGTTTGATTATTAGTATTAAAATTCTTATTTTCTACAAATAATTTAAGATATATATAATTTTATTAGCTTTCGTATATATTTTATCTTTTCCTCATTTTCTTAAGAGGTTTCTCTATATCTATCTACATATTCCTTTGAGAATAATTCCTTTATGCAGAATTATTTTCTTATTTTTATGTGTACGTAATTAATCCACACAGATTTAATGAATCGGTCATTAAATTGACGAAGAGAAAAGAGAATAAATGAACCTTGCGAGCACAATAATTAATTACTAAGAAGTATCACGTAAATAAATTAATCTAGCTCATCTTTAATTACATACTTTTAACATTTATGTTTATGATTTATTGAGATTAATGTATATAATTAAGTAAGATAACATAATTTAAATAATTATCAAATACTTTATTATATCTTTTAAATGTTCAATCCAAATATATAATGATTTAAATATTAGATAATTTCTTCTAATCTATTTTTAGATTCAGTGAACAAAGTTATCTGATACTTGTTATTGATGAGAGATAACAAGTATCCTTTATAATTAGTTTAACTATAGATAGAGTTTGACTCGAACACTATGATGATTATTTAAAATATAACTATCAAAATAAAATTTTAATAAAAAAATTAAAGGTGATGTCGATGTGAAATTCTTTTCAAGAAGTTAAACACAGGTGACTAAAACAAAGAACTTTCCCTATCATTTTTTTTTGTTTATTTTTACCAAACAACGCCTTAACAGAACTATAGACTAAAACGTTACAATCACTAAGACGCACTTAAAAACTCCTTCCCTGAGCTGGCCAGTGCCACCACTTCCCGGAGATCCGATCAATAAACTACCACTCCGCCACCAACACTCGCCGCAACAATGACGGAATTCCTAGAATTAGAAACACAAGACGCCGTAAGGATGCCGTGGAACATATTGCCGGGAAGCAAATCGGAGGCTGCGCAATGCGTAATTCCCGTTTCCGCCATATACACACCGTTAAAACCCTTCCCTAACACTCCCACTCTTCCTTACGCACCACTCCGTTGCCGCAATTGCCGATCGGTTCTCAATCCTTTCTCCATCGTTGATTTCTCGTCTACTAAGATCTGGATCTGCTGTTTTTGCCTTCAGCGTAATCACTTTCCTCCGAGTTATCAGTCTATATCGGAGACTAATATGCCGGCTGAGTTGTTCCCGCAATATACTACCATTGAATACGAGAGTCCTTCGGAAAAAGCCTCGTTGACGAACCCTGTTTTTCTTTTCGTGATCGATACTTGTGTTATTGAAGAGGAGATTGGTTACCTGAAATCATCTTTGCTACAGGTTATGTGCTTTTTCTTCCCTAGTGTTTGAGAACTGTTAAGTTTAATACAGTGTTGTTAAAAGATCTTTCCTTTTTTCAACTTCTACTTGTTACATTTATTTTGATCGGGGCACTAGTCCTGTTGCAGTCATGAGATGGAATTAGTAGAGAAAGTGTCCACATAGGCGGTACTGGCTAGTCATGACTCATGACTAACACTTAGTAGTGTTGATGCCAGTTTTCACTAAGAGTTTCAAAATATGAATAAGTAAACACACAAATAGCCGAAGTGGTCGAAGCTTGGCTCTTGCCGATAGGCTAGCAGTAAGCTTGGCTACAGCGAAGCGCTTACCAATCGCGAAGGAAAGGGCCTTCGCCTCTGAGATAGCTCCGTAAACTAATAACTTATAATAGATGAGCCCATTATCTTTATGTTCCGAACTTTCTTCTTGGTACAAGGGGGTCTTTAGAAGTCTAAACTAAGAAAGACATACAAACCACTTAGGAAGGATAAGAGCCGTAGCAGTTCAACATCTACTATATATACATAAAAAATAGTTTTAACCATGTATATACAATGTAATTTTCCGCCAAAGAGGGGTTTGGATGAACTGCCTCAAGCCTACCTAACTCCACTCCTTGTTGATACAGTTACATTAAGTAATTTTAGCTTGTTTAGAGACTCGTGCGCGGTATGTCACCATTAACGTGGAGAATATCTATTTTTAAAGAATCATGTATCTGAAAAGACAAATTGTTGAGTATTGGAATGTAACAGGTTCCAATAGAGTGGAATAGTAATATAATAACCTATTAAAAAAATAGGGTGGAATAGTATTGAGGATTCAACGAATTCAACTAGGATGAAGCAATGCAAAGGGAGGGGTCACCGCTTCATGGGTGATGCCATGCGCTTCACATGAATGTGAGCTGTATTTCAAAGAGAGATGCTCAAAGTGATTCCAATTAGGAACAGTGATCTGTTGATTATCAACTTTGAGGAGTTTTGACTAATATCTATATTATTGTGAAGTGAATATTGACATTAGTTATTTTAATTGAAATTTGATTATTATTGTACTAAATTCATTTATATATTATCTTTTATTTTTCGTAAAGAGTGCATTTTACTTCAAAGAAACATGCACTTGCCTTCCTGCTTCATATCTAATGGACCTTGTCTGTCCTTTGCACTTTTCGCTTTTAAAACACTGCTTTTTGAGAGCCTTGTGTAGAACATCTCTTGTGTAGGCATGTTTTGTGGAAAATAGTCGTTATTTTTATTTTTGATGATGTAAGTGAAATATCATTAAAGGCATCCAGGGGAAGCAAAAGTTACAGAAGAAGAGTTGTCTTTACCTTATCAGGACGATAAAAAAGGAGGAGTGCTCAGCTCAAAAAACCCAAAAAACTTAGAGCTTAGGAGCCGACAAATTCCCAAAAAGAGATCTAAGTTATTTAAAGGGAAGCGATTAGCCCAACTAAAAATGGTAACCCAACAACTAGCCTTAAAGAGTGCATATTTGTGTTGAACCCCATCAAAACATCTCTTGTTTCTTTCAAATCAGATACACCATAAACTATTTGAATGGAAAATAGTTTATTTTCTGCCTAAGTTGATAAGTAGGAAGTTTGGCTTTTAAACGGTCACATATGGTGTTTGTGAGGATACACATAAGTTAGTTTGTAACGACTAATGAACATGTGTGTCTTATTGGCAATAGGAAAAGATGTATGCTGCATAATGCGTCTTATGCATGCCCAAAGTATAATACTGTGCGTAGTGATTAGCATTTCGTGCTTTCCTTCATTGCCGATCATATGGGCCTGATTTCATTTGCAATAGTCATGCGTGTCAAATTGATGGCGTATGTTAGATACTCCACCTGCATTGGGCTGGGAGTAGAATGTTAATAACATGGGTGGAAGGGTAAAATAGGATGCATAATATGTTTTCGGATCACACATCAGTAATAGGACCAAGGACAATGGAATCGGATGTGAGGCAGATGGAGCATTTCGAATCGTGAATGAGGTATCTCACTCGTTTTACCTGAAACCACTTGTTTATCTGCACACTATATTGCAGCTCTCTCCATTTGAACGATGTCTCCACACCTGTCTATTACCATAGCACTGTCACGTACTGGCTAACGAGTATGTTACATGCTAAAGGTACATCTGAGTTTGTGTTGTTGCCTCTCGGCTAGACTATAGTGAGGTGCCGTCTGGTATATGCAGTGAAAGTGTCTCCTAATGGTACAATTGACCAGTGTTATCAAAGGCGCGCTTTAAGTGCGCTTAAGCCTCAAAGCGAGGCTCAAAATGTGTTGAGCGCTTCGCCTCGCTTTATGTGCGCTTCAGTGTTGTCATCAAGGATCTAAGGAAAATGTTTCCTTGCCAATGAGCCTCTTATGAAGAAGTGAAACTAAATAATTGATATTTCACTTTATCACAATTTTTTTTCAATTTCTTTGGTCATATATTTGTTTATAATTATTAGTCTTGGACTAAACATATATATTTGTATTCTTTTCTCCCTTTGCGCCTTTTTTCGTTAAAGCCCACGCTTTATTTGCGCTTAAAGCCCCCACGGACCTTAGAGCTTTTTTGGGCTTTTCGCCTTTGATAACACTGCAATTGACTAATCTCGTCTTGTTGTTAAGAGTTGGAGAGGTTTCTGGTTTGGATTATGGGGATACGCTAGCTAAGGTTGTGTTAATTATCTGTTCCTATCACTAGTTTGTATTACCAAACGGCTGTTTGTACAGTTGAACATCAAGAATGTCTTTGCATGGTACTTGAAAGAGGATGTTTACGTGGTGCAATTATCAATTTTTTTGATCAATAAATTATACAACATATTCAGTGTAATTCCACAAGTGGGGTAAGTTACCAGTTTCAAAAAAAAATTCCACAAGTGGGGTAAAATATAATTATTTTATTTTAAATGCTGTTTATATGGCCTCAAACAATCTTCTTGAACATGGTTCATTCACATAAATTGAACAATTCTTAACTTTGGTCTCATAAGGAGTTGTCAAAATATTTGTTATTCTTCCCACACTTTGATGAAAAGCATATCATTCTAAATGTATTTGTTGATGATATTGTCAGTACAAAAGATAATGTAGTTAATATCGACCAATTAAAGGCCTACTTGCACTTGCAGTTTCAAACCAAAGACTTAAAATACTTGAAGTGCTTTCTTGGCATTAAGGTTGACCCGTAATGCATCTATATATCATAGAGAAAGTGTGTGTTAGACATCCTAGAAAAAATAGATTTCTTGAGTGTAAGCTAAGGACACGACAATGGATCCTAGTGTCCAACTGGTACCAAAAGTAAAGTTAGGAGATATTGTTGATTTGTTGGAAGATTGAATTATCTTTTTTTTTTTTTAAATTACCATGGTGTCCAAGCCATTGTGTGCGCACCTCGACTAATTCCACAAAATACCTTCCACCTTCACCAACAACATGTACTCTGTTCACCAAGGTAGAACATATGGAAGAAATCACATAGTGTTTTTGTTGGAATTTGAACTGAAGATCTCATGGTTCTCAACTCACTTTATTGGCCATTAAACCACACTTTTTGATTCAAAATTGAATTATCTTACCGTTACCCAATCACATTTTTCTTTCCCTGGGAGTATTGTAAGCCAATTTCTGAATTTTCTAACTATGACTCATATGTGGTGATTCAATTATGAAGTATCTTCAGTGTGCCCTATGGAGAGGTTATGCCCCGAGGAGAGGCTTACTATATTAGTGATAGAGGTCATACTGAAATAGTTAGACATATTAATGCTGATTGTGTTGGTGGTGCCTCAGAGAGGAGGTTCATAATAGGTTATTTTGTATTGTTTGGAGGAAATCTGATTTCTAGAAATAAACAAAAAAAACTAAATGTGGTTGCTTGGTCAAGTGTCAAAGCAAGGTTGTGGCCTTTGCTACTTGCAAATATGTATTTGTTGAAGAAGTTATTTGAGGGGCTGGGAGTACAACAATCTCACCCCTTGAAGTTATACTGTGATAATCTGGCTGCTTTACACATTGTCATAGAATCCTATTTTTCATGACAGGACTAAATAATTGCAGTTGATGGTTACTTCGTTCGAGAAGTTTTGATTATCAAGAAGCTTTACACATCGTCATTGAGTTCACATTTTCATGAGAGAGCTAAACACATTGAAGTTGCTTGTCACTTTGTTCGAGAAAAAATGCAATCCCCGGATATTGTGATAGCCTTTGTTAGTTCAAATGATCATTTGACAAATATTTTCACTAAAATTTGGAAGTCCTACCGTAGATTATATCTGTAACCAGTTGGATATACTTGTCATATATACTCCTGCTTGAGGCTGAGTACTAAATGTGGATATTAAGTAGAGTTAGGACGTAAGTGTTGACAATGCTCTGATTCCACTTCTTAAATATACTTTACCTAATATATGTGTCGTGTGTAGAGATTCAACTTTTAACACAAGTTTTCTCCCGATTTCTTTGCTTTACACCACCTCAAGCCACCTCAAGGAAAGCACTGCTCCAACGTGTTGAAGAAATTTGTTATTCTTGGCATCTCCCAATCTTACAACTGTCTTCTAAAGGTCAAGTTCCAGCGCTCTGCAGACCATAGATCCTTCTGGATACCTTGTTGTTGGTTCTGACCATAAATATCCGGAGCTGTTTTTCATAGTTTAATGGGGTACTTGAGTCCAAAATTAGTTTAGGGGCCTCAATGAGACTTTCCAAAATGTCCTAGGGTTACCATATTTATTTACTCAGTTTCTTATAACTTAATAAATAGTTCTTCTTTCGGTTGGGGTCTCTTCAAGACTTCCAAGTATATAAATGGGTATGATCTAGGGAAGATAATCTGGTAGTGAATGGCAGTGTCGTCTTCCTTCCACAAACTGAAGCTTTCTATATTTAGGTAACATTTGTGTCTGGTCCTTAATCCCCAGTTTGGTTCACCTTTAAACCAATTAAAGGTTGGGTTCAAGTTGGAATGTGATGTATTGGGTATAGAACATTTCCACTAGACATCCTTCCTCAATGTCATACAAGCATGTCTCATTGAAAATAATTATTCTTTCGGTTTCTACTATTTGTTGAAGTCACAAATGAAGATTCTAAGCTTTTTTCTCCATGTAGTAATTTTTCACTGACATGATTACTTCTGTTGATAGCAGGTAGTGGGCACATTGCCCGAAAATTGTTTAATTGGCCTTATCACATTTGGGACCTACGTGCATGTTCATGAGCTGGGGTTCGGGCAGATTCCAAAGGTTTATGTGTTCAAGGGGTCAAAGGAAGTTTCTAAAGATCAAGTGTTGGAGCAAATGGGCTTCTTTGCAAATAAGCTTAAACCAACCACAGGTGTCATTGCTGGGGTTAGAGATGGACTTTCTCAAGAGAGTATTTCTAGGTTTTTGTTGCCTGCATCTGAGTGCGAGTTTACACTCAACTCGGTATGGTTTCAATCATGCCTTTTTATATGTAAATACTGTTATATACATTCCGCACATTGTCAGAACTCGTGACATAACGTGTAGATGGGAAAAAGGGAATGCAGTTTGTAAGTCTTGTAAATATTTATTTTTCACAATAGATATTGCATTTATTAGTGGAAATGGATGTGTTTGAATACTACTTACCCTCTCCCCTCCCCCACCAAACCCAAAAGAAGTGTTCCATTTTACACCTTTGAATGTGGCTGAGTGCAATCATCTTGGTTTCTATGATTGTCCCTTTTTAACTTCCTTTGGGTTTGCAGATGTACTATGTTCTGAAATATGCTTCCTTCAGTGCCTTCTGAGTTCAATGACAGTTTTTATAAATGAGACATTTCATCTATTATTCTGTGCCATAAAATGTGTAATCTTATTCCACCTTTATACTAACTGAAATGTCAATAAATAATAACATGGTGTTTATTCAACATTCCTCTCAACTTAAGAATACTTTACTCCAATCCAAAAAGTGACTATTTTGAATTTTTTCTCATGAAAGTGTGAAGGGTCTAATAGGATATTTCGTTCTAAGCCTTGACAAGCCATTAGATTGTAGTGCTAGTTTTGTTACTCCATTTGTGATTTGTATCTGACTTCATTTTTCTTCTGAAATTCTCTCTTTCAGATATTAGAGGAGCTTCAAAGAGATCCTTGGCCCGTGCCAGCTGATCATCGAGCTGCACGGTGCACTGGTACTGCATTGAGTGTGGCTTCTCATTTGTTGGGTATATGTGTTCCAGGTTCTGGGGCCAGAATTATGGCATTCTTAGGTGGGCCCTCAACAGAAGGGCCAGGTGCTGTAAGTCATAGCTCTTTGTTGAGTTATTGAATATGAATTTTAATTTGAGTTTCTCATTGAGACTATAATAAGATAAAGTTATAAGGACTTCTTTCTAATTTTTTTGTGAGTGTTTGAGGGTGGAAGCCACATTTTTCGTCTTAGTGAAAGAGAAACAAATGAAACTATCCCCCAAAAGAAAACAATTGAAAAATACATTATTTACTTGTCAAATTGACTGGTTTACACTGCATTTAATCTGCAAGGTTGCACTTAGTACATGCCATTTGTATTCTCTCACTTAAATTGTGGGGAAAGGGTTGCTTTGTCACGACCCAAATTAGGTCTGTGACCGGCGCTAAGGGGAAAGAATCCCAAAGCAAGCCTTACCATAAATTTATAGAAAATCGGGCAGAGTTTCCTTTGTTTTTGTGCCTATCTTGAATTTTTCCTGTCTCAGAAATCCACAACACAAATAATAACAACTATAAACCAAAACCTAATATCCATTGATGGTCTAACTTCCACGCAATAATACCAGTTATATCTCCAAATACGAAAAAGAAGTTCAAACTAGTCACTTGACTACAATATGAAGGAATACTCATGACTCAAAAGGAAAGGATGACGAATGGAGCGACTCTAAGAGTTTTTAAAGAAACTAAATAAACCATAGCAAATCAATAGATCTCTTGCCACGCGAAGCAATGTGGGGCTCACCAGATGCTACCAAATCACACTCTCTAGCTAATGAAATCCTCTTCAATACCACCTGAGTTCTCTGTAAAAACAATTAGCGAGGAGTGAGACGCTAGCTCAGTGAGTAATAATACTTAACCACAACCATTTTAATGAGGGACAAGTCAGAAAACTTGCTAGTATAATAATCAAAATGATGAAATAATGCCCTTTCAGAAATCATAATAATATTCAATCTTATGTGCCTCATATAAGCAAAATCAATGTAAATACTTAATAGTAAACTCAAAAAAACATTTCCATATCAAATCTTATAGCTGGGAGGTTTCGTGTGGCCTTCTCTTTAAGAAGTAACCAATAACAGTGAACTCCTCATAAAGGAGTTAGATATTCATATCAGTAGATCCCTACTCGAGGGATATCAGTAACAGTATACTAGTTCTACCTTCCCACTAGCAAGGGCTTTATCAGTAATCTGTAACTACAAATCAGTAACTACAAGGTGCACCAGGTCTAACGAACCCGTCGGCTACGGGATTCATCAAGGTCTACTCCCATTTATATTTTTCTTGTAATCAGTAGAAGAATTTCAAAATCGAATATAGAGCATTTAAATCTTATCAAATCATATCATTTCAAAGATTAACAATCACCTGCAAAATACTATTTCTCAAATAAGTGTAAAACCTTTTCAATAACAGTGATCATATCTTGTAAGAATGAGATCATCTCAAATAATCTTTTCAGTATCATATCCAGGAAAAGACTTGTCCCACATGCAAGTTCAAAACAGTTGGTAACACATTTACTTTATAAACCATGTAAAAATCATGAAATTTGTGAATTACAAATTGTGGTAAGATTACTACTCACCGTACTCGGGTTGAAATACCAAACTTGTCACTTCAAGTAAGCTGTACAACTTTCATTCGATCAACCTATATTCACATCATATAAATCTCGTGTTAAATCTCCTTGTTAGAGCTATTTCATGAACTAATTTACAATACCCAATCCCCAAGGTTACAGTTTGACTCTCATACGTCCATCTTATTCATTAGTTTAATAGTCCTTCAATTTAAGCAACAATAAGTCTTCAATTTAAGCAACAATAAGTCTTCAATTTAAGCAACAATAAGTCATAATTATAAATATCCACATCTTGCTGCCGCTCAGACAAATTCTTTGGCTTCCCATGACTTTGCTGTAGTACTTTTTTTATAATTCCTTCAACATTTATTCATACCCCTCAGAAAGTAACTTGTTTCATCATATAAGTTTACATTTATTTCTATCTGCTACAGTCACTAACTCAATTTTTGCATCACAATGTAACTCAACTAGGAGTATACTTGGCGTTAGTATAACAAAAAAATCTGCTTTTATCCATGGGTGTTCTCATATCCAAATCAATTGAATTCATATTTAAATTGTTGATGCCACATTAATCTGACCCGTGAGAATACATATATAACCAGGTCAGTGAAGTGAAATAAAATACCTTGAAATCCCTATTTACAACAGCAGGGGCTCCACTTCTTCTTCTTCTTCTTTTTCCGCGTTGAACCCCTTCGTGCTCCTTCACTGGAATAGAGGGGCAAGGAATACGGTTCTTTTTTTTTTTCTTTTCAAGAGCTGCTGGGAAACCTTTTTTTTTTCCCCCTAAATTCCTTTAGCTTAATATTTTTCCCTAGCTACGTTTCTGATGGGCTAAGGCCCATTTGAATTATTATTATTTTCACTAATGACTAATATATCCTTTGCTTAAACATGGGATACTACATGCTTAATGCACACCCTTTGTTAAAAGTTCACTATTCTTTAGGCTCTTTGATGTTGTAAGGTTGTTTTTTGGTTCTCATGTTAAAATCATGGCATAGCATTCAAAAACTAGGATGAATAGCCTTACATTTTCCTTTGTTATCTTTTCTCTGAGCGGATGGAGGTAAAACTTAGTGTATCTAAAAGGCAAAAGCACATAAACAACAAGGCTCCTAGCAGCGAGAAACAAACCAGAGCAGACTTTATAGAAAACAGAAGTTACATAATATTTGAATAGAGCACCTCTTTTTATAATGGCGGTGTCCATGCCAGCTTGTGAATACCTCAACTGTTCCACCGAGTGCCCACCCAAAGCTTAGGCAGATGAGAAGAAATCACCTAGTGTTTTTTGTCTCAGTTGGAATTTGAACCTTTGTCTCCAAAGTTGTAGTCACTTCGTGGCCCAAAGTTGGTATCCACTTCATGACCACTGGGCCACACACTTGGGTGTAATATATGAATTTAGCATTTATAATGTCAAAATAGCAACTGACGTTAATAGTATCAGCTTCCAAAATACTACTCCCTTTGTTCTAATTTTTTAACATAGTTTATTCGACACAAAGTTTAAGAAAGAAATGAAAGCTTTTATAACTTGTGGTCTTAAACCTACCATAGCATTTGTGCGGTTATGAACTTTTTGAAAATTGTGGCCTTAAAGTTTAAACATGTCATAACATTGTGTGTTCTAAAAACTTCTGATTAAAGGTAAAATGAGAAGTGGAAAACTATTTATTTCCAAATTTAGAATCATGACATTCTTTTTGGAACATTCAATTTGTGTGACATAAACAAGAACGGAGGGAGTATAATGACAATATTAGTTCCAAGTTCCAAAATAGGTATCATGAAACTGTAATTTCTACAATGTTGGAGGATATAATTGCAATCAATTGATTCTCAGTTTCCAATAATTAACAATTAAGATTGTAAAAGATTTATTTTTATAGCATGCAATGGATTTTTTTTGTTTCCAAATAATCAGCCTATAAATCAAGAATAAGAGAAAGGAAAATGTTATGGAGGAAATACAACAAAGGGAAAAAAAGAATCGTTGATGGTAAAATGCATTTTGCTTTTCTGTTTTTGGTGCACTAAACTGTATTCTTGTGCACTGAATCAATCCTAGATGTCCTAGGCACCATTTAGGATTTGTTTCATATCTGGTATATTCTGTATCTATTCCATTTGTAATTTTTTTTTTCAGTGCTACCTAAGTACTGGTTTAGTACAAAGTTACCTTACTCAAAAAAAGAAAAAGAAAAAGAGAAGTCCAGATTCCAGAAGCAGGTGCAAAAAAAGAGGACTTGCATTGTTGCACACCAGAAGGAGGGAAAATAGTCACCTTGAAGAAGAAAGAAGTAAATCAAAAGAAGCAAAGTAATATATTTTAGCAGAAGAAAAAGAGTCATTGCTAACTAGATAAGTATATATAGCAACAAAAGTATTGTTACCTTACTAATAAAAAGAACAAGCAACAAAGTAGAGAACAGGCAAAGTATATTTGAAGAGGAGTCCTAATACGTAAAACAAATAGAAGTCATATATCTCCTTTTTTTCTTTTTCTTTTTCATCATTTAAATCGGATCCAAAGAAGCAATGGCTTCTTGCTTAGATTCTGATTGCTTGTTCCTCACTGTTAGAATGATTATTATCACCTGGATTGAGAGGTTTTCAACTTCTTTATGGTAAAAGTTTAAAGTAACAAGAGCCAACAAAATATTAAGCCTGTCTATAGCAGATATCAAATCTGTATCATGTGCATGTTACTCCTATCTTTGGTCATTTTTGTTATCAATTGCAACTCGACATGTATGTACTTGTGAGTGATTTGTCTTATATTGAATGAATATTGCAGATTGTGTCAAAGATTTTGTCTGAGCCCATAAGGTCTCACAAGGATCTGGACAAAGATTCTGCACCATTGTATCATAAGGCTGTGAAGTTTTACGAGGGAATTTCAAAGCAACTTGTGCATCAAGGGCATGTGTTGGATGTTTTTGCTTGTGCACTTGAACAGGTAACATCAAATAATATTCACCAGAATTTGATATAAATGCTTTCACTTATTTAACCAGTTCCAAGGTTATAAAATAGATGATTGAAAGTCACTTCTAGGTTGAGTGCTTAAGTTTCTCCTTTCATACCCGGGGATTTTCTTTTATTGAGAGATTTGGTATTTATATGACCATGCTCTTATATAAACACAGTGAAAATAGAAATACGTTCAATTATTCATAGATAAAAGTATAACCAATTGATAAGAGAGGATTACAATTGTAATGACACATGTATTTTGCGAGTAAGAAGAGAGTTTGAGAGAGAATACATTTTGACAACTCCTCAAGATTTTGGGGTTTAAATAGCTAACCATGTTTTTTTGGTTTCCCATCTGGTTTACAGTTCCTGCATTGGAGCCCAACTAATCCGGATTCGCGCTGCGTAGGGCCCCATTCGGGGGAGCACTCCGTAGTCCGTACTAAGGATTTTTCCATAACCAGGCTCGAACCCGAGACCTCTGGTTAAGGGAGGAGCAGCCCCATCCACTACACCACATCCTTTGATGGTGAATAGCTAACTATGTTACATGCTCTAAAAAGAAAAGAAAATTACTACATAATTACAATAGGAATAAATCAAGCTATCTACTATATTTACACTTGCTCTAGAATATTCCTAGGATTCTAAAACTCCCCTCACGTGGTGCATACAAATCATATGTGCCAAGCTAGCTACATATATAACTTGTTCTTGGACTGCGAGGACTTGATGAATATGTCTGCAAGCTGATCAATTGACCGCACAAACTTTATGACAATGTCTCTTGAGAGTACCTTCATTTCCAATGAAATGACAAATCATTTTCTTTGTTTGATTCTCTCGTGAAACACTGGATCTGATGTTATGTGAAGTGCAACATCATTATTACACAGAAGTTCCCTTTTTTTCAGTATCTCCAAATTTTAATTCTTTCAGTATTTACTTAATCCATATGAGTTCATAAGTAGCCACTGCCATAACTTGATATTATACTTATTTGCTAGATCGTGCAACCACATTTTGTTCCTTACTTTTCCACCTTGTGACCCCTTGCTATTTTCTGTTTGGCTGTTTTCTTTTACTTATATGGAACCTGTTGCATGCTAGGTTGGCCTTGCTGAAATTAAAGTTGCATGTGAAAAAACTGGTGGACTTGTTGTTCTGGCAGAAAGTTTTGGCCATAGTGTTTTCAAGGATTCTCTGAAACAAGTTTTCCAGTCAGATGGCAATGATCTTGGCCTGTCATCAAAGTAAGGTTTAATTGAACATTCTTTGGTTTGCTGCTTCCCCAACCCTGGCCTCTTAAAAAAAGCAAAAAGTAATTTCCATATGAATTCTAGGACTAGAGAATCTCTAATTTCTGATCTAACTATTGGGTTATGTCTCTTTGTTATGTTTTGTTCTACTTCTATACCTCTAATGACATCTCATTATCATTCCGTCATTGCCAAGTAATTATGATGGCACTAAGCCTATTAATGTGTTTTGGTTTTTCTCTTTCCACTTTGACAATGTGCACACAATTCAGTATATTGACTCTATTCTTTGCCAATTCCTTTATGAATCTTGATGTTGTGATTTTTTGTGACTCTGAAAACACTTATTTCTTACTTGATCTGGTTCCAATCAATCTTCGTGGCCCCCATTTGATGAATTTCTTTTGCTCATCCATCTTTGCAAATTTGTTTGTAAGCTTTACTTCATAAGAAACTTAAATATCTTAAGAAAGTTGTTCTCTCTCTTTCTTTTTTCCTCTTGACTCTCCAGACTCTTGCTTGCAAGGTTCCTTTTTTATTGGACGTCTCTACTTATAGGTGACAATTCTTGATATTAAGTTGAGGATTATTAAACTTACAAGTCGGTATTGGAGTTTGGGCAATTTAAAAGAAAATGTAAAGAGCATTTGGTTAGAGGAAATGAAAAAGCAGAAATTGATTTTCTATTTTGGGATTTGTTTGTTTGTCGCTAACTGCCTAACTCACTGCTTGGCATTTTAACTGTACCCTTTTTGTCTCCTAAAAGAAGAAAAGAAAGGTATATTGTCCCAGGGCTTTGGTCTAGTGGTAAGAGCAGCACGTGATGTTTGGATTTGGTGCTCATCGCAGGTTAGAACCTCACTGCATGCAAAAGTTTGGTATTTTAAGTGGAGAAGGATAGAGAGCTGGGCCCATTATCAGTTGAGTGTTGAACTGTGTGTGGTGATATTTTGGTTTTAAAAAATAGATAAAAGGAAAGGTATCTTGGGACTTAATGATGGAAACAGTGCTATGCTCGTTTCAACATCCCCATTTCCAAACTTCTTAAAACTATATATTATTAAAGTTTTGGCTTTTGAAACTACCCCCTGGGGGCTGTAAATCCCACCTCATCAGGCTCTGCTGATGAGTTTTGATGTGAATATAAAGTTACCTTTATAAAAAAAAATCAAGATTTCAGGTGAGGGTTTTCCCTCATATTAAAAAAAGAAGAAGTTTGGAGTCTCTTTTAAACATTATCTATTGGCTAATTTAAACGGCCAGTGTCTGCTACAATGAGAAGGATCTGGATGATGAAAAATATCCAAAAGCAGCAGACAAATTCAGCAAATTTCATGTCTGGCCGAGTCTTGTCAATTATGAAAGCAATCTATCACCAATTGAATTCTAGAACTCTCTTCTCCTTATATTTAGGCAGAATGCTTAAAGTACACCGAAACTTGACACGAATTGTTAGTTGCACATCTAAACTATCAGTAGTCTTAGTTACCCCCTGAACTTGACTATCTGATAGTCTTTACCTCCTAGACGCTGATGTGACAAAGATCATGAATACATTCTCTTTTAGACGCGTCGAGATGGAAAAAAATTGAAAAATCAGCTCCCAAGTAGGCTACTTTTCAACCATTAATCGCCACATAGTCATATACAGTAGTTTATTTATTACAATTGCTTATTTCTTTTTTGCTTCAGCTTAATATATAATGCAAATTTACCCCAACTTTGCATTTTAAAATTTCTTCTTTAAATGCAATAACTACTTGTTCCAACAATTTGTTTCTACTGTATATTTCTTCTTTTTCAGGCCAACTTGTAAAAAAATAAAAATTGACTCGAACTCCATTTTAGTCAAATACAATTAGTTTAATCCTAAATTATGAAGTATCAACTGTGTATTTCTTCTTTAGATGCGATGACTATTGATTTCAACTATTATATTTTTCTTTTTCTGACCAAATCTATAAAAGAACTACTGGGCGCTAGCTCCTTTATTTTCAGCGAAATAAAAAGTTTTAGCAAAATAATTAAGTTCCAACTGTATATTCTTATTTTTATCTTATTTAATGACCATCTGTTTCAACAACGTATTTCTATTTTTCGGATATAGTAACAGAAGAATTGACTGAAAATTTATTACTTTTAGCCAAATAAAAATTTTCGCCTGAAAATGGAGTTCTAGCCAAGTTAACTTACTAATTTAACCCGAAAAAAAAATCTAAAATGTTAATGAATTTTAAAAAAAGTATTTCTTTTAATAATGATATGTGGGCAAAGAATCCACATAGCAGACGAGTGTATCTCCCACTCTCTTAGGATGAGATCTTGCGGAGTAAAGGCTGTCAATTAGCCAAGTTCAGGGGGTAATTAAGACTACATATAGTTTAAGTGTGTAACTAATAATTCGTACCAAGTTTAGGGGGGTCCTTAGGTATTCTGCCAAAATATTTAATTTATTAGTCTGATGATATGGTAGAGAGAGATAAACTAGATGCAGTTTTTGGTTGAGAAAATGATGGTCAAACTTGGGCAATTATTGAGAACAACATTCAAAGGCTATAGTAGTGGGATAAAGATGAATATGGGCAGTGAAAAAATGTGTTATCACAGAGGAAGTGCTTGCTGGCGAAAGCACAATTCAACCAAGAGTTGGGAATGATGATGCGAGTAACCAGAGAAGGGGAGGGGATGGGGCGTATAGAGGGGGCCTAACTGATTTGGGTAGTTTATTGCTTCAGATCAGCTTCTAAGCAAACTCACTTGGGCTTGACAATACGAGGTGATTTGATTAATTGACGGTTAACACTGAACTCTAATACACAGCCTGATGAATTCAACTTAACTATGTTTACCATAAGTCTCTTTATTTTGTTTGCAAACCATTTTGAGACCATTGATTGGAACTTTCTTTTGTTACTTCTGTGTCAATATTAACATGTTATGCATAGTTCTGCACAAAATTCCACTCCAGATGCTGATGAGTGGTCTGAAACATTTTCATTTAGCATTGATATGTTATCAAGTTCTTACTCTGTCTTACAACTTAGGTAGCATCTTTGTTTGTCTGCAGCGGTATTTTTGAGATAAATTGCTCAAAAGATATCAAAGTTCAGGGAGTTATTGGTCCTTGTGCATCACTTGAAAAGGTATGTTTTACTAATTTAAGTGCTTTCTCTCAAAGCTTTTAGATACTCATTAATGGTGTCTTTCTACAGAAAGGTCCTTTGTGCTCTGAGGTTGTCGTAGGTCAGGGAAATACAACAGCTTGGAAGATGTGTGGTCTTGATAAAACTTCAACATTTTGTTTAATATTTGAAGTTGCCAAGAAGGAGAACCCAGATGCAATTGCTCAATCTGCAAATCCACAGTTTTATTTCCAGTTTTTGACATAGTATGAACTTAGCTTATTATATCTTGAGAAGTACTGACCAGTTTGTTTGGCTATGATCAACTATTTCCTGACATCAAAAATATTCTTCTCCAGTTATCAGCACCCTAGCGGACAAATGAGACTTCGGGTTACTACTCTTTCTAGAAGATGGGTTGCTGGACCTGGAAGTGTACAGGCAAGGGCTCTTTATGCACTTTATGCTGTCTGTTTCTGTTTCTGGTGCTTTTTTTTGCCTTTCCTTTATCCTTTATGCTTTTTCCATGTAAACAAAAGTAAAAATCCGATGAGTTCAGTAGTTAAATCATGAAATTGAGGATACTGGGGTGGTTTAGATGGATAAGAAGTGAGATGGGAAAGATAGTTGCTCAATCAGATTATAATAACCCGAGCTCCTATATCTCCAACAAGAACATGAAGTACTCAAGTATCCTCTTTGGGAATGTAATAGGACATATTTAAGTTAAATAACTTTTGGATTTATATTGATTTGGTAAATCATTTAAAAGTAGGCATAGTTGAGGTAGGCTTGTGAAGGCGATTAACCATTCTTTGACCTCTTCCGTTTACAATACTTATGGTACAAAGTGAGATATGTGTGCAGATTGATAGTTTGGGGAGTCATTAGACGCTATTTGCAGTGCATGCAAGGCTCGTGCTATGCTTACCCACCTCAAACTCCTTGGAATCCTATTGGAGTGTGAATATCTACTATTGTGAGTCTCTGAGATCGTTGCTTTATCCTTAAAATAGACCTAATATGATACTGAAATTAAAGGTAATGAGGGTTTTGGTTTCACACCCTGTTGGTCCCCAGAGGAGTTTTAGTAATTTCTGGCCGTTGAAATTAGATCCTTAGATAAGGCTCTCTGCAGTCATCTAATTGGCCATTTGTCTCCTGTTACTCCACTAGTTTTAGCAGCAACTTGTAACCCTCTTTTGTTACAAGTTCATCAATAAGTATCAACAATGTAAATTCTACGATCTAATGGTTGATATCCTTTTAACTTTTGCTGTCCGACATCCACTTTCTAACTTTTGATGCCTTTTCTCTGCACTTATCAATACTCATCTAATATTTTATATTTAAGAAGTACTATGGGATCATTATATAGAAGTACTTCGGGATCAATTTTTAAAAAAATAAAGTATTCAGATTATTTGAAAAGTCAATTTATCTTTTCATTTCTGCCCATTTTTATTTAGCTACAATAAGAAGTCAATTGTTATGGTCCCTTGAAATGGATCTGGATCTGGATCTGGTTATAGGGCGTTGTAGTGTGAAATCGAATGTTTTCTTCCTACGAGCTATGATACTGGTTCGTTAAGAGAGAACCTGCAATCTCTTGAGTTTGAAGTACTCAAAGACTTAGTGATTTCTACATAGCATTTCACTGAATTCAAATACACTTTGTAAGCGCATATTTTGTGGAGTTGTGACACCAATGATGGCTCGCAAAGAAATTTCAGGTTGATCTGTATTAGGATTTATCTCCTGTTCCATAGATTCTTCCTCTTTGTCTATGGAATCAATCCAAAATAATTTCTTGCATTGATGGCCCCGAGTGAAGACTTCATCACAGTTGAAGCTGAGACCCTTAAGCCTCCTTTTAAACATCTCAGATCTAGTCAATTTCCTTACAAATCTGGTGCGCTGTGGAGGTGAGAAATCTGTTGCAGGCATCTAATAGTTGCGAACGAAAAGGTTGTCCCTTGCTATCATAAAGCTGGGATAAACTCATCGCCGCCAAATCTAGAGGATTATGCAACTCAACCTCAATTGCTATATAATCCACAAGATCACTAATATAAAGTTCAATCTTTTGCGATTGTGTGAGTGTACCAGCCCGGGAAACTAACTGCTCAAACTTTTCTTGGTAATCTGCCACGGACCCAATCTGGCGCAACTTAGCCAATTCTCCTAACTTCTGACTTCTGATTGGTGGCCCAAAACGAAGGTTACAATAACGTTTGAATTCATCCCAAGACGGTTGAAGCATATCTGTCTCTAGTTGAAGAAACCAAAGTTGTGCATTCCCCTCCAAATGAAAAGAAGCAAGTCCAACTTTTTCTTCCTCTGGGGTTTGTTGGTGTCGAAAGAAGTGGTCACATCTGTTCAGCCATCCCAAAGGGTCCCCCTTGGCCGGTAAATCTTGGAAAATCCAACTTTGTATACCTAGGAATGATGGAACTTTCTTCTGCACATCTGATTCTGACCCTCCTGCCACTCCACTTTTACCCTTCCAACCCCGATTCTGACTAGTATGTTCAGTTGATTCAGAATCGACCTTCGAATTCGCTAGATCCTTTGTGAGTTGCATCTAAGCGAGCGTTTATTGCTTCCTGTCTCGCTATATTGGCTGTACGTTCTTCTTGAAACAAGTTCACCAATTGTGCCAGTTGATGTTGAATTTGATCTCCCATAACACCCATCTCTGATACCAAGTTGTTATGGTCCCCTGATATGGATCTGGTTATGGGGCACTTATGGGGCACTGTAGTGTGAAATCAAATGTTTTCTTCCTACGACCTATGGTGCTGGTTCGTTAAGAGAGAACCTGCAATCTCTTGAGTTTGAAGTGCTCAAAAACTTGGTACTTTCTGCATAACATTTCACTGAATTCAAATACACTAAATACAACACTGGTGGATTAACCACCCATCTGAAAACAAGGAAAATAACTTCCTACTACAACTGAATTGAGAAAGTGGAGGAATAACCTCCTATTTAAAAGTTGTTGTAATCTACTGCGAACAACTAAATAACTTATATGCTAAAGTATTCTACTTTCTAATTTCCTTAAATCTCCCATGTGTAAACCTTTGGTAGACTAAAGGGGTGCTAACATCAACCTTTCATCATTCTAGTTGAATTCGAACCGAATCAGAAACTTGTGAACACTGAATGCAGTTCGACTAACTACCACTGTCCTTCAATCTTAATAAATACTATCCTTTTTATTGCAATGCAGCACTAAACTTAAACCTTGTTGCTAACAGAAACAATTTTAATCACATCATAGTAGGTATGTTACTAGGTCAGAGGTTTGAGTTGATATGTCTTGAAAACATCTGGGTCCGAGTTTTCATTGCTTTGCTAGATATCTTAAATATATGTACTCGTTTTAGAAAAGGTACAAAGGACTGAGGAGACTGAATTCGGAGTCTGATTTTAATGTATATTTATCCTATTTAAAGTTATTTATCAGCTTATTGACAATTATGCCACTAAAATTGAAAACCTGATATATTTATTCATGGTTGCTTTAGAGATAAAGTAAATAGGACATAGTTTTTTATGTTTATCTGTCTCACTGTTTCAGCGAGAGGTTTGTCTTCTGTATTTTATAGGACCTCATTGCTGGATTTGATCAAGAAGCAGCTGCTGTGGTAATGGCACGACAAGTTTCTTTCAAAATGGAAACCGAGGTATCATCCTCTTGGTTTATTACTGATGATTTAACCTTATATCTGGTTGTATTTTTTGTTTTCTGTCCAAGAAGTTTTGCTTTCTTTACCATGGCTTGCTATCTTGCACTGTTGTTTTTTTACCTTTTGGAAACCCACTTCCACTTTCTTCTGCAGGCTGATTTTGATCCCATCAGATGGCTGGATAAGTCATTGATACACATATGTTCTCGGTTTGGTGACTACCAGAAAGATACTCCATCTTCTTTCACTCTATCTCCTCGTTTTTCAATATTTCCCCAGTTTATGTTTCACTTGCGGCGGTCTCAGTTTGTCCAGGTATATTTTCATCTTGATTGTAAACATCAAGCATATTACTTTCTTACATTTCTGTCTCTACCATCATGCTCAATTTTTAACATCAACTCTGGCTCAGGTCTTTGGGAACAGTCCAGATGAGACGGCATATTTTAGAATGATTCTGAACCGGGAAAATGTTGCTAACTCAGTCGTGATGATTCAGCCCTCTTTGATATCTTATTCTTTTCATTGTGGTCCGGAACCAGTCCTCCTTGATGTGGCGGCAATTGCTGCTGATAGAATCCTTCTTCTAGATTCTTATTTCACCATTGTCGTGTTTCATGGATCAACTATTGCTCAATGGAGAAAACTTGGATATCATGAACAACCTGAACATCAGGTAGCCTTCTTTTCAGTCTGAACTAAACACTGAAGAGTTAAAAACTTTTATCAATTGCTGATTCTAGGATTGTATGTCAAGTAATTTGATCTCAGACTAGCTTTCTTTTTGATGCTGGTTTGAATATGATATATAGGATTACCCCACAGACACACATGTGTGTGAGAGTAAATAACAACTTCAAATTTCAATTGATTCATGGATCCATATCTTTCAAGGGAATGATTTGTGCTCTTTTGCATTGAATGCAGACACTTCAAAAGAGTCACCGTGACTGGATAGATGCAACACTAGTTGCATACCTGTTCGATGTAATCTTATTTTCACCATCAGACACATGATAATAGTCGGGGGGAGGGGGGGGTTGAGTAATTAAAAATCCATAAACCAGCTTTTACTTTTTGTTTGATACAAAAATCAAAGTGTAGTATCAGCAATGATGTGGAAAAGGTGTCATCCTTGTGTTTCCTGACCGACAATTTGCTTTGTAGCCTGCTTTAAACAATTAATCTTATTTCTGAGTCCATTTTGATTCTGGTCCTATTGTCTATGTCATGGTGCACAGAACTCATGATGATTTGGATTTGAGTTTGCTCGTCATTTATGTGACCTTAAATTTACTCTATGGCAGGCATTTGCTGAACTATTAAAATCTCCTAGAGAAGATGCAGAGGCCATTGTTCGTGAAAGATTTCCAGTACCTCGTTTGGTCATTTGTGATCAATATGGATCTCAGGTTACTAACTATGCTTTCTGTCTAGTCCTCCTTAATGTATATATATTTTCTGTTTTTGATGCATGTGCCTTTATTTAGACTTTACAGCAGATGTTGGATCTGTAATCTTCAGTTTTGTAGTTCTTTTTACATATTTGAATTTTTTCTTAAACAGCAAGAGGTTTGTGATATAACATTTTTGTCTGCAATTCATGTTCTGAACAAAAGGTTGGATTGACACTTTGAGTTGATATCTGTGCTAAAATGCCATGTTAAAGATGTTAGCTATCTTCTAACCAAACATGCTTTCTTCCTTTGAAACTTGGTCCAAAAGCTAATCATGTTTCACTTGTACGGAAATAATTTGTTTCTGTTGCTTATTAGCCGCTCTAGTAGAAAAACTCTGGAAACAATCATCAAACACTTTTTGATGTCTATTCATGAAAAAAAAATAGAGTTTTTATCTGGAGCTTTCAGTTTGGCCAAATTTTTACCTGCTTTTGATATATCTTTTCTTCAAGTTGCCTACTGCATTCTTCTCTTTTCTTTGTCGAAAGATCTGGTGGCCATAGTGAAAACTGGATCTGGACATCAAAATATTTGTGTTAGTTGCTCATTCCTGGAAAGAATTCATCATCTTTTTTCCAAAGTTGATACCAACTTGAAGTTATCTTCTGTTTGTATTATATAGAATAACTTTCTTTTAGGCAGAAGTAATTTTATAATAAGAGTAATCTTTTCTATACAGGCTCGTTTTATGCTAGCAAAGTTGAATCCCTCTGCCACATACAACTCTGATGCTCCTCCTATTCCTGGTGGAGATATCATATTCACGGATGACGTTAGTTTTGAGGTTTTCTTGGATCATCTGCAGCGGTTGGCTGTTCATTAGAGTCCATGACACATCTTCAGAGTCTAGCGGAGAATTTTGTAAACTTTTTTCATTTGGATTGATTGTACAGCAAGACAATTTGACATTTAATTTTGAAATCATTTTTACATGGCTTATTTATTTGCAATATCTTGTAATGCTTCTGTATTATGAACTCTCTGAGGTTTTGATAGACATCAAAGAAAGAAAAAAAAAAAACTTGTAACATTGTGGTGAGAACAAACATCTCTACTGCAAGTGAATTCAGTTTATAATTATTAGGGCCTGAGTTGTGTTATAAATTCAAAATTAATTACTTGCACACGACAGTAAGTCGGATAAAATACATTTCTCCTTCTTAAGAGGTTTTCTCTTACTACAATTTTGCTTACTGTTTTCTTGCTTCTCTTTTTCGTAATTGTTGTTTAAAGTTTCTCTACTACTCCCATTGCCTTCATGATGAATTTATATTAATTTTCTCTTCACTCCTCTTCCAACAAAAGGTGTGGAATATTCCTAGAAATTTGGCACTATTCTACTAATTATGAGATTTATATACATACAGCTTTGAATATATTCAACTAATCGAGAAGTTGGGTTTTGATACGACGCTGTCTCTTAAAATACCTTGACTTAATTATTTTCTTCCAATATCAAGGTTTTTTTTTTTTAATAACCGAGAAATATGTTTGTAACCTGTCATTTGGACCAATATCAAGCTGTTTTTAGTGTTCCCATCACTCATCAGTGCTGCTGTCTACTCTCTCCGATCACTTTAACTATTCATTTCAAATTATTTCTCAAGCTAGTTAAAGACTATGCACCACTTAATATGAATATCATGGTAAAAATATGCATTTCGTTTCAATTTATTTGTCTTACTTTTCTTTTTAGTCCATCACATAAAGAATGCCTAAAAGGTCATAGGTTTTCATTTACTGAATGCAACTCATGGTAGTTGATGGAATTGCTATTGATGTTGGTGAAATATGTGCAGGGCATTGAGAGAGGACGAGTTGAGATTTATGTTGTTCGAGCTCTCCAACAATATTGCCGCATTCATGTCAGATTCTCAAAAGATGCACTACCTTTGGAGTACTCGACATGCACCCATCAGCATTTTTGAAGAGTCCGAGCATAGGCTGAGATTGCATGCATACACCAATTGCGATCTCTCACAATGAGCATCGATATCATTACATTGACCATTGATAAGGTGACATTCTTTTTAAAACGAAAATAATGAAAACATAATCTTCATTCGTTCTTTTTTATTTATCTTACATAATTTTAAAGGATGATAGAATTTCTTAAAGCACATAAAACTGTGTGCTTGGGCTAGTTTTGCCACTTTATTTTACAACTGAATTACCAAATTATTAACCAAGCAAACTGATAGGGAAAAGTACTATAAATTCTTTATCACTCAAATGGAAATTGTTTCCAAACTATATATCCCCTTTGCTGAGGATGGGGTTCTGATTTCCTTTCTTCAGAACAAAAATCTTATACCAGCTCATGAATTTAGCTGTGAACTCTGCAGTGAAAAAATAGAGTCAATCAACATTGATTCTAAACACATTTCTTGTGTAAATCAGACGTTATATAAACTTGAAGTATGACTTATCGGTGTACTTCTGTACATATGGCCTAAAGGTGAATCTAAAGTGTCAAGAAAGTATAAGCATAGCTGCATAGGTGAAAATATATAATCCTAAAAATTTATGTTTGTCCAGGTTTCAAGATGCATGTCATTTACAAAAGCTATTGTTACAGTTAACGAAACTTGCAGATGAGAGTAGAGGAGCACACTCATCTTGGATAAATAGATGTAGGACAAGATTTCAACTGGGCAAGTTCCGCACCCATAGAAAATTATGGTGAAATAAGATTCAATAGTTATTATGTCTAGGTTTAGTTCTCCAAGATAATGACAAATAATTCAAATGCTTGTATTACCTTCAATTTTCATAAATTTGTGAACAATCTTTTTTACTGCATCGTTATCACTTTTACCCTGATCGTGATCACTTGAATTTATCTGGAAGAAGGAATAATGAAATGTTGAGTTAATTATTTGACTCTATGATAATGTCTTTTAATGGTGAAATGTGTAAACTTCCTTACATTATACTTCATTTTCAGAATGTCCATGTCTTTGTGGAACTGGTCATCCAAATTACTCTTTAGTTCTTCAAACACAGTCTGCATATCACAGAATGGCGTAAAACGAAGTTAGTGAAAAGCTTCAATTATTTCAAACAAAAGGTATAAGGAGAAAGAAGCTCTTACATTAAAGATGAACTCAGCAGATACATTGTGCTCTATCAAATTCTGCAATTTCCCACGGATATCGTATAGCCTGAGAGAGAAATGAACTCTTGATGTTATTATTCTGAGTGCTGGAAACTCGTAATTAGGGAGTCAAGTAAGAGCCTCAATATGAAGTAAATAATGCCCTCATAGTCATAGAAATGTCCTTCCAATGTACTCTTTCCGTTTCATTTTATATGACAGTATTTGACTGGACACAAAGTTTTAAGGATAAAAGAATGATTTTTGGCATATACCAAAAGCACCCTTGTTAAACATATTGTAACATTTATATGGCTGTAAAATCATGTCAGTTTGAAGAGTTTTGAAATATAGAAAGAGATTATCCTTTTCGAAACAAACTAAAAAAAAAGAGTTAACTTTTTGATGATGTGAAATTATACTCACTGCTTTGGACTTTGCTCTTCAATTATGTTTTTAGCGATCTTTGCAATGTCGTCTTCCCACCCTGTCTTGATTTCTTGATTTTCAGTCAAGGAAGTGCTGATAATAACACATTCTCCTATAGTTAGTGGTGGACAATACAAAAGATGAATCTTTTCGCAAATAGACAATCCAGATAAACGAATGTATAAAATTCTATTCTGTATAAAAGCGTTACTTGAAGTGCCAGGTAGCTTCAAAAGAGCGAATTGCTTGGCGTAGGTTACTTTTAGAGTTACTAGCAATCCTCACTGCCATTTGGTGTGGTAGTTCTATTCCTTCCTGTTGTGCTATGAATTTCAAGACGTCTACAATCTGTCAACAAGAAATGATTTTTCGAGTTAATTTATGCATATTGAATCTCTAAGTATTATACTGATTGTGTAAAATATCTTTTATGTTCTCAATGTCTATATTGGAACTGTGTGTACAAACCTCATCATCTGAAGGTTTTTGAAGATGAAAAACTTTGCAAATAGACTTAATTGGCTGGAGCTTTGTGCTATCGCTGCAGCAAAAGAAGACCTTATAACAACCTTCATATCTCTCTATCATCCATTTGATATATAACAATGCGTCTGTCGATAGCTTGTCTGCCTCACCAAGAATGATAGCTGTGTACATTACAAAATAAAGTGATAACATTATGTCTAAGTCTCGGTGCTAGCTAGAAATTGAAAAAAAGGCGGTAATACCTTTACAATTATCAGGATTTGGAGGTGCAGATCTGCTGGATGATTTGTGCTTTCTCTCCTTGATTAGTTGTACTAGGACATGTTTCTCATAGCCTTTAGTTTCAGAGAGATTGATCTCAACATGTTTGTTCGATTCCTTCACATTTACTTTGATGCTGGGAACTGATTCTCCCTGAAATGCATTTTGAGAATAAGCTACTTTCACTATCTTCCTATTTTGTGGCCTCTGAACCTTAGTTTCCGAGTTTTGTATGCCTAACTTATCGAAAGAAATACAATAGAAAGAAAGATGGTAGGGGATTGATACCTTTAAGTGGAACACCTTGCACTTATCTCTTGCCTGTAAAAAAGCAAAGAGATCATCGCTAATCATGGAAATGTACGTTTAATTTTCTATTTTATTAGTGTTTTTTCAGTTGTTATAACAGATATCCTGTCTCATTTTTCAGGTTCCTAATTCCACTCGTATGCACAGTGTTTGTAGTAATCTTTGAAGTGACTTTATACTCGTGTAATTTATCGTTCCTCACATCGAGGTTTTATTACTGAAGTGTCAACACAACACAGTTTCTGAATTGAACTTTTAGTATTTTTGTAGCTTTAAAGAGAATCCATAAACATACCTGTACTTTATCATGTCCATAAATTTTACGAAGCAGAGCAAATATCATGGTTCTTTTCCCTACTCCTGGCAGTCCTGCAAATATGAAATGGCGAATACTACTATCTGTTTCTGCCTGCAAAATTTTATAATCGAAAAGGATTGTAGTGTGTTAGTATTCTTTTGCTATCAATAAGCAAAATTCCGAAAAAAAATTGTTGAAGGATTATTTTCATACCAGAGCCTTCAATTCCAGTGCAATATTTCGATTGCATAGAAAATCTTTAAGAGCATTAGGCCTATACTTGTCAGCCCATGTAAATCTTTTGTCAATCTGTTTTTCAGGAACTGTCATATCTTTCACATTTGTGGTATCTTTTTCATCGTCGACATTTTGAGTTGATGAAGCTGGTAATGGTAGTAGTACTGATTCAATTTCTTCGTCTTGCGATGTTTGTAATATTAATGGAGTTGGTGGTGGAGATGGTAATGACAATTTTATCGGTGATGTTACTAGCGGTGCAGGTGCAGGGGCAGGGGCTGCAGGTAGTAGTACTATATTATTTGTTTGCATTTCTGATGCTCTCTCCCTCAAAGGCTTCCCCTGATCTAATTGTGAAATTCTACTTTTGCTTCTTCTTCTTACTCCTTTTGAATGTATACCAAGTTCTTCTCCGATTGTCGTTCTGATTACTTTTGTCTCAGATGAAGAAGGATCACGGATGTTCTTGTTCCCCGAAGAAGCATTCAACAAGGAGGATGCTCGTTCTTCTTTGCCTTTGCGAACAAAGTAAGATGCACTCCACTCTTGTACCTATTGTAACATAACATAAATATAATTACGTAATTAATAGTCATGCGCTCTGGATCTCTTAACACAAGTAGTTACGCTTTTAAGATGAGATGATCAGAAACTTCAATAATACATACCTTGATAGCTAAATTTGATTTAGAACTGTTACTTGTTGAAGAAGCTGATAAGCTGCTATCTTTCCCAGGAGTACTACCTGCTAACGACTTCTGTCGATTAATCTCTTTGGATGAATCAGTAAGTCCTTTGTAATATGGACTTCTTGCAGAGTATCTCTTTTCTTCTTGAATTGCATTTCTTTTGTTGAATTCATCGAGGTTATTACTCCTCGAGTTTTTTGAAGACGATGACCCTCTCTTTCTTTCCTCATCGACTTTTTTATGCCATGATGGTTTCAATGAGTCATCTGAATTTGTTGATCTGACATTTTGAGTTTCTGATATCCTGCAGGGAACAGATTTTGAACGCGGGATCAATGGATCTTTCGACATATTATTGAAGAGCTGAGATTGAATTTTGCTGTTTTTTCTTTTGTAGGATCAATTGAAAAGGACTATGGAAGTTAACAAAATCAAAATGTTTGATGTGAATGAAACAAAATAATAAGATTTGTTTCTACAGTAGGTCCATGGGTGATCATTCAGAGATGCTACGTTATTAACAATGTTTTCTTTCTTTTTTGATCATCAGTGTACGCAGTGGCGGAGTCAGAATTTTCACTATGAAGTAAACACATGAAGAAGCTAAAGACGTTCAACATCTATTATATATACATAAAAATAATTTTTGACTATGTATAAATAGTGTAATTGTTCATCGAAATCCCCTCGGCCTACCTAGCTCTGTTGCGTGGCTGTACTATTAATGTAGACAAGTATAGTCCATGCAAAAACAGCTGACTAATTGAGGTTAATTTATGTGTAGTTTTTTAACTTTATTGTTTGGTTCCTTCCATTTCCAGGGGTGTTTGTGCTGTGTATCACATCTTCTAACACCAGTTTTAATGTCTATGTATGTATCAACACTATAAAAGCATTTATTTGTAATTTAGCAAAAACGTTATGGGGGTTGGATGAGGTGGGGAGTGGGGGTTCGAGGAAGTCAAAGGATGGGGGCGTTGAGTGGTTGGGAAGAAGACAAATGAATTTCACATGTTACTTATGAAACTTGTTTTTCCTACTATTATAAGGGATTTCATTTTTCTAAAACTTGTTTTTTTAGAGAAAAATATTTTTCAAAACATTTTGACCGATCAAATATGAGAAAATTAGAAAGCATTTTCCTCTGTACCAAATGCGCCACTATGTTTATTCTATATGTGATTATCTTCTAAAAAATAAGTCATGTTGATTAGCTTTGTCATTTTATATTAGGTTTTATCTATAATTATCTTATAGGTAACTTAATTGTGTAATGCTCCACTGTTGAGTCACTTCAAGAGTAAATCAATAACTCACCTTATGTTTTAGGAACCAAATGAGGAATCATACGTAGACTAGCTTGAACATTCACCTGCTCTACAAAGCCCCTTAAAGCTAGAGTTGAGATTGTTTGACACTCTTCTCCTTTCAAGTGAATTGAATTACCATTTATGTGAGATCTACTTGCCTTAGCAACTAAATTTCAAACCCTTACTATCAAATGTCTTAATGAAATAATATTTTCACTAATTCATACGTAGTTTCCTTCACCTACGATGGGTATATATTTTACTTGTATTAAATGTAATTTAAGTAAAACAAGTAACTAAAAAAATAAAACAAGTAGACGTCATTATTCCTATTAATGGATTTATGATGTAGACATCTTATCCTACAAACGCAATTTTCAGCTTTTTACATAAATGAAAAAAGAAAAAGAACAGCTTTTCTCCATGCTATTAAATTGTTTTCTTTAAAAAAAAAGGAATATTTAAAAAAAAATAAAAAAATTACAAACAATAACCTTGTCAATGCAGTAGCTGTCAAAAGTTGATCAATTCTAACATATCACGACTCCAAATAATATTTAAATCATCATCTCATTCCAAACCTACCTTTTTATGTTTTCTGTCAGTTTACTATTTATATTGGGGTTCGACTGACTATTAAATGTGAATTGTGACACATTCAAGAGGATTCTTTTGTCAATTTAGAGTTTCAAATTCAAAATCTCTAATTAAGAATGAAGGAATTTCAATCATCTCACTGCAATCCAAATTGGACTGATAAAAAAAAACCTTCAATAGAGAATAACAGCCTACTTTGTAAAACTTAATTGGGTCAAAATTGTTACAAATATAACTCTTTAAGTATTGACTATTGTATATCTCGAAGGGTACGTACGTGTGGTGAAACTTTGGGATTTCCACAATTTTTTTTTTAAATGCAATTACAAAGTTTGAACTCCCCATATTATATTATTCTTTCTTTTTTTTCCTGTATAATTAATTGCATTAAAAATACATTTAATTAGTTTAATTATTTATGTCATTTTCCAAATGTGTACATAGTTGCCGCAGCGTATCACTTGGCGACTTACCTTTCAGATGAGATCATCTGTAATTATTCTCTACCTTGACAATTATCTTTCAGGACAAAACTTATTATTATTATTATGTCGGAAAACTTAACAACACTCGACGTTTGTATTAAATCAGATTATTATTGTCTCTATTTCAAAGTATTTGACCGTTACGCTATGTTTTAAGAAAGAAAACTAATAGTAATTGGAATTTGTAATATTTAACTTATACCATGATGAGCTCGTGTTGATCACATGAGATCCAAATAATTAAGGCATATTAGAATTTATAAATGAAGAAAAGAGGAGGAAAATATATAACCTTTAAAAGTTAATTTGACTAATTTTCAAAGTTAAATGAGATTACATTAATTTGATATTTTAATAAAAAAAAATTAGATAATCAAAAACTATACGAATTACTATAAATTGCAATTTTTTGCATATCAATATGATGAAAAATTATTAGTCAAAGTTATTATCAATTCTCTAAAAAAAAAAAACTATGACAATTAAAAGTAGATAAAGGTGTATATTTTTTACACATTAAAATGTTTTTGCTGAAGTCAGATTTATTTATTTATTCGAAAAAGGTCAAACTAGGAAATTAGATGCTTTGGAATTGGTTTCCCTTCTGGGATACACAAGTGGTGAGACAATTTTTTGAGTCCATTCATTTAACACCTCTAGCTACCTTAAAATTAAAGTTGCTCTAATAATTATCAATGTCATTTTAGATTGTTGAATGAATTTTTAGTTATGCCACAAAGTCTGGGGAGTTGTGCATAATGAGTTGATTAAATTTAGAACTGCGCATTGTATAACCAATTTTTGGGAGACGGAGAGGATGATGCTTCTAATAAAAAAAATTCCATTTTCATAATTAGTTGGAACATGAGAGGCCTGAGTAAGGATGAAGAAAACCCAACCAAACTATTCTATCACAATCTATATGGATGAGTAGATATCTTTTCAAGTGCAAGTATAAAATTATTAACCATGCAGTAATTAACACTAGATCTGTTCAGTGTAAGTAATCACAAAATAAATTAAAATTGTCATATTTTAGTCGAATTAGTTTTCAACAAATCAGAGAAATATGGTTATACCTTTCATCATTGTATTACAAAAAGTAGTAGAAATTATAAATTAAAGAAAGTCTATATTTCAAGACCAAACTAGACCTCCAACTTAATTAATGTCTGCATGTTCCTTGTCCAAAACCTCAATAACCTTGTTAGCTACTACACTTGCATACACTGTACAACCTTCACAAATCTGCATAAAATTGTCAAATAATACTTAATTTTAAACACATACATATGATAAAATCACAAGTATTTGACATCATGAAGCCAAAAATATATATTAGTTAGTCCCTCCGTTTCAATTTGTTAATCTATTGTACTTTTCTTTTTAATCCATTTCAAAAAGAATATCGATTTGTTTCCCTTTTTGGCAATTCTATATTCCAGTTATCCCACACGATATATTTAAGACCACTCTTGATACATTCTACATATCTTTAGTTTTCGATTAAACTCAGTGTCAAGTCAATATCAGACAAACAAACTGAAACGGAAGGAGTAATGTAAATAGTGTAGAGAAAGGGGGATAATGAAGCACCTTGGAGTTTAAGAGGTAGCTATAGTGATCTCCAATCAATCCACCAGCAACATGTTGGAGATCCAGCTGAAGCTCATCAAGTGCTTTTGATACCAATAGAAGGCAATTCACTCCCTTCAGTATTTGCTTCTGTTGAACAAGTTTAACAATCACTTCATCTTCCATTATTCTCACATCAACTTCAGTACTAGTATTCTTGGAAGATTTTATTTGATGATGCCAATTAGTAGATTTGTTCATCATCACTTGTTGATCATCTTGATTAGCTTCCATGATCACTGCACCATCTTCTTCTACTATTGATCTTTGCCTTTTGATTCTCTCTTTCTTTAAATCTACTTGAATTTTTAACTCATTTACTCTCATTTTCAGCTCATGTATGTAGCCAATAGCATCCGCGATAATTGTTGCTCTATCATTCTGCTATTCACAAAATTAAATTATGTCAATTCTTTTTTCGGAAGCAGTCTCTCTACCTCCCCAGACCTCATTGTGTAGGACTAGATTGGGTATGTTGGTTTAATCCCTAAACAAGTTAACCCTTTTTTAAGTCTCAAAATTTTGTTAGAGCAACAATTGATACTTCCTTCATTCTTGAACTTCCAAAATCATGTAGATTGATTGCATAGCAAAACTTATAGCTCATATTTTTCCTAATCAAACAAGTTCATTTTCTTTTGATTCCACAAGAATGTAAGAACAACATAGACAAGATAAAAGCATACAAAATTCACAAAAAAATGAAATTTACCAACAGAAGGATTTGGTGCTAAAAGGCTCATTGGTACTACAACAACAAAAAACTCACTGAAATCCCACAAAGTGGGGTCTGGGGAGGGCATATATAGTGTATGCAGATTTCTGTTTTCGACAGACTCTCAGCTCTCATTGGTACAACTAGTAGTAATATTTACTTAGGGACTTGTTTTCAACAAAACTAAACATGAAATATTTAAGGACTATTAAATACTTACATACCTTTGAGGGATTTGGGATTAAAGTCCTCAATGCTTGGAACTTGTCACTAAAATGAACTCTCCTTTGTTTCTCAGAAGCATGATGTTTGATATCTTTACCTAATTCCCTCTTTTTAATAGCTGCAGAATTGATCATCATATCTCCACTTAACTCATGAAAACTCCCATCATGGTATAAACTACCTGTTACCTCTTCCTGATCATGACCATGGCTAAACAAAGAACCCGTCCCGGAGCTTCCTAATCCATAGGAGGACCCATGTGGAGAAAGATGAAACAACTCTTTGAACAAACTAGATTGTGGGGTATAAAGATTTAAAGGCATATTCAATTGTGGGGGTTCATAAAAAAGATTAGTTGAAGTTGCCAAAAGGCCTAATGATGATGATGGAGTAGTAGTACTCAAGAAATTTGATGGATTAGAAATGGGGTAACTAAGTTGTTGATTGTTGTAAGGATTAAAACTAATTTCTTCCCAATTTTGATGAAACCTTGTGTTATTGGGGTCATGCCCAAATTCTAATTGCATATTCAAGTTCATGTTTTCACTAGAATGCAACTGTTGCTGCTGCAGCTCCACTAATCCAGATGTTGCAATATGATTTTGAAGAAAACTGTTTTCATCTTGCTGATGATCAGAAGTAGGATGAAAAGACAAACTTTGTGATGCATACATTCTTTACCCTTCTGATGAAATATTGTTGTTCACTACACCAGTAGTAATAGTACCAGTACTACTACTTTTGGTTGTTGAAAAGAGTGAAAAATAGCAGAAAACTCAAGTTTGAAGCAGGAAAAATGAAGAATGGAGCAGTTGTATTTGAGAAGAAAAGTTCAAAAAAGAAGAAATGAGAAAAGTAGTGAGAGGTATAGCCTTTATAAGGTAGAAGAAAGGGTAAAAGGACAGTAATGGCTTTTCTTGTGTTTGGGACAAAGTTTGTTACTGAGATTCCAAATATTATAGTGGGGTCCTCTGATCATCTCCGTACTCCAGTAGTTTCTGTTTCTGCAACTTGATTTGCAGTACTATAACAACAACAACAACAACCCGGTATAGTCTCAAAAGCAGAGTCTGAGAAGGATAGAATATACACAAATCTTATTATTATCTCGAAGAGGTTGAGAGACTGATTTATTTGCTGTGAAAATTCTAAAGAAAAATAAAAGATCACCATTATTTTCTGTGTCCAGTTACAGTTCAGTACATATTTCTTTGATCTTTTGCTATGTATGTATAGTTGGTCCTGGCAACATTGATAATTACATTTAAAATAAAAAGATCCTTTTTTTTCAATTTTATTCAATATTCCTTCTGATTCTAATAAGTGTAAAGAGGGGTTATAGTATGTAGTTATGTACATTATGACATTGTATATTGTTATTTGTTGCACTAATAAAGGTTTGCTTGTGTAATCAACCTGGGTTGTGGTGCAGTTATAAAACTTTTCACTCTTAATCAGAGGTCTCGAGTTTGAGCTTTAGTCATGGAGAAAATTTTATTGGGAGTGTCACCCCCAAATGAGCCTGCAGTGCATGATTCGAATTTAGTCAGGGCTCCAACGTGAACTCTAAACCCCACGTGAAAAGAAGAAGAAGAAGCTTTGCATGTGTAGCTAGGTTATAATATAAAGTCCTTTGTTTCGGTGTCTTCGGAGAAGTGGGGTTGTCTATAACCACAACTTACGCACAGTTAATGCCAAATATGTAATCCCTTTGTATTAATTTGTTTGTTTGGTTTTTTATTTGATACGGTGTTTAATAAATAAAGAATTTTTTAAATTATTTTGATACTAAATTAAAGATATGTAGAATGTAACAAAATATTTTTCAATCATGTGATATTGAATCTGTTATGTAAAAAGTTAAAATTAAAGAGTTTTCAAAAAAGTAAAGAGACGTGCTTTATGAAACGAATTGAAAAAGAAAGTAAGACAAATAAATTGAAACATAGAAAAGTGTTTTTGGGAAATAAAACTGTTCTTGTTTTTTTTTTTCTTTTCCATAATTTCATGTTTGCAACCGTATATTGTTTCTATCCTATTATTTTTAACATATTGAGCTTGGACCAATTCAAACATGGTTGAAGCCTTGAATTGTAGTGCCAAATAGAAAAATCCTAACGATAACAATTGTAGACTAACCAACATGGTGGGTTGTGGTGCATTGATGAGACTGTTTCACCTTTAATTAGAAGTCTTGAATTTGAGCCCTGAGTATGAAAAAAAATCTATTGGGAGTGTCACCTTCTATGAGCCCTACGCATAATTTAGTCGGACTCCAACATAAACTTCGAACACCGGGTGAAAAAAAAACATTTGTAAACTAGCAAGAAACTAACATGTAGACAAGGCCCACTAAATAGGAAGGTGCACATTTGTGTTTTTCCAAAACAGTGTAACTGCATAATATACATAGACACAGATCTTCTGCAGCACAATTTTTATTGGGAAGCTACAGCCTACAAGCATCTCTTATTTGTACCCTTGTTTATCTCAAATTGGTAATGGTCTTCATCAACATTTTGACTCACTATTTTTGTTTTTGGCTTAATACATCGACAACCTCTCAAATTTGTTAACAAATTTTATTTAGGCACTCGGAATTAGCTAATCACTTGAATACAAAATGAAGTGTTCTCATTAGATACTTTCTGTTTAAATTTTGAATAAACTTTTACGTGTGATCTTGTATGTTCATAGTTAACCATTTAATTGAAAGATGTCATCTCCTTCAATTATACACATTATCCTCAATTGGAACATTTCCATGGTTGTACGACTTATTGAGACCAATTCGCATAATTAAAGCCAATCACATATTTTAATTAGTTAACTTATCTACATAATGAGTATATTTGAGAACTCATACAAAAATATATATTAAAATTTTGAATTGAAAGTATCTAATAAATTTTTTATCATATATTTAGGTGTTCAACTGAAATAAACCATAATTTAAGTGTCCAAATTAAATTTACTCAGAATTTTAGAGGCTATTGATATATTAAGCCTTTTTATTTTATCAACCACATCTTCCATTATCAGTATGATAAACATATAGTTGTTATTAATTGACAAGATGGAATTAATAGGTTTATTATTTAAGTTAAGATACACTAAAATAACCAATATGAGTTTGTGGTGTAATAGTGAGATTACTTCATCCTTAATCTCTGTTGGGAGCGCCATCTCCATTTGCATAATTCGGATTCAGGGCTCTAATGCAGGCTTCGAACCCCGAATGAAAAACCAAAATAAATAAATAAAGAAACATCAAAATAGAAGGGGGAAAAAATTATACAATAATTCCATTCACGATATGATATTGAAAGTGTAGAAGTCTATTTTCTGTTTACACAAACTACATAGATTAATTAATACTATGTTGCCAAAGCATATATATTCCTTATTAGAAATTAAAGATGTCAAATTAAACTTGAGTAAATTAGCCAATCCTGTGTTTGTTTCATGGATTTCAACAAAGTTATTACTCCTAAATCACTAAATTAATCACTATCATCCACTCTGGCTGCTTAAACCTTCTAGAAATTAATCTGCAATAGACATATCAAAGAAAAATGAGGCCACTGTCAGAAAATCAAATGTGACAAAAATCAAGATAAATAGAACATGAAACAAACCAGAAAAATCGAACGATTAAAACATAAATATTTTTTCTTTCTCAATTTATGTGATATCATTCGAATTTCGAGAAAGATAAAGCAAGGTATACCATTTATTTTGTACAACAACAAGTGGTCCAGCAATTGAGAGAAATATTTCAAGTTCTTTTTTATTAGTACTATTATTATTGTAAAAGTGGACAAAAGAAGCCTTCTTACACTTTTTAAATGCTTACCAAATTCATATTTAAAAACAAAATAATCAAAATGCATATACTTCTAACTGCTTGTCTGGGTGTACTTCAGAAAACATGCCCAAATTTAGAAATTGAAAGCTCATAAATTTTTATTTGACTCATTTTTTTGAATTTTTTCTACATATTCTTCATTATTACGTGGCCCCCACTACTGTAAACTCTTGAAACTGAAAGAAGACAATGAGACATCCATAATTTCCCTTTTGATGATGCTCAAATAATGTAGTTCATCTATTCCAATATAATAATTGCAACTTTATATTTATGAAATATGGTGAAGAAAAGAGGGTTAGGACAGTTTTGTCATTTTTTCTCATAAGAAGATGATTCCAATGATGTGTTAGATAGGAGTCCTATCACAGGACAGAAATATTAATAACAATAACATATCAAATGTAATCTCATAAATTGAATTTGAACAGTGTAATGTGTACACAATTTTATTCCTAGTAAAAGTAGAAATATTATTTTTGATAAACGTTCATCTTGCCTATAACAAATCAGGACAGAGAGATCAAAAACACAAAATATAAGTATGCCAAGACTTATTTGGTGGTCTAATCCTCATATGTTCATTGTATTTTGTTTTTCTTCTCCCTAATATAAACAACTAATAACATACCCTGTGAAATATCACAAACAGGGTCTTGGGAGGGTGGTGTGTACGTAACTTTGCCCCCTACCTTATGAAGGTAGAGAAGTTGTTTTTGATAGATCGGTGGCTCAAATAAAACACAACAAAACAAGAAGGAAAAGAGAACACGAAGTAGCATCAACAAATAATACGACAAGAGGGAAGAAGAAAGATTACCATAAATGAAAGAGCTGAAAACTTAATTAATAGCTGTTAGTTGGTGCAATTGCTGCATACTGTATGTCCACAACCTCAATAAGCTTCTTGGCTATTGCACTTGCATACACAGTTGATCCTTCAGAAATCTGCATATAAATAAATTTGATGATTAGACAAAAACATTCAACACAACATGAGAAATTCTAAATGTAAACACCTTCAAATCAAATCAAATCAAACCAACCTTTGAGTTAAACAAGAAGCTATAGTAATCACCAATAAGTCCACCAGCAACATGGTGAAGATCCAATTGAAGGTCATCAAGAACCTTAGATGCAAAGAAAAGACAATTAATCCTCTTCTGCTGAACAAGTTTGACAGTAACTTCATCGTCAACAATCCGAACATCAACTTCAGTATTCTTAGACCTCCTCTGAAGCCATGAACTCCTTAATGAATTCCCATTGTATGATTGTTCCACTTCATCCATTATTTGCTTTGCATCAGTACCATCCATGGAAATAGTACCACCTTCTGTCTTTTGCCTCTTAATCCTATCTTTATTGCATCTCTTCTTCTCAACCATAAGTTTTAACTCATTCACTCCCCTTTTCAACTCATTGATGTAATCAATTGCATCCTTCACTATTGATGCTCTATCATTCTATCAACACCAAAAAGACAAGGTATCGATCGATAAGTAGTCCATCATATTAAACAAAAAAAAAAAGATTAAGAGTGAACTAGTATATTATACCTTGCTTGGATTAGGAACCATACTCCTCAAAGCTTTATACTTGTCATTTAAATGCACCCTCCTCTGCCTCTCAGTAGCAAAATGTTTAGTCTCTTTTATACCATCTCTATTTTTGGCTATATCATTCATACCAGCAGAAAACTCAAAAATCCCATTGTCAAAAGGCCTTGTTTCTCCATTTTCTTGGTATAAACCCTGATCCTGTTCCTCCAATCCATTAAAGAAAGAAGTATTGTTGTTGCTTCTCAAGTTTCTTAAGCCATAGCCATGTGGAAAAGAGTGGAACAATTCTCTTAGTAAAGGGGGTTGTGGGGGTAGATTCAATGGGAGTACTAAAGAAGAAGGATCATATATTGCAGTTGAAGTTGATGCACCGCCGCCATCAATGTCACCAATAAGGCCTAGTGAAGTTAACAAATTTGGGGATTTTTGAGGAAGTAACGATGATTGTGAGCATCTTGGTAATGGAAACATGTTGAGAAGATCAGGGGTTGTTAAATATGGAGGTTCAGATATCGGATTCGAGAAATCTTGCTGATGAAAGTTGTTGTTGTTACTATTATCATTGTGTTCTTGATTTTGGTATGGAGGAAAATTCATTTCTCCCCAATTCGATTGATCACAAGACAACCCTTGATTAATAATATTATTATTAGATTGATCTTGCATGTTATTATTATTGTAACATTGTTCCATTTCAAGATTCATTTGCTGCTGAAATTCCATTTCCAACGCGGCCGCTGCTGCAGCAGCAGCCACATCTTGTTGGGAGGAATTATTGTTGTTATGATATGTATGTTCTTGTATGGCAAAAACATCTTCTGTTAATCCTTCATGCTGCACATGATGAGTAGCAGGATCATAACAAACACTTTCTTCTACATACATTTTCTTGCTTTTTTTTCTGTTCTACTTCTGCAGACCTGTGAAACAGAACAAAGGACATAAAGATACCATTTTCAAGAAATTAAATATCACTGCTCTGGCAAAAAAAAAAGAAGTAACTTTACCTAATCTTATAGCACTAAAAGTTTGCAATCAAGAAAGTATATAGCTGATGAACTTCATGAGATAAAACAAGGGAAGCTGTTGAACAGTCCCATAATATGAAGAAGAAAAGATGAAACAGAAAACAAAAAAGGGAAAAAAAGGAAGAATTTTGAGAAAAAGTATTGTAAAGAGAATGAGAGATGCTGTTGTGGGATTGGCTAATAAAGGTTGGTTGGTTGGTTTTGGTTTAGGAGACTGAAAACTAAATATATAGTATATAAAGTTGTAACTTGTATACTTTAGTTTTTATTTTCTACTCAGTGTTTGATAGGACTGGGCATGATTTGGTAGATTTTGGATTTCATATCGACATTGAAAGTTTTGATATCGCGGTTTCAATATTATGATATGCATGGGAATTTTTTTGGTATTTTGGTACGGTATTTAGGGATGACAATGGGGCGAGACAGATGCGGGGCAAGGGTGGGTTTAAGGCTATGCGGGGCGGGACGGGTTTAAGGTTGTATTGGGTGGGGTGGGATGTGGGGCGAAATAAAATTTTTACGGGTTAAGCTCAACTTGCCCTGCCCCACTCCATTGCATCCATAACGATATTCAATATTCGTAAGAAAAATATGTTATGTATACAACTCATCTATATTATTATAATACTAAAAATATATAAAATAGTATTAGTACAGAAGTAATAGATTTTAGATATTGAAACTTTAACTATTCAAGTTTGGATGAAATATTTTTTCCGTGTATTGATTAACGAAGGATATTACTTGTACATTCTTTTGATTATTTTTACATGTGTAAGATGTAAATATGATATAATTAAGATATTTATTGAAAATTTGAAGTCATAATTCTCTATTAAGTATCATATTAGTATATGAAAATCGAAATCAAACAAATTATAATTATCAATTTATCGTACTAACCAAATTATACCTAATTAGTATGGTATGATAAAATTATAGAACTTTTTCTAACCCCAATTATCGAACAAAAAATTTCAATACTATACTATGTCCACCCTGGTTTCTGATATCCATCCCAACTAAATTTAAATTTACGTTAAGTCTATGAAAAACTCACACCAAAGACAACACACACTCTAGCAAAAACAATTTTATAGTCAAAATCTAAATTCAAAATCTCGTTTCCCTCTGTAACATTATTATAATTTTTTTTATAACAACAATCATATATAACATTATTTTACTACACTAATCAATTTTTCATGTTATACTTCTTACATTATTTTAATATATACCAATGAAATAAAATTTAAACTCTTATAAGTGTAGAACGATAATTTGCTAAATAAATAAAAAAAAAAATTCAAACAAACAACATCATTATACACAAGTAGGCATAAATATGACTGTTTAAATTAGTTGGAGTGGGCAGTTTGCATGGAGGAAATTACTGAAGAGTGGGTCCCTTTACCACATGTCATTAGAATGATAAACAAATTGTTACTCTCAACTAACAATATCTCCACAAATATCACCATTTGCGTGAATATGTATACTATCTTTCAAACATTTTTACTTCAATTTATATCCCTTGTGCATTTTGAAATCAAACTTTGATAAAACAGTAATTTATTTATGAAAAAGGGTCAAAAATATCTTTCAATTGTGTGAATGAATAAAAAATATTCTTCGTTATGATTTGGTCTAAAAAATGTTCGTCGTCAATATTTTAATTCAAAAATGCTCTTATTGTTACTTAATAGGTCAATACCTATTTATGTTGACGTCAATATTTTGACCTGTGTTTAGTAATTATTGGGGCATTTCTGGACCAAACTATCAACGACAAGGACATTTTTGGACCAATATATTGACGACAAGGCATTATTGACCCAAACTATAAATGAAGGACATTTGTTTACCCTTCTTCGTTTATATTATCAAGTGTTTATATTTGAAAGCAAAATAATTAATCAAAAAGGAAGCCACAAAGAAAAAACTATCTGAGTTGGTTAGGGATTGATTTCCTCTGCCAACCGTCTTCTCGATCGAGTTCATCACATCAAATTTTTGTATGATTTGTAAGTTATTGTATAAGAGTGAATTAACCCATGATGCACGCCTAAAATATAGCGACTACAAATTTTTTTGGTTTAAAAAGAAAAAAAATTGAACTATATAGAATGCTAGCTTAATTTTTCATGGCCAAAAAATTAAACTATTTAATTACTACTACCTAATAGCAAGGTACTTCCTCCGTTCACTTTTAATGGTCATTGTTTCCTTTTTTTAGAGTTAAATGATAAAAAATTTGATTAACATTTTACGATGTATTTTTTCAATCATATTGATATGAAAAAAATTGTAATTTATAGTATTGTTCGTATAGTTTTTGAATATCTTTTTTTTTGTTTAAAATATTAAATCAATATAATCTAATTTAATTTTAAAAATTAATTAAATTAATTTTTAAAAAATATAATATGACAATTAAAAATTGACGGAGAAAGTAGTGTAATGTACAAGGTACATGATAACGACAATAGTCAATGTCATACTTCCTAGCAGAAAGTACTACTAGCATTATTTATGTAACCAATTGTTTATGTACATAGTTGGAATCAAGATTTTTAGTGAGTGGAATATAAATATAATCTATGTTTTTAATAATAAATTTAATAAAATTTATTATTAGTAAGCAACAATCAATTCTATTCGGATTTAGTTAATTAGCTACATCTTTTATATTTAGAGTAAATTAATTTATTCCATTCTATTAGTCAAATTTAATTATAAGAAGTACTTCCTCCGTTTTATATTACTTGATTTAAGTTGATCCTACACACTTTTTAAGAAAGTTTTAATTTAAAAGTGTATTTTTACTAAACTAACTTTATTAGTGATATTGTAAAATTCTAAATTTGATTACTGATAGTTTATTTAGTTATTTAATACTAAAGATAGTATAGGGAAAATAATCTCTTAATTCGTTAAAATGAACAAATAAATAATTAAAATATTTATTTTTTGATATAATTAAAGATCAAATAAAATGAAATAAAGAAAATACTAACATCTTATAAAATATCTTATTTTTGATTGAAGAAAAAAAGTTCATATCTTATTTAAGAAGTAATGGATAATATGAATCCCTTAGTTAACTTCTTTTTATTTTTTATTTATATCAAGTATAAAATCGATCATATATATTTACACCTAATTTATTTTTGGTCCGTTTATATATATGACTCGATCCACTCGTTTGTCATTCTTACCTATAATGTTTATCAGTGCACTTGAATTCTAAGTCCAATTAATTTATTTACATAATACTGTGAATTTATGATTATATTTGGCTTCAAAAATATAAAAATGTTACTAACTCTTAATTGGCAAGTGATAACATCACCAGTGTTTATCGCCGTTTAATGTGAAATCATAGAAAGTTGATGTAAATAATTTTTAGGCTTATCTAAATTAATTTGAATCTTTGACCTAATCAGGGCCGTAATATGCTCCGAGCTAGCATGAGATTAAAATGTAATAACAATATTAGTTATGTACGCCTAATTTTCATTTAGCTTTTTGCTGCGTATATAACATCATATTGAAAGATGGAAATTGTATTATAAGACTTTCTGGCGCAAATTCAAATTACATTTGCTTGATGGAAAAAAAATTAATAAAAATTAGAAATATACTATATATCTTTTTTATTAATAAGCAATAGAATAATTGATTAGTACTCCTATTTGATTTTGTTACCCATATTGTAACAACAATAGCTTCACAATAGGGAACAGCCAAAAATAAATTGTTTCCAGTAATGTTGTTAGCTGTAGATGCTCAATCATTGACTATAATATATGCTGAAAGGTCGATCACACTTTTCTTGTGACTCCCAACTTGGATCATGCAGTTACTCACTAATATTAATTATACATACTCATTTAATGTTTAAAAAAAAATTGGAATGAAAGTATCAGAAACATCTTCTCTATCCTCCACAAAGAGTAACGTCTGCGTAAAACCCATCCTCCATAAACTTCTAGAATTACACGGGATATGTTGTTTTGATGGACGAAATTATCAGAAATTCTTTTTCTAATTAGGTAATTCCGAAAATATACCTTAGTAGTTGTCACTAATTTATACGTCCAGTTAGGAAATCACAACTATTTTGTTACACTTCATAATCATTAGTACTAATTATCTATTGCTGCAGGCTAATGGCTCACCTAGTCACCTACACTAGTTAAGTTGTTGATCTACAAGATCATATAGAAAAAGCATTTGTAAATTTACTTAATTAGGTCTTTGATCTCTCACGTGTGAGTCTGATTTTTTAGTTAAGCGTGTGATTCTTTTATGTGTTGCAGAGGGATTCGAAAGAGCTATTAGTGCGCAAAAGCAAACTTTTAATTACGTAATCATATTATGTCTCAAACATATCACTCACGTACCGGTTCTGTTTTTTAGGAAGAAATTATTCCTTTTTTATAATGGATGAAAAATAAAAATTTGACACACCTCTCAATTGAGTTGGTTCGAAACTTTTATATTTTAGAATTTAGAATTAGACAAGGAAAGAAATTAATCCACTCAATGTAGCAGAAAATTAAACTCTTTTCCTACTTAAATTACAAGTAATGTTTGAGGAGTCCTCTCTAACTTAATTAATTAGTATTCCCTTTGTTTAAATTTGTTTGTCATATTTTGACTTGACACAGATTTCAAGAAAACAAAGAGGACTTTTGAATCTTGCAGTCCTAAATTAAAGATATGTCAAATGCATCAAAATACATTAAATTTTGTGATATTAAACATGTCACGTGAAAAGTTGGTAACTAAAGAGTTGCTAAAAAGGAAAAGAGTCATTCTTTTTTTAAACAAACTCAAAAGAAAGTAAGGCAAACAAATTAAAACATAATACTGAGTTTTACCGAATCCGTAGCTAACGGAAATCAGAAGATATATTTTCTGTTGTTTCAAGAAGCTAACTGAGATGCTTCCTAATACGTCACAGTGCTCTACCACCTAAGAACTCTGCTGCTAACTGCATGTTTCCCTTGTACGTCAATTATTGTCTTTTCGATTGACAATGAAGAAAGAGAATTCTAGTTCAGTTCTCCACCTTAACGACATAAATTGGATTGATTAAATTCTATTGTTTCACAAGAATTTAGGTCCAATACAACTCAAACATCTCAGGATTGAGTACAATATTCTTGTCTTTGTTTTATAAGAAATCTTTGTGTGAACGCAACCAACACAACCTCTCTCAAGCCATTTGAGGCTAAGTTTGCAGTTATGAGTATCATGTTCATTGAATTTTTCGTGTTTTAGTTATAAACTAAGATTAATATATCCATCGAATTCAGAATAGCATTACTAATTACTTATGTGAGATTTAGTCATAAACTAAGATGTAGTCCTTTGCAGATAAGGTAACTAGGAAGAAATCACATGGTGTGTGTTACCTTTGCTGAGGCTTTAACTTTTGTTCCCCGCGTTGTAACTCCAGTTCTTCGACTACTTGCCTTGGTCATCTCCTTGAGGGCTAAGCAAAATCTCTCATGCCTTTTAACTGGCAACTCTGGACTTCAAATCATAATGCTTAGAAGGTAGAAAGAAATTAGTTAATGATAAATCTAATGGTAAATACAGTAAATACATGTAATGTTTGATGTGCAAACTGCGAAGTGCAAGTATACCAACAATAATCACAGATGATGTCACAAAAGTTTCTTGTAACGAATTGCCCACGACTCATGAGCTATGTGTAAATACTTTATTACTATTCTAAAATTTTTGTTACAAAATGTACGAAGGAATTGTCCTAAAGCTTTTTTAAGTGGCAAAGCTTCTAAATAATTCGTGCAATATAAGTCGAGAATTGAAGCCTGAGATCAACTTGACAAAATTTCATTTTCGGATAAAGCTACCTATTTCATTGCACAGAGCATTACGTGGGCTTCGTTCAGGTAAAAGAGGCAAGCTGAGTAAAACAGAGTAGTAACATATAGAAGAGCAGTGGTTGCACAAGTGTCCTATCTAACTAGCCATTCAACTCAGGTAATAATTGCAGTTTCTTTGCACCATTCAAACTATGCAATACTCACTTCCGTCTGATGAGGCCTCTGTACCAATTAGATGAAATGTCAATTGCTCAACCATCACATATATGTCTTTACTTCGTGGATGGGCTTTGTCGCATCTCCTAAATTCGGAAACAACACCATCAAGTTCAATGGAGCTACATCCAGGGACTTTCTTTATTTTCTGTCTCTTCATTGCTTTTCTTACTTCTAAAGCATCTTTCCATTTACTGACTGAAGCATATGTGTTTGACATCAGTATGTATGTACCATCTTTTTCAGACTCCATATTGACAAGTATCTCAGTCACATGCTCAGCGAGATCAACTTTTCCTTGGATCCTACATGCTGCTAATATCGATCCCCAAATAGAAGCATCAGGTTCAATTGACATGTGTTTCACAAGCTCCATTGCTTCATCTATCAAACCTGCACGACCCAACAGATCAACCATACAGCCATAATGCTCTATTCGAGGTTTTAACTTGTGCACTCTCCACATATCTGTAAAGAACTTGTGACCCTCTTCCACCAGTCCTCCATGACTGCAAGCTGTGAGAACACCTACAAATGTGACTTCATTTGGTTGTATACCATTATCAAGCATCTCATAGAAAAACTTAAGTGCCATCCGTGCCTTTCCATGTGTGGCCGAACCAACTATAACGGATGTGTATGAATAAACATCTTTAGTAGTCATACTTCCAAAAACTCTAAGGGCATCGTCCATGCTTCCACACTTTGCATACATATCTACAAGAGCATTGCCCACAAACCCAGCTACTTGTATCCGATTTCTATCTATATATGTGTGCACCCATTTCCCAACTTCTAGCGCCCCTAAATTGCTACAACAGTTTAGAACACCAACTAAAGTATTCTCATCAGGCTTTACTCCTTGATCCTGCATTTCATTAAACACACTCAAGGCCTGTTTAAACTCCTTTCTTTGAGCCAATCCAGATATTACTGTATTCCAAGAGATCACATTTCTCATCGGCATCTCTCTGAAAACATTAAGAGCAACATCGCGTTCACCACATTTCAAGTACATATCGACCAATGCATTCCCAAGAAACACATCGAAACTCAACTTACGACTCTGCACATACTTGTGCAACTTCTGTCCCAATCTCAAATCCCCTAATTTTGCACAAGCAGATATCACAACAACCATCATCCTCTCGTCAGCCCTTAACCCGTCGTCTACCATCTCAAAAAACAAATCCACTCCTTCCTTCCAATAACCATTGTCCACATACCCCTGAATCAAAATAGTCCAAGATACCAAGTCTCTCACAGAACTTCTATCAAACACCTTCCTTACACTCCCAACACACCCACAAACACCATACAAACGCATCAAATTGTTCACTACATACAAATCCAACACAAACCCATTTTTTATCACATGGGCATGAACCAATCTGCCATATCTCAGCTCACGTAACTCTACACACGCCTTTATAACAAGAGGGTACGTGTATTTATCCAAATCTAACCCTTTACACATCATTTCAACATACATTAACAAAGCAAGTAAAGCATTTTCCTTACATTTAGAACTTAAAACACATTTCATTAAAGAATTATAAACATCGATATTTGGGTCATGTATTTGAGTGAAAAGAGAGTGGGCATAGCTCATATCCTTAGAGGGTATTGAAGAAGAACATAAAGATATGACTTTGGCGTAAAGGGACTGTTGGGTGTGCTGTAGGGAACTAGTTTTGGTAATTAAAGTATTGAAATTGAATTGTTTGGTTGAGTTACTGCTCTGGATTTTGTGAAAGACAGAAGGGTCTTGAGAATTTACAGTGCAACCAAAAACTAAGGCCATGGTCGTTAGAACATTTGATTTCTTATTCAGAAACACATAGAAAAAATAATATGGATGTTGAGCTCCATAAATCGAAACTGTTCACTGTAATTTGGGACTTAGATGAATCACGACGGACTTTGGCGGGAAGAATTATCGAACAGATTTTTACATGATCAATGGAAGAGCGTGCTGATTGGGCATAAATACTTTGGTCCAACCAAAATTGTCTTATCCACAAATAACCATTTTCCAAATCCGCTAATATCCTCTTTCAATGTCTTCTGAGTCTAGTCTATCTCATAGAATTTGTCATAGGGTCTTTTAAGTCAGCATGACACATAGAATTTGTCTAGTGCAGTCCCCATGAATAGCAGAGAATTTACCACTGCTCACCCGAAAGGTTATCCTGGAGTTTCCAAAAAATAAAAAGGCTAACCAAAAATGCAAATGTCATAAAGTTTCGAAAACAAAGAAAATGCTAAATAACATGACTTGTGAAATTTTAAAGGGCAATGACTATCTTTCGAAAACCCGAGTGGTTAGTGAGCGCTATTTCTACTTTATTTATGAGTTGTGAGCGATAGGATAGTTTTGGGGTGATGTCCTAATAACCATCAGTATGAATTTAACCCAATTTTCTAAAATAAGTTTCCAAGCTTAAAAACAGGCATTGTCCAGATTTTTAAAAACCATAGCATCTAATACGAAAAATTAACCATTTTAACAACAGGAAACAGTCGAGCCAAGTATCAACCAAAGCAAAAGTACTAACTTTGGGATGCACATAAAACACATCTGTATCACTTTGACAGGCCAGAGCAGAAGAAATCACTACAAGTACTAATAATTCTCAGGTCTCAACTTTTTGTTTTATCATATCTAAACATCTCTAGGAACAAGGAAATGTCGTTCTCCGTCTTTGTAATTCAGCTTGTATTTAGGGGACAAAAATTGTATGTCATTCAGAAGCACACTGACATCCTCGTGTGAATAGTCTCTGGCAAAATAATGTCATAGATCGTCTACTCCAAAACCATATACTATACGACTAATAATTTACAGGAAGCTGAAGCCTCTTTGGAGATGATTAGAGACTCATGTTGCACAAGAGAAATCTTCATCAAAGACTTGAAGTTGCTAGTACTAGAATCAAACACGGGCTGCTTCAAACCTGTTCGAACATGTCAGTATTTAGAACAGTTTGCAACTCGTATGAAAATAAATCATCATGTATGTACATGTACCCCTAAAGAAATGTTATTACCGTTTTATAAGAGTTGTACACAAGGAAAGTGTTATTACTTATGAAGAAATAGGAAGATAATTACAGTAAAGTTGCCAAAAACAGAAAACTATGAGAAATGCAGAAGCTGAAGTTAATTCACATGCATAAAGTTTGCAATGAGTTTATAAGCTTGGAATCCCATCTGTAATTGGAATTTCAAGTGTAGCTAGTTACCTACAAAGTAGTTGATCATCTTATCAATGTTATCCAAATATGCTAAATTTTGTTCATCATATACTTTAAAGTTCAACTGATGCAAACCCCGTGAGAAAAATGTAGGAACCTTCAAAATTGACAGTTTATGTGATTACCACCGGACCACCCCTAGTTTCAAAAAGAAGTAGCCCCAAGCCTCCCACTATAACAGCTTGCCTGAACAAAACAATGGCAACAAGCTTATAGCAACCTCCAAGTGTGAACAAAATACACTACTAGATCAAGAAAGCGCCAAACAATTTTTTTGTGTAGCTGATCCATCTTTACAGCTAACAAAAGCTCACGTGCAAAGCAGCTGACAGCATATACATGCTATCAAGTAGAAATTATTGTTCTGTCCTTTAATTATTTACCTTAGAATTCTATGAGTTATTTATCTTGTTCTCTTCATCAGAATGCTGTTTTATTTATTCTCATTTGACGATACTCGTACTTTAGAAAGAACCATTGTGCAGGAAAGAAAAACTAACACACTTCAAGTTCAGCTGAATGAAACAGTATGCTTTATATATGCATAAAGAAATGTAAGAACATGCAAAAGATCCTTCAACAACATTTGCACTCACAAGAAAATTGTCCGGGCTTATTGATAAACTTGAAAGTGCTATGGAATTTCGCCTTTTCTTAAAATGGAAAGAGAGTATTCAGCAGCATCAATAAGATCTTGAATGTTATGAAGAGATTGCTCCTCAGAACCCAACATGAACATGGCACGGACCTCAGCTTTCTTTTGAAGTCTAACTGCTAAGCTAAATGGCAAAGCAGGTGAATTAAGGCTCCTCAAGATTTGCCTATACAAAGACAGAACTCTTCCTCTATTCTTTGCCAAGTCCTCTGCTGTAGCCCATATCAACCCTCCTCTCATTTCTCTGTGGCACACCTTGAGTTTAAGAATAAAGAAAAGGTTAAATATGCGCGACAAAATGGTATCTCCTAAGGGTTTTACCATCCTAATTATTTTGGAGCGGCCTGGTCACCTAATTCATTTTACTTTTTGTTTAAATGAGTAATTATAAATAAAGGAAAAGAGAAAGACAACCCCTCAAAATGACTCCTAAAGTCTACTAACTTGAGATTCTAAGTTCAGGAGGTTAAGTTAACCCAAGGAGAAGGTGTTGGCATCCTCGAGTTACGTGTAAAACACCATTACCTGACTATTCTAATTATTTCCCTAAGTCTAGTTAAGGAATATAAACAGAAACAAGAATACAGCTAATGAGCAGATGAATCAAATAAATAAGAAAAACTATTAAGTATTACAGACCCGAATGAATTACATCACTGAGGAAAAACAATTACAATGAACAAAATTGAAGCTCTCTTGATATAATCATCACCAATTGTACTACAAGAAATTGGTTAACATGGCAAAAGATAACTTTAACACTATAAACAGCATGTCTTTTTCATATTGCATACCATAACCCATAAAGTAAAATCTAAAAATAGGTTGGCCAATTTGAAAATCTAACCACAAGTTCTAAAACTTTTAGTTTCCCCATCTTACTACCCTCAAATGAACTGATAATTCCTGAATCTAATTTCAAAACCAACTGGAATGTCTTTGAACACATTGCTATTCCATTATTTACAACAATAACAAAAAGAAATCTCTTTCTCTAAAGTTATCTTTTTTATTTTGTACTTATTTCTATTTTTTAAAACTAAAATTTATTAGATTTAATTTTTAAAGAAGGAATAACCAAATAAACTGGAATCAGACAAACATAAACTAATGCAATGCATTCAAACCTTCTTTTTATTTATTTATCTTTTGGATGATAGAAAGAGTGTTATATTTTCTTGCAATCCTGCTTCAAAAACTATTCTTTTGAGCCGAGGGTCTATCAGAAACAACCTCTCTACCCCATAAAGAAGGTAGGGTGTAAGGTCTAGGTACATCCTACCCTCCCTGGACCCACTTGTGAGATTACAATGGGTATGTTTTTGTTGTTTGTTGATGACAGAAAGAGTAAGTTTATTCCCTTGCAAAATCTGCCAGGTGGTGGAACAACTTATTACATGGTTTCATCCATAGTATCTTTACTAAAAGACAAATTTTAGAATGATTTCTTACTTTCATGCCATTAGTTGCATTATACAAATGGAGATTCACATTCATCTGAAACAGAGTAAGCTTATGGAAACAATGTAGCCCAATATTGAGCAGAAGAATCATAGTAAACCAATTACTTCCAAAGAATGAAACAGAATGCATCATACTCAATAGTTTATTTTGGCCCAAAACAAAATTGAGCAAACCATTAAGAGTAAAGGGATGAAAAAAGAAAATGCAACATACCCTCAATTTATAATGGTCCATTTTTATTAAATCAAACACTAAGTATTTAATAATTGAAGGAGGCAATTGGGTTAGGCATATCATCAAACAGTTTGTAGGCAGTAGTCAATGCTGATGCTAAAACAAGAAATTTCTCCAAGAATCGGAAACCCATCAAGAGGAATTTGTCTATAATGCAAAACACAAAATTTGAGAACAGCTTACTTTTTTGCTTCCCGGAGAAAATTCCAACAGTTGCCGGCAATTTGGTTGAAGCTTTAGAGAGCTTACTGTAATTTGTAATGTCAAATGAGGAAGCATTTATATATTTACGCGTATGCACCCAAAAGATTTGAAAATCACACTTCATACCTGTAGTTTGATCTAAAAGTCTAATTCTCACCCAAATTTAGGCCAAATACAGCAATGACCCCTTAAACTTTACACTATTACTTTATGACTCTTCAACCTTTTAATCAGAGGCTAGTCCCCCCCCCCCCCCCCATCTACCATGTGGGCCACCCTTCTAAAAGACGATGCGGGAAAGATAATGTCCTTGCTACGCTCCATAGATGCTCGTACGATTCTTGTGAATTTTGGGTGTGTTTGAATTCAGCCTCTCTCCGGTAAGCGAAGGAAGGGTCAAAGCCACCGACGATGAATAAAGAAACCCTAAAACAAAAAAGGAAGCCTAAGCCTTCATCACTCATAGGGGTCGGGAGTCGGGACCCCCACAAAGGGGCGGACACGACTTCTTCGAAGGCTAGAAAACCACTGAAAGACACCCAGGACTATAGCATATCGTGAAAGTAGCACATTGAACGGGTGTGCTTCGATCATGCCTCTGTGTCAGAAGATACCATTTTTGAAGAATTCTTTAGAGATAATCAAGGAAAATAGTTGTTGGGATACTCATGTAGTTGATGAAATTCCTATCTAGCCTCAGTACAAAATTGTGGAGCATTAAAAAAAGGCTAAAGATAGCGAAGATAATGGACTACCAAGAAATAGATTTGGAAACTATCTCCTTGTTGTCAAGCTTATTAAGGACTAGGATATTCAACATCATCTTCTCAGGTTAATTATTGAATACTTCAAGTATTTTTTCCGTGGACCAAAAATAATAATAATGGAGATGTTATATACTTTTTTTTTGTTCTTTAGAAGTAATGACAATTTGTTTCAATGTATAGTTTTCTTTTTCATGTAAAATTTGTAAGGAACACTTGTTTGGGCCTCCATAATTTTAAATCAAATAAATAATTTATCCAAAACAATGAAGTCAAAACTTTCTATTTTATTTTTATATCTTTTTAAAATGCAATTAGTATTTGTTCATAACTGTGGATTTTTCTTTTTTCTTATCAAACTTGTAGAAGATTAACTGGCACTTCATCATTTTATCCTAATAAGCCTAAATAATGAAGTTCCTGATAAGCTTTGTTTGATAAAATTTGACCCAAAAAATATGACTTTAAAAGATTTTTTTAAAAAAAGGGTATGCTATATTTTTTGATTAAAAAAAATACCACGAGGACAAAATATTCCACGTGGCAGTTACGTGACCTGGAATTAAATTATCCCTGACTAGGGGTGTTCATGAGTCGATTTGGATCGGTTATTGGTCAAAATCAAAACAAAACCAACTTAATCGGTTTTAAAATTATCAAAATCAAACCAAACTAAATATAATACATATACATTAATCGATATCGGTTTCGGTTTGGTTTAGTTCGGTTATTCGATTATTAACCATACACAAAAATAAAGGCTTAAGTCATTTGCGGCACCCTAAAGTTGTCCGCATAATTCACTTAAACACCTTAACTATGACTTGTACCTATTGAACACCTAAATTATTGAAAACATGTGTCTATTAAGCACAAAATGCTAATGTGGCAAAATAAGTGCATCTCATTTCACAGCAACGGCGTGAATAGGTCCCAATTTTTTTTTATATATTTTAATTATTAATAATAAACTTGTACCTTTTTTCCTTCTAATGACACTTGGCATGTATTGAGCTATAGAATTGTCAAGTTGCTAGGCAGTTAAGTCAAGTTGTTAGATTGTTAACTTTCTGTTATTCATTCTGTTAAAAACATGTGATTCACGTGTGAGTTAATTGATGAGAAATTCCTTTATGTAGGTTCAGTTTTATTCTGTAAAAGATCAGTTGATTGAAATGAAAACTTGTCATTGGTAACAATGTGAATTTGTTCTAGAAAGCTCTCAATTCAATTCGAGTAGTTAGATTACAAAAGTTTTCATGGTATCAGAGCAGGCGATTGAAAGTCTGTAGAGCTTCACGGTTAGTTGCTTGAAGATTCAACAATGGTGAATAACACTGCAACAATGGTGAAAAACCCAGACGCAACAACAATTGATCCACAAATCGATCACAATCATCCTTTGCATCTACAGTCATCTGATACCCCTGGTGTTCCCTTAATTCCAATGAAACTTACAGGTCCGGAGAATTACGGACTGTGGAGTAGATCAATGCGCCTTGCACTACTAGTCAAAAACAAGCTTGGATTTGTTGATGGCACATGTGTTAAGAGCACGTACAAAGGAGATTTGGCAATTAGATGGGAAATGTGTGATGCAGTTGTGTTATCGTAGATCAGTGCAACAGTAGCACCAGAGCTGTTAACCAGCATTGTGTATGCATCAAGTGCGAGAAAGATCTGGAGCGACTTCAAGGAGAGGTTTGATAAATCTAATTTGACTAGAATTTTTCACCTGTGGAAGGAGATCAGTATGATGAGTCAAGGAACAGATTCTGTGACTACATACTACTCTAGAATGAGAGATTTATGGGATGAAATAGATGTTATGGTGCCATCTCCATCATGTGACTGTCAGGAGTCGAATTCTCATGTTGAGCACATTAGACAACAGAGGTTATTGCAATTTTTAATAGGATTGAATGAGAGTTATGCTCAAGTCAGGAGTTCAATTCTGCTTGCTTCACCAGTTCCAAGTGTGAATCAAGCCTATGCAATGGCAATTCAAGAGGAAAGCCAAAGGAAGCTAGGTTTGATGGAAGGAGGAAAGGATCCAATGACTATGCTAGCAGGAAGAGGTTCGAGATTCAATAATCAGTCACAAAATTCTCAGTATCCACCTAATATTTCTCAGTCCAAGAAGAATCAAGGTCATATCTCACAAGGAAGGAAATCAGGTGTGATCTGTGAACACTGTGGATACAAAGGCCATACAAAAGAGACTTGTTACAGGATTGTAGGTTTTCCTACTGATTTCAAAAGCAAAAGAAGAGTGTCTACTGATGAGGATAACATACCTCATGCTCATGTATCAACAGCTGAAGCTGGCCCATCTACTTCAGGAGGAGGAACCGCAGTAGCATCAGGATCAGCTCACTTCCATTTTCCAAGTGGTTATTTCACAAAGGAACATTATGATCAAGTGATGAAGATGATGGTTTCTCAGCCCACGGGAAGTTGTAAAGCAAATGCAATTGCAGGTATGAATGTTAAACATGATAGTATGAATGTAGCAAATTTGAAGTGGATAATTGATTCTGGGGCTACATATCATGTTACTTATTGTGATAAGATCCTTCACGATTGCAAACAACTAACAGAGTCAAATCCTAATAAAGTGCAAGTGCCTACAGGGAATAAAATTCAAATAGATCACATTGGAAATGCAGTGATTTTGGAAAAATACAAGCTGGAAAATGTGCTACATGTACCAGAATTTAGATTCAGTATGCTGTCAGTTTCTAAGCTGACTAAGGACCTGAATTGTGTGGTGTCTTTTTATCCTATCCTATGTACAATGCAGGCTCTCAGTACTGGAGAGGTGATTGGGATTGGTAAGGAAGAAGAAGGTCTTTACATTCTCAAGCATGAAGCACTCTCAGTAGCAGGAGCAGTAGTTACAAACAAGAGAATGACAGATTTGAAGTTGTGGCATCTCAGATTGGGGAATCCCTCTATGAAAGTAATGAAGCACATTTCCATTTTGAAGAATAAAGTAGATGTTAGTATACAAGAAGAATGCATGATTTGTCCCTTGGCCAAACAATGTAAACTGAAGTTTCATTCTATTATAACTAAATCCAGTAGTTTGTTTCAGTTTATGCACATGGATGTCTGGGGTCCTCACCAGCATCCCACCTATGATAGAAATCATTACTTCTTGACTATAGTTGATGACTACAGTAGATTTACATGGGTCTCTTTGTTACAGTCCAAGAAAAAAGTAGGAGTTGTATTGAAAAGTTTCTTTTCTATGATCTGTAATCAATTTGGTTGTTCAATAAAGACCGTGAGATCAGACAATGGTACTGAGTTCTTCAATAGTCAAGTTAATACTTTATTTTCTTCATTAGGCATTGTGCATCAAAGTAGTTGTCCTTATACACCACAACAAAATGGTGTGGTTGAAAGGAAACATAGACACATTTTGGAGGTAGGAAGAGCATTGAAGTTGCAATCTTATGTGCCTAGTAGATTCTGGGGTGATTGTATACAAACATCAGTCTATCTTCTTAACAGATTACCTACTGGTGTTTTGGATGGACAGTCTCCTTATGAAGTGTTATTTGGGAAACCTCTTAGTATAGAACACATTAAAGTTTTTGGATGTTTGTGTTTTGCGAGTACACTGCCCAGAGGAGACAAATTTGAGGCTAGAGCAAAGAGATCAGTCTTGTTGGGTTTTTCTTCCATACAAAAAGGATATAGACTGTATGATTTGGATACAAGAACTGTGTTTATTAGCAGGGATGTGGTTTTCAGAGAGGAGGTGTTTCCTTTCAAGCTTCTGAAGGCAGATGAGGGACCTTATCCTTTATTATCACCATTTATAGATGATGCAGGTACACATGACTATAATCAGCCCATTATGCAGCCAGCATCACTTATTCCTACTTCTACTCATACTAATGCATTACATGAGACTATGGTGGAACCTGCAGAAGCTGAGATGATGGTGGAACCTGCAGAAGCTGACCTTATACCTGTTGATAATCCTGTGCATCCAGATGACATTCAACAAGACAATATTGGTCCTAGAAAGACTAGCAGAGCTACCAAACCACCAGTATGGATTAAAGACTACATTGTGCCCCAAAAGTCTCATCCTCATACTATAACAAATCATGTTTGCTATGACAACATCTCTACTGATTATCAGAATTATTTACATGCATTTTCTGCAGTAGTAGAGCCTCAGTCTTACCATGAGGCTTCTCAAGACAAATTATGGGTTGAAGCCATGCATCAAGAAGTTCAGGCATTGGAAGATAATGGTACCTGGACTATTGCAGACTTGCCTCCCAGTGAAAAGGCCATTGGGTCAAAGTAGGTGTATAAAATCAAGTATAAAGCAAATGGTGAGGTGGACAGATACAAAGCTCGTTTAGTTGCTAAAGGATACACACAAATGAAAGGTCTTGATTACCATGAGACTTTTCTCCAGTTGCAAAGATGGTTACAATCAGGACAGTTCTTACACTGGCAGCTTCATATGGCTGGGATTTGTCTCAAATGGATGTTAATAATGCTTTTCTACAAGGTGATCTCATTGAAGATATTTACATGAATCTTCCTCTTGGCTTGCAAAGACAAGGGGAGAGTAAAGTGTGCAAGCTGAGGAAATCATTGTATGGTTTAAAACAAGCCTCTAGACAATGGAATATCAAGTTTACTGAAGCTCTGTTGGCAGCAGGGTACACTCAGAGTGCTCATGATCATTCTTTGTTCATAAGAAAAGTTGGAAGTGATCTAGTGGTAATTTTGGTCTATGTAGATGATCTTTTGATCACAGGAAACAGTTCTCAATTGATTCAAGAAGCCAAAGCCACTTTGAATCAGAACTTCAAGATGAAAGATTTGGGAAATCTTAGATATTTTTTGGGAATAGAAATTTTGAAATCCAAAGATGGACTCTTACTTAATCAACGAAAGTATGCATTGCAACTTATTTCAGAAGTTGGTCTGAGTGGTGCCAAAACAGTGAGCACTCCTTTAGAATTCAATCATAAACTTACCAGTCTAGAATATGATCAACATACTGGTGGCTCTACTGATCCTGAACTAGATGATGTTACACCTTATCAGAGGTTAATTGGGAAGCTGTTATATCTGACGATTACTAGGCTTGATATTTGTTTCAGTGTACAAGTTTTAAGTCAATTCATGCAACATCCGAAAACTTCACATTGGGAAGCAACATTAAGAGTTGTGAGATACATAAAGAAGTCTCCAGGACTTGGAGTTTTGCTGAAAAAGGGAACTGAACCCTCAAAACTCATTGGATATTGTGATTCAGATTGGGCCTCATGTCCTAATACAAGGCGATCAGTCACAGGGTACATGGTACGGCTTGGAGATTCATTGATTTCTTGGAAGTCCAAAAAACAACAGACTGTCAGTAGAAGCTCTGCTGAAGCAGAATATAGGAGTTTGGCAGCTCTAGTTGCAGAGTTAGTTTGGTTAGCTGGTTTACTCAATGAGCTACATTGTCCAGTTGCAAGTCCAATACTAGTATTCACAGACAGCAAATCAACTATCCAAATAGTAGAGAATCCAGTGTTCCATGAGCGTACAAAACACATAGAAATTGACTGTCACTTCATCCGTGAGAAGGTGAAATCAAATTTTATCAGTCCTCAATACCTATGCACTGCTATGCAACCTGTTGATATCTTTACCAAGGGGTTAGGTTCTGCTCAACATCACTTCCTATTGACCATACTTGGTGTGTTAGATGTCTTTCACCCTACAGTTTGAGGGGGAGTATTAAGCTATAGAATTGTCAAGTTGCTAGGCAGTTAAGTCAAGTTGTTAGGTTGTTAACTTTCTGTTATTCATTTTGTTAAAAACATATGATTCACGTGTGAGTTAATTGATGAGAAATTCCTTTATATAGGTTCAGTTCTATTCTGTAAAAGATCAGTTGATTGAAATGAAAATTTGCCATTAGTAACAATGTGAATTTGTTCTAGAAAGCTCTCAATTCAATTCGAGTAGTTAGATTACAAAAGTTTTCAGCATGCATTAATTAAAACAACTAAAAATAAACTTTTATTTAAAATAATGTCTTATAATACCCAAAAAGAAAGCAAACCCACCCACACCCCTGTAGACTATACAACAGTGGTCTTCTTCTTCACCCCATTTTAACCATTTTAAACTTTGTTTTGGTTCTTCATTTTTATTTTTCTCTCTTTATAAAAAAAAATTGAATCTGCTAATCGAATTTGGAAGAATGAAAAAAATTCGGACGGCAACCTCCGTCCATCTCTATTTCCGGTCCCTTCAATCAACCAACATCACCAGCTATTAAAGTTATAAAATAATATCAGAAAATTCAATATAATTCATTTGAATCCACTGGATTTCTCTTCGTCATCGATTTCAAAATAATTCATCAACATTGACTTATTTTTCACAAAAATCCCAATAATCACTCTATTAATCTATCATGCTTCATAATTTATTTCATTATTTGCATTTGACTTAATTTTCATAGCCCATAGTTTATTATAAAAATGAAAAACAAAAGTTACTCTCTTCGGAGGAATAGAAAATGGTGGATAACAGCGGCTGAAGAACAAGAAGAAAGGGCAAATAATTACATGGGTGGGGAGAGATTTGTGTTTTTTCCTTTTTTTTTTGTTGCCGCAGGAGGCGTCGGGATGGTCGGCATTTAGGGAAGAAGAAGAAAGGTGGGTGGGTTTGTGTGGGGGGTGGGGGGAGGAATTTTCTTTTTTCTTCTTTTTGTTAATCAATTTTTTGAATTATTAAAGGTTGAAACTTTTTTTAAAATTGAAACGAGGAACTTTCACATATAGCCACTCAAAAATAGCCTAATTACTCTCCGTAGCTATAATTTGATTATTACAATTCGTAGCTACATGTTATAGGGAGGAGAAAGACTGGGAGAGAGATGAGAGAGGCGAGCGAGAGAGGGCAAATAGTGGGAGAGAGGTGATAGCATATGTACATCGGTTAGATAATTGTATATTATACATATGTATTTGTATATATGGCAAGCGAGATTGGGAGAGGGAGGAGAGAGGTGAGCGAGATTGGGAGAGTGAGGAGAGAGGCGAGCGAGACTAGAGATAGAGGAGAGAGGCGAGCGAGAGAGGAAAAAAAGTAGGAGAGAGGTGAATTGTATATGTATATCGGTTAGATAATTGTATATTATACATATGTCTTTGTATATATGGCAAGCGAGATTGGGGGAGAGAGGAGAGAGGGGAGCAAGATTGGGAGAGGGAGGAGAGAGGCGAGCGAGAGAGGGCAGAGAGTGGGAGAGAGGTGAATTGTATATGTATATCAGTTAGATAATTGTATATTATACATATGTATTTGTATATTCTGGCGAATTATACATATACAAATGTGGCTAATTATACAAACTCGAAGTCAGCCCACATAATTAATGTATAATGTTAGTCGCGAGTGGTAATTATAGCAAACTATAGCTATGATGAGTAATTAAGTAGTATAAGTTTGTTTAACCACGTAATTTTCCCAATTGAAAATTCATTAGATTGGGCCCATATGCCACGTGTTGAAGTTTTATTTGTTACTTTTTCAAGACAGTGTGCTTGAATTACTCACACAATATTTTAAAAGCTTTATTATCATTTTGTGTTCAATAAGTACATATTCATTAATGTTAGAGTGTCCAATAGGTATTAGTCATAGTTTAGGTGTCTGAGTAAATTATGCGGACAACTTTAGAGATTCGCAAATGACTTAAGCCTTTATTTTTGTGTATGGTTAATAACCGAATAACCGAGTTAAACCAAACCGAAACCGATAACACCAAACCGACAAATGTATATGTATTATATTTGGTTTGGTTTGGTTTGGTTTTGATAATTTTAAAACCGATTAAATTTGTTTGGTTTTGATTTTGATTTTGACCAATAAGGCAATAACCGATCCAAACCGACTTTATTAAAAGAGACCTAACTTTGTCTTGTAAAATGATGAGTGTCACGTAACTTTTAAAAATATTATCGTTTTTTCCATGCTCACTAACCATTTAAGGCAATGAATAAGCAATTTGTCGAAGAAAAAACTACTCAAATAAAAAATCAGATTAAGACAGATACCAATCAAATATATATATATTCTCCAATAATTTTCAGACGATAATAAAAGGCATCACCATTTTATTAAAAAAGAACGAACTTTGTCTTTTGAAAAATGATGAGTCCCACGTAACATTTAAAAATCTCGTCTTTTTTGCATGCTCACTTGAAACATCACTTTCTTTCAAATGAAAATTTTATCGTTAGCTAATGCATGAGCCTAGATCTTCATTTTGCATTATAATCATTTCTTTTTAGAAAGAAAATAGTATCCTTTAGAATTGGTTGAAACAAAATTGCATCGAAGTGGTCGAAACATAATTGCATCGGTGGTAAAAGTGGTTGAAACATAATTGCATAGTATATATTAGTATTGCTACAAGTGCATGAAAATAAGATTTATGTCACTAGTTGCAACAAATTTTAAAGTGATAGAAAATAAATTACAATCACAAAAAAATAAGAAAACACAAGTTTATTGATAAAACAATATGGATACAATATTGCTTGTTTCCTTGATTCATCTCCCATAAGATTTCTCCATGATTCGAGAGTCGTTAGTGGCATATTTCTAGAACTAGGATGATTTGAATTTGATCTCTTTATGGATATTTCATGAATTTGTGGAATATTCGAGATGCCTCTTTAAGAGAATATAATACCGTTCATAGGCATAAACTAGGGTTTAGGGTTAGAGTAGCCTCCAAGAAATCTAACTAGAATCGAATACTTCTTATAGAGTTCCAACTAGAATTGAATATGTCTTACAGAGTCCCACAAATTTTCAATGTCTAAAAATACCCCTGCTTCAAGGCTTGTTGGTGTGTAGACTTGATGAAACTCAAAGACGAGGTTTGAAGTACTCATTCTTCCAGCTTTGCAGTTTTGTGGCTTCAGATTTGCAGATCTGATTTGTGAGAGGAGATGAAGGGTAGATTTGGTCCAAGTGGGCATGCCAATTTATTTTCACACAATTTTAAATATATGAAAAATAAATCAACGATAAATAAAATCGGAAGAAACAAGAATATTTTATTGATAAATCAATATGGGTTCAATTCTGTTCTTCCCTTGATTCTTTTCTCATAAGGTTTCTCCATGATCCAAGGACTGTTAGTGTCGTATTTCTCGAACTAGGATGATTTGAATTTGATCTCTTTATTAATATTTAATAAATTGCGGAATATTCAAGATGTATCTTTAAGAAAATATAATATCTTTTATATAGGCATAAGCTATAGGGTTTAGGGTTAGAGTAGTCTTTAAGAATTCTAATTGAAATCAAATACATCTTGTAAAGTCCGAATTAAAATTGAACACGTGCAGATTTCCACAAATTTTTAATGTCTACCGTCACAACTTGACAAATGTAGTTATATATACATAAAAAAAATAAAAGAAAAAAATAAGTCGTAAGGACATGATTAGGATTAGGGGTGTTCACGGTTTGAATAAAAACCGATCCAAACCGAAAAATCAAACTAAACCGAGAAAATAAAATCGATTTTATGTGGGTTTGGTTTGGTTTGGTTTGGTTTTAGATTTTTGAAAATCAATAGTATTTGGTTTGGTTATGATTTTATTTGAAAAACCCGAAGAAATAATCGAACCAAACCGATGAATCATATACATATATTTTATTAATATACATACTTAATATATTGTTTTTATAAACAATTTTAATGATCTTGTATATGTTTTCATTAAAATTTCTTTATAATTTACTTATTGAAAGTAAAAATGCCCAAGGTGAAAACATTTATCTTATTGATTTCATGTATATGAGTGTTTATGACAATTCTTTGTGGGACTAAAAATGTTATTGTCTCTTCCTTCTAGGCCAATATAGTAAATTTTAAAGTTTTATTGATAGTAAATTTAGTGATCGTAAGTTTGGTAATTTAAGTCATTCTAACTATTTTTCGTTTTGAATGGATTGTTGTCACTTTTTTCACATTTTGAATGAATTATTTCTTTTATTTTTGTGTATGGTTAATAACCAAATAACCGACCCAAACCAAACCGAAATCGATAACCACCAAACCGATAAATGTATATTATATTTGGTTTTGATAATTTTAAAACCGATGAAGTTGGTTTGGTTTTGGTTTTGACCAATAACCGATCCAAACCAACCCGTGAACACCCCTAATTAGGATGTTATACCATCTTTGAATTAAAAAAAAAAAAAAAAAAACTCCCCCTTCCCCCTTCTAGTATATATATATTGTTGAATAATCATTGTAAAGGATATCAACACTACTCCACTACAATTTTCCTATAGTGTCACTACATCTTTTTATTCCCAAGTCTTTAGTAAAATGGGTCTAAAGTCTGTGTTGTATGCCAAGATAGAAATGAAGGCTAACAAGGATGTGTTTTATGATGTCTTTACAAATAAACCACACCATATCTCTTCTATGTGCCCTTTGCATGTACAAGGTTTTGAACTTCTTGATGGTGTCATTGGAACAGTTGGATCCAAAATTTGTTGGATGTATACCTTTGGTAAGTTAAATATTTAAAAAATTCCTAACAAAAATATTGTTTGTCGAAGAAGGAGAAACAAATATGTATGAATATTTAAGTGTGAACTCAATAACTAACACGAGGTAGTGAGTTTGGTGACAAATTCAAAACACATTAGCTTCAAATCTTAGCCCAACCTCTACTCTCCGTTTATGAAATCATTTTCCTTTATGTTAATGTCACATTTACTTGCTCCAAATACCAATAAAATATTATGTCCAAGCTAATTGTGATACCCAAGGAAAGATGATATTTCTAATAATGATGAAATGCATCTATTATTGATTTGTTATGTCCAAGCTAGATTGTGTTCCACGTTCAGTATGGAGGAAAATATTTTTTGGTAAATATTTTCTAGTTTTCTAGTATTTGGTTGATCAAAAATTATATTTTGAAATATATTTTTATCTAAAATATATGTTTAATAAAAACGAGGAAAAAACAAGTTTCATAGTGTCATTTTAAGTTAACGGTCTATCTCACCACCCATTATGGTGTTCTATATAAGTCACATTGTCTTCTCCCCACCTTCACAATCACCAACCCAGAACCACTCAACTTTTCTTAATGACTCTTATGGTTATCTAACTCTTTTTTTTTGTAAGGCAGAAGGAAAAAAGAAGATCTCCAAGCAGATAATTGAAACTATAGATCATGAAAAAAAGGTGCTCACATTCAAAGAATTTGAAGGAGATGTAGTGGATATATATGATAATTTTAAGTCAACTCTTCATATCGAAACAAAAGGCGAAATCGATTTGGTAAGCTGGACAATAGAGTATGAAAGGCCAAATGAGAATGTCCCTGAACTAGTAAATTTGTTGGACTTCATTGTTGGTATGACCAAAGCTGTTGATGATCACCATGTCAAGATGAATTGATGGGACCATCTTATATGCATGCATGTGAGCTTTACATAAATGCCTCATGCATGCTTTGTTTGTTGTTTGAGAGTATGGTGAAAAATAATCCATGTTGGTTGTGTACTTTTTATTTGGTTTTTATCTTTGATGTTTGTTGTGTCTTTCTCATGTAACCTTTGTGTTGTGGAATAAAACATGGATATGAAGTTTATATATTATTGCTCCTTGTCTCTTTCCTAATTTATATAGTGGTATTTTTTTTTAAAAGGATCAAATATATTCTTATATTATCATAAATAGTCTAAATACACTAATTATTTAAGTTTCAAAGCAAATATTTATCTTCCATTATAATTTGGCATTTAAATTTAGTCTATAAGTTAGCTGATTTACAAGTCAAAGATCACAAGTACTATGGTGAATTGGAAGACGATTGAGGATGCTAGTAAGCTTAACATGGATGGAAGATAAGCTTAACACGTTATTTATGTCACGTATGACGATTTGTGTGTCTTTTTGCTTAATGTAATAGTAATTTAAGTATCTACTTATGCACGCACATTCAAAGTTGGAAAGCTATGTTAAAAGACACATTTTTATAAGTTAATTAAAATTTAATAAAATATTTATATTTTATTTATAAATAATATATAATTATAAAATTTATGTATATAATTTCTCGGTTTGGTTTGGTTTGTTTTGCGGCTTTTTTTGCAAAACCAAAATCAAAACCAAACTAAATAGTATCGATCTTCAAAATTTAAAACCAAACCTAATCAAACCACACCAACTATCGATTTTTTTAATCAGTTTGGTTCGAATTGCGATTCCATTTGATTTTTTTAACCATAATCGTGAACAACCCTATCCCTGACTATCAAATAGACAAGTTCAAAGGCAATGAAAACTATAAATAATTCAAAAGTACAACTAATAATTCACATCAAATTTAGAAAGGCGGTTAAATATTTCTATATTGTTTTCATAAAGTAATCACTGTATTATTAATGGATGTGGTGTATCAGATGAGACTGTTCCTCCTTTCTTAATCAAAGTTTTCGAATTCAAGTCCTAAGTAGTGTGTACGTAGCGCTAATCTAAATGAATCTGGCGCCAATGTGAATATTGAACTCACTGAATGAAAAGAAAATAAGAAAGAAAGCAATCATTGTTTCTATCAAAACTATGTACTTTAAAATAGGATTATCCACGTAGAAACATTTTTTATAAAATTGTTTATAAGAGAAATATTAAAATATATTTTTCTTTAAAAAAAAGGCTATAATATTTGAGAGCCGTTCCTAAAATATAGGAGATTTTAGTTGGGTTTTTGGAGTGTTTATCTCCAAATGAAACTCTAATTAACAGAATCTCCAAATATTATGTTTTGAACGTTTGAATATTGAACACTTAAACAACTACTAAACAAAAAGTCATACCTCAATTACTTGCACACTAATTCTTTTTAATTTATCTCTCTTTCTAATTTCTCATTTATAATTTACATTTACAAGAAGAAGGAAGAAAAATATTCAAGATTTTTCAGGTATGTTTTGTTGTTATGCTCCTAAAATCATAATCCCAAAAGGTTAAACATACTTATAAGATTTCATCAATTTTATGCACTCATTCGGCTGATTATTATTGTATGATGCATGTTTTTTCTTTTAATTATATTTTCGATCTGTAGATACTATATAAAATTATGTGGAACGCTATATTTGATGAAAGTCGTATGGTTAAAGAAAATGAAGAACAAATCCACAAAAAGTGTTAAAGAGCATCAAAAACTAAATATTGAGCTTACATATTCAACACACCCTATATTACTGTACATTTTATAATAATCTCTGCATTATTACTCAACAAATGACAATCTATGTATTATTATTCATGGTATAGTAATTCTAGTTCGTAATCCTTGCATAAACTAGAACGTGAACCAAACGATCCCTTAACGTTACTGTAAAGACATAAAATAGTTTAATTTATACTTTTGGCTATATGTTTTGCAGGTTGATCAGAGTACTAGCAATCAAAATCTACTAAAAGCTACATATTAGCCTGAAATTAAGGGCCTAAAAATTGATCTCTTAATGACTTGGAAACAACAAAAATATGAAAAAATGAGCAAAAGCAAAAGCATAGGATCTTCATCCAGGTAAAACTTTACGAGATAATATTTCAGATAGTCACTCAACTGTGAGTTGTTTTCACATAAAATCATTCAACTATAGGCTCTTTTCACAGAAAGTGACTTTCTGCGAAAAGAGCCCATAAAAAGCATATTTTTCACTTATTACACTTTTTAATCTTGTTTTGTTTTCTTTTTTATCCTTCCTTTCAGGAAACTAATGCATGCTTCATCATCAGGTGTTCAGCTCAACATTTGTGGATTGCCATTCTCTTTGAATAGGGTGAGAATTACTATCATCCTCCATCACAGATATCTTCTAGTGTAAGCGTGTGTTATTCATGTGTCTCAAGTTAGATGGGATGATTGGGAGCCCTCAAAGTCTCGAGTTTGAGTCTTAGTACTTAGTAGGAAATAAATAGAGTCTTAATATGCCATTTCCTTGTGTTGAACTTACAGGAACTTTTGGCTGCAAGATCTTCAAAGCTAGCTGCATTACTGAAAGAGAATCCTGAAGATGATTTTTCTCATTTGTTAGGAGATATTCCTGCGGATTCTGAAACTTTTGAGATTGTAGCAAGATTCTGTCATGGCTTTGACATAAACTTGTCATCTGAGAATGTCATTAAAGTACTTTGTCTCGCTCACTATCTTGGAATGTCCGAGATTCACAGCACCAATAACCTCACAAAGAAGGCTTGTTTCTACTTTCAAAACACTGTCCTTCCTAGCTGGAACAAGAGTATTAAAGCCCTCAAATCTGCAGAAAACATTCTTCAACGAGCCGCGGATCTTGGCTTGATTGATGCATGTGCTGAGTCCATCATCGCCAAGGTAATGCACGATCCAAGTCTACTTGGAGAGCCGATGAGGAATGTAACAACAACAGATGATGACAGTGAGAACGATGAAAATGCCTACAAGCCAAATGTCAGGCGGAGACTTTTTGTTCTTGACTGGAAATCAGAGGACTTGACACTAGTTTCCATTGCTCTCTACGAGCCCATAATTCATGCAATGGTTCATCGAAAAGTCCCTCTGGAATACGTGGCATCATCTCTGTTTCACTATCTCAACAAATGGGTTTTTTCGGACACTAAAGGAGAAGAAGATGATCCGTCAACTTATGAGAAGAATTCTCAAAGAGTGATCATTGAGGCAGTGGAAAGACTGTTGCCTCAAGAAAGGGGGTTAATCCCCATTTCTTTGCTCTCTCAAATGCTGCAATCCGCGATAATCTTGGATGCTCATACTGAATGCAAAACCGGGTTGGAGATTAGAATAGGAAAGCAACTAGACCAGGCAACCGTGAAGGACCTCTTAATACCTGCACAAGGATATGCAAAAGAAGAGCGGTATGACACTGAAAGTGTGAAAAGGATATTGAAGAATTTCTACAGCAATTACGCAAGCACAGATAAATCTGGCCTAGTCGTGGTAGCAGAACTTGTCGATAACTTCTTGGCTGAGGTTTCTAGTGACATAGATTTAAAGTTGAACACATTCTTATCACTAGCAGAGTTATCACAAGCAGCAACAGGAGGAACTAACAGAAATTCGGATGGTATGTATAGAGCAATTGATATATACTTGGACAAGCACAGATATCTCACTGATTGGGAAAGGGAGGAGGTTTGCAGGGTGTTAGATTGCAGCAAAATGTCTCCTGAAGCCTCTGAGCATGCTGCACATAACGAAAAACTGCCAGTTCGAGTGATGGTGCAGATTCTGTTTTCTGTGCAGCTGAAGTTGAAGGATACTGTGTCCAAGAAGATACAAGGGGGTCCTGATAACCGATTGTTGAAGCTGGAAGACGACGAGGAAGATGCAAGGGGGACTAGCAGCAATGAAGAGGAAATTATGAAAGCAGAGATGCAAAAGATGGGAAGCAAGGTGGTTGAGCTGGAGAAAGAATGTGATACGATGAAAAGGAAAATTCAAAGAGGTGGTTCCCAACACAAGAATCAAAAGGGGAAAACAAGCATATGGAAAGAAATGAAGAGGAAGCTTGGTTGTATGACAAGCCTGCATGAGCCAAATTGTCATGTGAAGAAGAAAAAAGTCCATCCTCCAAAATAGAAGTTCCATTTCCATATGCATTACTCTTAAAACATAAATGATTTTGAATGTCATTAGGTTTTCTTTCTCATGAATGCTTCTGTGTAGCTTGTGAAAAGGCAAGTATTTTTGCCATCTATAAGTTTGTTTCTTATTCACGGATAATTTGCAGGTTCAAGTTACCTATTGCTTGTGAAGAAATAAAAGTTAAACATCAACATGCATTATAGAACGTAAAGATGAATTTTCCTCCCACAAGGAAAGCAAAAAAAACTTTTACCAATTTGCAATTCTAGGTGGCTAACTCAGTGCACACACTTGCATAGACTTGGGTATGGTATAAGAATAAGAACAGTTACATGGAAGGCCTAAAACCATATTTTAGAGCAAAAGTGCAGACAACTTGTTCATTGCAACAACGCCAAGATGACAGTACACAAACAGTTATCTTCACATGTGATGCATACTGATAATATAACCAACTTGTTCATTGCAAGTTTTGCAACAAAGCCAAAATGGTTAACATAAGTTTGTTCACAGAGAGCTGTTTTCCAGCAAACACTTCCAAAACAAACATGTCTTCCAAGAGCAGAGTCGATGCATCTTAATTAAGTTCAGAACTGTACATAATTTCTCCAACAAAGATGCAGCTCAACAGCATAGGTTTCACATCTAAAAAGATTCTACACAGTCTCTGCTCCATAAAGATTCAAGAGCAACAAATGGAGTCACTTCACCATCTTCCTCAGAAGAAGAAAGAGCTTCTGATCAAGCTTAAACTTCTGCACCTTGAGGGCATCACTTTTCAGCATCAGCTGGAGTCCTCCGAAGGAGACATAAACCACCCTGACATGAGGAAAAGGAAAAATGAACAAATCAATAGACTGTCAAAGAGTTTGAATCTCTAAACTTACTGACTTTTGAAAATCTGAGAAACGTTACAGGAACAAACTTATTTCCTATGAGAGGCCACGAGATGTTTTAAATCATTCTACAAACTACAACCGTACTGAAGGGAGCTTTTAGTTGTGTTAATTGACAACAGGCCCGGAGTTCTGGAGTTGTCTGTTCATCAAGAACTGGAGAATAAATACAAGAAAAAAATAAAGAGAAAAAAAATCTTTTTGTGAACATAAGTATAAAGAGACGGTTAAGTGTGTTAGAAGAGAGGGAAAGATTGGTGAATTTGACATTCCCCTTTTCCATTCTTAACTAATCATTTTTCCAATCCAAATAAAATATCTGGCACCATTGCTGCATGATGAAATGGTGAGAGATCGGGCAATGTTGACCAACGAGATTGGACTTGTTGGGAAAATAACTACTATAGTGGAATTAGTGGGTGCTATGTAATTCAAAGTTGAAATTTAGCTAGTGGACTGCTGCAAACCTGCCTGCGCTGCTGCTTCTTTTTTTTTCCATCTAGCTTATAGATAGATCTAGAAATTAAACCAATACATTGAAGAAATGGGACGAGCGAGTACATACACTTTTTTGTCAGCTCCTGATCCCTCCATTGAGACCTTATATACCAGCCCATGCACGATGTATTCAAATTTGTCAATAAGAGATTTTCCCTGCAATGGAAGAAGTTAAATGCATAGCCATTAGCCAGTATAGGAAAATCTAAATTTGGTGGCCACACCTCCCAACCAACACATTACTGTTGCCAAAAAACCTTGGAGTAGCAAAATCAAATTAATAAAAAGAAGCTTCCAACATTTCTTTTTGAAATAATGAAAGTTATCCAAATTCAAGAAAATGATTGGTTTCATAAATACCTTTACTTCAATTTGGAGATCATCAAACAAAAAGAAAATAAAAAGGAGACCTACCCAGGAATTTACAGCAATGATAATGCGTAGTCTGGATAGCCAACTACAAGACCAAAATCAACAACTTCCACCCCAAACAAGATTTATGGATTTACCAAGCAGGCTACTAAAATCTTATAAAAGATTATATCTACCATAGCACAGAGAGAAGATTATCATATTTCTATATCATCAAATGGTCCTTGCAAAACAATTAACGAGGAACATGCACTAATATTCAAAATAATTAAACGGAACAAATACCTCAGGAGGATAGCTAGTGACAGCCGACCCTTCCATTAGTGTAGTTGATATAACCATCCTGTACAACTCTTTTCGCTTCATAGGGTATAGCTCTGAGTTGATATCTAGCTGGATTGATGACGCACCATCACTACTTTCTGCTTCTATGCGAGAAACTAAAGAAATCGACAGGCTTTAGTCCAAAAATCAATAATACAGAAATGGAATACAACAGCAGAACATCAGAAAAGTTGATAGTTGATAATAATTTTGCCTCTCCACACATCTATCATCACTTACAAGAACAAAATCAAAACAAACATACTGTTCCCAGCAAAATACACAGGTAGCTCTCATTTACGTTAAGAGAACTTGATGTGGATTTAGAAAAGACAGCAATCCAGATATAAAATAATTAACAGCAAATGTTGATTTTGAGAATGATCTTAACATGAAACTGATTCTTTTTTTGAGATGGAAAACTGAATGACATTCTAACATTAAAATTGTTTCTTTCTTAATGGCTCCAATTAATTATCGTCTTCTTCTCTACAGAAGCGCACAGCTTAAAAAAACGTTTGTTCCAACACAGGGGATCTCAAGGAATTCCTCTAACTGGCTGCATCAGTAGGAGATATCAAATTATCAATTCTTTCCTATTTATTTCCACATATTCCCTTTCCAGGGAAAAGATGTGAGCTCGGAGAAGAATACAGGAAGATAGCACAGAGGAATCCTGTGGAGACAACAATGTCATGGTAATAGCGTTTCTTAAAAGCATTGCATGTAATATCAATGTCATGTGGAGTAAATGAAAGAGGTATTACCTTTGTCATACTTTTTGCCATCAGCATCCACCTTCACCACCTTAATGATTTCGTCAAAGTGAAATGCATCCATTTCCAGAGGTAAGCTTCGCGAAGAGACAACGTCGTCACAGAAGGAAAAGAATCCAAAAGAGGATCATGATCAATGACAATCATACATGTCTAATGTTTTATCAATTAGGTGAGATAAATTGATTTCTGCAGTAAATAATATTATTGGACATCTCTGATAAAATTGACTAAGCTTTTATCCATTACGTGAGAGATATGTTAACTACTCTCAATATTTTACGAGAAAATAGAAAAAGACAAGAAGTCAGCAACATCCTAAAACTAATACAGGATTTAAAAAATGCCTAAATCAGGATGTGTTTCCGAAAGCACAGGCCAGATCAGTTTTCAAATCACTACAACAGAGTATCTAAAGAGATAATATAATGGATATCAGAAAAGAAAAAGAAAAGAGGGAACACCAAACAAAGAACCTTCTCAATCTTCAGAGAGATTGACATCCAACCTCTCAGCAATTTTCCAAACAGAAACAAACAGCAGACTTTGACCAAGTTTAACAAGTTTTTCTACTTCATCATAAAGCTAAGCCTCTTAAGTTGAGAAATACCCCATCAAGAACTGACCATCACATCAGGTGAAAAAGAAACATAGAATATAGAAACAAGAAAAGGAAAAAAATAGAAAGAACCTGAAAGTTGCAAAGCAAAAAGAGACTGAAGTTATCCAGCACAAGTATCTGTAATATTTAGAAATCTTGTAAACACGCTATAATAACCAGATAAATGAAGATAACTTATAAATGTTTACCCAGATAAGATCAGTACCCAAAGAAGAAAACAATCTAACGATCTTGAAATCCAAACTACCCCATTCTGAAGAAAACATCTATACTATTCCTCTAAACTTAAATAAGCTGCACAAGAACAAGAACTAAGCCAAGGGAAGCCCTTCCAGTTTTTTATTTCTCTAATTCTTACATCAAGTTTTTACAACTTTCCACCTGTCTCAGAAACAAAAAAACATCCTTCTCGGAGAGAAGTTTGCAACTTTTCACCATAATTGTCATCACTAAGTTGCTTGGACTCGGGTGCGGGTGTTCGGCACATGTGCAAATCCAAGGGTCAGATTCGGCAAAATTTAAATTTTATGATACGGGGGTGTGGATCCAGGTATGGATATGGATGTGGATTCGGCTAAAAAATCCAAAATAATAAAATAGAGCTATAAAGATCTTCTAGGTCGTCTTTCCCTTGAACCCAACTTCTTCAATCAAGCTCTCAGGTTCTTCCCCTCAAAAAAGAAAAAGGATGTCATTCAAGACCTTCCACCAACTCTCCTTACAGATCGTTGCTACTGTCTACCAAAAGTCAGAACACGACCGCTTGAATTCTTAGTTTCTATCTGCTTGGCTTGAAACATGAAGCATCGAATGTTGAACAAGAGGAAAAAGCTAAAAAAAGAGACAAAAGGACTATAATATTTGAAGGTATGACATTTCTCATTTCTTAAATCTATTTTATCTTTTATCAAAATATTAATTTTACCCCAAACTTGTCCATGGACTCTGATCAAAGTACCCGATATGGGTTGACCGAACCCCACACATATTCCGCACCCGTCTCATGTCGACACAGGGCGGCAACAAAAATGACGAGTCCACGTAACTTAGATTGTAAATACCTTTACATAACTCGCCCACGTGTTAAACCTGTTCCACGACCTTTTTAATTCCACTGATATGGTAAATCCCAGATTCTTCCCCCCTCCCAAACCCCTACAAGCGGCCCTTTTACCTTTCTCCTGATGAATCGAACCCCCAACCTTATGGTTGGAGCACAGGGTCCGTACCACTAGGCTACCCCTCCCTTGTCATTCCAAAACCTATTCCTGTAAAATCTATAAATCTATAAAAAGCAACTGACCTAACAGCATACCAGTTCAGACCAGCAATTGGCTCAGAACTTATTCATCTCTTGTTTAACCTAACTAAATAAGAAATAAAGGGAAATCAGTAAACTTCCGGTGATCATCCAATATCAAATTCCCAGCATTTAGCGATGAAAAACTTTCAAGTTCAAATTACTATGACTCAGGAAGTTTACTTCTCTATATTAGTTTTAAAAAAGGATGTAACAGAAAGCTTATACACTTCTTCTTATAATTCCGGTGTCCGGGCCAGCTTAGGTACACCTCGATTAATTCCACAATGTATGTGCTGCCTCCACCAATGCAAGGCTTAAACACTTCCTCCAAAAGAGTAGCCACACAAACAAATCGAGAATTGTGATATACTATTTCATAAGATCGTCAAATTAATGATCACAGGTATAAGCTACTCCCTCCATTTCAAATTTTTTAACCTACTTTCTTTTATAGTTCGTTTCAAAAAGAATGACTCTTTCCCTTCTTAACAACTCCTTAATTCCAAATTTTCCACGTGACATGTTTAAGACCACAAGATTAAAACATTTGACATATCTTTAATCCAACACCACAAAATTCAAAAGTCTCATTTAGTTTCTTAAATTCCACGTCAAGTCAAAATAAGACGTACAAATTGAAACGAAGGGAATATTCTTTACAAATTTTAGTAACATTACTAGTTCCCAGGTCCCACCTACGCAAGCTTGACGCATACGTGATTCCCATTATCCTTTTTATAGTATTGTAACAACTAAAGCATTACAAATACACTCTAGTTTAAGAAATTACCGTACTTTCCCTCATTTCTTGAAGAAAATCAACTACAATAAAAAGAATGCTGAACATATACCAAGCATATCTATTTACATTTTAGGTCATGTAAAAAGCCTTCCAACTCATAATAATTGACCTCTAAGGTAACCTCGAACTATACCTTAATTTCTTCTCCCAAGTTCCAAACTTTTTTACCCACTAATAAAAATCAACAACAAGGCCTTAATCTCAAACTAATTAGGTCAGCTATATGGATCCTAAACAATCACCCGTTTCATTCAATGTTGTGACAATTCACAACAAATTAACAAGTTTTTTGCCATGAAAGTAACCAAGAATCATACAAATTTGGACTAGTGATGCTAAAAAAACAATAGATAATCAAGATTCAAGAAAAGTGAAAGAAAAAGAGAGCCAACCTGCTGAATTTCAGAGATAATTAGGTTGATGTAGCAGCGAACCTAAGAAGGAAGGAGGGTTTAAGCATTTGAAGTTTAAGGTGGGTTTTGGCGTTTTGTTTTATGTGATTTTAGTCCCTAAGTTGTAGCTTTATTCTAATTTTGATCCTTTTGGTCCTTAAAACTAACAAAGTTAAACAATTAACCAACGCACTCAATTTTTAAAAAAGAAAATTGGCATAGGATCAAAGTAAGAAGGTGGTCGGCATCTTTCAAAACATTTTCTATTTTTATATAGTTAGTGTTGTTATTTGATTGCAGTTAGCGCGCTCGACTAATAAAAGGTCATGAGTTCAAGCTTTAAAAACAATTTTTTAAATATATATGCAGTAAGATTGTGTATAATAACCTTTCAGCATAAATCATAAAATGCAGGAAATACTGGTGTGATTTAGTCAATCTGAATGGAGGTCGTGAAAATAATTATTCTTGATATTAATTGATAATTTAAAATAAATAGTAGTAAGCAAATTAAGCTATACTAAGGGGGGAGCATGATATACTTCTTAATTTTGCTATTGTAATACTATTAAACTAACGTATGAAATCTAAATAATCAATAATATTTTTAAATATTGAAATTCAATATGTAAATATAAGTTAGATTGATTAACTTACTAGCTCAAACATATTAGCGAAATATTTCTTAAAAAATCTTAATTAAAGTAACAATCATCACATACTACCAAAGGGATATGGTGTAGTAGACGAGATTGTTCCTTTCTTAATTCACGATCACAGTTTCAAGTATTGAATATAAAAAGATAACTAAATAAAGAAACTGATATACCCCCAAATAAGCTCCTATCCGATGAGAATCTATTTAATGAAACTCGAAAAATACTTGACAGAAAGCCTACTCTCGAATGGGCCCCACCTAATGAGAATCTGAATTGATCGATTTTTAATGTGGATACGAGACACCGAAAGAAAAAGGGAAAATTAAGTAAATACCCCATAAAAACAAAATAATTACAAACATATACCTCTTACATTCATACCCCACTAAATAATTACACTATATAACCCCCAACCACCCCTCCAAAAAAAAAAAAAAACTAAATAATTACACTATATACCCCCCTTCCCACCACACAAAAAAAAAAAAAAAAATCGCTTAACTTGTGTGTGTGTATATATATATTACTGTATTGGTTTCATTAAGACTGATAATTTTGATTAACTGATACTAAATCAGTATATATATATTGCATTGATATTATTAAGGTTGAAAATTTCGATTAATTGATATGAAAAATTATCAATCTTAATGAATGGATTATGAGCTATAATTTTTTTATTTTTTTTTAGAGAATGAATATTTCTTAAATTACTTTGAATTAGAGTATGAATATGAAATTATTTTTAATTTTATGGCTCATTTATTAGTTATCCAAGGAAAAAAAAAATCTTTAAGAGAGACCTTTTCGTACTTTCTGTATATATAATATAATAATACCGCACTTGAAGTGGATCTCGAGCCTTACGTTTGTTGTGCCACATGACAACATCACATTGGCTTCGATAATCTGACGTAACTTGCAAGACTTTGTAAGCTTCTCCATTTCCAATCATTCTTACTATTTTTCATCCCAAAAATATACTCAATACTGATCTTATCTCTAAGCCATGGGACAAATTCTTGAAAAAATTCAAGGTAATTAATTTATATGATTATGCTTCTTTAATTCACAAATCATGTAGCTTGCATCTTGTTTGTGATCTATTCTAGCTCAAATTTGTAGTCACAATCGATCTTGGTTACACTGGATGAAGTTGATATTACGATTTATATTTTAATTTTCTGCTTGTTTGGTTACATCGGTTTGTTCTTTGTCAAACCGCTCTGGTATGCAATACTTGAGCCAACGGTTTATCGAAAACAGTATCTCTGCCTCCACGGGGTAAGGGGTATGGTTTATGTACACACTACCCTCTTCAGACCCTACTTGTGGAATTTCACCGCGTGTGTTGTTGTTGTTGACTATTTGTTGCAGGCAAGCAATGGAGAGAAAGACAGATGCGGAAGATAACAGACAAGGTGTTTGATCGTTTCAAAGATGAAACAGGAAAAGCTTATCTCAAGTTTGAAGACCTTTACATTGCTGTTCTACTTGTCTACAAGTAACTCACTGTTTTTTTTTCTTTTAATAATAACTTTTTCAGGCTAATCTTTTGAGTTCACTACATCTAATGTCTTGTGTTGTTGCAGTGATATCAACAAGCATTTGCCTGGTCCTCACTTTGATCCTCCTTCTAAAGAAGAAGTTAGAGCCTTGATGCAGGTACAGATTCAGACGAATTTAGTAGCTTTTGCTTAAACTCACTAACTAAAACGAGCTATGAATTCGGTGGTAAGTTCTGAATATTTCCATAAACTTCAAATTTTGGCTCTGCCTCTGATAGTAATAAACCCAACAATGCATCTTGCATTCCTTCTCTGTTGTTCAGACTCTTCAAAAATGCCATTAGGTGTGTCGGGTCCTCCAAAGTAAGGTGTTTTTGAAAGATTCGACAGGGGTGTGGCATCAATTTTGGAAAGTCCGAGCAACATAGCTAGCAACTTTAATCATGCCATATTATGGTATTAGGGGGATTGTTTCCTTTTTATCACAGTATTATTTATCTTCTTGTTTTTCCTTGGCACAGGAATGTGATATGAATCTTGATGGTGAACTAGATCATGAAGAATTTGTCAAATTTGTGAAAAGATTAACAAAGGATACCTTCATCATTGTGAGTCAGGGACTGATTATTACTTTAGCAGTAGCACCAACAGTTGCTCTGTTAACAAAGAGGACAACAGAAGGAGTCCCTGGTGTTGGGAAAGTAGTGCAAAAAATACCAAATGCTGTTTATGCCTCTTTAGTTACCCTTGCAATTGTCATGTTTCAGAAAGCAGCTGAGGCTAAGGCAATTTGAAATTTGTTTTCTTACAGAACCAAGTTTCTCCTTATGTATTATGTGTATAAGATAACAGACATCTGCTACGCTTGCAAGTTGATCTTTGAGCATCTCATCTCTTGTGATTTTTGCTTATGTAAATCCTAGTAGTAGTGTAATATGCGAGCTCATGTTTTGGTTGGGCAGCTCACAGCTTTCATATTGTGTTTTGCACAATTGGTGATGAGTAGCTTTCTTACCACTAGGAAACATAATACCTGATAGTTCAAATATAAAACTCGCAAAAAAATAATACTTCAAGTGTGTTTTTTGACCATTATCTCTTACGAATGATCAATTTTCAGCCTAAACTGGTGTAATGTTCAGTTGATCTTGACTCTACAAATAGACAAAAAAAAATTTGAGCTCCCCAGAGCAAGATTATTTGCTCCAATGGCTGAAAAATTGTTTTTTTTTACCACTTTTCTGCATTATTTGAAGAGTTCAAGTATGTGCATTGACATAGTAGGTTTGACTTACAGCATGCACCTCTTCATCGCAAACTTGATATAGTAACATGAAAAATGGAGTAACAACATGCTATAATTGGTTGAATTGAAGTAAATTTGTACAAGTATTACCCTCACAGTGTCACGAAGAGAGAGAATTTATTGTTCCCAAACATCCGAAGGGAAAGAAATGGATACGAAAACCATAAATCTCTGAAAGGAGTACGTTGTTACAGATTAGCATAATCAATGAACATCCACACGACAAACATCATACATACAACAGGAAGTTGTTAATGGGAAGAGACGCAGGAATTCACAAGCCATGCTGGCAGATTTGCCATTTACCACTCGAAGGAACCTTTAATATCATCCAAGCTCTCCCCAAGGGAGTGCCTGCCAAAAGAGAAGGAATAAGTAGAAACTAGAGATTCAGATTGCATCCCAAAGGGTAAACAAAGGTGAAAGGAGCTCATTTGATTTGCTTTGAAGTTAATTCAATGAGAAAGGTTGCAGAAAGTAAGACTCGCGTGAATACTATTTGCCATTCTGTGTATAAAAACATTATCCGGTATCAGACATCATATGTTCTAGTTTTTATTTCAACAGAATATAAACAAGAGGAGGGGTAGACAGTAGAAGAAAAAAGGTTTAAAGAAAATTATTTTCAGCGACAAGTTTCATCTGCTTCACTGCTTGTTACCAGTTCAGACACGAGTTGGCACTCTGTAAAAGCGCCTGGTATTAGTACCATCCGCACAAACTTTAAGCCTTCCAACTGACAGTACTTTGAGAGAGAAATGTCAACCAGGCCTATTAAGACTGTTGTAGGCTTGTAGCTTGTAATTAGGTGGGAAGTATATATCAAGGTGTAGTGAACTGATTGCAATATTTTGAAAGGGATGTAAAGATTTGGCAAGTTTGGAAGCTATGCATTAATTTAACTAGGATATGAGATCAACTTCACATAAAAGACTTATTGATCATAGCATCAACATTTTATAGAATGCACTTCATTTGTTTCTTTTTTGTTTATTTTCTTTTTCGTTTTCTTATTCTACTATTAGGCAAGACCAGAAAACCATACTTCGCAAAAAGTGCAAGTAGCATACTTCGCACATATACAGGCTAGAGGATAAAATGAGAGAAGTTTTGAGATGGTTAGGTCGTGCTACGCAGATCTTAGATACTCCAGTCCATATTTATGAAACCATAGTAATTGCAGATGTTAAATAGGGACAAGGTACTTTCTAAAAAGAAAATAGGGACAAGGTAAACCTAAAATCACAAGAAAACAATATTGTAGTGATACAAATGCAATCTCTTGGAAGTTGGAATCCATGCAGATTTAACAGAAAGTAGAGCACAATGGAAAAATAATCTATATAGGCGATATTGACTAGTAGGGATTAATTGATCAAGACTATCATGTTGTACGCTTACGTTAGGTCCAATGCTCAGCTAGGAGTTTGAGATTTGCACACAAATACAAGATACAGAGAACTTCAAAACTTAAATTAGTAAATATTTGACTGAGACAGATCTAAATGGAGCGACATGGATAGTGAGGATTCATATAACCGGCCCCAACTAGTTTAGAATTGAGGCGTTAATAGTTGTTCTGGTTCTCACTCTGAAATTCATGATTTTTCAAGCTGTCACCACAGAATGTGATAGTACTTCTAGGATCAATAACAGGAGACCCCCTCCTCACCCACTTTTCCCTGAAGATAAACTTGATGAACTAAAGTAATCCACGTTCTGCATGGATTATCTAAAAGAACCAGAGCATTCATCAGAAAAAGAGAATCTGAATCCCATTCAACAAATTTGTAGGAATCTCTAGTGCGATTTCCTAGGTCAAAACAGTTGTTTTTTAACAAAATTATCTTCTCAAACCTGAGGAGCTCATCTTACTTTATACTTCTATATGTGTTTGTTAACAAGTTGAAGAAGATAAATGATTAACTATAACTTGGTCATGGAAATGTCTTTTCGCTGGATCAATACAACGTGCAATTCATACTACTGTTAGCCTTTGCTTCGCTGTCTAGGTTAAGTTAATGCTCTGACTATACTAATTGTAAAGCTATTGAGTATACAAATTTCAACATTCACCTTCAAATTCAAGATAAAGATTATCTTTTAAAGAATATACTAACTATAATGCTTATATGCTACAAGCCAAGCAAGCATCAGGAACATGCTTCATGAAAACACTGAAGACGACTGTCTATCATTCTCCACAAATTTGTCCTTATCCCATTTAACCCATCCTACCAATAGAAACCATTTGTAACTTAACCTACTTTTTTTTTTGAAATAGCTTTGTAACTTAACCTACTTGCCCAAAGTGACCTTTAATGCCTCTCTGAAACGTTATGTAGCAACACTAAAACAACATGAGAATAACACTATTCTCAGTTTTTTTACACCCTAGTTTACATTGGTCCACAGAAGCACATTAGAGATTCCATCAGGAAGCCCAAGTGCAAAATGGACTTTAAAAAAAGGTCAAGTAATATGATGGACCCCATACACTGCAGGACTCACTAGCAACTACGAGGCTATGGAAAACTAAAAAATATCTTGAATGTATATACCACCACTAAGGAATTTATAAATCCGAGTCTGCGCATCAGAAGCCATATTAGTTTAAGTCTTAGACAAAACCCATTGAAAGGCCTGAAGAAATGTCACACAGCTTTAAGCATTCTTACTCTGTTGGAAGATTCTGTTTAGTTCATTTTGTTACTTATATTGCTTATCATCAGAGAAAAATGAACAATATTCATACAGATGAGCTCACTAATTTCAGAATTGGTAACAGAGAATCCTTCATTAGTACAACTACCAGACCTCTCAAGCTAATCCTTCATTTTGTTGATCATAATGCACTTAGAACTGTTGGATCACACTAATTACAACCTAACACTACCAGAAATAATAACTGCAAACAAGAGTTGATCCTAATTTCCTTATGCCGGACAAAATGAAGTTGCAGCTGAACCAAATAACAGTGAACTTGGAAAAGAAAGTACGAAATAGAAATAAGCCTCATTGCCAACTCTTAACCAGTCTCATCGAACAATTTCTGCCATTTGTAGTGGCAGCAATACTGAAAAGTCAAAACTCGTGGTGACCACATAGATTTTGATATGTAAATAGAAGTCCTAGTTGTGATTATATCCTCCTCGGAAAGCATATAAAGTTACTTTTGAGTTTTGACAGCACTGCAGATTCCAATTCCATCACCAAATATGACAACCAAAAAAGGGAGATAGATGGCACAAGGTAACAACATACATAATAGGAATGAGTTTCATACGCAAAATATCAAGGAGTTCTACTTTCTCTAACAACTCATACCTCTCAGATTAAATCATCAAATTAACAAAGACAATAGCAACCGTATATTTCATACAATACAAAAGTTATAGGCTTCTTACTTGTGCATGCAGTACTTGTATTCTTGACTCCTTACGGTATCTTTTTCCCCTTCCTCCAACTAATTCAAAACACACCAATACATATACTCAGCATCATGAACATAAAGATAAACATCTCAACATGCCAGGAGAAACATTCAAATATATGTTTTTCTTACAGGATCACTTTGATAAACGCGCTCATAACAAACTGGTGACAAGCATTGTAGAGCACAATTCTCCTTGTCTACTGCTGTAGCAATGCACTTCTGACCCCATAATCCACTTTTTTTCCAAGACAAAAAAAATACACAAAAATTAGCCAAAAAGAAAAATTCCAAGCCTATTGATTTGTTTGGGTATTAAAACCCAGAACACAAAATTCATAGATCTGTGGGTTACTACTACTCTCTCAAAACAAAAATTGTAGAGAAAAAAAGGAATCTTTTACTGGGTCCATTAAAACCCAATTCGCAACATGTAATTAAACTTGAAAGTACCTCTCAATATCTGCATAACATTGGAGTTTCTTTTCTCTGATCTCTTCATCCTGTTTGTATTCGACAACAATCAGAAAAGATCAGAATAAAAGATGAAAGCAACATCAACAACAAGAAAAACATTCATAAAAAAGACTTACAGAGATTGGGCGACGAGACTTAGCAAGTACTGTTGGAGAAGAAGACAGAAAAAGTAGAGAAAAAATTACGAAAAGTACAATTTTTTGGCTATTGTGTATGGAAGCCATAGCAATGATTTGATTAATAACAGCTTGTTCCAGTTCCACTATGAGCTTAGAAATCCAAGATTGATTATTTGTTGATAAATATCAAATTGACCCACATACTCTTGAGTAATGTCATTTTATCCCTCCAAAAGAATTGGAATTTTCTGACTCAACCATGGAAGACCAAGGAGGCAACTAACGCCACCGGTCCAAATTGTTTGGTTTTTTTTATGGGTCAAGTCGGGACATTTTTATTAGTTAATTATAATGTCAATAGTATACATGACGAACAAATATAATTATTTTGACGATCAATTAAAAACATGTAACTTGCCCCGGTTGTTGTTAAACCAATAAAAGGGAATTTTACATAAATCTTATAATGTTAAGAGTTAATTACATCATATACCAATTCTTTTCAAATTACAAAAATCCCTTAAATTTGGTGAAATTCGAATACATCTCAAAATGTCCTGATACATCGTGCCCCGATTTTGGAACATCCCAATACATTGCGTCTCGGTTTCGAATACATCCCTCAACTTGTCTCGATACATCGCGTCATTTCAGATACATCACTCAATGTCCCGATACATCGTGTACATTTCAATGCATCGCGTAAAGTGATGTATCCAACCAATACATCGCATAAAGTAATGTATCCGAGAATAGAAGAGAGTAGAGATTTTTGTAATTTTTTCGAATGATAGAATTTTTTAGAGAATATGGTAAAATAAAGGGAAAATTGTATGAAATAGCAAACTATTAATTCAAATTAAATGTTATAGTCATAGTTTCTTTTATTTGTAATTCGCGGCAAACATTCCATGTTTTTTGTCAACCCATTTATATACCGAAATATACAAATGCAGGACCCATTTGTATACCGAAATATACAAATGCAAAATCCATTTGTATACCAAAATATACAAATGCAGGACCCATTTGTATATCAAAATATATAAATAGACCGAAATATACAAATGCAGGACCCATTTGTATACCGAAATATACAAATGCAAAATCCATGTGTATACCGAAATATACAAATGCAGGACCCATTTGTATACCAAAATATACAAATAGACCCAAATACATATTTTATATATATATATGTATATCGAAATATACAGATTAATAGTCATAGCAAACATAAAGTTTGTTATGAAGCGCAATTATACAAACTATAGTTATAACATACAAATATGATTTTTATGTTTGCTAAACCTAAAATTTACTCTCAAATAAATGGTGTATTTAGGTAATTTTCTCAAAATATATGTTGCAAATGGATTTGGTTGGCAAAATGGTAGCATGTAGTGAACACAAGCCCATTTATGATTATTCTATTGGGCTAGATGCTGAAAAGTACTTGGGCCGGAAGTTAAAAGGGATGAATAACCAACGTTTAAATAGTCCATTAGTCTGTTAAAGGATTTTTTTTTTATTAAAAAAAAAATCCAAGTTGAGGACAACTGTCAAAATATCTACATCATTTTTATGATGGATGAGGTATACCATGTAACAGTACTTCCTCCGTTTAAAAAAAAATGATCTCCTTTTCTTTTTAATCTGTTTCAAAAACAATGACCTCTTTATTTTTTCGGCAACATTTTACTTTCAATTTTTCACGTAACATGTTTAAGACTACAAGATTAAAGGATAATTTTGTACATTGGACATAACTTTAATTTAGGACCACAAGATTCAAAAAACTTATTTATTTTCTTAAATTTCGTGTCAAGTCAAACTAGGTCATTTTTTGTGAAACGGAAGGAATATCTTTTTAATAAAGAAAAAGTAATATTGTAGGTTCCATGTCTTTTCAACCTCTCCCTTTCTCTTCTCACTCCTTCACCCCACCTTGTATTTACCCCTCTCTTTGATATGAAGTACTTTATATTATTATTTTTTAATTTAAATATATTTCATTACATAAATTTAAAATAATACAATAACAAGATTAAAGCAAAAAAAATAAAATAGTAATATATTATAATTAGCATTTCATTATTTCTTAAAATTAATATTTATTTTCCTTACCTTTTTTATAGTTCATAATATTCGTTTGTCAAAAATGAAATAGAGATAAATATATTGATACTAATTTAAATTTGAAGTCAAATAATTACGTACTTAAAAAAGTTAAACTAAGATGCGTGCACTTAACCTCATAAAAAGTTAATTGTTTTAGTTTTAGGATAAACATAAATAGTTATTTAAATTACGTTAATCAATTCTTTTTTTTCCATTTTACTCTCTCCGTCAATTTATTCGATTATTTTTCTCTCGAAATTCAAATTATAAAATGTTTTTTTTTTCATATGCTAACATAATAAGAATTGCAACTTATAGTATTTTTGGTTGAATTGCAACTTAGTGGGAAGGATTATTTATGAACAAACATTATAAGTTGTAGTTCTTATGTTGATATAAAAAATAAAAATATATTTTAAAATATTAATTAAATTTACATTGCTTGATTTCAAGAATAAAAAGATATCATATAAATTGACGGAAGAGTATGTGTATATTTAAGTGTTTATGGAAATTTTTTGATTTTGGGTTACATTAAAATAGTACAAAAACTTATGTAAATATTTGTCAAGATTATTGATGCTCTTTCCATTATATTTCCTTGTGAATATTTGATGAATTTAAGTATATATGAAATTATTGAGAAGAGAAAAAATTAATAATTTATATCCCTTACGTTTTTCGTATTAGTTATTTATTTTTTCTTTTACGGATTCTTTAAGAAATTAATTTACTCCTTAAAAATTGTTTTTGCAATTTTACAATTTTACAATTTTTATTTATATTTTTAAGAATAATTAATTACTAGTGAAATGAAAATAAAAATAAAATTATAGATTAATTTGTTAATTGACAATTAATTTTTAATAATTATTTTTAGTAATGTAAATAATCAATACATGAAAGAAAAATAATATCAAATGTTAAAAGTACGATGAATTAGGCTAAATTTTATATTTTTTTTAAATAAAATTATTTTTAAAAAAAGGAAAAAAAAAAAGAAGAAATGTTGAAAAATTCAAGATTTGAATAAAAGAGAAAAAGCTAAGAAGGAAGAGAGAGAAATGGATTTGGCCCCTTTTTTTGAAAATGGGACCCAATAATCCACTTGGCAAATTCTAAGAAAAGTCTCATACAACTTTTGTCTGCTACATCATATATATTCCTCATCCACCATAAAAATAATTCATCCGTCTCATATTCAGTGGACAATTAATATGAGACGGAGAGAGTAATGAGCAAGGGAAGCAGGAATTAATTGAGATATGGATTACACCCATATTAACCGATACATTTCAGCTCATTATCATGTGGATTAATATGATCTCTCCGTCCACTTATCAATTCAAATTCAATTTAACTCGATCATTTAAGCAAAAGCTTGTCCATGACAAATATATTAATGTTACTGAGAGTATAATTGGTGTGGACAGAAAGTCTTCCAATTGGGTCATGTCAACTAGCGAGTCTACTTTTCTAGAACAAAATATAAATAAAACTACTGTAGTTTGTTATTAAATCATTTTAATTGCTAAAATTTTCATGTTGATGCAGTAACTTTTACTGTCTGCATTTATGTGTACAAAGACTAATTTAAGTTATTGATAAAGTTTCTAGAAAAAAATTAAAGACTGATTTTAAATCATTTCAATTATTGATAAAATTTCCAACAAAGGGATGCATTTGCAATGTGGCTTCGTTGACCTTTTTATTGTTTTACATTTATATTAATAAAATATAATAATTAATAAAAGACTAAGATAAAAAGGTTGGATGGAATTCAAAATTGATAACTTTAACAAGGTATTACTATTAATTAATAATTATAAAATGTGAGAGTGGTTAATGAAGGAGAATAAATAATTTAAATATTATGATGGAGTAGTTGATATTTGGAAAAGTTTGCCTTAAAATAGTTTCATAAAGGAATAAGGTTTTGGCTTTTCATCTACTTTTTTGTCGCATTGTCAATGTCAGTGATCTTCTTGGCATTTATTAGGTAGTATTACCTTCAACCACTTTTAATTATTAGGTTGTGTTTTTCAAAAGTAATTTTGATTAATTTTTAAAGTTAAATTAGACTTAATTAATATTTAATAAAAAATTTAGATATTCAAAAACTATACAAAAAGTAGTATAAATTTCATTTTTTTGCATATTAATATAATGAAAAAAATACATCGTACAATGTTAATCAAAGTTATGATCAATTTACTCTAAAAAAGAAAACTATGACAATTAAAAGTAGACAAAGATAATAATAAATTTTTGTTGCTTTATATTTATTTTTTATTTTTCCTAGTTTCTTAATCGGCTCGTTCTCTATGATGAACACAATTTTTTATTTTTTTCAGTTTGCATGTGTTAAAAGCATTTAGTTAAGTTTGCTTTATATATATCTGCATGTATACTTGTCAAAACGCATTAGACTAAAATATGCACAATATTTCTATATGAATGGATAGCTCGGTGCATTAAGCTTTCGTTATGTATGAAGTGTTTCAGGAAAAGAGAGGACTATAAGGGTTTAGTGTACGCAACCTTATCCTACTCTTTTTGTAAGGGTGTTGTTTTTACATTTCAAAGTCATGACTTCCTAATCACATAATAAAACTTTTATTATATATGAATAGTGTAATTTTTTATCGTACAAGATTCGGCCCAGACCTAGCTCCACCCTGATGGTGATCTAGCTTAATTAGGGACCCTTTCACTGTCTATGTGGTTAGATGTTAGCTAGGCCTCTTGTGTTAAGGAAATAATATCAGCTAGGCCCTATTATATTGGTCTAGTGATGGAAGTAAATAAACTTGGACCTCTATATAAATTTTGGATTTAATTTGATCTTTTATCTTTAAGAATTTAACTTTCATATACCGATAATATAATAATTAAAATACTATTATAAAAGATTAATTGTATGTATATATATAATTCACAAAAATTAGGATTAGTAAATTGAAAAACTTAAGGATGTGCTTAGTATGAACTATGAAGAGTGTATTTAACGCAAGTTACACTAGTGATATTGCATGTGGATTGTTTTCTTCTCGCTTCAACAGCACTCCACCCACTCTCGATTTCTTGAGTGCGCAATTTAGAAAAGATGAAAAAATAAAAAAACCCTCTTTCTTCAAAACTTGGATTCAGTCTACCGCCTTTGCTTGAACCACCCACAACCCCCTTGCTCACCCCTCTCCGCCCCCATTCTCACCTAGCCCTACGTACCCCTTGTGTACACTTCACCTTTATCTAGATATTGTCTATCTAAATTATATATAAATATTATTAAGATAATAATTTTTTATTTACTTATTAAATACTAAAAAAACAAGTAAAAAGTTACATATTTTTCATAACGGCCATAAAACACACCCTAATATATAGTAGAAATTTTTTATGTCGATTATATATCGTCAATTAAGTGGTATCGACAAAAGCAAAGGTCATGTAATAGATAAGGTTTATATATGTTGCACTTTATGCAGGTTTGTGTCATATTATTAGATCAAAATTCAAAAGACTCAAATAGATAAAAACACAACAATACTTTGAATTCCTAATTGTGATTATGTGCTTTTATAACGATGGTAGTTTGGTATATATATATATGTCATTAATTAATTCCTTAAATATTCCTAAATTTGTCTCTCTCTCTATATTAGGTGCTTTGTCTTTTCTTTTCTTTTTTAAATGTGAATGATGACATATGTTACTTTTAGGTGGTCCAATTAATAGAGTCACATCTTTTGTAAAGTAATTATCTTCAAGAGAGTACTTTTTTACAATTTTTTATATTATAATGTATAATTATATATATATCTTGGTGCAAATTAAAGCTAACTAGAGAGCTATAGGTGACAAACTTTCTGCGCATGAGGTTAAAGTTTGTTGAGTGTTTGAGTAATGCTTTACCATGAAAAGAGAACAATATGTATGTAATAATTTTTCCTCATGTGCTAAAAATTTATAACAAACTCCACCTTTTTCTTATTAAAAATATTTCGTACTGTTCTAACTACTATACTTTTTGTCTATTAATATCTTTTGAAAATAAAATGGATTCAAAATTTAAATTTTATGAGTTTAATATTTAAAATTTGTAATATTAAATTTATTATGAATTTATATTTATTATCTATTTTAATAAATTTTTACACATAAATTTGTACATTGTGTCAAAAGTATCTAGTCATCATTGCGTGGATATTAGCTTTTCTCTTAAGAAAAAAAGTGTTTGACACTTCAATGTTGACTTATCAGGATAGAAGAAGGTCTCCAAAGGTTTGATTGTTCTTCAATTCAAGTAGTACATGAATTGAATTTAAAACATCGTGGGACTGTTCGATATCTTATTTATCATTTGATATTTAAGGGAGAATTGCGATAAAATTTCTAAAACAAGAATTGAGTTTAAAACATCATGAGACACAGTTTGATTCTTTATCTACCATTTGATATTTAATGGAGAACTGGGATAAAATTCCTAAAACTTTTTCTTAGAACATGTGTTTTGATTTGATAGGTGCGGGGAACACTCAAGAGTTTCGTCTTTTTTGAATGAAATGTACCCAAAAAAGGGAGAAAAAGGACACTAAAGAAAGTTAGCTTTTTGGTATAGCTACTACATATGTTGTTAAATTTGAAACAAATTAATCTGATTAATTTATATTTACGTTATGTTTCTTATTAAAGTTTTCTCAAATTTTAAAGTTCAAATTTGAGGTCTATGATTTAACGGCAGAAATATTTTATCCATTTTCACAGCATTTCTGGGCTATTAGCTCATTTCATCACCTGAGTGGAAGTACTACCATTATTAAAAATCAAAAATTTTCCATTGCAAATCAATGAAAAATTAATATTATAGAACATAATTTTTCCACTAATTTCTCATCGGATTCGCTCATTGAAAAAATGCATGAAGAAAAACAGATTTTCAACAAAATAATTGGAAACTTTCTAGTTTTTCCAAATAAAACATTTACTGTATTATTTTTTTCTTTTTACTATTCAATCAAAATATTAGTAAAAATAACCGTGGAACATTTTCCAATAGGAAAAATAGCGACTTTTTAAATAGTGTACAACATATCCTATGTGTCCAAATTAAAAGGATACCAGGAAAGTGAGAGGTGTTTGAGGCAATTCTTCAATAGTTGTTGATTCAAAAAATAATTTGTTTTTATTTTTATAGAGTTTAAGATTTATGCAGTGAAGATAAAAAAATAAATACATGTATACAAATAATTTAAAAGATAATGGGACGTAATTATATTTAAAATAGAATTTATTGGACACAATATCTTAAAATAAAAAGGGGAAATTAGTTAAATACACATTTTTATCATATTCTCTAAAATTCTCTACCATTTGAAAAAATTACAAAAATCCCTACTCACTCATATTCTCAAATATATCACTTTATGCGATGTATCGGAACGTACGCTATGTATTGAGACATTGAGTGATGTATTCGAAACTGAGACACGATGGATCGGGATATTTGAGGGATGTATTTTAAATCGGGACGCGAACATTTTGAGATATATCCGAATTCCACCAAATTTAAGAGATTTTTGTAATTTGAAAAATAATAAGAATAGAATGTAATTAGTTCTTTAACACTATGAGATCGTATAAAATTTCTAATAAAATAAATGATAATTAAGACGAGATAGCACGTTAAAGTACTTTGATATAATGCTCACATCACATCATGTTACCTTAGCTTTCGTTAACACAAATATCAAATAACTTTGGAAAATCAAAGAAAGGTTAAACAAATCAAAACTTGTATCTTCCATAATTTGATCAATCAACATTATTATTTACATACATAATCTTAAACACTAACTCTTGGCAATATATGTAAAGCAATTGCCTCTATCTCTGGCGGAGTACTCACAACTCGAATCACATTAGCTGGCGTTACTGAAACATCCACCACAACTATCAATCGACCGCAACCACAAATGACACAAACTCGTCCTCTTCCAACAGTAATTTGCTCAGCTCCTTTCAAATCATCACAAGATTCAATTAACTCTTCCCATTGATCAGTTTCTGATACATATTTGCTCAATGACCCCTTTGTCTCATCCACTACGTACATCTCACTTTCATCATTTGATGATGATGATGGCCCAGTCCATCCTTCTAGCATTCCCTTTGGCATCTCTCCCCACTCATCTTTTGTTACATCGTAAACCGTGCCTTGTTTTACTGCACGCCCCATGATATTTACCTGTTGAAAATATAATTAAGTAAATAAAAAAGTCTTATCAGCTTCGATAGTTTAAATTCATAGGATTCAATATGGTATCAAAGCCAATGGCGCCAGAGCCACATAGACTTAAGGAGTAGTGTCAATAGAATATACCCATCAATCGCTGAAAATTATTGTACAACATATATGTAGGTAAATGTTACTTCATCCGTTTCAATTTATGTATCTTAAGTTGACTTGAAGTTTACAACTATGAGGAAGACTTTTAAATTTTGAGATTTTAAACTAAAGATTGTACTCATATATTGACCAAAATATCGTTGAATCATATGATCTCAAATATGTCATATGATCTGATATTGAAATTAAAAAGTTACTATTGAGTAATAGAAAGTGACATTCTTTTTTTCAAACAGGCTAAAAAAAAAAGTCGAACGACACAAATTAAAACAGAAAAAATACTTTTTATATATATACAATAATTCTTGAATATATTTAGCGAAACTTCTTATTACTTTGACAATCAATCAAAATAGTTAATAAGTGACAACAAAATTGTGCAATACCTTCAACAAAATTCCTAGTTAAAAGTTGTAAATGGTATTGCCACTCTTATTAAAAAGAGGAAAAAAAGGATTTTATTTTTGCGTGCTTAACTCAATAATAATAAAAAAATATTAGCTTTTAGATGAGATCGATCCAACATTTACCATGCATAATTTCCCTTTATATCCAATAGCATCAACAAATTCTCTACAAAATCTTCCATCTTTTAACCCTTTCAATTTCTCCCACTTCCATTGATCAACCTTCTCTTTCACATCCCATTTCTCTAAAGACCTTGCTACATCACCATGATAAGCTGAGCCCATACCACTTGCTACATACACATTTCCATTTACAGCGCTCGAACCACACCATCGCCGCGGCGTGGGCAAATTGGGACCAAAAAACCATTTATTACACAAAGGATCGAATCCCAACGGCCGTTCAAGTGCCGGAAGAAATTTATGAGTTGTAGCAGCAATAAGAATCATTCGTTCTGCAACAGTTAACGATTGAATTGAAAGACTCCTTGATATAAAAGATGGATGATGGCGTAGTATGCGAATTGGTGGATCTGATGTAGGCGGATTTGGTAACGGAGTCCACTTAGATGAAATTGGATCTAAGCAGAAAAACTCCACAGTACTAGTACTAACAGTATTAGTACTAGTACTGTTGTTGTTGTATGCTCTCGAAATAGCAGTAGTACTGCTATTTCGAGAGCATACAACATAAAGACAGTAAAATAGAGGAAAAGATGAGGTGTAAATGAGGCGTCGCCATGATTTGCAAACGCGATAAAGTAGTGAAGGGTGAAGATTGGAAAGACAAAGATGAGCTAAGTGATTTGGCAAGCCCGGAATCAATATTTGTTCTTCATTTTCTTCATTGTGATGTTGAATTTTGACGGACTTTAAAGTGTCTTCTTTCATGGCAATGTAACTAGATCGATTTTTTCAAATTACTCGCCATTTCTAAGTTCATAATATATAGCCTTTCAGTGGACTAGACGATGGAATATATACGTCCCAGTTTACACGGCACATACTTTAAATTTCGGGAGGCAGTCAAGTTTTTCTTTGAACAGATTTTTTCATATTTTTTTTATTATTTAATTTAAAGTTGATAGTTACGGTAATTTATAGTATATTATGTGATATATATATATATATATATATAAATTTAAAAATAAAAAACTTAAAACTTTCATAAGTCAAAATTCACAATCAAAGTTTATAAGTTTAAAGTTCAATCTGGTGCACTAAAGCTTTTGGTATGCACATGAAGAGAGGACCACAAATTAAAGATCAAGGAGAGAATTTAAAGCAAAAATCAGGGCACTTGAACATGTGATCTCTTCGTAAATCTAGATATATATATAAATTGAGATAATATTATTTGCTAACACTAAAACACTAAATAGTGTACTTGGTCGAAGGTTAAGTTATTTACCTTGAGGATTAATCAATTTTCCACTAAATATTTTTTTCAACGATGTACTCATATTCTAGAAATTTAAAATTCGTCAATGTAAAGATTTATTATACGCATTCTTATCTTGCATATCTGTAAGAGACTATTTTTACAACTTAAACTCGTAACCTCTTGATCACATGACAATAGCTTTACGAATCAAGCTAAAGCTTCCCAAAGTTTAGAGGTTTGAATGTATAACGAATTATACTCTCTCCGTTCCTTTTTATACGTTATCCTTACTATAAATAATTGGTCAATAATACTTGTCATTTCATAAAATCAATGTATAAAATTACAACATTCTTCCTATTTTATCCTTGTGAGCTATTAGCCTTGAAAATATACATTTGACCAACATAGAAAAACTAAGTAAATAATTCATGTTCATTGGTAAAATTAATTAATCAAAACAAATTAATTCATAGTCATTACTTGAAAACCCGAGTTCAAAAAAAATTAAATAATAGTAAAATAGCAAATTTACTTAATTTTTTAATGCACGTAAAATTTAAAATGGTGACATATAAATAGAAACGGATAGAGTATACTAATCGTAGCTGGGTAGCAGTTGAAGTCATAATTTGAAGTACTAGAGTTAATTAGGCGGTTGGAGTTCGTCCATACCAATAATAAATGCACAACTTTACGTATTTATTGCTTACAAATTGAAATGGAAAAATATCTAAAAAAGAAAGGGCCAAAGGATATCAGAGGGCCACTTCTCAGGATTCGACATAAATTGCAGGCAAATGCTTCAATTCTGTGGGTGGTCACAATTCCCCCCAGCTAGGCTTTCTCAAGTCCATTTCTAATTTCCATCATAGAAATGGCACATTCATATCTTAATAAATTAGAATGTGCCTAATAAGTTCCTCTATATGGATATGACATTGAGACAATATTCACGTATTTGATTAAAAAAAGAAATCAGGTCCCAACATAAGGGCCGCATGTTGAAGACAGGGGCCGAGCTACAGTATATCAAGGATGGTTTAGAAAAAGATAAAATACTATTCGATATGACTATTTATTATGTTTAACCTAGTTGTATTTAACTCCTCATGCAAACAATGAAGTTAGGACAAACACTTCATTAGGAGTAAGAGGGCTTCGGTACGAATAAAAATGTTTTTCAAGGATTTCTTGTGTATGCAAGTAAAAAAACATTATCATAAAAATATTTATATATAATCTAAATAAATACTATGAGAGGCGAGGGTGGGGTGGAGGTGAAGATGAAGTGTGTTGAAGGGCCACCTGTGAAACTTGTTTTCTATACTTTCACTAGAAAAATCATTTTCCTCATTTTAAAGAAACATATTTTCTTAGAGAAAATTGGGAAATGTTTTCCTCCCTACTACTGCCCTTCCTCCCAATCTATAACAAATTATTCAAAAGATATGCAACTACTGCCTTGCTATAAAATTTCTAATTCTTCATACTAATTAACCACATAGACTGACCAAACAAAGGAAGCTGAGATAACAAGAAGGTAATTAAATATGAGTATATACTATATGTAAAATTTATCTCATTCTGTATTCAGTTGAAATTGAAGTTTCAACAGAAATTGAGAAAAGTTGGGGGGAGGAAAGAGGGAAAGAAATATAATAGGAAATAAGAGAGAACAGCTGCCTAGGAAACAAGAAGAGCAATTTTTTTTTTGGTTTGTTCAATTTTTGTAAATTCTAAGACAAAGTTAAATATCCTTTTCTGCTATTTCTACTTACATTCACCGTTTGTGCGCAATCTTCGCCATCCTTAGCAGCTCCTGAATGATGACATGATCCTTCAATTACATATTATTAATATCTCTGCAATCCAAATATCTCTTTCATGTTTTAGCTCATGCATAATGTCGATTAATATTCATACGGCTAAAGGCATCTCAATTTCCTTTGCGGAGTTGATAGATGATGAATCTCCTCCATCTTGTTTACCATCATTGATGTTATTGCTATTAGAAGTAGCAGAGTTTGCCTTGGAATCAGTCCTGGCAACACCAGGTTTCCCCATTGTGGGAGCCCTTGAGGTCCGCCTTGAAATCTGGCGGTTGTCATCAATGCTGCTATCGCCAAAACAGCAGTGTTTCAAGCAGGTGTAAATGTAAGTCAGGAGCCAAAATATGTAAGGAGAACCAACCAAGATCAATCCTGCAGGAGCAAACCACGGCCGAGAGTAATCTGGCACGAAAAGGTAGAGAACAAGGAGGACACCACCAGTTAATACACAAAGACAGAACAAGGAAGAGATCAGAGGAACCCTCAAATCCCCCACCCTCTCCTCCATTGTCCTTCTTCAATTTTTTTCCTTTTATATCTCTACAAAAGGATCAATCCGTCTTTCTTCCTTTTTCCGTTGTTTCTTTTCTTCTCTTCTTTCTTTTCCTCTCCTTTACTCTAAATATGTTCTCTACTTTTCTTTCATTGTCGTCATTTTTCTCTCATTCAGATTCTTCCTCCTCCACCTCCTCCTCCTTCTCTAATGGAGATCATGCAATCAAGATCTCTCCTTTTTTTTTCTTTTTTTTTCCTTTCCTTTTTTTGGTTAACCTGTTTTCCTGGAGATGCAAACGAGAAACAATAGGATGGACAATTTCAGACAGGAAAGAAGAAATGCGTTTAAAGCGGAAGGTTGTTTAAAAAATAAAATGGTAATGCTGATCAATTTGTTTTAACCAAGTTAATACAAAATATAGAAAAAATAACAACTAATAGTACAAAATATAGAAATGTGTCATTCTTTATGGAACGGACTAAAAAGGAAGGTGTGTCATATAAATTTGGACAAATGGAGTTCAAAATCTTCAAAACCAAACCAAAATAGTATAAATGCCGGTTAAAATAATATTCTATAAAATATTTCTTTCTTTGAAGAAATGTTTTAAGGGAGAAAATCATTTTTGTCCCTCTCCTTTTGCCTTTAAATCAAATTCTCCCTCCAATTTTAAACCGTAGACATTTTCTCCCCTATCCCAAACAATGTTTATTTTGCACTTAGATTTTCAATCCTCACTATATGTAATTTGTTTATTACAATACTTAAATTCCTTATTTCAACTTAAGTGCTTTGTCTATAATTCATATGATGACATATTTTATTCAAAATTCTGATTTTTAAATGTATAAACCTTCTAAATAAAATGATTTTAAGGGCGCTAAATTGACTGGTGATATTATAAATCCATGTTTATATTTCATTCTAAATTATTGATCTCTATCTTATGTGCATATTTTTAATATTGTGATACTTCTTTTTCTATCTAAGTTGTTTGATTTACCTATATAATAGGTCAATTTTTATTTATGGAATAAAACAAGGTAAATAAATGGCAATCATACATATTTTAGAGTTTGCTTCATCAAACAAATAGTTTATACAACACCATATATTAGTAGTTATCCCAAATATTTACAGACATAACATTTAGTTATTAGTATATTGGAATTTTATATACATTAGTTTTTAAACAAAGATAAACTACACATATTCTTGAGTTGAAAAAACAAACTATATTAATTGTTCACTGTTCAGGTCTGGAGATAATATTTTAATACTCCTCATATATGTCTTCAAATTCAAACATCTTAATCTTAAGCAAAACAAATGGGGTCTTAATGAAGTTAAATGGAACGACATTGTTCCATCTTAAATAAGATTAAGCAATGTTTGATGTTCCAACATCGGGTGACATACCATCAGATGACACGCTTTTTCTGTCACATCATCACTCAAGGGGATAACTGATTCTCTTCAAACAAGATCAGGCAGGTAAAGGGTTGCTCACAAAGTTTAGGTGTATAAGAATATTTTTGGGACAAGTAAGGAGGAAAATATGTATTTTCCCTACCCACACATGTATACGTGTGTGTATAAATATGTGCTCTCAGTATGTGTACACGTGTATGTATTAAGATTCTATATGTGAATATGCAAACATATTATGTGTGTGTGGGCACGCGTCAATATACACACAATACATACACATATGCATATGTTTTCTGTATTTATTTATGCTTAATTTACTAAGTTCATATGTCAAAAGATATGTATGTATCCTATCCTACATCTCATACCTTGTATGTAAAACTTACTTGTATCCAGTTCAAAAGTTCCTCTAACATTGGGAAATTTATCGTCTGCAAGAGCTTAAATCAATTCTCACTTCTGTCAAACACAACTTTATTCAAGATTCTCATCTAGCTCTCATATATAAAATGCAAAACGGCTTAAATTTTGAACTTACCTTCCAAAACGCGGAGCTATCACCAATAATTGCACCCCAAGTGTGGCTATCACGGGTGTACCTTCATCAAGCATTAGGTTGCAGGTCTTCATAGAAGCACATACTGGGCTAGCATCTATCAGAGATATCAAGCAACATCTGTCAAAGAAACGGGACCTATAAGTTGATGCATTCCACAAATTAACACGCGTAGATCTTCAATTTAGATATGGTTGAAAAGCATACCTCTCGATGAGACTTCACAATATCTTGAAAGGGTTTTTAGTGAGTAAGTTTTCAATCCCAGTCCCCAGAGGGATTCACCAAGAGGAAAACAGAAATTCTACTCTGGAACTTTTATAGACTGAAATAAAGGGAAAAAATATGTTAGGGAACATTAATTTCTTCTGAAGAACCGAATTTTGAATAACATCCCCGATAAACTAATGTGCCACTATCTTCAATCAATGCAGAAAGACTTCCTAATGCTTTGTATATGTCCATTGCTCTAGGATTGCATCTGTCATTTGAAACAAACTGAGAAATACAACCATTTATCTCAATCCAGCTACACGCCAATTCTTTCTTCAAATCATACTTTTTAAGTAGTGCTCTCACACGAGCTGCATCTTTCCACATTCCTCTTGAAGAATACATATTTGATAAAAGCACACACATTCCAATATTAGAAGGCTGAAGGCTTAGAAGTTTCTGTTCTACTAGATCACTTAAATCAAAATTTTCATGGACTCTACAACAACTAAGTAATGTCTCCCGAGCATGAGCAGGGAGATCAAGAGGAATTTGCTTGACTAGTTCAAAGGCTTCAGTTAGCATCCCTGATCTCCCAAGAAGATCAACCATGCAGTTATAGTGCTCAGCCTTTGGAATTATACTCCACCTTTTCTCCATTGATACAAAGTAGCTCCAACCCTCGTCCACTAATCCAGAATGAGCACAAGCAGTTAGGACACCAAGAAAAGTTACATGGTCTGGTTCATATCCAGCTTGAATCATACAAGGAAAAAGATCGAGGGCTTCTTTAGCAGAACCATGACATGCTTGTGCTACAATCATGGCATTCCATGATACTGTGTCTAGTTTTTTCATACTTCTGAAAAGTGAGGAAGCTTCATGTATAAACCCACACCCGGAGTACATGGATATGAATGCACTTATAATCATGGTATTATTTTCAAAGCCACTCTTAGTTACACTGGCATGCAAAGCTCTTCCCCAACCATACAAAGAAAGAACTCCACATAACGAGACCACATTGGAAAATGTGGTCTGATCTGGCCTGTAATTGTTTTGCAACATCCGGATATATAAAACCAAAGCTTCCTCATTTTGATATCCTGAAATGATAGTGTTCCACGAGGTTTCATCTTTTCTAGGCATCTGCTCAAACAACTCTCGAGCACTAGTTATATCGTCTTGTTGAATGAAACCCCACAACATCGAATTCCATGATACTGTGTTCCTCCATGGCATCGTATGAAACAGGTGTAGAGCATCTTGCAGTCTTCCATGTTGCAGATAACCACTTAGCATTGAATTCCATGCAATATTATCCTTTTGAGGCATTACAGCAAAAAGTTTTCCTGCCTCCTCCACGTTGTTATTTTCACAATACCCTTTAATCATAGCAGTCCAAGCCACGACATCCTTGTCAGGCATGTCCTCAAACAACCTTCTAGCTTTTTCCACCTCCCTGGCTCTTAAAAAACACGTAATCATACTAGTCCAAGATGCCACATCACACCTAGCCATTCTCATAAATAACTTATACGAATCCTCAGTCCGCCCCATTTCAGCATAACCTGTTAACATAACATTACAAAGTGTCACACTTTTCACTGGTGCTTCACTAAACAACCTCTCAGCTTCACTCACATCCCCATACTTGAAGTATCCTTCAATCATAATCCCATGCGATACATCATTCTTAATCCGCATTGCATCAAACAACGCTCTACCTTCCTCTATCCTCCCATTGCTCACGTACCCCGAGATCATTGAATTCCAGCAAACCACATTCTTATCATCCATTCCATCAAACATCCGCCGTGCCACTTGTAAATTCCCATTCTTTGCATACCCACTTAACAAGGCTGTCCAAGAAACAACATTTCTACTCGGCATTGTGTCAAACACTTGTTGAGCATCATGGAGCATCCCATTTCTTACATACCCAGAAATCATACAGTTCCAAGTTACTACATTCCTCTGAGGCATTTCATCAAACAACTTGCGTGCCCCCTCAACATCACCTTTCTTGAAAGAACTAGTAATTTTTGAGTTCCAATGGTACAATGAGTTTGCAATTGAACCCACATATCGAATCCAAAAACAAGAATTTGCGTTCCTAAAGCAAATATGTGAAGCCCATTTGAGCCGTATATACATAATAATACTACTTAATTAGTAAAGGTTGATTTCAACAGGGAAAAAAAATGAAAGAGTAATAATTTGGAAAAGTATACAAACGCCCGTCCCACGTGACAATTCGCATCATGACATAGTATATGTATTAACGATATCGTACTATATATATATAATTTTCAATTATATAAAACTAGTAAAGTTACACATGCCTTTGTGCAAAAATTTAATATCACGGAATTTATAAAATAATATTTAAAAATTAAAGCATATCAGTCACTAATACCTACAAGATTACGTAGTAACGAACATTAATAATTTTATAATTTATCATTTTGCTTCAAGAAAGTGTTACTATTTGATATTTTTTGGGATCAAATGAACATCAACCAGATATATTAATTTTTTAATAAATAAATAATCGTTGGTGTAGGGATAAATAAATTTAAAAGGCTGAAAAAAGTGAATAAATATTCTAATTTTAACGTGTAGAAAGTTCAGCCCTACTTTTTGCTTTACATATATCATTTTAAAGTTTCCCATTAAAATTATCATAAGAAATTATTAAAATGGAAAATTAAAGGAAAAATGTATCATATTGGACAACAATTCAAATTATCATATATATTTGAAAGAGAAAAATATTACACAAAATAATTCAATTTGTTTGGGTGCTTTTTAAAAATCGGCATACCAGAGTGATGAAGTTCAATTTGATACTACACTTTTATTCTAATCGTAGTGTCGAAAAACACATCTATTACTTCAAGAAAATTATTTACAACTTGCAGTAAACTTGAGAATCTATCAATACTTCATATTGAATATGAGCAATTAGTTTATTTTGTAGTTATCTATGTCTTTAAGTTTAAAAGAGGCTTCAATCTAGTCATATTCCTCTATAAGTCATCCGGTATAACATCTTTGAAGTCCTGTCAAATGCTTATTAATTAATTCTTGTCTTTCTTTTTCTGGTTCACTTCACACATCAAGGTACGATAAGGTTTTTTAAGGTCTTTATGTTCTTACAAAAGGCATACCAAATTTGAATTTTGTTTTCAAGAGATGGTAGTATAGATCTTTAAGGGATTTTTTTATTGTACATTCAATAATTGCAGTTGAGAAAATTGTGTGAATACTCAATTAACGTATGTTATTTAATTTATACTAACAAATACTTATAACAATAACTTTGCAAAAACATAAACAATAAAGTTTAAAGCATATACTCAAAAATAACAATTAATAACATAATCATAAATTAATGACTGTAAAAAAAAACATAGTATGATCTGTAATAATATTATAAAACAGAAAGGAAAAAATCAAGCTCACTGAATGCATAGTGTCCCCTTAAGGAAATTATTCTCCTCTAGTATATGAGGTTTAAAGAAATAAATCCTTTCAGGATAGAACGATTCTATTCACCAGTGTATTGATACAAAAACAATGGTGTGAGTGAGCCACTCAACAGAAGCAAAGTACACGAATATTTAATTGTTTAGAAGAAGAAGAATTTCAGAATTTTCGTTGTTTCAAAATCATAGGAAATTCCTCTATTTATAGACAACAAAGGGTAGTGTCATCAAATATTTACTGTGCCTTATCGGAAAGGTCACAACTCTTTGGAAAAGTTACAACCCTCCGGAATGATCACAACATTTCATAAAAGTCATAACTCTTCATAAAGTCACAAATTTTCATTAAAGTAACAATTTTTCATAAAAGCCACAACTTTTTATGAAAGTCACAACTCTTCTTGAAAGCTCTAATAAATGACATTGGCCTTCAATCTATATTGTACCATCCCTAGACAAAAAAATGATTAACTTAAATCACCAAATGTAAAGTAAGATTATCGAGAAACGGTAGACTATTGCATGCAGCAATGCAAGTATTCATAGGATTAGCGGAGAAACATTCACAATTTCAAAATTAAAAAGAAAATTCTCAAGGTATACCTGTTATATATTCATCTGAGCCAGCTAATTCACATAGTTTGGCTCAATACTTTATTTTGGTACCAGTTAGTTAAATTTAAGTTTGACCTGGTATTCCTATATGGCGATCAATTGCTTAATTAAGTTCAATGGGGGGCTGATATTTATACATTTCGAATATTTGGTGGAAGCTTAATTTGTAAGATGGTGATAACAGTTGTAAAGGTTTTTGGGAAGATGGGAAGGCTAGTTTTAGAAATAAAAAAATTGAAAGATAATTCTGATTTGTAATGATACCCTAGAGTTCTCTTTATATATATATATATTATTTAAATTTTTTATTCTTTCGCTGGTTAATATTCACAAAATTGTTAATTATTCCTATCATTAGTAATTAGTAAGAAGTTATGTTAAGCTTATGATGTACTTCTAAAATGAGTCCAAAAATATTATTTTTCTTTATTAAATGACATAAGGTACATTTTAATTTTTTAGAAAAGTCAAATATATTAAATCATACTCCCTCTCTTTTACTTGTCATAGTTTGACTTGACACACCTATTAAGAAAATAATTAATGATATACGTATTTTACCAAACTATCTCCTATTAAATGATGTCTTAAAAAATAATTTGGAAAATAAGTATTTAATCTTGAGAGTAAAACACAAAAAAAAATTACCGTCTTTCCTTGATACGTCAAAGTGACAAGTAAAAATGAAAATCTATTTTAGAAATTAGTGACAAGTAAAAGTGAACGGGAGAGTATAATTATATAAGGACCAAAATAAAATTTTACCATTAATCTATTTTTAATTTTTTTCATCTTTTGTTTTGTTTCAAAATAAAAATATATTGGATGTATTTACATATAATTTATGATTCTTTCTTTACTGCATACCTTATATATTTTTTATTTCTTAATTTAATTTTTTAATATTTGGGGGAAAAAAAGGCTAGTCCATGGTAGAATATTCTAGAGAATTGTGGGAATTTCTCAAAAAGTCCTTAGAAAATTCTAGACACACAGAGAGTTCTAGAATAATGACTACTTTGTAAATATATAGGGACTCACATAATAATTATCATTTATATTGTAACCCCTAAGTTCGTATATAAATAGATAAACATCCATTCACAAATCATCCAACAAAAATCAAGTGATACAACATGAGCACAAAGTTTTGGAATACCAGATGAAAACAAGAGCAAAGACGAAGTGAAACAATTCATTGGACTTATCATTCCCCACACACTGTTGTTATAAGGTAAATATTTTTCGCAAAGAATAAATTTATATTTTCGTATCATAATCTCTTATAAGTGAAATGAGCATGATTTTAATTTCTAAAAAATTTGTGTCCCACACAAGTTAAATACCATAAAGGCAGAGGCGTATCCAGGAGGGGGTCACCGGGTTCACGTGAACCCATGCTCCCCTCCTGAAATTATATATAGTAGTGTTATATTTTTTTAAAATATTTAAATATAGATATGTGAACCCACACTTGAAGTATTATACCGTGCAATTATGTTGGGTGCACCTCTCTAAGTGAGGTTAGAAATTTGAATCTTTTAGTTATCTTGTTTTATTTTCCTTTTTAAAATTGGCTAATGTCTCTCTAAGTGGTTTGGATAGGTAAAAATAACTTTGGACCTATAATTTTAAAATTTTAATTATTTTTAGTGATAAGAACCTAAATGTTAAATCAATCAAATTTATATCTTAGATTCACCTTTTTGTAATAGTGCACCCATCATCTCAAAATCCTGGATACGCCTCTGCATAAAGGGCAAAAGGTACCATTTTATGAGTGTATAAGTAAACATTAGCTTGCAGATATCAGTTGCAAATCAAAACAAACATGGCAGATGAAGTGAAGCTTTACAGGACATGGTCAAGTCCATATGGTTTGAGGATCGTTTGGGCGATGCATATCAAAGGGATCGAATACGAAAATGTCTTTGAAGATTTAAGCCAGAAGAGCCCTCAACTCCTCCAGTATAATCCTGTTCACAAAAAGATTCCTGTACTTGTACACAAAGGCAAGCCAATCTGTGAATCACTGGTGATTCTCGAGTATATCGATGAGACATGGAAGAAGGAAACAACTCCTTTGCTACCTCAGGATCCTTATGAGAAAGCCATGGCCCGTTTTTGGGCAAAATTTGTGGACGACAAGGTAAGATCGATACCATTGATCTCAGATCAAAAATAAAATTTATGTTTACTATTTTCTTGTATCTATATAATTTGACTTTAGGCCACTAATTTTATTGAGTTGTACCTGTATATTAACATATTAACATTTGAGTAAAGTGATCAATCGGACAATAGGCATTTTCAGTTATTGAATTGATCATTTTCGTTGATATTTGTCTTTCATGATCTGCAGCTTCTGCCATCAGTATGGAGTGTTTTCACAGAAAAAGGATATGAGGCAAAAAAGGAAGCTCTTGTTCCAGCCGTGCAAAACCTAGAAATCATTGAAGAGCAATTGAAAGAGAAGAAATTTTTTGGTGGAGAAAGTATAGGATATGTGGATCTTGCACTTGGTTGGATGGCGTATCTGCTTGATGTGTTTGAGGAGGTAATCGATCTGAAGTTGTTTGATGCACACAAATTTCCGCTCTTATCAGGATGGATGAAAAACTTTTCTAATGCTCCGGCAATCAAACAACACTTGCCACCACGAGACAAACTAGTAACCAGATTCCAACTGTTTCATGAAAAATTTCAGACAGCGAATTAAATGGTGAAATTGCTGCAGTATAAGTATTATAGTTTATGGAAATCACAACAAGCTGATTGTGGAACTGTTTGTATGGTCAAGTACTTTTGGATATGCTTTCTGGACTATCTATCAGGAATAATAGAAGCTATATATCTTTAATTTTTATTAATAAATGAGGGAGGTGTTGTCTACTAAAGAAGAGATCGAGCCTATATCAACTTTGTATTTTTACGAAGTAACGTTTACCCCTTCAAATGCTCTCCTATTCCGCTTTTTTCAAATGACCTAAATGATTGCTAAAGTAACAACTCTCCATATCCATAGGCAACTTTGCTAAACCTTTTTTCGTTGTGCCTGATATTGGTAAAAAAATTGTAATGGTAAAAAGTTATCTAAAGTGCAAATTGTAATAGTAGTATTAGTTTTGAACGGCAATTGTAATATTGGTAAAATTGCAATTTTATAGCAATAATGAATGCAACATTTCCTTGTATCTCTTTATAATTTAGAAAATAATACTCCTCGTAGCATTTTCAAAGGCAGTCTTAGTTACATTGGCATGCAAAGCTCTTTCCCTTCCATACAAAGCAAAAACACTTATGTGAGACCACATTGCTTGTAATTATTTTGCAACATCTTGACATATAAAATCGTTTTGATATCTGGAAATGATACTGTTCTACGAGGTTTCATCTTTTCTAGGCATCTGCTCTAACAACTATCGAGCACTAGTAATATCATCCCATTTCTTACATACCCAGAAATCATACAATTCCAAGTTACTGCATTCTTCTGAGGCATTTCATCAAACAGCTTGAAAGATCTAGTAATTTTTGAGTTTCAATTGTACAACGAGTTTGCACTTGAACTCACATATTGAATCCCAAAACAAGAATTTGCGTTCCTAAAACAAATATGTGAAGCCCATTTGAGCCGTCTATACATAACACTACTTAATTAGTAAATTTTTTTCAATTGATAATATAGCTAATGCATTCAATCTCAAATTGTTGATCTTATATAAGATTTTATCAATTTTAATTTCGAAAAACATCTTTCGATCGAGGCAATAGTTACATGAATTGTTAACATTATTCTATGAGCAATATATGCATTAGGAAAAGAATCAAGCCTTTTTATTTGATTGGTATTTATATTAAATCATTATTTTCTACTTGTATTATTTCTCTTAATAATAACTAAAACGAGAATATATACACTTACTAACTAAGAATATCAATATATTATTAAAACGAGAATATATCTACTTACTAACTAAAAATATCAATAATAACAAAAGTTCAAGAAAAAATATAAAATAAAGTTAGAATAATAAAGCATGACTCACGAATTTGATAAGTTGATCTAACAATATTAAAATAGTGTTGCGTTTCTTCAATATAATGATTGCTCGTTGCACTTCTTAAGATTTTGAAGAAGACACTCTAAAGCAAATTTTGTTCTTTTTTAACTTGTAAGCAACAATAAATTAGTTTTTTAGGAGAGAGTAACCGCCTTTGGTCCCAAATCTTTGGGGTTGCTTTTTCCAATAAACGTTGGTTACATTTCTTTATGTTATTTGTATCAGTAACCGATTTATGAATTTTCTTGTTTGCACATGTGTATTGTCTAATCTATGAGAATCAAGTTTTTCCAATATTGGGAATAAAAATAATAAAATAGAGAATTAAAAAGATGAATATAAGGTAAATAATAATATAAGGTCAAATTTTTAGGAGATAAATAAGGAAACACAATTTCCACTATTTTCAAAAACTGTTTCATTCCCTTAGAAAAGTGGGGAAAACTAACGGTTATTTATTTTATACTTCATACATGTTTTTTATAATTTAAAAATACATATAAATTTAAGTAATATGTATAAGTTTTTTAAAAAAAATTGGGGGCCCCAAAAATATGGTGCCCCAAGCAATGACTTTAGTGGCCTAGTGGTTAAGACGATCCTGGGGACAGAAAAAGGAAAAGGTAATAATTTGGACAAGTACACACATTGCATCCAACGTGACAATTCACATGACACCGTATATGTATTAATTCTTGCGATATTGTACTATATTTGTTTAACCTTCGATTATATGAAATTTACATTTTTTATCCTGAATATTCACAAAATTGTTAATTATTCCTATCATTTAATTAGTAAGAAGTTATGTTAAGCTTATGATGTACTTCTAAAATGAATCCAAAAATATATATTTTTCTTTATAAAAGGACTAAAACCTACATTTATATTTTAAAAGAAAGTTAAATATATTAAATTATACTTTCTCTATTCACTTTTATTTGTCATGGTTTGACTTGATATATTCATTGATAAAATAATTAATGATATAAGTATTTTATCAAACTATTTCCTATTAAATGATGTCTAAAAAATAATTTGGGAAACAAGTATTTAATGCAGAGGGTAAAACATGAAAAAAAATTATTGTCTTTTTTTTATATGTTAAAAGAGACAAGTAAAATTGAAAATATATTTAATGATGAGGGTAAATTAGGAACTAAATATAGTATTATCCATGGATTTCATAAAGTAAACAAGTATTGTTGGACATTTATTTTTAGTATAGAGGACAAATATTATTGAACGGAGGAAGTAATTATTATTTATATTTGAGAAAACGGTCAAATACCCCCTCAACCTATTATCCGATTCTCAACTATACACTTATACTTTACGAGGGTCCTCTATTACTCCCCTAAAGTATTTTAAACACAAATATTGATACACTTAAAACGTTACCCCCAAATCTTTGTTGCAGAGTGTAATACATGCACCTATTTTTCAAAATTAATTTTTTTTTTAAAAAAGCTTTTCATTTTTTCTCCACCATTCTATTCATCTTCCTAAATCATCCCATTTTTTCTCCATTGTTTTCAAATTTCTCATCTCCTCCAATCCACCTCCATCTCCATCACACCCATCATCTTCCGTCTTTCTTCTATCTTTTCTATCATTTGTTTGCACAAAATCTAGTTGTCATTGTTGAATTCAATAAATTGACATGAATGTTGAATCTTTTTATCATGTATCTTACTGCCATTATGGTTCTCCAGTTGCTTTTTTTTTTATGAATTTGAAGATGAAAATTTGCTTGCCCAATTTCAAATTCTAATATCCACTTTCAATTCCAATCAAGAAACTCACAAATTTCAAATTTTAATACCCACTTTCAATTCCAATCAAGAAACTTGGGTTGCTACTATAATCGAAAAGATTTCTATAGCAGAAGCTGTAATATCATTTTTCAATGTCGGATTGAAAGTATTTTCCATTGAGGTGAAAGAAATTAAAGGATTATCATTTTCTTTCTTTTGGTTATGCTGTCTATTTTTAAGAAAGATTTGAAGGTGATGGTCATGAAAAAGTTCATTATGGACTAAAAGTGAAAAAAATGAAAAAATAAAATATTGTATTACCATGGCAGCCATGGCAAAATTCAATTGCAGAGGTGTAATTTTTTAAGGAGGTAATGGTTAGAGAGAGAATATGTGGTTGTAATTAATTAAATTTATTTATTAATTATATTGAATTCAATTAATGAAATGATAGTTGTCCTATCATTTAATTATGACTAATTTATTTGCCTTACACTTGCTTCCAGGAAAGTGAACACACTTGTTGTGTCCATCAACACTTAAGGATATCAATATCTCTGTTTAAAATAATTCAAGGGGGTAATAGAATCTTCGTAAAGTATTAGTGTGTAGTTGAGCATTGAATAATAAGTTGAGGGGGTATTTGACTGTTTTCTCTTTATATTTTAATCCCTAAGTTATTAGTATATAAATAGATGTGAGCACAAAGTTTTGGAATTACCAGATGAAAACAAGAGCAAATACCAAGTCAATAGAAAAGACAAAGTGAAACAATTTACTGGACTTGTCATTTCCACACACTGTTGTGATAAAGGTAATTTAGTCCAAACTCCAAATCATCATTAGCTTAAAATGTAAATAAATTTATATTTGTCCTCTTATTCAGAAATTTCGATGCTTTGTAAATTGTAACGCACTGGCTGACATCAGAGTTTGGCATGAATTTTAAAACATTTGAGGAAGAAATTTTTATTAATTTATTAAAGAGTAGAAGATACACTTTTGTGAGTGTATAAATAAACATTAGCTTGCAGATATGAGTTGCAAATTAAAACAACATGGCAGATGAAGTGAAGCTTTACAGGACATGGTCAAGCCGATTTAGTTTGAGAATCGTTTGGGCACTACATATCAAAGGGATTGAATACGAAGCCATCTTTGAAGATTTAAGCCATAAGAGCCCTCAACTCCTCCAGTATAATCCTGTTCATAAAAAAGTTCCTGTACTTGTACACCAAGGCAAACCAATCTGTGAATCACTCGTAATTCTCGAGTATATCGATGAGACATGGAAGAAGGAAACAACTCCTTTGCTACCTCAGGATCCTTATGAGAAAGCCATGGCACGTTTTTGGGCAAAATTTGTGGATGACAAGGTAAGATACCATTGATCACTATTAATTTCAGAACAAGTAACTATTTTTCATGTATCTATATAATTTGGCTTTAGACCACTAATTTTATTAAGTCGTATAAGTACATTAACATATGTATCTATATAATTTGACTTTAGACCACTAATTTTATTGAGTTGCACCTGTATATTATCATTTGAGCAAAGTGATCAGTCGAACAATAGGTATTTTCAGTTATTGAATTGATCATTTTCGTTGATATTTGTCTTTCATGATCTGCAGCTTCTGCCATCAGTAACGAGTGTTTTCACAGAAAAAGGATATGAGGCGAAAAAGGAAGCTCTTGTTCCAGCAGTGCAAAATCTAGAACTCATTGAAGAGCAATTGAAATGGAAGAAATTTTTTGGTGGAGAAAGTATAGGATATGTGGATCTTGTACTTGGTTGGATGGCGTATCTTCTTGATGTGTTTGAGGAGGTAATCGATCTGAAGTTGTTTGATGCACACAAATTTCCTCTCTTGTCAGGATGGATGAAAAACTTTTGTGATGCTCCGGCAATCAAACAACACTTGCCACCACGAGACAAACTAGTAACCAAATACCTACTGCTCCATGAAAAATACCAGACGACATCAAATTAAATGGTGAAAATTGTTGCAGTATGTGTCTTATAGGTTATGGAAATAACAATAAGCTGATGTTTGTATGATCAAGTACTTTTGGATATGCTTTCTGGACTATGTATCAGGAATAATAGAAGCTTTACCTGGATATATATCTTTAAGTTTTATTTATAACTGAGGGAAGTGTCGTGTACTAAAGAAGAGATTGAGCCTATATCAACTTTGCATTTTTACAAAGTCACGTTTACCCCTTAAAATGCTCTCCTATTCCGCTTTTTTCAAATGACCTAAATGATTGCTAAAGTAACAACTCTCCATACCCATAGGCAACTTTGCTACACCTTTTTAAAATTCCATGATACTGCATTCCTCCATGGCATCATATGAAACAAGTGTAGAGCATTTTGCAGTCTTCCATTCTGCAGAAAACCACTTAGCATTGAATTCCATGCAATAATATATCCTTTTGAGGCATTGCAGCAAAAAGTTTTCCTGCCTCCTCCACGTTATTATTTTCACAATACCCTTTGATCATAGCAGTCCAAGCCAGTGGCGGAGCCAGGATTTTTGTGGAGGGGGTTCAACTTATAAGAAGTAAATAAGAAAATGGAGCAAAACGGATTGGGAAAGAAAAAAATTATCCATAATCCATTAAATATAACTTGCCTTGTCATGCAGCATTTAGCGTTTCTTCCTACTTTTACTATGCTTCATTGATTCCTTTTTTTTAAAATGATTTTTTTCTTTAATTTTTTATTATTTAACTTTATTTTGAATTTTTAAAATAAATTAAATTAGTGTTCATTCAATCATATGTTACTTTAAAAATTGTTTAATACTCTTTAAAATGTGTGGGGATTGAGTTACTAATATTATAATACATATTAAAAGGATAAATAAATGGCATCACCATTTTTTTGTTCATTTATTCAATTTATAAGGTTTTCCATCGATAAAAAAAATGAATAAATCATATCAATGTAGTTTACGTCTCTCTAGAATAGAACTGAAAAAATGAGAAAAAAATATGATGAATAATCATGTCTTTCAAATTTATTCATTAGATTAAGTTTAACTTATCTTTAAAGTTTTTTTTTCTCTATCTCAATTTCAAGTTTAAGAATAATTGACAGCTTTCTAAAAAGTTCCTTTGAATTAGTATATAAAAAGAGAGTTACGTAAAAATAAAATGAGCAATGGAGACAAAAATAATAAAATACAAAAATGAAAATAATGTGCCTTAGAAATTCGAAAAAATGAATATTGAAAAGGAGAAATAACATTAAAAAATGAAAAAAAAAAAACAATAAAGCTCTAGCCCAAAAATGTTGATCCCATCTCAGCCTTGCTATTTGATTTTCCAAATGAAGAAAACAAGAAAAAATTTAGGAAAGTGTTGTTGCGCAGAATCGAACCCATGACGTCCAAGCGAATTCTTGAACCCCCTTTATCACTGAGCTAGCCTCTTTACGTGTGTTTAGGGGGTTCATTTTAATATATACACACATAAAAACAGAATTTGACCTTATATATACTGTGTAATTTTTCGACGAGGGGGTCGGGTGACCCCCCTAATCCAAGCCACGACAACCTTGACAGGCATGTCCTCAAACAATCTTCTAGCTTTCTCCACCTCCCTGGCTCTTAAGAAACACGTAATCATACTAGTCCAAGATGCCACATCACGCGTAGCCATTCTCATAAATAACTTATACGAATCCTCAGTCCGCCCCATCGCACCATAACCTGCTAACATAACATTACAAAGTGACACATTTTTCACTGGTGCTTCACTAAACAACCTCTCAGCTTCACTCACATTCCCATACTTTTGAAGTAGCCTTCAATCATAATCCCACACGATACATCATTCTTAATCCGCATTGCATCAAACAATGCTCTACCTTCCTATATTCTCCTATTGCTCATATACCCCGAGATCATTGATTCCAGCAAACCACATTCCTATCATCCAGTCCATAAAACATCGGTCGTGTCACTTGTGAATTCTCAATTCTTTGCATACCCACTTAACAAGGCCGTCCAAGAAACGACATTTCTGCTCGGCATTGTCTCAAACTCTTGTTGAGCATCATACATCATCCCATTTCTTACATACCCAGATATCATACAGTTCCAAGTTACTACATTCTTCTGAGGCATTTCATCAAACAGCTTGTGTGCCCCCTCAATATCACCTTACTTGAAAGAACTAGTAATTTTTGAGTTCCAATTGAACAACGAGTTTGCACTTGAACCCACATATCGAATCCAAAAACAAGAATTTACGTTCCTAAAGCAAATATGTGAAGCCCATTTGAGCCGTCTATACATAATATACTACTTAATTAGTAAGAGAAAGGAAAAGGTAATAATTTGGACAAGTATAGACACATATGTACACGTCCAATGTGACATCGTGTATGACATCCATTATTAGAGCTGTCAATATGGGTTGACCCACTTCATCCGGGCTAGCCCATACAAGCTTTGAAATTTGACGGGTCAGGTCGGGCTAGTCCATTTTTGGTGTGGACTAGAAAATGGTCAACCCAGCCCACAAGTACGTGGACTACGGGCTTGCCGGGCCAGCCCTCTTTATGTAAAAATATATTTTTTATAATTTTTTAAATTAAATTATAATTTAAAAATATTATCATAAATATCAATAAGATAATATTACGTGGTGTTAGTGTTTCTACTTGTTAATCAAATTCACAAATAAAATTATGATTATAATATTTATTAAGTTTGATTTCAAGTAAAAACATAAATAGCTAAATAAAAATATAAATCAAATTGTTTTCCAATGATCATAATAAAACACAAAAAACTATGACAATATTCCATAGGCTACGGCCTATGTAGTGATTCCTAGAAATTTTAGGGACTTTTTATTTTACGTAATACGTATTTTATAAACATAATTTATATTTAAATTGTAATATTTTAAACTTTAAACTGATTTTGAGTTTAGACTCTTCTTATTTTTAATACTCTATTTTATTTTTTAATTAATTTTTATTTGTCCCACGGGTCGGCCCTATCCATATTTGTCAAGCCCCACAAATCGGTAGATTTATTCAGGCCAGGCTAAAAAGCTTTTTTTCTTAAATGGGCTCCAAAAATCGTAGCCCAACCTTATCAAATTCCGGGTTAGGTCAGACCGGCCCAACGGGTCTAGCCCATATTGACGGCTCTATCCATTATCCTTGCAATATCATACTATATATATATTTAATCTTCAATTATATGAAATTTACATTTTCGATTCTTTCTTCTTAATATTCACAAAATTATTACTTATTCTATCATTTAATTAGAAAGAAGTTATGTTACGCTTATGATGTACTTCTAAAATGAATTCAAATATAATATTTTTCTTTATAAAAGGGCTAAAACGTACATTTTAATTATTTTTTTAAGAAGTTAAATATATTAAATCATATAATATAAGGACCGAAATAAAATTTTACCATTAATTAAAGGGTCAAAAATGCTATTATCCCTAATTATTAATATGTTTGAGAATTTTTTAGGAATAAATATGACGACTTGCCACTTCATCATGCCACATAAGCGCCACGTAAGTTTCACATGGCAGCCTGAGTGGTTATATAGGAAGAAGACTAGTCCATAGTACAAGGTTTTAGAGAAATGTGAGAATTTCTTATGTAGAACCTAGAATATCATAAATTTTATTTTATCTGAAAGGTCCTAAGAAAATTCTAGACACGTAGAGAATTCTAGAAAAATGACTATTTTGTAAATATATAGGAACTTATATAATAATTAGTATTTACACTTTAATCCCTAAATAGTAATATAAATAAATGAACATCCATTTATAAATTCATATCACAAAAATCAATCAAAATTCCCATCACATTTCTTCCTAAATTCTTACACTAGGCACAAAGTTTTGGAATACAATAAAAAAGACGAAGTGAAACAATTCATTGGACTTGTCATTTCCCCACATACTGTTGTGATAAGGTAATTAGTCCAAATCATCTTTTAGCTTAAAATATAAGAAGTTTATTTTTGTCTTCTTATTCAGAAATTTCCACGCTTTGTAACGCAATGGCTGACATCAGAGTTTGGCTTGAATTTTAAAATATTTGAGGAAGAAAATACCAAAGACTTTGAATATTTAGATGTAGATATAAACATTACCCCTTTGTCAAAGTAAAGAGCAACGTGACTGGTCATTTGGACTTTTGCCCCTATTTTGTGTGGATTAACTTATATTTTCTCATATGACAAATAATTTTTGGCAACAATAAATTTATATTTTCGTATCATAATCTTTTATAATTTATCGGGTAAAAGGTACAATTTTGTGAGTATCTAAATAAACATTAGCCTGCAGATATTAATTGCAAATTAAAACAAACATGGCAGATGAAGTGAAGCTTTACAGGACATGGTCAAGTCCATTTGGTTTGAGGATCGTTTGGGCGCTTCATATCAAAGGGATTGAATACGAAGCCATATTTGAAGATTTAACCCAGAAGAGCTCTGAACTCCTCCAGTATAATCCTGTTCACAAAAAGATTCCTGTACTTGTACACAAAGGCAAACCAATCTGTGAATCACTCGTGATTCTCGAGTATATCGACGAGACATGGAAGGAAGCAACTCCTTTGCTACCTCAGGATCCTTATGAGAAAGCCATGGCACGTTTTTGGGCAAAATTTGTGGATGACAAGGTAAGAAACTGTTGATCTCTGTTAATTTCAGAACAAAAATACTTTGAGAAGATCTGGTAACTATTTTCATGTATCTATATAATTTGATTTTAGGCCACTAATTTTATTGAGTTATATCAGTAGATTAACACACATCTATATAATTTGACTTTAGGCCACTAATTTTATTGAGTGATTGTACCTGTATATTAACATGTGAGCAGACCAGATAATACTGACAATAGGCATTTCCAGTTATTGAATTGATCATTTTCATTGATATTTTGTCTTTCATGATCTGCAGCTTCTGCCATCAGTATGGAGTGTTTTCACAGAAAAAGGATATGAGGCGAAAAAGGAAGCTTTTGTTCCAGCAGTGCAAAACCTAGAAATCATTGAAGAGCAATTGAAAGAGAAGAAATTTTTTGGTGGAGAAAGTATAGGATATGTGGATCTTGTACTTGGTTGGATAGCGTATCTTCTTGATGTGTTTGAGGAGGTAATCGATCTGAAGTTGTTTGATGCACACAAATTTCCACTCTTATCAGGATGGATGAAAAACTTTTGTGATGCTCCGGCAATCAAACAACACTTGCCACCACGAGACAAACTAGTAACCAAATTCCAACTGCTTCATGAAAAATTTCAGACAGCAAATTAAATGGTGAAAATTGTTGCAGTATGTGTCTTATTATAGTTTATGGAAATAACAACAAACTGATTGTGAAACTGTTTGTATGATCAAGTACTTTGGATGGTTTTTGGATTATGTATCAAGAATAATAGAAGTTTTTCATGGCAATATATTTTTAATCTTATTAATAATGTATGAAAGTCTCGTCTTAATACTCCTACGTAATAGATTATGAACCAAACAGTATCACATTACTTTAAGAGTAATATTCTAAATATTTAACTTTGGAATAAGAAATAAAAACACACACAAACTATTGTGAAGTTATCAATTACACACCTAAACAATGTGTACTATAATTGGGTAACTGATATTCACAATAGTATCGTAATTAAGTTCAGTAGAAGCAGCTGTTATTTGACCAAGAACAAACTTGGTCATATCGTATGATAATTAGGAGTGAAACATATATATATACAATGAACCTTCTTCGTCAGAGACTGAGTCCTGTTTTGGAGACTTCCCTTCGGGATAGGTAGGATTTCATAAGGTATAACAACTGGTGCAGCTTTGGCAAAAATGTTTGGCCGGCAGTTGGCCAACACAGCTTTAAATATTCAATCTTCCCCTCTCTGATTGAACTAAAGAAGATTTAATAATAGCAAGTTTACCTTTTGCCATTTGTTAATATTTCCATTTTGCAGCCTTCAATATTTCATCTTTCTTTCGTCATGACTGGAACTAGTCATCTTAACTTATTAAAAACATTCCATATCTATCTCTGAGTGAAGTAGTTCATCAGTCACTGTAAGATTACATGTAACATTTGGGCAGGAATTGACCAAAGCCATATATAGTGTCGAAGTGACTGTTTCAAACTTGGATAAACAGGACTTTCTTCCAAGTATCTATCTCAACTCTTACTCTGCTTGAGAAGAAGATGGCTTCTTTTGCAATCGAGGACTTTGTTGGAAATGGATCTCTGCAAGGACTTGTACCAAAGCTGCTGGAGGAAGGCTGGGATGATGTACCAACTTTGAAGACTATGAATGCAGACGATATGAATGAGTTGAACATGACTCAACGACAAAAGGTTCTCTTTATTGATAATTCACCCTTTCTTGTTATATCTCGAGAAAATCATCTGGGGTTCGTCTTCATATAGTTTTGCAAATCTGTGTCAACAAATGAGTAACTCTTGTGTTTCCCTAGATAATATGACCTATCACAAGAATTAACAACAAAAATAAGATAATAAAGCTTCTATGTGCTTAATCAAAAGTCCTAAACTCCTCCATTCCATTTCTATGTTATTTGCTCAAATTAAACAATGGACAGAAATTTGACAGGTTAGTTTTCTGTACATCTGAAAAGTTACAGAAAAACAAAATAAGATATTGCTCTGATGATTTATTTATTTCCTAATCTAGGATGCACTGGAAATCAGGTCATACCTGCATAATCGTGCACTGATGCAATATGCGGATATGCTTGAGGAGTCTGGGAAGTCTCTTCCTGAGCTTCTTAAGCTAACCAAAGTAGATCTTACTACAGTGTATGGAATGAAAAGGGGCCATGTTGCCCGTTTTACAGACAGAACTACAACTTCTGGGGGAGATACTTTGCCAGAAGCATATAATCTCCAAGCGAGCAGAAGAACTGCCTTGAGGAATGAGAGTCTTTACAAGGACATTTCTGCTGTCACCTCCAGGAAGCAGACTATGACAAGATCTTTTGGAAGAACCAATACAGCTTATGATGTATCCCTTGAACAATCAATGGCTGATTTCAAAATTAAAGATGGACATGTTTTTAAGGGAATTGTAGCTTCAATGCCAGATGAGCCTAGAGCATGTGGCTGTGTGCAGGCAACCCCAGTAATTGAGAATGTTGCTCCTTATTCCTCCATTGAGAATATCTCAGTTCAGAAACTAACACCAGAGTACAAGATTGGAACGGAGCGTTTGGTGAAATCAAAGAGTCCGCCAATGAAGGCTTCAGAGCTCTGGCGTGATAAACCAGCAGTGATTATATGCATTCGTCGCCCTGGGTAAAGCATCAAATTATTTCTGCAATTCAAACCTATAATTGATAAAAATCGTAGCTAAATTGGTATGCTATATCTTAGACGCTGACTCTTTTAGGTTCATAGACAATACTTGGTTAAACAGAAACAAAGAAACTTATTGCAAGAATTTCACAAGGTAACTCAAGTCAATATCTGCATAGAACTTCACCAAGAGTAGATGATCCAATAATCTGTGTGATTTCACTAAACTCTGATGCACTGATGAAGGATACAGTCTAGGAAATATTTTTCCTTTAAAGAACGAGTGGTATTTACTTTTTCTAGGAAAGAAGATGAAATTCATTATTTAACTATGAGCAAGAATTAGTGGGTCTCATACCAAAAAGGCTATGGAAAACAGGTGCATCATGTGCAGAGCTGAAGCCCACCAACTCTATGCAAAGAAACCAATATTTGATGCGTTAGGGGTTCAATTATTTGTTGTTCTTCATGAGCAAATAGAAGCAGAGGTAAATTTTTCTACATTTTCTCTGACATTTCTTTGGAAGGACCTGGTTTATTATGCTGGGTTTTGTTATACAGGTAAAGGATTTCTGGCCTCGATACTGGGGTGGTGTAGTCCTCTTTGACAGAAGCATGGAATTTTATAAATCTCTGGGAGGAGGAAATCTTCTAAAAGATAAGTTCATATCAGGCTTTCTATTTAATCCTAGAGCTATTGCAAATTACAAGCGAGCAAAATCCATGGGGGTGGAGCAAAACTTCAGGGGTGAAGGTGAGATAAAAGGAGGACTCTACATTGTTGGCAGAGGGAAGAGTGGAATAGCTTATCAATTTATTGAAAGGAATTTTGGAGACTGGGCACCCCATGCTGAAGTTTTTGAAATCTGTCACCAGTTGCAGGTAACATTTCTGGCTTCTCTAATAAGCACATTCTACAACTAAGTTTTAACTTTTGTTCTAATGAAATTTTCTTCATATATTCCAGAATCCACAGGGAAGTCAGTTAGAGTTGCCCCAATCAATACAGCAACGGGATTAGATATGGTTATTGCTTCTATGCAACATTCCCTTGCTTTTGAATCTCAAGCTCAAGAAGCTAACTCTTCCAAACTTCCAACTGTTATGTTTCACTACCACAGCAGTTTTATTGTATGAATAGCATTACTGGTGTGTTAGAGTTTATTGAGACTGGCTATATATCTGTTACTTTTGAATCACATAAAGTAGAAGTGTCAATATGTAGATTGTACTCAATTAGATATGATTGATGGATGAAAAGATCCATAGAAAAGAAGCTCACGGTCATGATTCTACCAGTTATATTTCTTGTACCTGATGTATGTATAAACCCATACATGATAAGTGGACTGAAATTTGAGAATTACATGGTTGGACTATCGAATTAAACGTCCAGTACATGATGGTCCACAGCAAGAAATTTAAAGTACCCTTGACCTACCAAAAAAGAAATATATTAGTATACCTTTTTATGCATCACCATCTTTCTACTTCCAAATGAGCAAGTAGGCACACTACTCCACCGGAAAGAAACAGGCCCTTCAACGACAATGATCAAAATTAAAACAAATAAAGAAGAAAAGACAAAGTGCAACCATTTATCTGAACTACTGTCACAGCATAAAAGAGTTTCTAATGAAATACCTAATAATGAGTCAACAGAAATACACAGAAGTAAACAGCACTTGAGATGGCTCACAAAATCTATTACAGCAATTTTACCTTTAAAAAGTAAAGACTTACCAGATACGGAAGTCCTTAATAGTTTTGCATCTCTCCTGAAGTCGACTACTGCACCAATCTTGCAAATAAAGCTAGAAACATAGTACAGGAGATATAGCTTGAAATCTCACATCTCTAATAAGCAGAAAGATATCTCACCTCCAAACCTTAATTTGCCCAATTGCAGGGATCTTTCCATCTTTTAAGTATTAGGAAGGACAACAAACTTTAATTACCAGCGGTCTCTGCAGCTACATGTCCCATCCTTGAACAAGTGAAAGCGATTTGCATCTCTAACTAGTATTTCCCTCTGAACAATTTTTGACACATACTTGGTCCAAGTGTGGCAATCTCCACAAACCCGTAGATTCTTCATTACTTGCAAAGGTGAACCTTCTTTTGTGTTCAACAATCCAAATGCTATAGCAAGTCTTTCACTATGCCCATAAAGTAAATTTATCTTCTCATCTTCACCGACATCATGCAAAACAAATTTTAAGTCAGCAACATAACCTTCCTTATCCATTGTTCTATTGAGGTCCTCTATGAGCTCATTGACTTGCTTGAATTGTTGAAAGGACCTATCACCAGTGCCAAAAATAAAAACTCTGTTACAAATCTCAATCCAGCTACATCCTGGGTCTTTCCTAAGTCCTCTAGCTTTCAAAGATTTTCGTATTGTTCTCACTTGGTCCCACTTCCCTAAGGAGGCATATACATTGGAAGCTAAAACATTATACCCAGGATCATCAGAGTTCAATTCAACAAGGCGTTCTACGACACGCTCAGCAGTCCCGGTATCTCCACTAGCTCGACAAGCACTAAGTAGAGATCCCCACATACTTGCATCAGGCTGCAGCGGCATAGAAAGGATAAAATCCTCTGCTTCAACCAGTAGCCCAGAACGTGATAAAAGATCAACCATGCAAGCATAATGTTCAATCCTAGGCTCAATGTTGTATTTTTTTCTCATTTGGTTAAAGCATGCACGACCATCTTGCACTAAACCAGAATGGCTACAAGCATATATAACGGCAACAAAAACAATATGATCGGGAACAGTACCCGTCTCCTTCATCTGCTGAAAAGATCTGAGAGCCTTCTTTCCTTCGCCATACATTCCATATGCAGAGATCATTGCTGTCCATGTCACCACATCTTTAATCCTCATGTGCTCAAAGACCAAGATTGCATTCTTTAAACTCCCAGTTTTAGAGTACATCTCGATCAGTGCATTTCCAACAGGGACTTGTGACTCCAAATTGAGCCTGATTATGAAGCCATGCAGCTCTTTTCCCTGTCTTTTGGCAGCAAGTAAGGAACACAAAGGCAGCGAACCTAAAATGGTAGCCACATCTGGCATGATTCCTTCCATTCTCATCCTACTGAGCATCTTTAAACCTACGTAACTTTCCTCATAATGGCTACAGGCAGCAATAACAGTATTCCATGTTACAATATCTCTAGTACTCATGATCTCAAATTGCCACACTGAATGCTCCATTTTACCACATTTAGCATACACATCTAGAAGAGCATTGCCCACAATAAGAGTGGAATCATATCCTCTCTTAATTATATCGCAGTGGAGCTCTCTTGCAAAATCCACGTCCATCAACTTTGTACACATTGAGAGTAGTGTCACAAAAGTGACAGAATCAGGTTGCAAGTCTATCCTCATCATCTTAAGCAGATCAACTGCTTCTTTATTAAACCCGTTCTCAAAATAACCACTAATCATTGAGTTCCATGAGACCAAATCCCATCTTTTCATGTTGTCAAAAACTTGCCTTGCAGCCACCAAATCACCACATCTTGCATACATGTTAATTATGATATTGCAAGCAGTTGTGTCACATTCGTATCTGTTTTCCAAAATATAGTCATGTACATATCTTCCAAATCTTAAATCCCCCATATGCCCACAAGCTTGCAACACAGAAGTAACTGTAAGCAGATCCGGCTCGTATTCATAAACCATTTCTCGAAACAATTTGATGGACTCCTGATATAACCTCGAGTGAGAAAACCCACAAATTATGATATTCCAAGTGACAATATCTCTAAATATCATCTCATCAAAGATTCTCTGACAGTCCAACAACCTCTCAAACTTAAAGTACATTGAAAGCAGTCCATTACTCACAGCTATATCTCCCTTAATGCCACTCTTCTCCACCAACCCATGAACCATCTGACCCTGTTCAACCTCCATCAGACCCCCACATGCAGGTAAAACACTAGACACAGTAAAAGCATCAGCAGCAACACCTGATAACCTTCCCTCTCGAAAAGCTTCTAACGCCTCTTCCCAATACCCATTCGCACTATACCCTGAAACCAAACTATTCCAAGAAACCACATCTCTACTATGCATTTTATCAAACACCTCACGCGCTCTCCCTAACTCGTTCATCCTCGAATACATATCAATCAAAGCATTACATATATACAAATCTGATCCAAACCCCATCTCCAAAACATCATTATGCACAATTTTCACCATTTCAAGATCCAATAAACTGCCACAAGAATTAATAATCGAAGGAAATGTATAATTATCAGGCTTAACATTTAATTTTCTCATTTGGGTATAAAAGTCTAATGCTTTAGACCATAACCCATTATGGGTCATGGCTCTAATGATAGTGTTCCATAAGTAAACATTATGTGTAGGCGAATTTATGCGGAAAATGGATAATGAAGAAACAGGGTCTTTGGACTGGGAGTACTTCGAAATGAGTTTTCCACAGAAGAATGTTGATTGATGCTGGCCTGAAACTACTATGAGAGAATGAACTTTGTGGAGATCAGTTTGGTTAGTAACAGAAGATAATGCTCTCAAGATTAAAGAATGGAAGCAATATTCGGTTCTTTGGCCTACAATGCCAAGCTTTATGGTCTTCATGGAAAAAAAAAACTGATCTTTGGGATTTTTGAAACCATAAGATTTTATAGTATTCTGGGTGTGAGTTGGCAGCTAAACCCCCCAACCCACCATCTCACACTGATACCTCAAATTAAACAGGCCATAAAGTTTTCTTAATTTTACTTCGAAATTATTATTCTTATTCCACGTATCAAAATGTCTAGACTATAAGCTTGGTGATTATGTTGTTCAGTTATCGCACTATTTTGTTCTTATTATTGTTCCATTCTTGTAAGTTCTACACTACTTTCCATCATTATTATGTTTTCTTGTTCCTTTTACTTAGATTTGCTTTACTTGAACCGGGGATCTTACATAAACAACTTCATTACCTCCAAGAGGTATGGTAAGACTTGAATACATTGCCACAAGGAGCTACTGAGTATACTACAGCAAAATGCTTCATGTGTACAAATAACTGATACCAGTGCCTCAAGAGAAACATTCAATAAGTGATGAGGAAGCCACAAAGTTCAAGAGCAACAAATAATAAGAGATATCAAACCACTTAGTTTCTCATTGTATTGTAATCACAAGAGTCAATCCTGTGCTGTCATCAACTATTTACATGTTTGTACAGAGACCAATGTATCCACTGTCAGGTAAATGAATGCGTCAACGGCAATAGACCAGTGTTATTCGGGTTAATCTGCATCCAAGCTTCTTTGTACAATCGGAAATTGCATGCTGGTAACTTATAATTAATCAGTCTCCTCTAAGAAAAGGGAGGCATCAGCACTATAATGTCAAGACACCTGTACATGGATTATGGATAGGATCAGAAAGCCTTGCAAAGGTTAGAATTCACGTTAGACGAACATTGTTCCCTTATTGGACTATTGTTGACACACAATCTGCTTCGTTTTGGTTCAGATATCCTGCAATGCAATATCGCTGCTGCAAGCACATCAACTAAACCAGAGTCGTCGGATTCTTCAGATTCCCTGTTCAAACTTTCACACCTTAAATCTTTGGTTTCCCCATTGAGAGATTTACTGCATCTCTTCTTTCCATCTGATTCTAATCTAGAGGTAATGGCTGGTATTTGGCTTGGTGTTCCAGAGAAATGCTTTGGCTTCAACCTGACGGACACCGTCTTCAAAGTGCGCTCTGTGTAGAACATCATCCATGGATGGCCTGAAATACATCTTTAATCAGTAATTTGGAAATAAAATAACCAAATGTTAATAATTACTTTGGTAAAGCAGTTCAAGAAAAAATTATTCAAGCAAAAGAACGACATAAAAATGTTAAGGTGGGTTTGTCTGTGTGTAAACCAGCGCAAAGTAACAGAAAATTGTCAATATGTCAATGGCCTTAATCATTCAGATTATTCTCTCCATAGTAAAAATCATGTATGATCAAAACTAAATAGGATTAAAAAATTGCCAGCCCAGTTACCTACTTAATGAAGCAACTAGCAAAGAAACCAGTCAGTTACAAACAAAGTAAAATGCTTACTTAAAACTTCTTCAGCAGTTATCCTTGCAGCAACATCCCTTGTGAGAATCCGCTCAAGAAGATCTCGTGCAAGTTTAGATACAGATTGCCATTTTTCAGAGTGAAAATCAAGTTGCATGCTTTTAATTGCCTCAAAAAGAGCGTCCAAAGAGTCCCCTTGAAATGGAAGGACACCAACCAGTAGAGCATGTAAAAGAACACCAGCACTCCAAATATCTGCTTTTTGACCATAATCCCCTGTAAGAACTTCAGGGGCCACATACGCAGGACTTCCAGCCAAACCACTTAAACTCTGACCTGCATTATAAAAGTTACCTCCATAAATAAGGTGGAAAGTAGAGTTAAGATGAACATATCTGGCCCTATACTTTGCTAAGTATATAATTCCTCATCCTTCAGAAAAGACCAAAGAATAAAATAAAAGGAAAAGCAACAAAATATTTTTAGACTAAAGCAAAAGAGCTTATGCCACATTTTAACATTATGTTCAGATGTATTTTGGGTTGTTCCATGTTTACACAGAAAAATAATAATTAAAAAAAAAACTATGGGGATCAACTAGGAGAATTCAGCAGTCAATTAGCAAGTAAATATCTGAATTGCTCAAAAGCATCATGCCTAGAGGTAACTCAATTAAATGATGATTAGTAAACTACCTTCACGATCATCGATTTAGAAAGTTTACTTAAGGTGTTCTTTGAAGGTAGGTTCTACCAAATTCCATCTACTTGTGGGGCCAAGCAAAAAATCCTGATAAGTGTATGCCTTTCTCCATGGAGTCTTCTCCCTTACAGTTCTTTTTCCCGAGGGAGTACTCTTTAGGAAGTTAGATTTCTATAGTTTCGACTTCCAATTATTTGCTGATGTGTGGTAATTTAGTCAACGTCTATAGCCCATATAACTTGAGCGGGTTCACTACAAAAGAAGAAAAGAGAGAAGTTGTGTTAAACCCTAACTTGTTTAGCTTAGCTTCCCTCCCCCTTCGCCCCCTCTCTATTCCCGACTCCATGACACCACCTCTGTCCTACATAGCTTGGTTCTTGCTGCTCTGAAATTATATTCCCTACTTTTTCTGATTTACTTGGACTTTGCATGTTGAAGCTGGATTATATCACTGTTTGATTTTGTTAGTGAAATTACCCTCGATCTAAGTTTTCTTTTTCCATTGTTGTATACTCCCTTATATCATTTGTGTGCTAAATCCTATACCCTTCGGGGTGGCCCAATGGTTTGGGCTTGGGACTTCCATGTTGGAGGTCTCAAGTAAGAAACCCCTTGCAGCGAAAGCAAGGGGTTTGCCTTCTGAGTCGAGCTCGTCGCACTGGGTTTGCCCTGTGCGGGCTACCTCTCCTGTGTGGTTTTATTTATGTTATATTGTCTTTTGAGAAGATAAGTCAAGATACTCTCCTCATGCCTATGAAGTATGTCTACCCACTCCAGTAGTAGTCAAACTTAGATTAAACCAACCGTGGAACATGTAATTAAAAAACTAAGGCATACACTATTAGAAACAACTAGCAGTTGGAAGAGATATAAAAGCAAATGCTAGGCAGAAGCATTGCTACTGAGACTATACGAGCAAAAGGTTCCATAAAAATGAAGCAAACTTCCAACACCTGGTAAACATGATAGTGCAATAAGTGACAACAAAAAGAAGCAAGTGTAACATATATAATTGGTTCCGGTGCAATTGATTACCATTGGCAATCCTCATAGCCAAGCCGAAATCTGCAAGCTTTATCTTCCCAGAAGCAGTTAGAAGGATATTCTCAGGCTTAATATCCCTATGTACAACTCCCATATCATGGCAATATTGAATCACCAACATCAAATCCTTAAATATATTAGCAGACTTATGCTCCGAATACCTTCCCTCCTTCGTCATCTCATCTATCAACCTCCCACCAGAACACAACTCCATCACCAAATGAAAACTTTCCGCATCCTCATACACCGAATGCAATGTCACCACACCCGGGTGCCCCGATAAGTGTTGCATTATCTCTACTTCCTTGTGAACTGTCTCTTCCCCTTTAGGCAATGTCTTACAAGCAAATTCAACACCAGTAACCTTGCTCCTACACAAAAAAAACTGACCCAAATTTACCTTTCCCTAAAGCTCCCCCCATCACATAATCATCTTCAATCTTATTCTTCCTACCCATTTGCGTAGCTGCCTCTATACATCCAATCTTCCTCTTAAGCCCTCTCCCACACAAACTAATCGAAGAACTCCCACTCGGCGGCGCAGTTGCAGCAAGCCTAGTTCTACTTCCACAAGACCCAACAGTAACCTCACAACACAACCCATCATCTTCCTTACACCTTTTCTTCAACCTTCTAGAACATTCCTCTAACGAAAAATGGGTTTTCAAATTCGACATCGAAGATCCCGAATCACGAATCGAATTCCACATCTCTCTCTGCCTAGGGCACAGAATCTCACATCCTTTTCTCTTATTCCTCATCAATCAATTCCACTATACACCAAATTAGTCAAAACTAATCCAAACCCAATTCACGTATCACCTAAACAGTGACACTGAAAATCTTTCAACCGAAAAACACACAAAATTCAAGAATCGAACCTCGTACGACAGAAAGATGAAATAATAGCCCAAAAAATCAGAAAAAATTGAGGGATCAATAAGTATGATCACAGGTGAAAATCTTTCAGAAATTTTAAACTTAATCAGAAGCAAAACAAATCTGCATTGAGATCAAATGGATTTAGGTTTGCTTTTGTAAAAGAGGTGAAAAGGGGTTCTAGAGAGTGTTATTAGAAAGAAATAAGAAAAGAGAGAAAATAATTTCTGAGCTATTTATAAGAGCTTATAATATAAAGTTTTTTTTGTCTCTCTATCCTACAAGGATTAGGAGTCAAACATCATAATTATTTAAGAATATTTTTAATATATAAAAAGTTGTACTTTTAAATTTAAGAAATTTCATTTAATTTAATACATTTGAGAAAAACTTTAAAATCCCATTTAAGAATAAATCAGAACCAATATTTAATGTAGTATATCCAATTTTTGAATTATAATGTTATTTAAAATAATTGATAATTGAATATTGAAATGATTTGTTATGATAATAGGAGTAATATTTATGCATATTGTTTCCTTATATAATTAGGTTTAGTAAAGGAAAGTTCTTAATGGAGGAAATAATTATATGGTAACTTCAATCCTTTTTTTAAAAGGTTAGCAAGGGTTTAATTTTTCTTATAAACAAGAGACTTATCACTTAATTGTATAGATTATTATTATTATTATTATTATTATTATTATTATTATTAAAATAAAATTTCTACAATTTTTTCTTTTTTATTTCTTATAACAAAGTTTAATTTATCATTGAATCGATAATCATGACATAAAATCTATTGAGAAGTATTACTAAAGATTGTTGTAGATACACTTCAATAGCAAGAGAAAAATACGCAATTTAAAATTATCTAAACAACACTCAACAAGTTTTTGGGATCTTCATTTTAGGTATGGAGTAAGGTTATTTTCAATTACTTCACTTTTTTATTTTTATTTTATCGTGTTTATTATAATTATAGATTCTATTGTCATACCATGAAAAGAAAATGGTCAAAGCATGAAATTTAGGTACATTGAAAGTGAGTTTTAATTTAGATTTCGTAAATTAACATAATCACCAAGTTGATTAGTATATTAAATTTAAGCCACTTAATTTAGTCATTAAAATTTACTACTATTAGTTAATTGAAAAACAAGGTTTTTGAACTTGGAGTCCTAATGATTAATTAATATTTGATACATTCTACTAAGCTTAGCCCAAGAGATTCAGTCGAACAAGTAAAAACATGTCTTATTTAAATAACATGAGTACTAAATAAAAGTTACCTTGTTTAATTTTAATTATATTTGTGTAAATTGATAAAGACATAGCCAATAGAGTGAATGGAAAAAAAGGTAGTGGAGGAAAAAGGGAAACTAATTATTCATACAGCAGTACTAATTTTTTTTTAAATGGAAAAAGGGGAATAATCATCTAAAATCTAAGGAGAAACCAACCAGGTTTATGGAGTGGTAATTACTCTTTCATCCTTAATTAAAGGTCTTGCAGTTGAGTTTTCCTAGGTACAGAGTCACCCTGTGGGACTTTTCGGTGCAAATACGAATTTCATTAGGCGCCAATATTGGGGCGTGAATTCAAATTTAATTGAGCTCCAATGTGAGTATCATACACTAGATCGAAAATAATAAACTACTTTATAAGACATACATCGCTATCATATATACTAATTTTATCTCTACTTTCAAACAATTACATATATTACCACTTTTAATAATTTATATCATATATTATTGAAGATACAATCAGTATCCTTATTCCTTAATAGGATCGATTAATTATTTTTACATTTAGACTCTAAAATTAGTGTTTTAATTAAAAACAAATATCTTTCTATCAGAGAGTATGAGGTAGGGTAAAATTCAAACTCTCCCTCTTCCCCTGATAAGTCGAAAATATGTATCTCAGTTTTAAAATTCGACATATATGTATCTCGCGGATCCAGACTCATGTATCTTAAGCACATAATATGGTAGAGAAAGCAATATTTGAAACTATCGGAAGTCTTAGTAATTAGGACCTAAACTAGTGGAATATTTGTAGTTTGCCCATAAAAAAAAACATAGTCGGGCTTAAATATTCTGATTGCGAATCCGAATTTAGTCGAGCTACTATGGATACCAGACACTGGACTCTAATAGGTATCGAACACTAAATGAGAAACACAAAATAAATAAATAAACATGGAAGAAAATGTAGATTAAGAAAAATAAATAACTTTTTTTTAAAAAAAATAGCTTAGGTGAAAAAACAAATCATTTTTTTTAGTATGTCTAAGTGCAATTGATTAGATTATGATTTGTTTATCGATTCAATTCAATAGATAAATTTTGAAACAATCAGGTTAAATGGATTTAAATAGTAGTCTAATGCGTCCAAATATACAAAGTAAAATTTGACATAAATTATTTCTATTTTTTGAAAAACTTGAGTTGATATTATTTAAAAGAAAAATACATTAGCTTTTACATTTTTTTTTAAAATAAATAAATAAGAGAATAGGGGATGTTTGTTCATATGGGCGAGATACGTTGTGACTCCTTATTTGATTCATTTTGATCGGATTTTTGCATAAATAGGACTTTTAAATCAAATTATAAAATATGATAACATTTTAAATATATATATATATATATATATATAAAACTGTAACTTTAACTAGTTTAAATTGCCACTTTTATTTTAACTTCACATCAATAATTTGAAATAGATATGAACTTCATATCAGTTTGAAGACTTGAAGTTCAAATTGTTATATTGGAACTCAAGTCATTAATTTTTTTATTTTTTTTTACCGTGGTTTCCGGGCGTCGCTTTGCGAACCCGACTAGCTGTACCCACCGGGTCCCGCTGTTTCAAGGCGGGTCCACCACGGTTAGTTCCACGGGGCCCTGGAGACGCGGCCGGTTTGTAATGCCTCCAGTGGCCCTGCTGGGGCTCGAACCGGCGACCTGAAGGACTTTGTCCCAGGCCTTTACTCAAGTCATTAATTTGAATTTCTATATTAGATGGCTCGTTTTTGGAGGCATCGTTCTCAATTGCAGAATTATTTTCATTTTCAAAGGTTCAAATTTGAGACATCAAGTTAAAAGCGAATGAATCTCAATCATTCCACCACAACTCATTACCCTTATTTATAAGCCAACAACAATAGGACTAACACTGCAATTAAGTATTGTACACAAAGCTATTTAAGTGGTACTATAAATGTGTACCTATTTCATTGGGTATTGATCTTTTGTGTGCCTATTTGTTTAACACGTGTATATGTTTTTTTTTTCTACCAAAACAATGCGTATGCCAAAGCATCTCAAATTCTTTCTCCCTGCAATCTCTCCTTCCAGGTAAGCTTCCATCTCTTCTCCAGTTTGCTATTCTATTTTTTCTCTCCTTTTTGCTCTCATTGTTTTTCTTTGGTTTCTCATCATCTTCTTCTAGGATTTTGGGTTAAACTTTGTCTTGTTTTGTTGCTTTTATGTTCGATTGTTTTGATATTGCTTTCAATTTTTGTTGCTTTATTGGTAGGTGGCTGTTGGTATGTTGCATGGACAGAATTCCTATGCTGAACCCACTTCTTCTTCATCTCCTATGCCCAGGAGTGTAGACCCGTCTCAATTTTGTATTGATGAGTTGCAACAAAAAATTTCTTCTGTCACATACCAGCAGAAACCTCAAAATTCAATTGGGTATGATATAGATTTCTTGGTCTTTCCTTTTTTTTTTTTTTCATTTATCTTTACCATTTTGACTAGTACCAAATTTTCATTTTGTAAACCCTAAATGTTAAACTAAGCAGAATGGAGCAACTTAGGTTAACATGTAATAGGGATTTATAAATTCAACAACAGATGCAGACACTATCTCTTTTCGAAATCTTTGGATTCAACCAACCTCCAAGCTCAAGAAACCCTTCAATTCCAGGGTAAATTGAAAATACTACATTTGGGATTTCTTCATACCCATAGTGTTCTCTTTTTCTAATGATTTGATCTGAGTTTTAGTACCAGCACATTCTGTATATGATGGAATTTAATATGTCAAACTTTTCCATTTACAGACATTCTTAAAAGTAACCGTCTTTGAAGGGTATTTTCTATTTGGGGTTGAATTGAACTCTATTTTAAAAAAGAATCAATTTTTTTGGGTGCCCATTTTCATGATAAATCTTACTAACTAAGTGTTTTTTTGCTTTGATGCTTTTCGGCATGGCTGCAAATCTTGGGAAATTGAAAATTGAGCTTAGAGAGGCAGAAGATAATTTAGTAAAAGCACTTGCAGGAAAATGTTGTCGATGTGATATTCCACTCGTGAATTGACATTGTTATTCAGTTTAAGCTATTAATCAAATGGTTTATCTTAATATAAATCTGTTTTTCCTTTCTCTTTCTCTCTTTTAACTAAAACATTTAGAAGATGTGTTGAATTGGAAGAAAAATAATAAAAAAGAAGAGCATAAAGGTCTCTTTCTCACTATTAATAGTTCTCCAAATGTAGCTACGGACATTTTCAAGTTCAGTAGGAATAAACAAGCAAGGAATTGAAGTTACTTGACGGTATTGTGGGTGACTCTATTGTTAGGTGAGGAATGAAATTTTACTTCTTAAAAAAATACTATTAGGAATTTTTTTAGAGACATTACTGTACATTGTTTAATCAGCTGATTGGACCAGCACAATATAGCTTTAATAGTTATCCTTGTATCTTCTCCTTTGGTGCATTTACAAAATACATGATTCTTTATTCTAGAGAGTAATATAATTCCTTTGTTCTTATATGTTATTAGATAATATTGAAACATCGATTTAGATTTCGAGCACCAAGTTCTGAAATTTTACTGTTTCCATTCCAATTGATCCTGGAGTTCCACTTCATATGTGGAAGTGGAAATTTGAGAATACATCAACACACCTCCAAAGAATGAAGAAGGTATCATCGACTGTGAAAAGTCCTACATTGCCGTGTCAGATGAAGGAACATGGCATGTCCCTTGATAACCCAGGTAAAGATTTTACAATAATCTTATTACACTTATGTGAATACTCTGACATTTGTTAACTCAATTAGACGTTATTGCTTCATGCATGAGTATTTTGGAAAATAGAGTAATGCACCTATTGTTTCAATTGCTCTCTGGTGATTTCTGAAAACAGAGTACTTTTTTTCAATTTTCTTTATTTAATTCTTTATAGGATCTTCACTGGGTACCTTTCAACCACCAGATGGAATCACATTAGCAATTTTTCTTTCAGAGATCGACAATGAAACCATTGTAAGATGAGCTTAAGTTAATGAATGAATAGTTTCCTCTGCTTCAATCTAAATGGTTTCTGGTACGATGAATTTTTCGGTACTTGCCTTTGCATGTGGATTGTTTGATGATATTGAAGGAAAGAACATGGCATTTGATTTTGGGTTATGTTTTTTTTGGCAGATTGTAGCGACAGCAGAAACAAAAAACTATGAGAAATTGTCTTAGAATCTTTGAAATGCTTCCTTTCTAAAGATTATGGAAAGGCGTTTGAGAAATTTAGGAATGATATTGCTATTATTTCAGGTACTGTTTTCTTTAATCTAGCTTCTGCACAAGTGAAGTTCTACTATACTCTTTAATTGTTTAGGTTGTGATTTTTGAAAGTTTTCACTGATGAAAGTGTACTACTCTTTTCGTTGACCTTTGGATTGAAAGTCATCATGACCGGTGCAACTCCTGAGTGTGAAAATTTATTTTAATACTGCAGACTACATATCGAAAAACAATGAGTGGCTTCTTATAACGGTAGAAATTGGTAAAATGAAGTTTGGTAAGATAATATATCTTACAATATTCCAAAAAAAAAAAAAAAAAAAAAGAATGATAAGAGAAAAGAACAAGCAAACAAACAAATGGATGATAAATTTTGGATGGTTAAAGTTGTGGAGGGTGTTGTAGATAGCATTTTATTAACATTTAGTCATTTACACATTTTCATGTTTAAGTTTGAATTTTTTTTTTTTTGAAAATATGACTTTCTCGAATTTTATAAATCAAGTTTGTGTTAGTGTGGAGACTAACTAGAGTTCACTGCTTTATCTTTCTATAACATTTATGATAATCAAGCTAATGGTATAATTCTGCTAGCAGTCAAGAGGTACTACTATTTATTTCTTTTTCATCAATAATGCGATTTGTTTTTGTTTATGAGAAATCATATGATTTGTTGCAAGTATTTATATTGTTTCATGGTGGATAAAACTATATATGTTGAACATCGAGTTGTAGGCGTGTTATATCTGAAAAAATTCCTCTTTGCTCTCAAATCAATCTGTTGATGGAAAGACTGCACCAACTAAGTGTATCAATTATTTTTTTATAAGTGTCTTATCAGGTTCATCAGATAAAATAATAGATATAATAGCAGCAGTTGCACTGGATGGAGTTTCAGCATTGGTAGGCATTGTTTATGTGGGAATTTATAAAAAGAAGGAATAAAAGGTTGCCGCACATCTCCCGGCATCTTCTGATCTATCCCATCTACCTGACCCTCTTTTATTAACTTAATGTTGTCAATGTGTTCCATCTGCCAATGTGTACTGACCGAGTATGTCTGTAAATATATTTTGTATTTTGTTGCCAGCTGCCAGTCATCAAGTTCGATCAACTCAACCCCAAGATAACTTAAACAAAGGAAAAAGTATACAATCCTCGGACCATTTCTCAAACAAGTAAGCCTGCTCTTTCCATTGCATTTTCCGTATGGCATATTGATCTTCGCATTATTATACATTTTCCATTATTATTAATTTGACATTGCCAATCTATTTTCTCTAACATGTATAATACCTGACTTATCTGAATTTGCCTACTTACATTTTAACTTCAACCTTTAAACATAAGAGAACTACTTAACTTGTATCTAAAATCTTCTGATTTTGCCATCTTGATATAAATATGCAATTTGTGTAAATAGTGAAGTTGATATCTTTATAGGAACATGGCCCAACTATTTTTGATGTGTTCCTATTCAATAATTTGCAGGAACAACAAATAGCAACGTCCAGGCACTGAAAAGGACATATGTGCAATGAAGGAGTTGAAGAGTTGATGTTCCCGGGACACATTGCAATTGCTAGAATACTTCTTTTTTCTTTTGAATTTCTTTTGTTTCTAACTTACTAGATCATCCCTTTTATAACTAAATCATTCATAACTTGAATAAGTTGCTTCATTGCAAATTGTGGCTTATATAGTTGAAATAAGTTCCATCAATACTCTGTTTACAACAGGTTTACTGGCCATACCCTTCTAGTATTGATAGAAGTCAACTTATTTTATGCACATATGATTTGTGTTGCTCATCATTTTTAATTTGTTTTTATACATTGCATTTAAAATAATTACAGGATCTGCAAACTAAACAAGTATTTAATCAAAAAATGAATCAAAATTTGCTTCCAATAACATATCTGGCTTATGCATTACTACTTTATCATCTTTGAAAACATACAATGAAATAAAAAATTTGCTCAATAAAACCTATAAAAAGATCTCATTTAACATAATATTTTTTTTACATGTCTTCTAAAGAAAACTAATTTTATATCCTAAAAGTATTATACTTCTTTTTATTTTCTTGAGAAAATTAAAAATGTGTTACCTAAATAAATAATTAGCTTTATAATCAGGCAAAATATATAATGAATTTTCAAAACTTGAGACTTTTATATTTGATGGTAAAAAATAGATAGAATAATATGATTTTCAATAAAAAAAAAATTAATGTTGTGAACACATATTCATTTATTATTCAAAAATCTATTTGGTAAAGCTAATATAAAATGAAAAAAAAAAAAAACTAATTTGCCTTTTCTTTTGATGAATATGAAAATGTTTTTTGATGCAGGCAATACACGTATTTTGAAGAAAAAGAAAAAATAATGTGTTTTAAATATATTTTGACAAAATTGAGTTTATAAAACACCACTCATGATAAATAGTGTGTTAAGAATTTGGTTTTAAAATTTTGAGATAAACTAGATACTTTACTTTATAATTATTTAATTAAGGATTTGCTAAGAAAAACTCAAATCTAATAAGAATTATAGTTAATATATGATGCTCTTCCTCAATTTCAATTTGTACAAAAGTGTTTGAAAAATGAAAGTCGAAATACATACTTCTATTCATAAATTTTGGTATAATTAAAATATTTTATATAATTAAAATTACATAAAAAAATACTAGTATAAGTTTATATAATAAAATAACTTAAAGTATAATTTAAAAAATCATAAAAAAAAAAACGGTTTAACTTTTCAAATATTAATTATTTTTGCTTTTTATATTTCCTTTCTCATTTTCTTTTTCTTACTTTTACCAAAAAAATAATGCAAATTTACCCAAAAAAAATTGAGCATGCGGCGGCCGAATCCGAAATTACGAACAATGGTCATCTTCTTTCCTTAACCCTGAAAGAAGAAAGAAGAAAAAAAGAAAGAGGAAAAAAACAATGGCTTTGCCAGCCTTAAACCCTCCAAAAACCCTAAATAAAAAGCTTCAATCTTTGAACTCACCATTTTTTTCCTTCTCAAAAACAGCATCATCACCAAAGATAACCAAATTCAAGAAATACCCATTAATTACTATGTCAAGTCAGCAGCAAAATCCACTACCCCATGTAGCCTTAACCAACAATGACCACAAGGAAGAACTCATGAGTGCTATCAAAAGTTCAATATCTAATTGCTTATCTGAAACCCATCTTGATTTAACTGTACCTCAACTCAAGTCCAAAATCAGAGGCAAGGTAATTCAAAATAAAACTTGTATTTTTATTTATTTTTTCAATGTGAGTTGTCTTGGACTAAAGTTGGGGCAGATGGGTTGAGGTTTGTATGAACAGTAATGTGGTTTATAATTTATCTCCAACCCCTTTTTTAATTTGTTTATTTTGGGATTTGGGTGTTGTGGAAAAGCTTAATTACATAGATTTGATAGAGGAATTTTAGTTTTCTGGATGGAAAGTTGACAACTTTATTGAAAATTTATATGCTTAGTTTTGAAATATGATTTATTTCCGAATGCACATATGAAAAATTCCATGTGTTTTGAAGGTTAGAGATATATATGATGGAGGGGATTATCTTGTAATGGTGACAACAGATAGGCAAAGTGCGTTTGACAGAATTCTTGCTTCCATCCCCTTCAAAGGCCAGGTAAAGTTGCGTATTATTGATAGTATTCAATTTGTAACAAGTATAACATGATCCCTATATTCAAGCTTTAATCTAGTTTCACTGTGGTTATGCAGGTGCTTAATGAAACAAGTTTATGGTGGTTTAATAAGACTCAACATATTACTCCTAATGCAGTGGTATCTGTACCTGACAAAAACGTAACTATTGCGAGGAAATGTTCGGTTTTCCCTGTTGAATTTGTAGGTGAGTATCTACTTTGTAGTAGTATTATCTTCAAAATTGATTCACTTTTTGACCGACGTATAATGAGCTATGTGTGGTTAGGTTCTTATACACACTAGATTCGCCACACGTGCAACGCACGTGTATGATTAGTTTGAGATTCATATAATTCTGGAGTAGTATCCATACGTCTTTTCCAATGTTTCTTATTAGTGCCACCGACATCTTGGCGCTGAAGCTTTAGAAAAATTTTAAGTTTCTAATTGATCTTGAATCATCATTTGTGACTCAGATTTATGGTGTCAAGCAGTGCAGGCTACATTTCAGTAGTATTCAGTCACTTGTATCCTAATCATCACTAAATATGTCTACACGAATGTAGTATTTTCTTCCAAAGTTGCATGGTGATTGTCATCTCATCACTTATTCAACCGAACCTATGAATACAACCAATGAGATTTTCAATAGCTTCCTGTAATGTTATTTTTTTCCCAATTGCATGACACTTTTCAATGTTATCAATCGTATCTCACCTAATACCTTCTTGTATATAATATTTCATGTGTATGTCCCTATCCTTCTATCTGGTTGTTCATTCATAACCAATACTTTCATCGGAGCTATTTGAAAATTCCCTTGAAAGTGCAACGTATAGTTGGCCATGCAAGAAAACATGTTGTGGCAGATGCAATCCAACATTTGAGATTGCGCTTTGTTTATAGTCATTACAAAATATAGACGTACTGGAAATTGCTTCCGAATGAACTTAAATTGATATCGTTCTTTCTCTAGTGGTGATAATGGTATTCTTGGAATAACCACTTGTTTTGTAGCATATTGTCCCGTTGTTATTTCCGCGTGTATGACATTCTTGTCAAAACCTCTTCAAATCAATCGTGTCACATTGCATAAACCATCTGATGGGTGTAGATTCCTCAGCATCATGATATGGCAGCATAAGCATCTTTTTTAATACACAAGGCAATCTAATCGATTATTCGGGTTCACACAATCAGATTAATAGTGCTCCCTACACAAGGGAACCTCATTGTCCTACTTATTGTGTGTTTGATAGTGGTTGATTCTTTATCAGAAAATGGCCAGTACGTGTTGAGTGCTAAAGATACTGGTTCATTTTATATTCTCCCACCAGAGGGGAACTCAAATTGGAGGTTCTTTTGGCGTGCTAAGAAATAGCTGTTTTTTTTAATCTAAACTCAAATATATTTTTAACTATCCCATGGAATACACCCATAGTGTGGTTGTGTGTGTTAGGGCTACCCATTATGTACACTTAAATATTTTGGTTGCTGGGAAGAAACTAACAGCCTAAAGGATGCAGCAATTTTAATGTGACAATGCCAAAGTTAGGAACAGGGTAAGTAAAACACATAAAATTGAGGTGGAGTTCAGGGTGTAAGATTTCCATCTGTTTGATGAATAAATTAAAGAATATCAGAAATTTATGCGAGAAGATGTAAATTGCAAATAAACATGAGTATCAAATAGGTAGGATGGAACTTACAGCTGTTGAACGGCAGCGAGCAATCTAACCAAAGACTATTCCAATGTTTGATTGTGCTAAGCGGGAGATGGATCAATGGTTGCTTGAAAATACTGCGCATAAGGTTGAATGACAGTATGACAACCATTTAACGAACAGTATGAGTAAGTAAGCTGTACGCTGGGATAATCCTATGCATATGCAGGCCATACCTGTTCGTTAAATGCAGAAAAATGCAGGATTGCATTCAAGGTTGATGGTTTTAAAGAGAGAAATATGAGCAGTTGCACCTGTTGGGGAAGGGACATTGGTGGCTGTACAGAATGTCATAGTTGGGAGTGGCGACTCTTGGGAAGGCGTCTCCAGCGCAGAAAGTTAGTTGTTAGCGATTAGCGAAGTGGTGTTTTTAGTTAGGTTTTATTTTTAAGTTAGGGGTATTTAAGTAATTTAACTTTCAAGTTTGTGAGTTCATGCTTTTAAGGTAGTATAGATATAGATGTATAGTGAGGTAATTTTATAAGTCAGCCAAATTGTTAGTTTTGGTTATATGTCCTGCACCTGCATGTTTAGTAAATCTTTGCGATGATGTCACTTTGAACCATCGTTAATGCCCCCACTCTCTTTTTGGGAGGAAGGGAGCTAAATCGATTGCAAGTCTTCATAATTATGCAATTGAAATTCATAATAGGCGTCATTTTGAAGGTTGCAAGCTGAAAACCTCCTAATAAGCGGTTGATTTTTATGCTTCTAGGTTTTCAAGTGTCTTTTAATGCAATTATTATAATTAAGTAATAACTTCTAAAAGCTTTTCTTATGAATTTACTAGGTCATTCTTGCATCTTCTTCTCATTTTAATTTATGTTTGTTGGTGAGTATTTTGTTATTATACATCAATAAAGCCATGGTTTAAGATATTAACGATATCTTTTTTTCTAGTACGAGGATATGTTACTGGAAGCACTGATACATCACTCTGGACAGTCTACAATAAAGGGGTTCGCAATTATTGCGGCAACAACCTTCCTGATGGTGTGGTTTGTATAATGCATGAATGCAACTGTTTTTATTTAGCCTTTGTCAATCTCTTTTTTATTTTTTTTCTTGACCTTGTTCTTCTATTAAAGATGATTTCTTTTTGACAGGTCTGGTGAAAAATCAAAAGCTTACCGAAAATATGCTTACTCCGACAACTAAAGCAGCAGATCATGATGTTCCTGTAACACCAGATGAGGTCTGTATTCTTTCTTCATTCTTCTTTTTCTTCTTACTTCCCTAGCAGTCTAGCTGTTCTTTTTATTTGCTCTTCTATAAGTGAATAGGCTAATTTCTTACATGTTGATGGGAAATAAGTGTAAGATATAGTTACGTGAAATATGAAGAAGTGGCTAAAGATGCTAACTGGTCCCATTCTTGGAAGGTTACATTGCAGTCTTTATGTTTTGCATCTTGTTAATCTGATGTTTTTGTCACAGTTTATGATTTGGTTGACCTTGGTTCACGTCCTGGTATTAGAGTTAGAATTTCTAAATTTTCGAGTATTTGCATGCCAAAGCCTGGGGCTATAGATATATGTTGTAGTATTGAATCAATGTTGATTTGAGATGAGTATGAAGCTAATCTGCTATATATAACTGCAGATAGTTCAACGCGGTCTTATGACTCAAGCTGATTATGATGAAGTCAGTAGGAGGGCAATGAGCTTATTTGAGTTTGGCCAGGTAAACAATCTTGTATTCTGTTTTATATGTTTTTGTATTGCGATTCTTGTCATGCCTTTCTTCTATAGCTATTAATGCCAGTCTCTTCAACTCAAATCTGCTGACTTAACGAATAATGCCCTACTCTCACTTCAATATTATTGTTGTTTCTTGATTTCAAGTTCTTCTTGATGTTTCAAAGCAAATTGCTTTAGTTGGTGCTGTTGTCTTTTCTTCCTTGTCTGTCTTAGTTAACTTCCAATCTTGGAATTAAGAAGTCAAGAGAGGCTTTCCATTCTGTATTCACCAAAAAAGTACATGCCCCATAATCGACATTGCTTTAGGAGCTCAAAATATGAATTTAATTAGATATTTAAAGTCTGACATGATGCTACACCTATAATTAGTTATGTGTACACACTTCTGCTAATAGAAAACTTGAGCTAAGATGTAGAGGTCACATTGGCCTTGATGAGTGCGTGTTGTCAGTTATAGCGATTTATAGGTGAAAATCTCCTTCTGTTAGCTCTACATTTCCTTCCAGTTCTCAGATCTTTTTCCTACATATGTGAGTTGTAGACTTATATCAAGAGGTGAAGTAGTTTCCAATCCTTCCTCAGATATGCCTGGTGTTCATATTTTCAAATTGAGCTTCCATGTAATAATCATGTCTTCAATGAGTAGTTTCTAGAATTGTTGCTTGAGTAGAAAATTTCTATTTCATGCCTGGTTTATCAACTGTCATCATACCTATCTCAGCAATTCAGAAATGACTCTTGAAGGTTATACACTTTGGTATGGAAGTTATTCAGACTAGTAATGGTCAAATGTTCTAAACATAAAATTGTTATCCGCTCCACAAGATAGCTTCCAAGTACCCCGGGGAGACCATGAGATAGTGAGGTTTCATGGGTTAGCGCCTCAATTGGTGGAGCATTTGGTACATGAATGCTTTACTCAGGCTATCCGTCTCCTACGCCCTAAGAATGTCCATACACACTGTCATCCCAGCTGTTTTTCTTTAAGTATTTAACCTTAATTTTACATAATATGTTGTTGTTCTATAGTTAAGAATTTGATAAGTTAGAGTATATTATGTACGTTATTAGTATGCCTAGATCTTTTGAACTTAATACAAATTTTAATGGATTTCTGTGAGTTTTATATTTCAATCTTATTTTGAAATTTTATTCTTATTTTTTATTAAAAATAACTAGAACTTAAAAAGATTTGTCGGGCTAATTCTGTTTCCATGTTAGGCAAAAATACCCTTGCCCTGCTTCTCAAATATTTTAAAAGAACTAATAGCTAGAGTTTTGAGCTATACTTTGTGTTAGCTGTAGAGTGCATTTGAACTATTATAGGATAAATCTAACTTTTATGCAGTTGTAATCATTAACTTTTATATTGCAGCGTGTAGCATTGGATCATGGGTTGATATTAGTGGACACCAAATATGAATTTGGAAAGGGACCCGATGGTCAAATCTATCTGATTGATGAGGTAAGCTTTAGATGGCCTTGTTTCTCTTTGACAATGATTCTACTTTTTCTCACTGAAGACCTCATCTTCTGCTTCCAACTTTTAGGTGCATACACCTGACTCAAGTAGATATTGGATTGCACATTCTTACCAGGAGCGCTTTCAGAATGGTCTTGAGCCTGAAAATATCGACAAGGTTTCTTACATTATATGAAACTTAATCTGTATCCCTTAAACGCATGCTCAAGCATTAATCTCTACCAGATTAAGAAAGTAGAAAACAACTATTTTCTTCTGATGTTTCCGGTTATCTTAGATTATATAGTTTTTAGTATGCTGTTTCTTGCAATATGCTGACTGACACTACAACTAATATTTGCCTAGGAATTCTTGAGGTTGTGGTTCAAAAGTCATTGCAACCCATATGAGGATGAGGTGATCGGTCTTTCTGCTCATTTCCTTGGTATTCATATAACTTGTTTTTGAAATTGCACTAATTGAAAAATTGATTCTCTTGCTTAGGTCTTACCTGACGCTCCAGAAGAACTTGTTTCTGAATTAGCTTGGCGGTATGTGTTCATGTCTTCCCATGTTATCACTGTCGAGCTAAAGCCTCCACTCTTTTTAACTAACAAAACCTTGAACCTTCACTTGATTGTGATCTACTTGCATCAAAGTTGCCTACGATTATCATTATTCACTGTTTCCATTATTAGTGCTGATTTCCACTTCATTAAACAGATATATTTTTCTATTCGAGACAATAACAAATTCAAGATTCGAGATGCCTGGGACAAAGGTAAAAACCTATGTAGGAAAAGCATTACTGGATGACTACAGCAGTTACTAACACTTGTTCTTCATGCAGGAGCCAGTCCATGATCGAATCTCGAGAAATGTTTCACAGGCTTTATCATCATTGCAGTAATAACATCAAACAGGAGAGCATCTTGCATAAGTTTTATGAGGTGGAATAAGTACTTTCTGCAGTAATATTACTCTGAAGAATTGTATTTTAAGGTTGTCGTCGAGGAAGTTCGTCAATGTTGTAATGCTATGTGATACTCATATAACAACAATTATGCATCAACCCCAGGTAAGTTGGGGAACCATAAACTGTAAAGTGACTAGTTTTGTCTAAAACTTAACGAGTTCTGGATTTTAATCATCCTGGTTTAAGTTAAGAATAGTTGGCAGATAAAAGTATTTATTCTAGTGTCACCTTCTGACTTATAAATGCTTTTTAGATCGTATAACTTTGATGGCTGCTCTCTGTCTGTGAATTTATTTCAACACCACATTTGCACACATTGATGGGAAATGGAAAAATCAAAATCATTTTACTGCCATTAACTTCTCAAAAATAAGAGAATTGTAAACGTTGACAATCATGGAACATTTAGGACCCATTTTTCCAACTCTTTGATTACGTGCGTTTACATTTCTCACATCTTTTTTGATCAGCCACTTCGACTTTTCTCAATTCCTTTTTGACCTGTCAATTTGTTTACGTAAACCTCTCATTTATGCTTGTTTGAAAACATCTGATCCGCTTTATTTGTCCTTTTTTTTTAAAGTCCATTTAAAAAAGAATGTTTCTTTCTTTTTTCTAACGACTCTTAATTCTATCTTTTCACATTGTATGTTTAAAACCATAAGACAAAATAATATTTTGATACATTAGACCACATGATTCAAGCCTTTTTTATTTTATTTTTTCAAAAAAATTGTGTCACTAGACAAATAAATTGAAACGGAAGGAGCGATAGATAGTGACATAGCTTATTACTGAAATGAAAACACTATGGTGTCTTCTTTGGACATACTGAAAATAAAATAAATAGAAAGTGTGGCAGATGGAATAATCACAAAACTATGTGAATAAGATTGCTGAAACTGTCATTTTCCGATGAGATGAATAATGAATTAAGAGAAAGGAACGTTAATTAGCATTGACAAGTCAAAAGAATAAGTCGTCTTGATAGTTTATCTGGACACGGAAGTACTAAAATACCTTCTAAGAGAATTAGTGGTAAACAACTAAACATTCATTATTAAACACTTAATTATCTCAAGACTTGTAATATTCTAACCTTTGGCAGCAGCCTTAAGCCCATTTTGGTCTGCACAGCAAGAGTTGTACCTCTATATAACATGAGAGATTGAGTACCCTCTACATAGCAAGAATCAGCAATGGCAAGTGAGAAAGTGAAATTGCTTGGATACTGGGGAAGCCCTTTTGCTTTGAAGGTTCATTGGGCACTGAAACTGAAAGGGGTTGAATATGACTACCAAGAAGATCTCCCAAACAAAAGTCCTTTGCTCTTGCAGTACTGTTAAAGAATGACAAAAGTCCCATATCGGTGGTTAATGAGATGGGTGGACTCCTTATATGGCTTGGGCAATCCTCCTCCCTTTGAGCTAGCTTTTGGGGTGTGAGTTAGGCCTAAGACCTAATTTAACATGGTATCAGAGCAGGGCCTGTCTCACCTGATGTTGGGGCCCCCAAAATCAAAATTGCCCACGCACCAGATGCTAAGCACTGGGCGTGAGGTGGGGTGTTAAAGAATGACAAATGTCCCACATCGATGATTAATGAGATGAGTGAACTCCTTATATGGCTTGGGCAATCCTCCTCCCTTTGAGCTAGCTTTTGGGGTGTGAGTTAGGCCCAAGTCCTAATTTAACAAGTACAATCCAGTTCTTAAGAAGATTCCGGTTTTGGTTCATAATGGGAAACCTATTGCAGAATCACTAGTCATACTTGAATACATTGAAGAGACATGGAAGCACAATCCCCTCCTCCCTGAAGATCCTTATGAAAGAGCCAAGGCGCGTTTTTGGGCAAAATTTGTTGATGACAAGGTAATAATTAATGTGCAAATATGAAAGAATCCATTTCTCTACCTTGTTTATCATCTTGCAGCAAATCACTGGATCATTCATGCTCTTTCTTTCTTTACAGTGTGTGCCAGGAATATTTGGTACTTTCACCAAGGTCGGAGAGGAGCAGCAGAAGATAGCAAAAGAAGCTCGTGAGAACTTGAAAATTTTAGAGGGTGAACTAGGCAAGAAACACTTTTTTGGAGATACGAAAATTGGCTTCATGGATGTCGCTTCTGCTTGGATCATCTGCTGGGATCAGATTGTTGAGGAGATTGTGGATATCAAACTTATTGATGCTTAGGAAATGCCTTCACTTGTTTCATGGTTTCAGAATGTCCTCGAAGCTGCTCCCATTCTGAAAGAGTGTACACCACCCAAAGACAAATTGTTAGAGCATAACAAAGGGTTCCACAAGATGTTGATTGCTTCAGCATCACCTTGAAATTTAAAATAACTTCCCATGGAGGAAGATTTAACTAAATGTGATTATATGATATGTAATCTTTTTCGATGAGTTTGAATGACATGTAAGATTTAGCGGTTTTGCCAATCAAATACAATTGTGGGAAAATAAGGGCATAAGCATCTATGAACATGATATCATATAGTCATTTTCTGTAAAAATAAGAGAATCTTCAACTATTTAAATGTAAGGAACATTGCACCTTGATAAAGGACAAGTGCCTGACTGTCAATATGCCACACAACATTTGAGTTCCATTTAAGGATACAAGTTCCTTCAACTTTCTGCAAGTAAAAGCAAATTTCATTTTAGTTAAGGGGAGGTGGGGAAAAGAGCTGTGATTATTAAAGAAACCCAGCACTGGCACATTGATGATAAGCTACAAAGGATTAGAGACTTTGAGCCATAAGCCCATAATTTAATCGACCATCAATGAGGAAGCAACCCTCATCCATTAGTAACGCTATACATATTAAAGTGGACATTCAGCTTGCATCCATAAGTGATCGTAAACCTATTTGTTCAAAATCACCCACAGTACTACCACTCATATATTTGAATATGATGAATAAAACAGCCAGTTCGGCAAGAGAGATCAGGAAAAAGAAAACAAGTTTGATACACACGTGTAGAGATATTAAGAACCAGAATATTATTCCAGTCCAAGCCAGGTAGCTGATCCAGATCATCTCTATCATGACATGATTCCATATTAGTTTAGCAGGCATTACGAACATGTAGTGTTAAAAAAAATTAGGAGCTATTTTCTCTGGCCAATTTGTCAGCAAGCCTCAAATTGAAACAAATTATCATAATAGGAATACAATGTGCATGAAGTTCAGTAATGCAACATAAAATGTTAAAAAGACATGCTTTTACTGAAGCTTCATGATCTGTTGTAAATGATTAAACTCTAGTATTCTTCATATGGAAGGGAGAGACTCAACATAGCCATAAAAGAAGCTTGCTAGAGTGAATCACGATGAAAGTGTAAATGATAAGAGCACATCTTAAAGTTGAAAAAAGATTTTGCAGACAATACTTGTTGAATCAGATATATTCTGAAAAGTTGAGATGTCCATCAAAGCTTATATCTTACGGTGGACATAAAGCTCAGATGATGCACAGAGTAAATTAAGAGCGATATATTTGATAAAGCTGCATCTTAATCTTAAACCTGGACTATGCATAAGCACGAAAATCATCTATCATAATATAAGACTTTCAGAGGAAAATACTTTTTCAAACTTAAAAGGTCCTTGCTGGCAGACTGTTTGCGTTCTGTAAGATATTCAGATATCATTTATGGAATTTTATACGTGAATATCAAATGCCCAAATTTTCAAGTAGCATAAAAACAACAGTTAGAAGAATAAATCTACACTCTGGCTAGATAATAGAAAATGCAGAAGCCATAATCTTTTACCGAATTACTGATATTGCAACTTCCAAGTGCAAAGGGAATCATGAGAAAAGAGAGTAGATTAATCAAACAAAAACTTACCAGTAGCTGCAGGATGCAGTTCCAAGAAATTACATCCACTGTGCTCTTCATATTTTTAAGCCGCAGAATCAAGGTTAGCACCAAGTGACTAAAAACGGTTCTCTTACAAGGCAACATGCTCGGCATACTAACCTATCTTCTGCCCAGGTCTAAAAGTCAACTTTTAAAGCATAATTAAAGTTCCACTATGGGTTTTCAGTTCTCACAATGCAAAATGCCTGCATAGATGGCAGAGGTCTCATCTTCCATGTCAATTCCATCATTCTGCATTATTTCAAGGATGTACAGTGGACTTTCTTCTCTTTAGGTTTGCATTCTAAGCAATGACTTGTACACTTGCAAATTAGCAAGACCAAAATGTCTAAGAGTTGTAAGAAACTCCATAGCCTTCTCAAAATTTCTAGTTTCTTCAAAATATTCTGAAATTGCGACAGCAATACTTGGTGATGGCCTCCATTCATAATGTTTTAGAGCAGCAAGACCACTTTTCAAGGCATCAATAGCTTTATCCATTTGTTGACTTCTTATCCATCCCTCCACCAGTATCTCCCAGGTTTTAGAATTTGGACATCCACCTTTCTCCAATGTGCGATAATGTAATGATTCAGCTTTTTCCACTGATCCAACTCTCATGTATCCACCGAGAAGTATGTTGGAGACCCTAATGTCATATGTCCTACATTGCGACTCCCATTCCACAAAAATTTCCCGGCTTCTTTCATGTCACCAAGCTTGACCAAAGACGACAAAATACACATGTAATTGGCACAAGTTCTTCGGGATTTTACTGCTTTAGAAGCTTTCCAGACCCGATGTACTCCATCTTTGTTATTCAAAGAAGCATACTGCGTAATGAGAAAGAAGTAAGGATAGTGATTACTGTCGGATATTTTCTTTTCAGCAGTTTTTAGGGCCAAAATTGCCTTGTCCGTCTGTCCTGCTTTCTTATAAATATTTGCTAATGTAGATCAAGAGCTCCATCCCACTTCTACATTTTGGTCACTCAGAATCTCTTTGTATACCATCTCTGCTGAGTCAACTCCAGAGAGCTCCCCACATGCGTCCATCCAGAGATTATAGGAGAGGACATTTAAGGTCATTCTGTTTTGTTTCATTTGCAGAATTGACTGATGGTACTTTCTGGTACTGAGATGTGGCCTTATAAAGCTTCATCATCTCATTAAATGGATGAGGGCACAGAGCAAGTCCCAACTTGCTTATCTTTAGCATGAAAGCTTCAACCTTCTCAGTGGACCTTTCTTCAACATAACAACGAAGTAGAGGGAGTGAAGCAGCTTTCAGCAAAACAGTGCTTGTTAAACTCTCAAAATATCTTTCAGCTTCTATTCTACCGTGTTCTTTAACAGTTAATTCCTGTTTCCTGGCATAATCATAAGGTGACATCTGAGAACTATGACGAGTTTCCATCCAGTTAAGTATCTGCAAATAAATATAAAAAGAAAAGAAAGATATACATAATATCTCCGTTACATGCACAAACAGATCAAAAGGAGGAGATATTTCAGAAGAAAAGGTTTCATAGTCCTTGTGTAAAATACCACCACTCTCTTTTTTCTCCTCATACTCCAAAACAAAAGTTGAGCAAGTTAATCCTTAGTTAACCTATCATTAATTACTATTATAAAGCAGACACAATTAACGGATAATGCCATATCATCACCAGATTGCCTCTATCAAGTATATAAGCTGAAATTAGCAGTATATAAATGTACAAGCAATTCAAAGTTTTAAGGAAACAAATAAATTACAGTTTTCTTTTTTGGTATGCTCTTTGGAGAAACTCATGTCTTTTTGTAAGATTCTCCACTTTATGTCACTCCCGGTATTCAAGATCCCCATCACATCAGTAATAATTTACTTTCATAAGAAGAAGAAAAGTAGTAGTATATACCACAAAAATCAAGCACCCAAATTTACAACAAAACAAAAGATATTCCTACCAGCATCTCAAAAAGGGAACTATTTACTCATTCTATTGTCTCAAATAATCTTATTACAGCATATAATCAAGCACCCAAAAGGAGGAGGTCCTATATATTTTTTCATAATAAACTGTTATTAGCATTCAAAATTAAAAAAAATCAAGGAAATTATTACTATTGTACTAATACTATAGACAAAAACCATATCTTTTTTTTGGTTTTTCCATCCGGTGTCCTCTACCTGCATTGGAGCCAGACTAATCCGGATTCTCGCTAGGTAGGGCACATTTGGGGTAGCGCTACGTGCTAAGTATTTTTCCATACCTAGGGTCCAAAAACGATACTTCTAGTTAAGGGAGAAGCAGTCCTTCCACTGCATCACTTCCGCTGTGGTGACAAAAAACATATTAATCAAGTAATCACAGGCCCACAAAAAAAAATCTTAATTATTTTCTTCTAACAAACTAGACACTTTTACTAGCATTAGAAAAGCTAAAGGAAACTAACAGTATCATGTTGACATATTAAACTTAAGTAACCCTACTAAATCACATAATCAAGCACCCAAAGATACATAATTCTTCAACTTTGTTCAATTATCAAAAAACTGAAGAGTAAATACAAGACCTCCAAAGCAGGTCCAGATCGACGTCGTTTCATGAGCTGCCGTATAATCACCCTAAGCTCGTTTAGACAAACTCTACGGCCTTCATCCACCCAATTCTCAAGCACACTCCTTGTCGGGTTAACACCCGATGAAACCACCTTCAAAATTCGTTTTTTCAAATCACCCCCACCGGAGTAACTGCCGTTAATCAGCGTCGCTTTGTTTGTAGAGTATGATTGTGACAGCGCAAATCTCCATGTCCACGAGCATCCAAAACATGTACAATGATTTCCATGAGAGTGTAGAAATTACAGAATTGGAATAAAGAGAGAAAAGGGTGTTAATTACCTGTGAAATCTTGAAAGATTGAACCCAACTGGTACCTTGAATTGCATTTTCGGAGATTTCTTACTTACACTTCTGAGAGTGTGTGTTCTTGTTGCTTTTGGTGTCTTGTTTGAGTTTTGGAGAATCATATGTTTTTGACGGTACAGTTTAGTCCCTAATGTATGAAATTTTGTCCTATTTAAACCCCTAAAGATATAATTAAAGTAAATAAAAGCATTTTTTTAAAAACAAACATTTAACTTTTAAATAGTTTTGTTACATAATTCAATATCATCTCAAAACAGGCAAAGGATATCATCATTTATAATCAGAAAGAATATTTTAATAAAACGAATGTTTGATTGAGATAAATTGTTCTTCTAATACAATATCAAGTGTATTTTGCAATTTAATTATTTTTATTTTAATCATCATTTTCAAATGAAATAGTAAGCGCGATCCAAATCAACAATCAACCTACCTTAAGCTTAGGTACACCTTGACTTCAAAATGTTGAGCATTGTTTTACAAACGACTACCTATATCTTGAAAACGGAATACAATTGCGCGTTCATCATGATAACATGATATTATCCCTGAATTTGTATTTTACTTTCCTCTTACTATATAAAAGTATATTTTTTTTTGCCTTCCATACATAGGTCGATTCACGATTGTTTGTATTCCCATCCTTACAAAAACATCATACTTATTTACTAATGCTGAAATTTCACACGTTTTCCTACATGCACATTTATGTGTGCATAGCACATTTTTGACATACCATGTGGCCAAAATGGATGAGCAACTTTTATAACTTTAGGGCATATACGAACGAAGGATAATATTAAACCTTTTTCAATAAATGCAATTAATTAATTATTGCACAATTACAGAGAAAAGCGGAAAAAGAAAATTATATTTTTCAGTCCCCAAAAAACATGTTTAAGAGTACAACTGGAACTATGCAAAATTTCAGAGACTTATCAGTATGTACTTGTGGTGAACTTATCAGAAAAATAACTTATTGTAAATTATTTCAATTGACTTTTAACAGTATGTACTTGTGGTGAACTTCTCAAGTATTCATGGGAACATTCACATGCATCAAAGATAGCACAAAATTTCCAGTTATAGTCTTCTTATATTAGTTATCAAAAAAGTTTAAAGAAAGCTGAGTAAGCAAATACTACTAATGTATCAGAGTCAGAGTCATGTCATGTCTTCAAAGACAATAAAGAAGAAAACTTACAAATTTACTTCTCCATCCATGTAATCTCCATTAATAACTTCCTCATGTGCAAATTCTTCCATTATATCACGCTGCCATTCATTCAATGCTCTACAAAAAGAAGAAGAAGGAAAAAGAGCATCTGTGAAATTTTGTTCATGCAGCAAACTCTAGTGGAAGTTCATGAGCAACATAAAAATAGAAAAATAAATGAAAAATGTTTGGACAGAAGAATTTCATCTGATAAGCTACTCCCTTCATCCGTAATACTTTGTTTCCTTGTTAATTTATCCCAAGAATGATCTCTTTCTTCAAGTTGAAAACTATTTCTAACTCAAACTATAATACGAGGACATATTTTCAAATAACTACTTCACTTTCCACACTTCAAACATATATTTAAGTACTTCCCTAACACACTAAGTAGGCATTTGGACATGTGATTTCACCCCGTGATTTGAAATAATGAGATGAAATCAGCGTTGGACATGTGATTTCATCCAAATTCTCCAAAAAGCTTGATTTGGGAATTTGTTTTCATAAACCTCTCATTTATGCTTGTCTGAAAACATCTGGTCCGCTTTATTTGTCCTTTTTTTAGTCCGTTTAAAAAAGAATGTCTTTTTCTTTTTTCTAACAACTTCTAATTCTAGCTTTCCACATTACATGTTTAAGACCATAAGACAATAGTATTTTGATACATTCTACCTAAACTAGACAAACAAATTGAAATGGAAGGAGTGATAGATAGTGACATATCTTATTAGTGAAATGAAAACACTATTGTGTTTTCTTTGGACATACTGAAAATAAAATAAATAGAACGTGCGGCAGATGGAATAATCACAAAACTATGTGAGATTTGCAGAAACTGTCATTTTCCGATGATATGAATAATGAATTAAGAGAAAGGAACGTTAACTAGCATTGAAAAGTCAAAAGAATAAGTCGTCTTGATAGTTTATCTTGACACGGAAGTACTAAAATACCTTCTAAGAGAATTAGTGGTAAACAACTAAACATTCATTATTAACACTTAATTATCTCAAGACTTGTAATATTCTAACATTTGGCAGCAGCCTTAAGCCCATTTTGGCCTACACAGAAAGAACTGTACCTCTATATAACATGAGAGATTGAGTACCCTCTACATAGCAAGAATCAGCAATGACAGGAGAGAAAGTGAAATTGCTTGGAAACTGGGCAAGCCCTTCTGCTCTGAGGATTCATTGGGCATTGAAACTGAAAGGGATTGAATATGACTACCAAGAAGAAGATCTCCCAAACAAAAGTCCTTTGCTCTTGCAGTACAATCCAGTTCATAAGAAGATTCCAGTTTTGGTTCATAATGGGAAACCTATTGCAGAATCACTAGTCATACTTGAATACATTGAAGAGACATGGAAGCACAATCCCCTCCTCCCTGAAGATCCTTACGAAAGAGCCAAGGTCCGTTTTTGGGCAAAATTTGTTGATGACAAGGTAATAACCAATGTTCATATATGAAAGAATCCATTCCTGTTACTTGTTTATCATCTTGCAGCAAATCACTGGATCATTCACTCTTTCTTTCTTTACAGTGTGTGCCAGGAATATTTGGTACTTTCGTCAAGGTCGGAGAGGAGCAGCAGAAGATAGCAAAAGAAGCTCGTGAGAACTTGAAAATTTTAGAGGGTGAACTAGGCAAGAAACACTTTTTTGGAGATACGAAAATTGGCTTCATGGATGTCGCATCTGCTTGGATCATCTGCTGGGCTCAGATTGTTGAGGAGGTTGTGGATATCAAACTTATTGATGCTGAGGAAATGCCTTCACTTGTTTCATGGTTTCAGAATGTCCTCGAAGCTGCTCCCATTCTGAAAGAGTGTACACCGCCCAAAGACAAATTGTTAGAGCATAACAAAGGATTTCACAAGATGTTGGTTGCTTCAGCATCATCTTGAAATCTAAAATCTGTTCCCATGTAGGAAGATTTTACTAAATATGATTATATGACATGTAATCTTTTTGATGAGTTTGATGACACGTAAGATTTTGCGGTTTTGCCTATCAAATACAATTGTGGGGAAATAAGGGCATAAGCATCTATGATCATGATATCATATAAGTCATTTTCTGTAAAATTAGAGAAACTTCAACTATTTAAATTTAAGGAACATTGCACCTTGATAAAGGACAAGTGCCTGACTGTCAATATGCCATGCAACATTTGAGTTACTTTTTAAGGATACGAGTTCCTTCAACTTTCTGCAAGTAGAGAATCTCATTTTAGTTTAAGGGGAGGAGGGAAAAGGGCTGTGAATGTTAAAAGAAACCCAGCATTGGCACATTAATGTAAGCTGCAAAGGACCAGAGACTTTGAACCACAATATAATCGACCATTCATGAGGAAGCAACCCTCATCCATTAGTAAGGCTATACAGATTAAAATAGACATTCAGCTTGCATCCATAAGTGATCTTACACCTATTTGTTCAAAATCACCCTTAGTACTACCAATCATCTCTATAAAGAACCAAGTAACTCATCCATATCATCTCTATCATGACACGATTCCATATTAGTTTGGTAGGAATCAAGAACATACAGTGTCACAAAAAATTTGGGAGCTATTTTCTTTGGACAATTCGCCAAAAAAGCCTCAAATTGAAAGAAATATCATAATAGAACTACGATGTGCATGAAAGTTCAGTAATGCATCAGAAAATGTAAAAAAGACATGCTTTTACTGAAGCTTCATCATCCTGTTGTAAATAATAAAACTCTATTATTCTTCATATGGAAGGGAGAGACTGAACAGAGACACTAAAGAAGCTTGCTAGGGTGAATCAAGCTAAAAGTGTAAATAATAAGAATACATCTCAAGGTTGAATTTTTTTTTTGGCAGACGATACTTGTTGAATCAGATATATTCAAAAAAGTTGAGATGTCCACCAATGCTTATATCTTACAGTGGACATAGAGGCTCAGATGGTGCACAGAGTAGTTTAAGAGCAGTATATTTGATAAAGCTGCATCTTCATCTTAAACCTGGACTATGCATAAGCAGGAAAATCATCTATCATAATAAAGACTTTGGTCCTGGCTGGCAGACTGTTTGCCTTTGGTAAGATATTCAGATATCTTTTTTGGAATTTCATACGTGAATGTCAAATGCCGAAAGTCTCAAGTATCATGAAAACCAGTTAGTAGAATAACTCTACACTCTGGCTAGATAATAGAAAATGCAAAAGCCATAATCTTACACCGAGTTACTGATATTGCAACTTCCAAGTGCAAAGGGAATCATGAGAAAAGAGAGTAGATTAATCAAACAAAAACTTACTAGTCGCTGCAGGATGCAGTCCCAAGAAATCACATCCACTGTGCTCTTCATATTTCAAGCCGCAGACTCAGAGTTAGCACCAAGTGACAAAAAATTGTTCAACATGCTCGACATTCTAACCTATCTTCTGCCCATGTAAAGCACAATTAAAGTACCACTATGGATTTTCAGTTCTCAACAATGCAAAACGCCTGAATAGATGGCAGAGGTCTCATCATCCATGTCAATTCCATCATTCTGCATCATTTCAAGGATATACAGTGGACTTTCTTCTCTTGAGATTTGCATTCTAAGCAATGACTTGTACACTTGCAAATTAGCAGGACCAAAATGTCTAAGAGTTGTAAGAAACTCCATAGCCTTCTCAAAATTTCTAGTTTCTTCGAAATATTCTGAAATTGCGACAACAATACTTGGTGATGGCCTCCATTCATAATGTTTTAGAGCAGCAAGACCACTTTTCAAGGCATCGATAGCTTTATCCATTTGTTGACTTCTTATCCATCCCTCCACCAATATCTCCCAGGTTTTAGAATTTGGACATCCACCTTTCTCCAACGTGCGATAATGTAACGATTCAGCTTTTTCGACTGATCCATTTCTCATGTATCCACCGAGAAGTATGTTGGAGACTCTAATGTCATATGTCCTGCATTGAGATTCCCATTCCACAAAAGTTCTCTCGGCCTCTCTCATGTCACCAAGCTTGACCAAAGACGACAAGATACACATGTAGTTGGCACAAGTTATTGGGGAGTTTACTGCTTTAGAAGCTTCCCAGACCCGATGTACTCCATCTTTGTTCTTCAAAGAAGCATACTGCGTAATGAGAAAGAAGTAAGGATAGTGATTACTGTTGGATATTTTCTTTTCAGCAGTTTTTAGGGCCAAAACTGCCTTGTCCGTCTGTCCTGCTTTCTTATAAATATTTGCTAATGTAGCTAAAGAGCTCCATCCCACTTCTACATTTTGGTTACTCAGCATCTCTTTGTATACCATCTCTGCTGATTCAACCCCAGAGAGCTCCCCACATGCGTCCATCCAGAGATTATAGGAGAGGACGTTAAAAGTTATTCGGTTTTGTTTCATTTGCAGGATGACTGATGGTACTTTCTGGTACTGAGATGTGGCCTTATAAAGCTTCATCATCTCATTAAACGGATGAGGGCTCAGAGCAAGTCCCAACTTGCTTATCTTTAGCATGAAAGCTTCAGCCTTCTCAGTGGACCTTTCTTCAACATAACAACGAAGAAGAGGGAGTGAAGCAGCTTTCAGCGAAACAGTGCTTGTTAAACTCTCAAAATATCTTTCAGCTTCTATTCTACCGTGTTCTTTAACAGTTAATTCCTGTTTCCTGGCATAATCATAAGGTGACATCTGAGAACTATGACGAGTTTCCATCCAGTTAAGTATCTGCAAATAAATATAAAAAGAAAAGAAAGATATACATAATATCTCCGTTACATGCACAAACAGATCAAAAGGAGGAGATATTTCAGAAGAAAAGGTTTCATAGTCCTTGTGTAAAATACCACCACTCTCTTTTTTCTCCTCATACTCCAAAACAAAAGTTGAGCAAGTCAATCCTTACTTTACCAATTTCTCAATTATTATAAAGCTTACGGAATTAACGGATAATATCAAATTATCGCCAGTACGCATCTATCAAGTATATAAGCTGATATATTAGCATTACATAAATGTACAAGCAGTTCAAAATTTTAAGGAAACAAGTAGATTACAGATTAGTGGATCGGTTTCTTTTTTGGTATGCTCTTTCGAGAAACTCAGGTATTTTTGTAAGATTTTCCACTTTATGTCACACCTGGTATTCAGGGTTCCAACCACATCAATAATAATTTACCTTCATAAGAAGAACAAAAGTAGTAGTATAAACCACAAAACAAAAATCAAGCTCCCAACTTTTGTCCCTCAAATTTACAACAGAACAAAAGATATTCCTATCAGCATCTCAAAAAGGAAACTATTGATTCATTCTATCGTCTCAAATAACCTTATTACAGCATATAATCAAGCACCCAGAAGAAGAAGTTCCTAATATTTTTTCAAAAAAAAAAAGATATTTCTATGAGCATTCAAAATAAAAAAAAATCAAGGAAATTATTACTATTGTGCTAATACTATAGAAAAAACCCTTCTTTTTTTTTTATTTCCCTTCCGGTGTCCGATCATTGGAGCCCGACTAATCTGAATTTTCACCAGTAGGGCCCATTCGGGGTAACACTCTTTACCAAGGATTTTTCCATACCAGGGTCCGAAACTGAGACCTCTGGTTAAGGAGGAGGAGCAGCTCCATCCACTGCACCACATCCATTGTGTGACAAAGCCAGATTAATCAAGTAATCACACGCACCACAAAAGAAAATTCTTAATTTTTTTCTTCTAACGAAAATACGCTTTTACCAGCATTAGAAAAGCTCAAGGAAATTACAGTATCATGTTGACATTTTAAAACTTAAGGAACCATACTAAATCACATAATCAAGCACTCAAAGATACAAAATTCAACAAATTCAATTTGCTTAATTAAAAAAAAAAACTGATGGGCAAATACAAACCTCCAAAGCAGGTCCAAATCGACGTCGTTTCATGAGCTGCCGTATAATCACCCTAAGCTCGTTTAGACAAACTCTACGGCCTTCATCCACCCAATTCTCAAGCACACTCCTCGTCGGGTTAACACCCGATGAAACGACCTTCAAAATTCGTTTTTTTAAATCACCCCCACCGGAGTAACTGCCGTTAATCAGCGTCGCTTTGTTTGTAGAGTATGATTGTGACAGCACAAATCTCCATGTCCAAGAGCTTCCAAAAGAATGTACAATGATTTCCATGAGAGTGTACAAACTACAGAAATGGAATTAAGAGAGAAAAGGGTGTTAATTACCTGTGAAATCTTGAGAGATTGAACCCAGCTGCTGCCTTGAATTGCATTTTCAGAGATTTCTTACTTACACTTCTGAGAGTGTTCTTGTTGCTTTTGGTGTCTTGTTTGGGTTTTGGGGAAATCATATGTTTTTGAAGGCACAGTTTAAGTCCCTAATGTATGAAATTTTGTCCAATTTCAATACCGAAGATATAATTAAAGTAAATAAAAACGTATTTAAAAAAAAATATTTTTAACTTTTAGATAATTTTGTTACACAATTCAATATAATATCGGGAAGCTTGATGATGATTAGGATTTATTATTAAATGTGATATCATTGGGCCACTTTCACCGAATTTGAGTTGCTTCGAGCCGTCTCAAGTGTACATCACTCGGAGATATATACATTCAATCATCATTTATAATCGCGATATTATTAGCTTTGCATGGTTATTTGAGCTGGAACTTTTTTTTTCTTTTTCATGAGAGTTTCTATCTCTTTGCTTTCTTAATAGCTCAAATTCACAAATGATTATTTCTCAAAGTTGAAAAGAAACTTTGATTTTTAAAGTAAAATTTAAGGTATAAATAATTTTCACCCGTTTTGAATAGTCAAATCTAAAGTTCTTTTAGTAAAGAGGGACAAGTATGATCCAATTTTTAGATGGTAAAGACAATTTTGATACCAAAATATAATAGAAAGACAAGTGCTCCATTCGCAATAATTTAAAGATACTTTTGACCCATTTCCATAGCTAGAGATATGCACACTTCATATATATTAGGGATCAATTGATTCCAATGAGTATCATATTTATGTGTGCATAGCACATGGATCTTTTATGTCTAGGAGGAAAAGGTGGATATTAAGATCAATTGTTTGACATATCATGTGGATAAAACGAATAGAGTTAACGATAGGATAAATTTGAGCAACTTTTATAACATAAGGACATTATATGAATCCATAGTATAACGGAGGATAATATTAAACTTTTCCCCATAAATGACTCTTTTCCCTATTTATAGAGAATATATAAGGTGCTAAGCTCCAAACGCAAATGCTATTAAGTAATTATTGCTCACAATTAAAGATGGAAACCAGAAAAAGAAAATTATATTTCTTCGAACAAACAAAGGGAATAGGATCCCATGAACTTTTCCCTCTCCACAGTTCCCAAAAAATACATATAGAACATGTTTAGACTACAACTGGAACTATGCAAAATTTCAAGAGACTTGTGAGAATTCTCTACAATTATTGTATGTAGAAATACAGGAACACTTCTAACCATATACTGAAACTCAACTTTCTTATAAAAAGGCCTTGGATAAAATAGGCACTTCCTTTTTTATTTTGAGAACTATATAGGCATGTTAAATGCTAGTAGTATATAATCTAAACTCGATGCAAAAAGTGAACAGTAGAAAATGGTTCTACCATGTGTATGTGATATAGCTACCAGGACGGTAGACGTTTGGGAGTTTCACTCCATTGTAGGAAGTTAGTTCTCTCCAGATCAGTTTGAGGCCGGAGACTAGCAAACTCTGTGCAGGTATGATGTTGAAAGCAGCTGGATCAGGAATTCTTGTAACTGCCGAGGACAGCTGACGCCTCCACAATCACAGCGTTTTGATTAACAACAGAAGGATCACTATTAAGAGTGAGAATTCAACCACAAACTTTGGGTTTGATACGCGTTCAAGCAACTGCTGCCACCTGTAAGTTCAACCAGTAGAGAGCTGCTGGTAAAGCCTGTTAACCATTTCCAGAATGTTCACCACATTCAGAATGGTGACTATATAAATAGAGACGGTCAAAGCGAGAAAACACTAAAGCATTATGCCAGCTAGATGATATTGTGCATCCAATCTCCAGTAAATAAAGATGTAGGTTGTGTAAATTGTATATCGATTGTTTACCATGGCTTCAGTTCTCATACAGAAACAGTATAAACATTCATGATAAGAGAGCATACGTGGAGATTTCTTGAACTTTGAGAACACCCTCACCCCCACCCCCAACCAACCCCTCAGAAAGAAACAAGGAAAAACTATCTCGTGTTCCAGTGACTAATGAAGAGCTTGAAAGAACAAATATCAAATTTGTATAAAACTCTGACAAGCAGCAAAGTTCTAATACTCTCTTTCCACCAATAATAAACACAAAAACATTTTAATATAATGCCAAAAGAAAAAGGGTCACATGAAAACAAGAAAGGGATGAGGCATTCTACCCGAGTTCAGGAAGGACATGATTTACGAAACCTACCACAATAGAATCCAAAAAAGAAAAATAAGTGGAAGTGATGCAACAAATTTAATGGACAGCCGAAAACAGATAAAAACACAGCGCTTTCAGGCTGTATACAAGATTTTGCTAACCAACTACTGGGTCTGGCCTACCTGGAAAAGGATTACATCAACCCTGATCACAAAAATCTTGCCAAAAATTAGAATACACCTCCAAATAAATGGTGAAACCAACTGATATAGTTAGTGAAGTTCAATGAGTAGCTGAAATCGCTAAGCCAGCATAATTTTGATCACGTATTTACGGTATAACATAATAACTGGAGAGAAGGCTAACCCCATTATCTCCGGTCTTCTTCTTTTTTTTTGGCTAGAAAAATAACTTATTGTAAATTATTTCAATTGACTTTTAACAGTATGTACTTGTGGTGAACTTCTCAAGTATTCATGGGAACATTCACATGCATCAAAGATAGCACAAAATTTCCAGTTATAGTCTTCTTAAATTAGTTATCAAAAAAGTTTAAAGAAAGCTGAGTAAGCAAATACTACTGATGGATCAGAGTCATGTCATGCCTTCAAAGACAATAAAGAAGAAAACTTACAAATTTACTTCTCTATCCAGGTAATCTCCATTAATAACTTCCTCCTGTGCAAATTCTTCCATTATAGCACGCTGCCGTTCATTCAATGCTCTACAAAAAGAAGAAGAAGAAAAAAGAGCATCTGTGAAATTTTGTTCATGCAGCAAACTCTAGTGGAAGTTCATGAGCAACATAGTAATAGAAAAATAAATGAAAAATGTTTGGTCAGAAGAATTTCATCTGATAAGCTACTCCCTTCATCCGAAATACTTGATCTACTTTGTTTCCTTGTTAATTAATCCCAAGAATGATCTCTTTCTTCAAGTTGAAAACTATTTCTAACTCAAACTATAATACGAGGACATATTTTCAACTAACTACTTCACTTTCCAAACTTCAAACATATATTTAAGTACTTCCCTAACACACTAGCATTTGGACACGTGATTTCATCCCATGATTTGAAATAATGAGATGAAATAAGCGTTTGGACATGCGATTTCATCCAAATTCTCCAGAAAGCTTGATTTGGGAATTTCATATCATGATTTCACATTTTTCAAATACAAAAATTGACCCACAAGTTTATCTTTGTAAAAAAAACACAATTTTATATCTAGCAATCATTTATTGCATATATAAACAAAATTATAGTTTATATCATTTCCATCACACGTCTCTTTAGTAAATATTATTTGTTTACACAAAACTATTTCATTTCTGTCACATATCTCTTTAGTATTTCTTTACAAAAATGTTATTTTTGTTGGTAAGCAAGTATTAGGTTGTACACTATCACAATGTTATATTAAAGAGTCAGTACACTACAACTCATGCTCAATTTTACATTTTTATTGAACTAAAGTTCAATCAAAAAATGTTGTATTTTTTTAGAAAAACTGTCTTAGTGTATTATACTTTTGTTATGAATTTTTGCTAATTTGGTAAGATTGTATAAAAATTGGGGTAATTTTGATAGTTTTCACAACTTATGGAATTTTTATGTTTATGGGTAAAAAATACAACTGAAAAATCCAAATTGCATGTCCAAACAAAACTTCAACTTCATCTCATTTCATGACTACATCTTACATGGCCAAACGGGCCCAAGTCTAATAATCAATAAAACATTTTACCAATTTTTTTTTGCGTGACAGAAATTCATCTTAGGCAACCCATTGGACCAACTACAAAACCATTTTAAGTAGACAACTAATGCCCAACCCCATAATGAGGATTTATATGCCTTAATACACATCTATCAATACCTCAATATTACCAACACCTAGTAACTACTGATACCAGATTGGTTCAAACCCAAATAACAATATTTCCGAAAAAGTAAAATATATCAATAAATGTAACAGTAACACAACAAAAGGAAAGAGCAAGTGATTATAAACCTATAGATGCATTCAATGTATAATTTGACTCCCCAGATATTTTCATACCTAACAAATAGGTATTGCTTGTTTATAGTTCATTTGGTGATACAAGATTTCTTATCAGCTCAGATCAGGAAAGCTTGATTTCAGATTTTTTCAGCAGATCACTGAAGGATTGAGTCAACGCACTGGTTATGAGAATGAATCTATCTTCCTTTCATTTTGACACATTACTAACCTGTTATAAACTAAACACCAATTTCTTTAATGCTCACATGAGTCATTCCTACTATCCCCAATCCCTAAACATCTGCAGAATATGAATAAAGATAAGCAGTTCACACTTCACAAAGGAATCTCTCAGAGATATTAATGGTGCAATTACCTGGGGAATGTTCATGATCCCAAACAAAATATCTATTTACTTGTATGAACACATGCCCTAGCAATGATTTAAAAGGTTGGACGAGTTCACACAAATTATACTTGTACATCAGATCGATGATCCTTTTTGAAGTCACTTATGGACTACCAAAGTAAGCAATAGTCCTTATGGAGTTAGTCTCTGGAAATCCATAAGGAACTTGTGGCCCAAATTGCTAACAAAAACCATGTTCAGTATTGGTAATGGAAGGAAAGTTGATCTATGGAATGATAAATGGATTGAACAAGCCCCCCTAAAGCAACTCTATCCAGACCTATACTCTATCAATCAACAACAAAACTCAACAATTGAAATGGTTTGGGGTGAACAGGAGTGGAATTTGAGTTTCAGAAGAGCTTTAAATGATTGGGAAATTGACAGACTAGCAAGCTTTTTCGGAACTTTAGAACAGTTCAAAGGTACATCAACTGACGCAGATTGCTTAATATGGTTAAGGAATAAGGATAACAAATTTACAGTGAAAGCAGCATACAGAGTACTCACAATCTCAAACAATCAGAGTGGGACCTGGCCTTGGAAGATGGTCTGGAGGGTTAAGATCCCTCACAAAGTTGCATGCTTCTCTTGGCTGCTAGCCAGAGAAGTTGTACTCACACAAGATACACTCATGAGGAGAGGTTTCAATCTTTGCTCAAGGTGTTTTCTCTGTGGTAAGGAAGCAGAGACAATCTCTCATCTCTTTCTTCACTGCAGCTGGACTGACCAGTTGTGGAAGATTTTCATTAACTTGAGGGGCATTAGCTGGACTATGCCGGGAAGAGTATCTGATGTATTGAAATGCTGGAACAGTGATACCAATCCCTCCAATCAGAAAGAGAGATGTAAAATTGTCTCAGCTTGCATTTGGTGGACTGTGTGGGGAGAAAGAAACAATGTTTCTTTTGAAGACAAAGCCATTCGTATACAGAAACTAAAGTTGAAATGTTTAGGGCTTTTCTTTTTTTGGTGTAAACATAGCTTAATGGAGGAGTTAGAATCAGTTTATGATGTACTTGATTCCTTACAAGAAGACTAAGGACTAGGAGCTTATTTTATTTTATTTTTGCTCATCTGGATGTAATATGGGGGACTACACACTCTTTGTGTAGGTTGTCATTAATACACAAAAATGTTACCTGTTCAAAAAGAAAAACATTTTCTTCCTGTTCTCATTTCCCATGAGGATGCAAGAGTGGCTAATTTTGGTGCTTGACTTAATATAAATCAGTTCAGGTAGCATCCTTGAGTTTATTAGCTTAAAACCCCATTAAAGACATTTGGTATTTCCTCTAAGCAATGCAATAGTTAATATTGTCAATTTGCCTGATTTTCTAATGAGTTCAGTGAACTGTAATAATTGATTTAGGATAAAAATCATCTGGAAAGGTGAAAGAGAAACATACGTTGGAAAGTCAATACGGAACCGCACATATTGATCTCCATGGTTCACCAGAAATCCACTCTTTGGCAAACCTAAGTATGACAGACAACAAGTCTGATTGCTCAGAAGGAAGTATATTAAACAGATTAGAATTCACTGTAACTAAAGCTATGATACCTTTGCCTCGTAGTACCACAAGTTGTCCAGGCTGAACCCCCTTGGGTACCTAAAAAGACCAGAAATAGAAAATAGCAGCAAGCTTTGGTAAAAAAGGGAGTTCAATGGTTCTAGCTGCTGATTTTTCAGGCAACATATGAAACAGTAAAGCAACTTCCACAACTGAAAAAAGGCCTGACAGAAGAGATGGAAATATCTTTTTATTGAATTGTCGCAATTGATGTTCAATCCCAAAGCCAAGTCCAAGCTTGTTTACAAGCACTGAAGTAGCTTCACTAACAATCATTCATCTCATCTTCCCTCTTTAGTTTGGATTAGAAAACAATTTGTTTTTGTTCAACGAGAATTGGTTTCAATAACTTTTTTTTGAAAAAATATAAGTTTTTGTTTATTTTCAGAAAACTATGGATGGAATGAAATGGCTCTCTGTTTTAGGAGAATTGGTGTTAGGTTTGTCTTTTGCTAAAACATCACTACCTCTTTTTGTAAGGAAAAATTTCCATCCATGGATTTGTAGAACAGCACTCTCTTGTTGAGAGTCTAACCCAAGACCCGAAAACTCTTTTTCAAGTTTCCAAATGGGGTAAAATTAATATATTAAAATTGTTAGGATCTTGTAGATATGGTTAGGATCTTGTAAATATGGTATACATCTGTTAGGATCAATTAAATTGACTTTCTTCTTATAGTTATGATGTAATCAGAGCATGTAGACTTTACTGTTTAAACCCTGTAAACCCCAAGAGTTTGAGCAAATAATAAAGCAGGCCACAACCTTGGGTGCAAACAACCAAAATCACTGCCATTCAGTCAAAAGATGATTGAAAAATCAACAATCAAAATGGAAAAAAAAATTGAACACACATCCAATATCAAGGTGACACATAATTCACTATACTAATTGAAATTCAAATTTATTATCACGACATGATAATAAAATAAATAAAAAATGTTGAAAGATAGATAAACCCAGTATAAAATGCCATACCTGTATCTTTGTCTTTCCAGATAGAGTTGGTACCTCAACTTTACCACCAAGGATAGCCTATTAAAATCAATAAGGACCACTAAATTTTAAAATTCTACTTTAAGCCACAAAAGCATATGTAAAGAAAACAGAATATAAGAGCTTTAAGCATTTATTTCAAGTCTTATGCATTTAGTCTTCTGTGATGTTTACTTCTTTTGGTATTTTGCAAACCTATAACCTACAGTTTAAGGATTGGAGTTTATTCAATCAGGTTTCTAATATCTTTTTGTAGTACACATGCTGTCATGGAGCCCCCGCTACACTGCGTGTATATTGTTTATGAGAAAGGTAGAAGGCAAGGTACATATTACATATTTTGCCATGAAAGTGCCCCAGTATGTTACATATAACATCTTTTGTCTGCCAAATACTCGTTTTACTAACCGGTTAACTTTTCTTTAATCAGTTAGTTGGTCTGTGCAAGCCATATGAAAAGTGTGTAAACTATCATAGTTTAGATAAATGAACCTTAAAATAAATACTATGCATGATAGTGGCTTGGACAGCGAGAGATCCCTCCAGCTGCTTATTGTTCTAGTTTCTGAGTAATTTCCTGTCTAATATGCTCAACTTCTACTTCTGCAGTAAACGACTCTGTTTTTATCTTCTTTTTACTTTTTACTTTTACCATTCAATGAACAGCCAACTTATAAATATAGCCCGATAAACTAAGGGATGAATACTGACAAGAAAAAAAAAAGTGTGTGTGTGTGGGGGGGGGGGGGGGGGAGGGGGTAGGGGGGAAAAATAAAACCATCAGAAGACAACCACAAGATACTTTTATCATCCGCAATCCAACCCCCCCCCCCCTCCCCCCACTTCCCATGTACCAGCATTATCATCCACCCACTCAGTATTATCTACAGCCAGTTATCTTGCTAATCAGTATCACTTAAAACTCAACAATCTCGGAGAGACTTTCTCTGGCAAGGACAGAAAACACAAAACTTTTAATTTGTTTAGGTGGGACATAGTGAACTTGGATAGAAAATTAGGGGGATGGGGGGTTAGGAGTGGAAGATCTGAAAGTCCAAAACATCACCTTACTGCAAAAATGGTTTTGGAGATTCGCTGCCTAAGAATACGCTCTATGGAGAACAGTTATCACTGCAAAATATAGGCTTCTCAATCATTTGACAACCTAGCAGACACAAAATCACAGCCCTAATGGAATTTGGAAAAGCATCAGAGTTCACTGAAACACATTTTACTCCAACTCTTCATTAAAGTGGGTAATGGCAGGAGTAAAGTTTGGGTGGATGTCTGGCATGGTCAAGCAATATTAAGGGAGAAATTTGCAATACTTTTCAGTGTAGCACAGAATCTGGATGCTACAATTTCAGAGTATTGGTCACACACGGCTGGAATTCAATATCAGGCGAAGCATAAATGATTGTAGATGTAGACAGCATTTCTTCAATGCTTCAGATGCTGAAAAGTGTATCCCTTTTAATCTCCTTAAGCGACTCTTGAGGAACTCATATTTCATTCTCAATTGATCATGGAAGTGCATTTGAAGAAACCTGGCACCTATAAAGGTGGAATGCTTCACATGGCTGGCTGTAGGCGCATGCCTCAATCACAAGAATCTCCCAAAAAAGGATATTTACAGTAGATTCCCTTTGTGTGAGAGCCAATTTGAGGACATTAATCACCTTTCCATTCACTGTTCACTCACTTCAGAAATCTGGTTCCCACAAAAGCTTTGGGGGTCAAGTGGGCAATGCCTAAGGTAACTACTATTTGCTGCAGTACTGGTACAGAAAAGGTCTCGGAAAGACTAAAATGCAAATATGGAATTCAGTTCCTTCAGCTATTTGGTGGTCCATATAGAACAAATCCCTATTCCTTTTTTGGTGTAATCTGGCTAGTGCAAATGACATGAAGCAATGATAGACTTATCGAGTTCATTACACAATCTGTAATGTATCTTTCCCTTTCCCTGTAAATATTTAAAGCACTTTCTTAATGCTGTCTTTTAAAATATCGCCTTTTAATGATAACGAAAAGAAACTAAACAACCTCTAATCATTGCCAACTAGAATGGGCTGAAATTTTGAAGTCATGATCTCAGTATGGTGATCAATGCTTGAATCTGGTAATGGGACTGTTGAAGAGAGAAAGATTGAGGAGAGCTTCAGAGTCGGTATTGATAATGGTACTATGATTTTTATTTTTTTATTTTCTGGATAATGGTACTAATGGTTTAACTAAGTTGATTAAGATGCACAGAGAAAAAAGGGAGAGAGTGTGTCAAGGATCTCCTCAGTTACATGAGTAGAATGAAGGGCACAACTATCCGTTTGAACTTATCAAGAAAAAAGAAGAACAACCCATATACCTTCCTACCAACAGCGAAGCAAATGTATATGGTAAAGCATATACTTTTATTAGCATGCCTAGAAGAAGGGAAAGAACGAAAGTTATTCTCACTTTTGTAAAGCTGATATGATAATCCACATAAAGGTCAGCTCCTTCTCTAGCAAATAGAGGATCTTTAGCAACCTGCGAAACAAAAAGCATGAAGTTTTCATGTAAACAAAGTTAAACCAGTCAACAAAAAGGACCCCAAAGACAAAAGGTTTTAAAGAAAAAAAGGGAAAATCTAAACTGAGAAAGGCACCAAATGTATGCCCATGTAGTCAATTATCAAAAAGATATTTCTTTGTCTTAACGTGACTATGTGTAATGGTGCGACAAAAACATAGGTCTTGGCCCGATCAATGTTGTTAAAGACCCACTTAAATGTGCTTAAGCCCTGAAGCTTAGTGCAGCACAGGCCAGACGCTTCGCCTGACCATCACCTCACTTCACTGGCGCTTTACAGCTTTAGTAGAGGCATCACGGGAGTCTCAACTCTCAACTATCAATGGAATCAGTTTTAAGGAGGGCAACATTAAATAGCAAATATAAATGGCAAAGCAATAGAGGACACTTTTGTATGAATATCTAGGTGAATTGGAATACGAAAACAGAAATTTAGTAAAAGAACACAAGTTACTAATGTAAACAAAAATTGGATCTGAATAATAAATTTACAATGTTTTTTGAACTAGAATAGCATGCTTTTATGCCATATGTCCCATATGTTATAGCTTCTCAATGATTAAGTCCACATAATTGAGGTTTGTATTTATATTCATTTTTCTTGTATGACATTTATTTATTCTTCTGTAGCGCTTTTCTTCGCTACAGCTCATGCTTTTGAACTTTGAATGCACTTTGCACTCAAAGCCCCAGCTGAAACTTGATACCACCTCTGCTTTTACCTTTGGTAACAATGACATGGAATCTACATAATATATAAAACTGCAGTTACCATGCATGATACTCAAAAACACCCGCTTTGCATGCCTGCCGGTACGCTTAAATCAGTCCATGTAATAGCTTTAGGAAATATATGGAAGGTATTGAGCCAAATCAGTCGTTCAAACAATGGTCCAAGCTCCAACATTAATGTGCTTGTTAGCTTTCATTTGAAGTCATATTCTTCAGTATGATGATCAATGATTATCCCTACTTGCTTTCAAATATTTCAATCAAGTTATTGAGGGGGCACATAAATTTCAGAAAGCTTCCATCACCTCACAATGCATTTTTGGAGAAACATAAGGAGCTGCTACTGAATCGAACAATTTCTTGTTCAAGCAGTTCTTGCTTGAGTTTAATACGCCAAGAGTTCATCGAATAAAGATAAAGGCTAAAGAGAGTAGAATAAAGTGAAGGTGAATACCACACTGATCAAGAGCTTGGTAAGTGTTCAAGACTTGCTGGTTAGATTGGATTTTAACAAATATCTCTGGGAGACTTTCTTTTTCTGATCGGAGTGAAGGGGCTTCCACTTGATTACTTGGGTAGAGTGAAATAGCTAGACTCTCTTATCAGCTTTCTTTTCGGATATATTTTTCCTTAGCACTCAAGAAGTAGACATTATTAATTGAATTGATGTGAAGTCTTTCCATTCCCGGTCCAATTACAACTAACAGAATGTACATTAGTTTATCACTATCAGATATCCGATGGTCCTCTACTCCATCAACTTTTTGTTTGTCAGAAAAATAACTAAAGGCGGTTTACTCACTGTGCATCTTAATTGCATAATAATACTTTTTCATAAGTAATTCAGCAAATTCTGTTGTAAGATTGAGGGGCTGGAAAAGCCAAAATACACAGTTTTCAAATACCTTAAGCTCCCATTCCCCTCTTAAGTTGTTTTCTGACCATCTACAAAAGGTAAATGCCTTTGAGTCTACCTTTATTTACCCTTCCCTAATACCATCTACTGAAAAAATATAGTTAAAGAGAAGGGTAAATAACCTAAAGCAACGCCAAACACGTTATTATGGATATATCATCTCACCTTTTTTTGAGAAAGGAACAAATATTATAAATCTTCAGAACCAAGGCTATGCTGGAAGCCATATTTACTAGTCCAAAAAACAAGCAATGTATATATCATCTCCCTTTATAAAATATAAGAGCCCACCCCCTTGAAAATGTCTTTTTGGCCTGTCACTGAACCCTTAGCAGATCCTGGTCATATCTAGCTTTGTAGGTGTTCACTTCATACCCATCACCCATGCATTAGGATATTCCAATTCCCTTGTCGAAAGAAAAACTCTAGTGGGCTTCTGCTATTAATCAGGGACATCAGATAATTTATCCATAAGCTAGAAATTTAATGGATTTCTGCTATATATATAATGCAAATATTATAAGGATTGACCATGCATAAAAATTCTTGAAGTCACAGACATGGTAGTAAATCCAAAACAATAACAAAAAATCACATTAGCTGACCCAATATAGAAGATACATTAGAGTAAGACTTGAATCAGATGAGGATCATGCACCTTTAGCTTTATAAATAAGCTGCCTGGCTGCACCCCTCGCCTGCCAGCATGACCAGCTTTTGGCACACGAATAGTATCACCAGAGTCAACACCTGATCCATCACGGACAGTAAGTTCATCACAATAATCCTATCTTATGCTCTTAGACCTAGCTACTAAAATGAAAATCAGAAAAAGTTTCATATAGAAATGTCTACTCGTCCAATGAACATAGGATCAATCAGGTATGCTGAAATTAGTCGTGATCAACAATATGAATCATCTACATCTGCTCAGCTCTTTTTATTACATTACAAACTAATTTTTAAGGCAAAATAACGGATTTTTTAGAAGTAGCTCCCTAAGTCCCGCATATGTAGTCATATTGACATAAAGTCTCTAACCACAGTAAAATGACTCTTGATTAACTAGACCTCATGTAAGTGTAACAACAACAACTAAGCATTAATCCAGCTAGTTGGTATTGCCTAAGTGGATCATCTCTTTCCATTGATTTTGTTCGTAGTTAGATTAGATCAACATGGATTCCAAGAGATTATAGGTTCTATTGAAACTTAACTTCATTATTTTAAATCTACCCCGTCTCCTTTTAGAACTTCCAATCATCATAGTTCGCATCTATAAACCGATGCATTTGGAGGTCCAACATAAAACATGGTTAAACCATCTCATATTACCTTCTCTCATTTTATTGCCTACATATATTATCCTAACCTTTGTCCAATGTGATCATTTCTAATCTTATATAACCATACAATCATCTCAACATCCACATTTTGGAGATATTTTTCTGTGGATATGCAGGCCTTACAAGTTCAACATTCACTCCTGCATAACATTTTTGGTCTCAACCATATTATAGAGTTTACCCTTCCACTTTGATAAGTATCTCCTTATCAAATAGCAAACCTGTCAAATTCTACTATTTAAACCATCTTTATTTATTTCTCAGTGGTAAAGCTTCATATTTGCCTTTAGCAAAACCCTCTTTCTAAATTGACTACACTAAATCTTCTCAGTTCAGGGTTGTACTCTATACTCTAAATTCAGGACTTTACCAGGCAACACAACCAGCACAAATCTGGTAAAGAAATCTGTTCTCCATAGTCAGGAAGTTTATCATACGATGAGGGTCAAATACGACAATATGATCAATCTTTTGTGGAAAAGCACCGAATCACCTTAATCTTCATTAAAATTGGTCATTTGTATATTTAATAGCAGAAATATGAGGCAAAACACCACATGCTATATCCTCAACATTCAAACTTAAGTGATATAGCCCTAACACTCCCCATTTTCAATATCATCATCTTATACCTCCCCCCATCCTCACCCCCACCTCCGGCACCCTTTTTTTCGTTGAAAAGTCTGGTTCATATGATTTCACTCAAAAAGAGGTGGTTCAAATTCAAGTGGTTGAGAAATTTCTTGACCTACAATAATCGACTAAACTTATCTTATATCTATCATACTAGGGCATGGGGATTTGTATCCATATAGTTACCCCACATGTATTTACAGTTTTACACCTAAAAACCATCTTGGGCTGTTTAAGCTCGAAATTAGTGCCAGCAGAAAAGTCCCCACCCTAGAGGAGAAAAATGAAGATATGAAATATTGTGAACTAACAAAGTTTCCATCTAGTTGTTTAAGCAGAATATACAAGAACTTCAACTGAAGTACGCAGATTTTTTTTTGAAACTGCTAACGTTCAACTATAGTACACAGATGTAGTTTAGAAATAAACTAAACTCCTTATGGTAGCACTTAGATTGGAAAGTAAAAACCAATGCATACCGGCAGGTATAGTTACTTTAACGTCTTTAATGGCTTCAACAACTCCTGATGCTTTGCATGCCCTACAACGTTCCTGATAGAAAACCAAGTAATGATCATTTGAAGCTGTGTCAAATTTGCGAGTTGTTCATTGTATCAAAATCAAGACCTTAATGACTCGTCCAGATCCTTTACAGGTACTGCAAGTTGCTGTAAATGGAGGGATTGTAACCTGATGAATACGTTGGAGAGTATTAATAAAACATAAAGATAAAATTGCTCGATTATCAGGCAAAAGGGGAAGGTGTTCCACTAAGGTTAAACCTCATATGATGAGGTCACCGTCAGAAACTTGAATGTACTTACTCTCCCAACTCCTTGACAAGTTGGACATACTTTTGGCTTTGAATTCAATGGATAGCCCAAACCATCTGAATGAGGATGAGGATAACAGAGTGTTAAGTGGTAAAACTATGAATTTCAAAGAGGAAGTTTTGGGATAAAATTGCCATATAAAATGAGACCGTGGGAATAGTTAAAAGTCAAAGCAACTCCATCATTTTTCATGCAAGTCAAGCCACATCATATAATATTGAATAGATTGAATACAATTACATTTTACTTCTTCCCTCTTGAGATATAGACTTAATTATTATTTTCTTTCATTTCAGATGAAGCCAGAGAGTTCCTCCAGGTATAAGCTCCGTTATCATGAAAATAGAGTAGCCTCATTACTTATAAATTTTAGCCATACTTTCCGGGTGACCTTTATGATCAATGTACTAATTTATGCAAGTCAAGCCACATATAATATTGAATAGATTGAATACAATTACATTTTTCTTCTTTTCTCTTGAGATATAGACTTAATTATTATTTTCTTTCACTTCAGATGAAGCCAGATAGTGCCTCCAGGTATAAGCAGTTAAGCACCATTATCTCTCATGAAACTAGAGTAGCCTCATTACTTAAAAATTTTAACCATACTTTCCGGGTGACCTTTATGACCAATGTACTAATTTATCCATTAGGACAGCACCCTATAGTACTGTATTTCTAGCAGAGTAAAAGCATGACTGTTGGAACTCGCTAGCAGTTTTTTGCTTCCTTCACCTGTCTAGTGACAAGATCAAGATGGACTGCTTAGCTCTTTTCTATTTTTCGTGTAAACAAGATATATTAACTAGGACAGAAGACATCTTTGATGTGCTAGATTGTTTATAGGCAGCAGTTTAGACTAAGACTGTTTTATTCTGTAAGTTGTAACACTTTTGAAGGGGAACTACACTTTTGTTGTAGTATACCTGTGGATATATAGACAAAAGTTACCAGTTTCAAAAAAAAGAACAGAGAAAGACAACAGAAACATGTCACACATAGAGAGAGAAAGAGAAGCCAGACAAACTGCATAATCATCCTCTACCCATGCTTCCACGAAGACATAGCATAATAAACAAAGAAAAAGACGAGGCAAAAGACAATTAGACATCCAACTGCAACACAATGTAAAGGCTTCAAAAACGTAACCAGATAGTTTAAACAATGTGTATCAAAAGAGAACATCAGCTTTTACTTACTGCAAGAATCACATGGTACATCTGCATCAAATGAAAGATGTTTTGTGCATCCTTTAGCAGCTTCAGAAAAGGAGAGAGAAAGCTCCACCTACCATTTGAAGATAATACAGTCAAACAGGTCTCTGAAAATGCGGAGAAATCTGAGAAAATGATCAAAGTGATCCTTAATGTATTAGGGCTCGTTTACTTTGGTCCTTGATATATACACCCTATCAGATATAGTCCTTATTATTCTTAATGCATAAGAAAAGTTAATCATTTTGATCAGAATCATTTTGATCCTTTACCCTAACTAACAAATTTTTAAGAAATGCTGCTAAGTTTAACCCTCTAACCACGTGACTAACAAAAGTCACAGCAACAAAGGCCCAAGCTATCGTCTTCTCTGTCATCAGAAGTAGGAGCTCTGAAAAATCACAAAAAACTTGAGAATGGTGGCACATCCCCTGCTAGGAACAAAATCACAAGAAGATGAATCCTTTCTTTCATAAATTTGAAAGTATACTGAAGTACAGCAAAGAAGTGAAACAAATTTAGCCAACATGTAAGTTACCAAACCCCTCTCTTTTTCCTTCAATTCACAAATCTCTAGATCTGCAATTGTTTTTTTACATTGTATATTGTTTGATTTATTTTAATTTAGTGTTTTTTTAATGATAACAGCCAGGAAAAGATTATTAACAATTGCAAGGATTCGAATGATTTCTTTCATGCTTTTCTTTGGAGTTCTGTCTGAACAACAATGTATCTCTACAGATCCGTCGAAAATTCACCAAGTTCAGAACCGGAATCCAGCGCTGATGTGGCTTCTCCACCAGTGATTCCGGTCCTTCACCTTCATCTACCCCGACTTCTCCTCTAGTGCCTCCGCCATAAAATCTCTTTCCTGATCATCGAGGGTTAAATTTAACTGAAAATTTGACGGATCAGTTAGCTTTTAGTGTAGAGGACTAAAATAATTCACTTTTACTATACACTAAGGACCATATCTATTAAGGTGCATATACCAAGGACCAAAGTAAACCAACCCCAATACGTTAAGGACCATCTTGATCTTCTGGGGAAATCTCAAATGGAACATAATCACAAAAGGAACCACCTGAATGTCTTGCGTCAGATTTTCAGCCTCATTTTCAAATATCTGAGAAATATTGAAGCATATACATTTAAGCAAAATTCCATACATCACCGCACTTCACAAAAGAGAAAAAAGGGGTGGAGAAGATATATACCTCAGAAAATATTTTCTGAAACGAATCAGAGAATTGTGTGCTATATGTATATCTAAAATCATTGCCATTCCCATAATTATAATTTATATTTTCTGTGTTGCTTGGTTGCTCCTTCATCTGAATTAATAAAAAATCATCATTAGTAGTATATCAAATTGAATCATGCTGTAGCATAACTTGAAAATACAACCCATAGGAGAAAAGACATGTTACCATGTCATAATGTGCTCTCTTCTGTGGGTTTTGCAAAATCTGGATTCACCTTTCACAATTACAATCCATAAAAAATCATACGAAAGTAGTACAAGGAAATGCAACAATTCTTCAATCATGGTCACGATACTATTATTCGAGAGCACAGAAATATTTAAACCTCATATGCATCTCTTATCTCTTGAAATTTCCTCTTCGCAGATGGATTATTCTTATTGGCATCTGGGTGGTATTTTTTTGCAAGCTGCAAAAGGTTTTGATGTCAACATACTAGACAGTTAAAAATTGCACAGAAAGGATGAAGAAAATGATAAAAAGCCACAGATCTAAGCTAGATAATGCTTAATATAAATGAAGCAAATAAATTCTTGAAGTGCAAAAATTGAATCACTTGTCTGAGAACACCAACACAATGTGAATTATCACCTCTAAACAAAGAAGAAGATTCCTTTTTCAGATATGGGAGGGGGAGGGGGAGAGGGATAAGAAGAAAACTCTGATGTATCCTAATGACAACAAACTACTAAATAACCAGCCTTTTCATTGAAAACAATCTACCAATGACTAGTAAAATATCAATACCAAAAACGAAACAGATCCATATGCAAACAAAAGGTGGTGCCAAATTGACAGTGACAAGCTTTTAACACCAAATAGAATATCAATAAACCACTTATTCAAACTTAAAAGCCTATTGAATAATGTCCTCACCGCATGAAAAGCCTTCTTAATCTCATCTCGACTAGAATCTCTAGATACACCTAGAATTTCATAATAATCTCGCTCTGCAGAATAACAAGCTCCTGGAAAATTAAGTGATGCAATTGGTTCATATGATAGAGCAATCGATAAGATGAAACACGCAAATCAAAAGTAGCTGTCTAAGATATCGAGGAATACCGGTGGAATGGAAAAAATGCTTCAACGGTGGAAATCTCCTAGTCGAAGAACTATTAGGTTTACCAATAAAGCTGCAACTGTACAAAGCTGATATACAAAGCAAAGTAAACCATGGTATCATAGATTGGCTTTTCAATTGGCTGAACATAATTCATGTTAGAGTAACGACATTTTCTGTCAAGTTCAGGTGTTTCAACATACATTCAGCACATACATAAATGTAGATTTTCACTATCAACCATTTTTTCAATGACAATGGTGTCCATGCCAATTGCACCCACCTCGACTATTCTGCCAGATATCTACTGCCTCCCATCGACACAAGTATCTGTAGTTCTTGGTGGTTTAGGCATATGAGAAGAAATCACCGAGTGTTTTTTAATTTGAACCTATAACCTCATAGCTATCCTCCCACTTGGTTGACCACACCCTTGAGTGCACTAACAACTATATTTTCGCATTTAAGTATTCACCTCAGGTCCAAGTAAATTTGATGTTGCCAGCTAGTACTAGGTTTGTGGTCGTGGTGTGAGGAAATTTGGGGGGGGGGGGATTACCAGTAAAATATGCAACATAGACGTGGTATGGTTATATTGAGACTAGTTGGATAGGCAAAGAAATAGATGATTACATCACAAAACAGAGAAAGTAAATTTTTGAAACTGTTATTTTTAAAATTGAACAGAGGAAGTACATTAACTAATGCAGTGGTATGGTTTTATCCCTAGCATGGAACTCTTTTTAATAATTAATTTATGATTTTATAAATTTATGCACTAAGCCAGTGCATCAGCCATAATTGCAGGTTGTGCAATCCCTCTATTCTGTCTAGGTACTATGCACCTACCACGACAGCTGGTGACATGATTTTGCTTTATAGTCTTAGGATAACAATTTTTACCCCTATGCAACCCTGGCATATATCCCCTCCTCCTGCTTCTCAAGTGACAGAGATAATATATGGTCCTAATACACCTTCTGAAATTGCTTACACTGGCTTTGCCCATTAAACAAAAGCTTTAAGAAACACGTTTTCCACCTATTCTGTAACAAGTATCTGCCACCTCTTCTATAATTGGTGTCAAATTAGGTAAACTGCTTTTTGGAGGACTGTTTAATGTACACAAATTAGTTAGACCATCCTGACCTTTCTGGAAATTGTCCACATCAATGAAGCTTGTAACAAATCCGAGATATTATTACCTCGTTATGTTACCACTACTCAATGAAGGTAAAGTTTAAATTTTTGTACCTTCTCACACCATAACCGATGCCCAATTAACCTAACTAACAACTAAGGGCACAAAGTTGAGCTCAATTAATGACAAGTAGCTCATGAGTCATGGCAAAGAATCCTTAGAATTGCAGAGTTTGATACATAGAAAAGAGTTCAATCTCACAAGTTACAGTTCAAGGTAAGCCTCTTACATCGATTTTTAAGTAATGTAGGTAGATATTCTGAAACATGTGAACACACATTCCCTTTATTGATCATTGAATTTGCAGAAACTGAGTGTTGTGACTGGAAATGGAGAAAAAGAGTTTAGGAACAATATTACCACTTCTCCGAAATATAACTTGTAAATTGAACAACATTGCAGGAGTTTTCAATAATATTACCAAAACAATTTGAATGATAGATTTTGGGGAAACTCCTGTCCACCTCAGTCTGCCCATTTGGAGCTGGAAGCAATTCCAAAAGCCAAAAGAGTTAAATAATAAGCTAAAGTGAAATGCCCCAGGTGAATAAAAAAACGTTCGATGTGATAATAACATAATATTCGGCAAGAATTAACCACTTCAGTTTTAGGGTGTTCTCTATGAAGGAAAATGTATTATTAGAAAATGTTCTCCACAAAAATAAGTGGGTTTCTTATTTATTTTCTTGTGTTCGGTACGTATGCAAAAAATATTATCCAAAAATCATTTATATATAATCTAAACAAATACTATGAAATTGGGAATGAGGGTGAAGATGAGGTGTGTTGGAGGATACTTGTACAACTTGTTATCCCAACTTATTTTCCTAAAGATAATATTTTTCCGAAAGTTTGACCAATCCTCCATAGCGAACACAATGTTTTATGCGAGAATTGCATGAAGAACACAATTAGCTTTTTAAGCTACAAGTCTACAACACCATCTAACACACACCCTCCTTCCACTAACTTCTTTAAGCAAAGATTTTCGCTTCCCATCCATAAAAATTTACCCCTTTGGCATTTTTCACTTTAATCTCAGTGTTTGGCTTTCCTCATCTTAACTTACTATATCAACAGAAAGCAGCCCAAATACAAATACAAGAACATATACCCACTGCCAATTCAAAAAACCAGAACACCATACACTGCCAAGTAACCTAAAGGGTTTTAATAACAGAAAAGATTAAAAAAATTAGGCAAATAACATCGAGAGAAATTAGGCTTACTTGTAAAAGTATCTGCAACTGAACTGTCTAATTCTTGGTTCAATCTTGAAAATGTTTCACTTTTTAAGCTCTATGGAGCGGCTTTAATTGGGTCTTAAGTTTTTATAAGTTGCTATAATTTTTCTTTTCTTCCCATGAGGTTTTCTCTTTTAGGGCATGACCCCTTGATAATTTTCTTTTTTTAATTTTTGAGAAAAGGGTCGATTGTCAAATTATATCTCAATTTTTATTTAATAATTAATTTTATTTTATGCTCTTACTAGGTAATTTACCCGTGCTTCGCGCAGGAATAAATAATCTTTCTAAGCTTTTGAACAACCTTTCTAATAATCGACTGTTATAAAAAAAAAGTAAATTTTAATAGGTTTTAAGAACATTTCAACAGAAATAAAATGATTTGACATTATCATATATCTCAAGAATTTTAAATATATAATGAATGATTAAAAATATCATAATATATGTTTGATGATATAATTGTCTTGTTAAAACTGAGTGATGTTTTTATGTAGCGATTAAACATATTTTTTTCTATTTTTTTGTACATGAAAAATATAGAACTGATAATTTTATGGTTAGAATAACTCCTTGTTAAAAACAAATTATATAAAAGTTTTCGATAATCAATATTAGTTATAAATAAGCTAAGACCGTTAAAAATGTACACCACAACAATATAAATAATTTTGTTTAAAGACAATCTACTTGTCTGAGGTCAAACGTTCACCACATTTCGTTATTGTTACTTTGTTACTCTAACAAAATTTATAGAATGAGAAAAATGAATTTGAAACAACAGCAAAATAATATTGTTGACCATTTTAGAAATTCATTCTTCATTAAATTGTTGCTCTGAAGGCCCTTCTAGATGTTTCATCAATGCAACTTTAAGACTTTTTCAGAAAATATGTATGTATAGTTGTTGCATTATGAAAGTACAAGTAGATCAACATGTTGGATTCGAAACTCATGTTAAATAAATATTCTCGAACATTAAAAAATTAAAAATAAGTCTAACCTAGATAACTCAAATGCTCAGCAATGACTTGGGACATAAAGGACAACAAATCAATGTTAATAGACATACCTTTTGTAGCTTAAGATATTACTTTTATTTAGATCAGGTTTTGTTTCATATTCTTCAAATTAAGCTTGCTAAAAATAGTTATAACTCACACCAAAAATATTTAGTAGAGCTTAATGAGAAGGAAAAAAAGAAAAACATTAAAAGGACGAAAGCTTTGTCCAAGTGAGCTCATATACATACCAAACGAAAATAATCAATACAATTTTAAGGAGACAACCAAAACAGCTAGAAAAAACATACATTAAATGGAGTAAACTATGAGATATTGAATGATGATAACAAATCATTCTAACCAGAAAAGTTCTCATGTTTTAAAATAACATACCTAAAAAAATTGACTAACACTTCAATCAACTTTCAATCCTTAAAGTACTCATAATATCCAGTGATAAAATTTAGTAAAAATAGATAACAACAACATAAAAACAAAAAAATATGGACATGCAAAGTTATTAACTCTCCGAGGATTTTCTAAAGAACACAAAATCTCATCCTTCTATGTGAAGTAATGACGTTGATGATGAACAAATTAGAGATTTGTAAGGATTTTTTTTATTGTACCTTCAACAATTTCAGTCGAGAAAACTTGCTTGAATACTCAATTAATGTTTTTTATTTAATATGTACTAACAAATACTTATAACAATAATATTGCAGAAACATAAACAATAAAATTTAAAGCATGTACTCAAAAATAACAATTAATAATATAAGCATAAATTAATGACTGCAAAAACATACTAGGATTTATAACAATAGAATGAAACAGAATGGAAAAAATATGCCAACTGAATGCATAGTCCCCTTAAGGAAATTATTCCCTCCTAGTACCCGAGATTTAAAGGAATAGATCCTCTTAAGAAAGAACGATTCTATTCACCAGCGTATTGATACAAAAAAAAGAGTTAGTGAGTCATTCAACAAGAGCAAAGTACACAATTATTTAATTTTCAAGAAGAAGAAGAATAAGTTCAAAATTTTCATTGTTTTAAAATGAGAGAAAATTTCTCTATTTATAGACAAAGGTAGTGTGAACAAATGTTTATTGTGTCTTATCGTAAAGGTCACAACCTTTGATAAAAGTCGCAGATTTTCATAAAAGTCGAAAACTTTGATAAAAGTCGCAACTCTTCACACGGGAATTTAACATCACAGAATTTATAAAATAATACTTAAAACCTATTAGTCATTAAAACTAAACACTATATTATCTTACATACAAGATTACGTAGCAACAAATATCACGCCCCGAGCCTACACCCTGGGCGGGACTGGTACTCGAAGACCATTGATGGCCCCAAGTGAACCCTTGGCCTGAATTACTTAACTCAGCGGAAGACTTAAACATAAGAAAATATAACTCATGCATAACTTAAGAAATAATAGTTTAGCTAAAATCGCAACTCAGTCTTTAAACAACATTTGAATGATGATGTAAAGACAACTGAACTACTAACTGTCTATGAAGCCTCTAAAACAAAGAGGGATGTCAGGACAGGACCCCCGATAATCCTAACATCTGAAAGACTAGAAAGCAAATAAAAGAGTCCCACGAAATGTAAGGAGGCTCACCAACAGACTCTGAATGCTCAAGCTGGATCAACGAGACGTTGAATGCTGATCCTGGTTACTTGTGTCTGCATCATAAGACGATGCAGGCCAACTGGCATCAGTACATTGAATGTACGAGCATGCGAGTTGGAGTGCTAAACAATACATAGGCTTGAAAAGATTCTGAAAGAAACACTTATCTTGGCTCTTTTCAACTCATGAATAACTTAACTCAGAATAAAGCAATGAACACATACAATATATGAAAAAGCTTTATAAAACAGTAAAAACAACTTAGTTCGTTAAAGGAAATGCAATAACAAACTCAACTTTACTCATATAATAAAATAATATAGTTTTTGTGGGAGATTCTCTAACCGACAACCACCACTATGAGTCTAAGTAGTGATACAACGTCTTGCCCACGCTGCCAGAACTGTCCTATACTTTGTCGTCATATAGAATGCTTAACTTAGTGAATCTACTAGCTTAACTTATGATCATCTAAAAAGTATGACCCATTAATACCCATGATGACTACATGGTTTATGGAGACTTGAGTTAATATGAACTCGCATCCCCATATCAGTGCTCAATACTACTCCCAAAATATACTTAGCTCATATGTTTTTAAAACAACTTCTTTCTTTGGTTTGAGAAAATTACTCAAAACTTAGCTGAAAAGCTTCTTGGAATCGATGTTCCCTTTTCTTGCTCAAATGTGAAAACATTTATAAACTCTTAGGGAATACTTAGTTCCCTTATAGCTTTCTTTGAGAAATGAACTCAACTCTTTAGTCTTAGCTTAACTTGAAACTTTTAGTCTTAAAACAAAGTTAAAACATTTGTAAAAGACCCTTGAAGACTTTGATGACTTCACTTGACTTGACTCTTAACTTTCCTTGAATTGAATTATGAATTCAAGGATTAATATGATTTGTGATAGGAAAGGTCTCTTGATGTTTAGAAATGATTTCGAATAGCTAAACTTGAGAAAAGTTACGAAAACACCGTCTTGGAACAAGTCCGCGACGCAGACATGCTCCTAAATAAATGCTCGCAAAATTAATTTTGAGACCGCGTCCTCTCCGCGACGCGGAGCAGATTTTTGTTCACAGGGGGAACAAGTCCGCGACGCGGACTTGTTTCATGAACCTTACTCGACTTTTTCCTTCTTCATTTTTCAGCCTCAATCCACTTAAATTCGATTATCTTCCTCAAATTCGTTTTAAATCCCGATGCCCAAGCATGTATACTCAAGAAACTAACTCAAAGCAGCCCTAAAATCAATGTAAGGATTTCATAAACTTCTCAATTCGTCCTAATTCTCTAACAACATTCGAATTCAAGAATATTTGTCAAGAACATCAATTTTCCAACTCTTCTAGGACGAATTTCACTGAATGAAACATGCTTGGCGCGTGGGTGAAAATACCCAACTCTATGCGAGACTCACATACCTTGTAGAGTCAATTCCTTGAAGAAATCCGAGATCAAACCCTTTCGAAATGATGAATCTTGCTTTTCCTCTTCTCTTTTCTCTTGCATTCTTTCTCCAAAAGCCCTAACTCTACTTCTCAAAAGCGTAAACTAAACCCAGTCAGTTTAGCCCCTAAAAAAATTACCAAAAATGAATTAATTAAGTTGGGTAAGGAAAAGACCAAATTACCCCTTAAAAATTCGGATTGGACTTTCCGTATTCCAACAGCTCAACTTCCATAGGGCATAACTCACTCATCCGAACTCGGAATTGCCCAAACTTGGCGGCGTTGGAAAGATTATTCCAAGGGATTTCCAACCATATCTAGAAATATACCTAAATCATTCTGAGCTAGAAGTTATGGTCATTTGAAGTTGACCAAAACTCACTTTTGCTAACTTAACTAAATTTCCAGATTTAAATTCTTCCCAAAAAAATTGACTATTTCCAAATTTAAGCTTCTTCCTAGTTATTTCAATTTGCGAGATGTTACAACAAACTTTAATAATATAAAGGAAAATGAAAATTATTACATCTTATCATTTATCCTTAATAATATAAGCATAAATTAATGACTGTAAAAATACATACCAGAATTTGTAACATAAGCAATGGTGTCAGTGAGCCACTCAACAGGAGCAAAGTACATAAATATTTATATTTAATTGTGAAGAAGAAGAAGAGGTTCAGAATTTTTGTTGTTTTAAAATGAGAGGAATTTCCTCTATTTATAGACAACAAATGGCAGTGTGAACAAATGTTAATTGTGCCTTATCGGAAAGGCTACAACTATTTGGAAAAGTTGCAACCCTTCGAAAAAGGTCATAACATTTCATAAAAGTCACAACTTTTCATTAAAGCAATTTTTCATAAAAGTCACAACTTTTTATAAAAGTCGCAATTCTTCATTGAAGTCGCAACTCTTCATTAAAGTCGCAACTTTTCATGAAATGGGAAGACTATTTTTGTAAATAAATAACTAAAAAGGGAATTCTTGTTTGTGGTGGCTCCACGTAGGCGGGCCTAAAGTTCTCTTTTATATATATACTAGTAAAGAAAGCCCGGGCACTGCCCGGGCCCAACATTAATAAAGTTATATTGTTACTCTCTCCGTTCCATTTGTCATTTGTCTTTTTAATTTCAATTTTAAATAGCAAATAAATGTAGCAATAAGATTGAGGGTAGAAATGAAGCATATCTTTCTAAATTTAAGTAAAAATAAACAGAGTAGAAGTAACATTAGGGTTATCGATAGGACGATTCATTTGGTTATTTTTTAAAAAATTATATCATTCAATTTTTCGGCTATTTTATAATGTATAACCAAAATTAAAATTTTAAAATCATCCCAATCCTAATTTATATGACACAAGCAGTACAAAAATTAGTCTTTTTTTTTGTTGTCTTGTAGATATTTGAAGTTATTATTTATTGTAAATTATAGTACTTTTTATTAAAGTTTTTAATAACATATGTTACTTTTTATGTTTGAGAGTTAAACCAACTTTGTTTTATATGTCTTTTAATTTTATATGTGTTTTGTCCTTTTCCATTTTCAAAAACTAACACTCTCTCCATTTTATTTTATATGTCATTTCTTTTTATAAATATATTAGTTATTCCCTCTTCTTATTGGAACATATGTTGACTTGTGGTGCTTGGTTATTCCCTCTTCTTATATAGTAGCTCATAAGTGAGCTAATATAGAAACTTATTTGTCATTTGTCTTTTTAATTTCAATTTTAAATAGCAAATAAATGTAGCGATAAGATTGAGGGTAGAAATGGAGCATATTTTTCTAAATTTAAGTAAAAATAAACAGAGTAGAAATAACATTAGGGTTATCGATAGGAAGATTCATTCGGTTATTTTTAAAAAAATTATATCATTCAATTTTTCGGCTATTTTATAATGTATAACCAAAATTAAAATTTTAAAATCATCCCAATCCTAATTAATGTGAGACAAGCAATACAATTTTTATTTTTTTTTGTTGTCTTGTAAATATTTGAAGTTATTATTTATTGTAAATTATAGTACTTTTTATTAAAGTTTTTAATAACATATGTTACTTTTTATGTTTGAGAGTTAAACCAACTTTTTTTTATATGTCTTTTAATTTTACATGTATTTTGTCCTTTTCCATTTTCAAAAACTAATACTCTCTCCATTTTATTTTATATGTCATTTCTTTTTATAAATATATTGGTTATTCCCTCTTCTTATTGGAACACATGTTGACTTGTGGTGCTTGGTTATTCCCTCTTCTTATATAGCAATATATATATATATATATATATGATATGATATGATTTATATTCCGTCATCTACAAATTTAATATATATACCAATATTTTAAACAATTTTCCACCATGGCTATTTAAAATGCAACAATGATGATGATGATGATCCAGTTTGGACTTTGGAACATGAATATAATTTTATATGTCCAAAAAGTTAGTGATCTGGGTATAATAGTTGCCTATTTTTTTATTTCAATTGAAGTTTTTGTTTTTTATGCCGTCAGATTTTGAAAATATTCATTTATATCATTTGTTAAAGACTTGGCTCATATATATCATCTGTTAAAAGTTTGTTTCATCTATGTCATTTTAGTTAACAAATAATGACATGAATGAGTTTTTTCTTAAATGAAAATGACATAAATAAGAAATTTTTTTAACAAATGACATAAATAAGCATTTTCTTAAAATTCAATGACATATTTGAGATTTTTCCCTTATTAAATGCAAAATTTGCTAAAAAAATGAAATTTAATTAAGGAAGAAAATTATGTAATTGAGAATCTTTTCTTTCTTTTGATTCACTACTACTTGAAATTGGTAATATACATATAATATTTTCCATCATATCTTTTTCTATAAGATCTGTGATATATTTGTTAAAGGAGAAGTTATTTTCTTTTTCATTATTTACTATTTCTGATATTTTTATTTTGGAAATATTTTTTCTTAGATTCACTTTGTATTAAGTCGTAATTTATTGGTTTTAACTAATTATTTTTGTACATATTCCAATTTTAGATTTGGTAAATGCATAATGGTGTATTATTTACTACTTTTGATATATATATAAGCACTTGTTGTATCTAGACAATATCTTCTTCTTCTTTTTTTGTCCTACACTTGTTCATGGACAATATCATCATTCTGATTTTTGTCAAAACAATTAAACAACTTTTTAGAAATCCCGTCATCTTGATCATCTTCTTTTCCACTCTCTTGATTGTTTTTTTTCCTTAACAATCACTCTCACCCAAACATCACTTCTACTGATTGATAGCTGAAGCAAATCGATCTTAGCAAAGCCTAGTGAATTTAATATTGAGTTCATCCACCCTGCTTCTAAGAGGTCTCTCGGTTCACTTTCCACTGAGTTGGTCCATGACTCTCTTGGTAGTTAGATAAAAAAAAATTTATTGGTTGCTCCATTAATATTCTAACTTGCAATGACTGGTTCTGAAAGAATACATTGTCAGTCATGTGTTTAGTACTACGCACAAGATCTCTCCATATTCAACCTTTTAATTTTTTCCACCTATAAGATATTGTCGTGTGACTCTGATAACTGTTTCCAAAATAATTGTCAGGAAAGTCAATATACCAATGTTATCCAACATAATAGGACTTGGCATTTCTCTGGCATGCTTACCAAGACCGACTCAAATCAACCTCCAAGCAAGTGACACACTTGCTTTAAGCCTAGCAATTTTTTAGGCCTCGAAAGTTATTATTTCATTTATATATTTTTTAATTTTCAGTATGTATGTGATTTTTAGAAATAAAAGTACTAATTGACTAAAGATGCACGTATAATGCACATAATGAACATGATATGCACATACAACGCACACAAAAACTAGTTTGATTGAATATATCATGTTTGATTGTTTGGAGAAGAATAAGAACAAGGATATAGTAATTGATAAATTAAGTAATTTAATAATTAAAAATGTTACCTTAGACCATATGTTGCAACATGTAAGTCATATGCTTCAAAATTAAGCTTATGGACCAACACATTAAGCAATATGTTGAGATTTTTGTCACTTCTGTGAGCATATGGACCAACAGAATATACATATGTTGCCACAGATATCAAACAACTATATAATAGGGAAAAATAATAGAACTGATGGAATAGAAAAAAAATAACAAAACAACAGAATATAGGGTATACATAGATGAATATTCCAAGAAAAACAAACAAACTTCATCGTCAAAAATTTAACTACATCTAAATCCAATTCTACAAAGTTTAACTACATAACATAACTGATGGAATATGTTCATTGTTCAACAAAATGTGTATGACGCAAAAATTTAACTACATAATCTAGTTCTAAATCACAGCTACATAATTCACAACGAATATCATCTTCATCGTCAATGCCCTTGGGCTAGCCTTTCTTGCGAAGGTTTTGCTCATGATGAACAGTGCAACAAATGGGTCTTTGTCAGTCTAAATTCTTTTGATTGATTTTTCCTTAGCAATTAAACAATTAAACCTGACCATCTTCTCGTTCACTCTCTTGATTGTTTTTTCCTTAGCAATCACCCTCACCCAAACCTCACTTTTACCGAAAGCGGAAGAAAAGTTTGGTGGATTTAGTATTGAGCTGATCCACCCTACTTCTAATAGTTTTATTGCTTCCCTTTCCACTGAGTTGGTTCTGGATCTTATTGGCAGTTACCTAATAAATTTTTCAGTTGAACCTCACCAAAGTTTCAACTCGCTATGTCTGAATCTGGAAGTTACATCAATGGGATATCATGCGAGCCATGTGTCCAGTGCTACTCCCAACATCTCCCTATATTTAACTCTTTAAACTCCTCTACCTATAAGGATGTGCACTGCCTTGTGACTCTCCTAAATGCTTGCAAATAAATGTCAAGGAAGCCAATGTACCTATGTCATGAGTTATTTTGATCAAAGTTACTCGTATGGTGATTTAGCTATGGAAATGTATACTTTCTACTCTTCACATGGAGTTCAGGAAATTTCTTTTTTCAGATATTTTCTTTGAATGTACTCATAGATTCAAATTTGATGATACTAACCAAATAATAAACGACATAATGGGCCTTGGCGTTTCTCCAATATCCTTCGTTTCACGAATTAGTCCTACATTTGGAAAACAATTTCTTCTATTGCTTTGTGCCTTTGGCACATTAAGATTGCTCAAGCACACTCACATTTGGTGAAAATGCTTAGGGAAGTATTGGGAACTATTCACCCCTATTAGATTGATTAGTCGCAATCTTTCTACCTCTTAAATCTCATAGGGATATCAATTGGTGGTAACATATTCAATTTTTTTTGTAATTCTCCAACTATTTCTCAAGAGGGAAAGATGAATTTATGTATGACATCGTTCATTTTTATAAACTATCGTCATTCTCTCAAATTCGACTTAATTAATATCTCGCATATATAGCATCCTCCTATATATATAAGCACACTTTGTTATGATTATATCCTTGTTCTTATTCTTATCCAAACATTGCTAACCCGTGATGATTGAGAAGAAGTTGGATGGTTGCTCCGAATAATAGGTGTCGGAGGAGTTTGGTCCTTCCCAAAAAGTTGAATAAGAATAGTGATACGTACACTTGCTTTAGGCCTAGCAATTTTTTAGGGCTCGAAAGTTATTATTTCATTTATTTCATTTTTAATTTTCAGTATATATGTGATTTTTAGAAATAAAATTATTAGTTGACTAAAGATGCACGTGTAATGCACATAATGCACATGATATGCACGTACAACGCACACAAAAACTAGTTTGATTGAATATATCATGTTTAATTGTTTGGAGAAAAATAAGAACAAGGATATAGTGCTTAGCTTTGTGAATATATCCTCCTTTTATATATGTGATTTTTAGAAATAAAATTATTAATTGACTAAAGATGCATGTGTAATGCACATAATGCGCATGATATGCACATACAACGCACAAAAAAACTAGTTTGATTGAATGTAACATGTTTAATTGTTTGGAGAAGAATAAAAACAAGGATATAGTGCTTAGCTTTGTGAATATATCCTCCACACATATATATATATATATATATATATAAACTCTTTGTTTTGATTAAATCCTTTTTCTTATTCATAAAGCTAAGCATTATATCCTTAGTTTTATTCTTATTCTTCTCCAAACAATTAAACATGACCATCTTCTCGTTCACTCTCTTGATTGTTTTTTCCTTAGCAATCACCCTCACCCAAATCTCACTTTTATTGAAAGCGAAGAAAAGTCTTGTGGATTTAGTATTGAGGTTATTGACCCTACTTCTAAGAATTCTATTGCTTCCCTTTCCCCTGAGTTGGTTTTTGGATCTTCTTGGCAGCTACTTAATAAATTTTTCAGTTGGAGCTCCACCAAAGTTTCAACTCGCTCTGTCTAATTCTAGAAGTTACATCAACGACATACAATACGAGTCATGTGTCCAGTGCTATTCCCAACATCTCCCTATATTTAACTCTTTAAACTCATCTACCTATAAGGCACTTCCTTGTGACTCTCCTAAATGCTTGCAAAATAAATGTTAGGGAAGCCAATGTACCTATGTCATGAGTTCTTTTGATCAAAGTTACCTGTATGGTGATTTAGATATGAAAATGTATACTTTCTACTCTTCACAAGGAGTTCAGGAAATTTAAAAATTTCTTTTTCGTATATTTGCTTTGGATGTACTCATAGATTCAAATTTGACAATACTAACCAACTGATAAACGACATTGTGGGCCTTCACATTTCTCCGATATCCTTAGTTTCGCAAATTAGTCCTACCTTTGGAAAAAAAATCGTCTATTGCTTTGTGCCTTTGGCACAATAAGATGTCTCAAGCATACTCACATTTGGTGAAAATGCTTGGGGGATTGAGAACTATTAACCCATATTAGTTCGATTAGACGCAATCTTGCTACCTCTTAGCCCTGCATGGGGATATTGGTTGGTGGTAAAATATTCAACTTTTTTTTTGTAATTCTCCAACTATTTCTCGAGAGGGAAAGACAAATTTATGTATGATGCAGTTCATTTTTATAAATTATCAATAAATCATTTACTCAAAGTTGACTTAATTAATGTCTGACATATATATCCTCCTCCTATATATATTTTTAATACACTTTGTTTTGATTATATCCTTATTCTTATTCACAATAGTAAGCATCATATCCTTGTTCTTATTCTTATCCAAAGAATTAAACATGTCCATCTTTTTTCTCACTCTTCTAGTTGCTTTTTCCTTAGCAATCACTTTCACCCAAACCTCATTTTTACCGGAAGCTGAAGCAAAGTCGATCTTAGTAAAGCCTTATAGATTTAACATTTAGCTAATCCATCCTACTTCTAAGAGGTCTCATGCTTCACTTTCCACTGGTTGGTACTCTCTTGATAATTACTTGATAAATTTTTATGTTGGCTACCCCCACCAAAGTTTCAACTCGCAGTGACTGATTTTAAAAATCATATTAACGGGATATAATGTCAGTCATGTGTATAATGCTACTCACAATATCTCTTTATATTCAGTTCTTTAAATTCTTCCACCTAAAAGACATTGTCTTGTGACTCTTCTAAATGCTTCTAGAATAACTGTCAGGAAGCCAATGTACCAAGGTTATCCAGAATAATAGGTTTGAAGTTTCTTTGAGGTAGTATATATGTAGCTTTTATAATAAAGTTGTTAGTTGACAAAAAAAAATGCATGTGTAATACACATAATGCACATGAGATACACGTATGACGCGCCCAAAAACTAGTTTTATTGAATATTCTTAAAACTCTTTATTAATGTTTGACTTTAAGTCACCAATTAATTTCATTCAATACATATGTTATTTTTTAAGATAAAAATTATTGAAAAGGGATGCACATGTGACATGCATAGGGTTTGACTTTAAGCAATCAATTTCATTGAAATTCATCTAGTCAAATCTTTCGCAAACTAATCCTGCGTTTGGACGAAAGTTCTCCTTATAGGCACAATAGATGTCCTAAGCGCACTCACCTTTCGTGAAAAAGCTTGGAGGAGTACTGGGGCACTATTCACCCCTATGACTGTAAAACCATCAGATCATGTTGATTACTTCAACAGAAAAAATTATAATTAGTGTTTAAGCTTATTTTTTATATCTTTTAAGACAAATTAATTTTTGTAATGGAGTCATATTTTAGATAAAAGTTGTATTCTTATTTTGAAAGGGATATATATATAATATTCTATTAATACATCGTTTAATTGGATTCCAATCGACTTAAGAGTAGTGTGCTTTCCTATTTTTGATGCACGTTCTAGGATATAATTTCCTCAATTCTGGGTACATAAAGATGTTGAAGTTTACTCTATTATCTTGAAAGAGGATAATAAAGCTTGAGATTTGTTATTTATCAAAGAGAGTTATTTCATATTCTATTATTAATCACTTATGAAATTCAGATTTTTGATGAATATATGAACTTGAGACATATTTGCACTGAATGGGATCTGAGATTGAATGGTTAAGATTTCAGCGTGCAATTTTTTATTTTTTATTTTATAATTCTTAATAAATTTAAAAATGTATAATCGATGTTATGACTCTTTTTAGAATGCTAATTTATTCCCTAAAAAGCTTACACATCATTTTTTAAAACTTTATGTACACATGATCTCTTTCTCTTTGCTCTAGCACCTACTCTCTCTCTCTTTCTCTAATTTATTAGCTATTTAAATTTTTTCTTCTTGAATTGGTAAGATTTCAAAACTTTTTACAAGTACACTATATTTTAATTTGTAGATTCACAATATTTTTGGATAAACGAAAACTCCACATTCACAGTAGTCAGTAGGAGGAGTAAATATTTTTCATTCAATTTTACCCAAAGGTATTTTTTTATTTATATTTCTAGATTATTTTTTTTAAAAAAAGATCTATGATGTTTCGTTTTAAAAAAAAAAATTATTGATATAAATTTTGTTTGTAGTCTAATAGTTCAAATGTTTTTATCATACTTAAAAAATATTTATTTATTCAAATATTGTAATTTTTATCAAATTATTATATTTTTTTATTTAAATTAAAAATCTCCAATATTTTATTTATATAATACCTAATTATAATTTCCATTTTGAATTGCATATTTATTGTGCTTTTCATATTGATAAACTATACACATTAAAATATTAAAAACATTTTCTTAAAAAAAACAACAATATTAGGGGTAGCAAAAAAGTGAATGGGGATGGAGTTACAAGGCGTGGAATAGTGTTCATATTAGAGATATCATATAAGTTAAGACGGATATTATTTTGAAGGCAAAAACTGCCAACAATTTTCTCTCTTTAGTTAGTTTTTTCAATTTATATATGTGGAAACAGAACTCCACTTGTCCTTGTATTTTGGCGTGTGTAATTTTAGTCATGCGATATAAAATCATAATATGAAATCATGAGATGGAATTGAAATTTTTATTTGGACACGCGATTTGAAATTTTGTGTTGTATATTTTCTCATAAACATAAAAATCACACAAGCTGTAAAACTATTAAAATAATTCAAATTATTTATTCAATCTTACGAATTAACAAAAATTTATAAAATCGCATAATAAATTATTACAAAATCATTGTGGTGAGTCTTGTTCAATCAATATAGATGAAAAAATATATTTTAGTTAAACATTAGAGTAGTAGTAATAAATTTGATAAAAAAATAATGAATTTGATCTATATAAATGATAAAGTGGGAATGGATTTAAAGTAATAATAAATTTTATGTTGGTGAAAATAATAAATTTTAAAAAGTAGTGATATAATTATAAATTTTATTTACATATGAAATAAATGACTAATAGATATAAATGTGGGGTTGTTTTAACAAAATATAAACTTGTAGGTCAATTTTTGTATTTAAAAAATCTCAAATCATGATATGAAATTCCCAAATCATGATTTTTGAAGAATATGAGATGAAATCAGCGTAAAATCTCATGTCCAACTATTGAGTTCATCTCATAATTTTATATCGTGATATGATACCGCATTATCAAACGTACTTAGTTTGATGTAATTTTGAACCACCAAAAAAAAAGTTTGGTGTAATTCAAATTTATAGGGATGAAATGTACTAGTCAATTTTTACGGCCCGCAAAATCTCAATTTTTAGAGCTATCAAATCTTTTGTATTTATTACATTAGAAATCTATGACAAAAGGAAGAAAAATAACTTCCTAAAATCATGATATGAACCTACAAAATCTAAATGAAAATAACAAAGCGCCACTTTACATCCTATATACCAAACACACATATTGAATGCACAATATAAACTAACTCCTCCTATCCACAGAGAAATCCAAGAGAAGCAAAAAAATGGAAGTTGCTAATGTTCTTCACATGACTGAAGGAATTGGAGACTGTAGCTATGCAAAAAATTCTCTGTTTCAGGTATCATCACACAACTTTTTTAATTTTCGTAAATCAAATGAATCGCAGTAGAATTAAAAAAAATAATTCAAATTTTGATAATTTACCTTTGAATTATATATATATGTCCAGCAAAAGGTGATCCTCATGACAAAGTCAATAACAGACGAAGCTATATCTGCTTTGTACCGCAGCCTTTCAACAGGAGAAACCATATGTATTGCGGAGTTAGGTTGTTCCTCTGGACCTAACACTTTCTTGCCAGTTTCCCAACTCATTCAAACTATTCGAGAAGAATGTACAAGCAATGGCCAACAATTACCCGAATTTCATGTTTTCTTGAATGATCTTCCGGGCAATGATTTTAATACCATTTTTCGATTGTTGCCAACATTCCACGAAGATTTGAAAAAACAGAACATGAGATCAGGAGATGGATTATTATTTGATCCTCCAAATTGCTTTGTTGCAGGAGTTGCTGGTTCATTCTATACTAGACTTTTTCCTTCCAAAAAACTACATTTTGTCCACTCTTCTTACAGTCTTCACTGGCTTTCTCAGGTATGCTTACGGGACAAAATCAAACTCAACTTGGTTAAGTTTGGGTTGGTTATTGACCCGCCCATTTCAATCCAACCCATTAAAAATGGGTTGATATGTAACCCGAATTGGCATATGACAAATCTTGTCAAAATATTTCTAAAAAACTTTTTTTTTTTCAATTGGATATGTTATATATAGTTATAATAAAAATAACAATTTTATTAGGTACTAAAATAGTTTAAAAGAACAAATAAAACAATTAAGATTAGTAAAAATTGGATTGAGTTGGGTCTTGACCCTTTTATATAACCCGTTACCTAACCCATTTTGACCCAAGCAAATTTGGGTTGGGTTGGGTTGGGTCTTGACCTAATTATTGTATTAACCTATTATAACTCGCAAAAATTTAACCCAACCCACCCAATTGACACACCTAGGTATGTTTCATGCACACACATGTATAGATTTTTAATTACATTATATATATATATATATCAAGCACTAAATGCATTTTTATTTATCGAGCTCACTCCTCAGATTCCACTTGTGAAATTAGACTGATGTTAGGTATTTATATATATGTTGTTATCGTATTTAATTTAGAAAGAAAATGATATAATACTTATTTCAGGTAGCTGACTTTAGCTAGGTACGTTTTGGATGATATATAGGTGCCTGATGGAATTGAGAATAACAAAGGAACTATTTATGCAGCAAGTACAAGCCCATCAAGCGTCCTCAAAGCATATTCCAAGCAATATGAAAGAGATTTTGCTACTTTTCTCAAGTATCGCTCGGAAGAATTGGTGGAAGGTGGGCGTATGGTATTAACCATGCCTGGTAGAGAAAATGAGCATCACTTAAGCAATGTGTGTCGCTTTATGTTGGAGCCTTTGGCCATCGCGCTCAAAGACTTGGTTACAGAGGTACGTAAAACCAAATTATAAGTACTCATGTTGAAATTTGAACATATGTCATGACATTTCTACGACTATAAATTAAATACAGGGATTGATAGAAGAAGAGAAAGTGAATTCATTCAACTTTCCGTTGTACTGTCCATCTCCTGCAGAAATTAAGTATATAGTTGAGAAGGAGGGATCTTTCACCATTGATCTGTTGAAAACTTTAGAACATCAAATGGATTTTAGTTGTGAAGGTTACAATGAGGCACAGAGTGTAAGAGTTGTTGGTCAACCTTTACTTGTTAGGCATTTTGGTGATGATGATAAATTGATGGATGTTGTGTTTAATAAGTGTAGTGACATTTATGCCAATATTATGGCCAATGAGAAGAATATTTTCACAAATGTCATAGTATCTTTGATTAAAAGGAACGACTAGTGTAATACCCTTAGCCCTATTTATATATATATATGTTTGTACTTTTTAAGTTTTAATAATCACTTTTCATGTAATAATACTCCTATATTTTATAAGAGATCAATGATAATTAATGAAGTATTTGTGCACTGAGGTTTTTTTCTTTTGTTTTCGAGTGTTGTGTAAGGGTCAATTTCCTCTTCTTCGTATTTAGGAAGCATAGTATATATCTTATTCTTTATTTTTTTATCATCATGTTGCTTCATTTGCTCTATGTATTATGTAATATATTGTGATGTTGTTAGTTTTCTTTCGAACCATGTTTTGATTACATTTTTTGAGTCTATTAAAAATAACTTTTCTATCTCACACGATAAGAATAATGTATGCATACATCATATATCCTCTTTAAACACTACTTATAGAATTACACTGAGTATGTTATTATTCTTTTGATATCAACATTTCTGTTCTCTTAGTATTTTGAGCTTCTTTCTCCTTTCTTATTTTTTGTATCTCAAAAACCAACTTATTCTAGCATATAGTATATGAAAGTTGCTTATATATATCCTTACCGTTGTACAAATGGTTCATATATACCCCTAACGTTACAAAAGTCACTCACATATACCCTTCATCTTTTAAAAAAAAAAAACAAATCATGTAGGGGTATATATGATCCTTCTAGCAAAGTTCAAAGTATACTTTAATCATTTTCATACATAAATTATTTTTTGACTTCTTTGATTATCATTATTTGAGTTTCTTATTCTTATTTCCCCCCATTATTTAGTGTAAAGAAAACAAATTCAAACTAATTTTTTGTGATTATATTATAATTTAAAACTATTTTTTGGTGGCTACATTGTATTTTAGTTTTTGTATTTGTAAAAAAAAATTGGGACATCTATGATAAATTTTACAAGAAATTTAGTGAACATAAATAAATTTGACCATCAAAATAATAAATCATTGAAACAAAAAAGTGAAAGAAAAAAATAAGTATGAGGGGATCAAATATATATACCCCCATATGGAATTATATTTTTTCAAAGAAAATTAATTTAAAATTAATTTTTTTCTTCCGTTAGAGGAAAAGAGTATATGTGAGTCATTTGTATAACCGTATGAGCAGTGGCGGAGCTAGAATTTTTAACAAGGGGTTTCAAAATCTGAAGAAGTAAACACACGAACTTGCCGAAGGGGGTTCGACATATACAATATATACATAAAAATAGTTTTAACCATGTATAAATAATAATATTTTCCGCCGAAGGAGATTTGGATGAACCCCTTAATAATATGCTGGCTCCTCCCTTGCATAAGAGTATATATGAGCCACTTTCATATCGAGAAATATATCAACTTTAAATAGCAAAGTTAAGGAGTATATCAAACTATTTCCCCTTAGTATATTAACATAATATCATAAAAAAAAATGGTTTATTTCTTCAAAAAAAAAATACTACTACTCAGTGAAAACCACATATAGTATATCATATATAGACAAGATACATCATTATATTGACAAAGTACATCATGTGTCATATGCATTCCTTCAAAAAAACAATACTCAATTTTCTATGATATCTCACATGGTATATATCGTATACACATATGGTCTTCATTCATAAAATGATTGTCCAGTCATCTATAATATCCACATGATATATATCATATACATCATTATATTGACAAAATATCATAGAAGATTAATTTGTAGTTATGATCATGTTGACCTCATGCGCGGAAAAAGAAGGCATGAGCAGGCCTAGTAATTACTTTGGGCCGAGTGTGTGTTTGCTAAATTAATCAAGAATCAATGAGTGAGTCAATTAATGTAATTAATTTGCTTATATGAAGTAGTATGTTTGTGTACTTTTCCCTTTTGGGGGAGTAATTACCCAAGTTATTGTTGTTGACTTGTTGTTACTCATCTGTTAAATAATATTTATTCATTATTAACTTTGCACACTTCTTAAGAAATTATAAATAGAGGAGTAATTTTACTATATCACCTTTTGAATAAAATAAATACAATGTCTTAAAAAAATACTCCCTTTGTCCCCTTTTACTTGTCAAATTTTGACTTGACACACTTATTAAGAAAATATTGATTGATATAGTGAGTTTATCATTTTATCCCTATTTATTGATAGGATTTCAAATATCTTTACTTACTACATTATTCAAAGAGATTAATAAATTGAGGGTATAATAGGTAAAAAAAAAAAAAATTGTCCTTAAAAATCGAGGGAGTATGATTTATGTGTGTATTTGGAAATTGCAGAGTCCAATAACATACTTTTAGATAGATATAATCATATAAATATCGAACATTCCACATGATGAATACATATAAACCTTGCTACAATTTGGCACAAATTTGGGGTTTAAAAGAAACAGTCTTGTTGTCAAGATCATAGGCAACAAAGAAATTTGTTTGTGCTATATTCCCAAATATAGGCAAATGTTTTGCTGGAGCAAAAGCAAGGCAAATAACGTCATTTCCGATATTAACAAAATTATTTAACGCCTCCAACTCCAACTTTGCATTTTGAAATTCAAATATCACTGGTGGAATATCTGAAACACGCAATCCTTGATAGCACAATTGCAAGAATCGTGTTGTGTTGCTTCTTAGAGGCTTCAATTTTATTTCGCGCTTCATTATCGTCTCCATCTCTGAATACATATGTGTTGGTAAAAAAGTAAATGTAGTTCCCGAATCTATAGCAATCTTCCCTCCCTTGTGAACTTTTTTTGATGTGTTATGAAATCGAATTGTTGTATTCCCAATGGTAATTCCTAATAACTTTAGGAAATAATAAACTTTTGGGGGTTTTAAAAATAATGGGGTTGTAACCATATGTTTAGTTGAAGAAATTAAAGCTTCATTTTCACCAAAATTCAATCTGCTTGACACATTTAATTGGAAAAATGGGACTAAACAATATGAAAATTTATGCCCAAATTTAGATTTAATTTGGGACACAAGTGAATAAGGTGAAGCACCAAGACCAATAATTCCAGCTGGTTCAACATCAAGTGTAGTGATATCATTCATCCATCCACAACCAAAAGTTATGTTGGACATAGACAATCTGATTGGACGACTAATATTTGTTGCATCATCAAATGTGAATGTCTCACTTGCTAGATCACCATAACTGTACGATTCATCATTATATCGAGCAGAATATAAACATGTATTTTTCCTCGTATAACAAGAGCCTCCTGGAAGACTCATGCATTCAGTAGAGTCACAAGAAATTGGTCTATACGTAGACGAATTTTGTGGATTAAAAATTGGAGTTTGTTGTTCGTAGCAATGGACACAAGGTTCACATTGTATCCATATAAGATCACTACCGGTGTCAACAGCAACTAGTTTGGCACTTGGTTTAGTGCCAATTGAAATTTTTGTGAGATATACTCCGTGTATATCAGGAATTATAGAAGTTGATAATTTAGACCATAAAAAACTTGCCCGATTGATGGAATGTTGTAACGCGTTGTACATTAGTTGCCTTTGATTTAAGGCAGGGTTATAGAATGGCGATTTTGGTGAATCGCGATGAATGAGTTCAATGCTAAAACCATCATTTTTGGATTGCGCAAAATAAGAGAGACTTGCAAGATAGAGTAAGATGAAATAATGGAGTTTCATGATTATTATTTTTTCTGAGATGGAGTTTCAAAAATCTCACACAGGTTTAATTTATATATAAAAAAGAAAGTGTAGATACAAATTTATGACTTGTTAATTGTGGTCTAGTCCAACATTAATTAAATTTTCCTTCATAGTTAATTTTACAGTTTTTATGTTGACTCGTCTTAGTGTCAATTATTGCATGGATTAGTTCATATTGAAAATGTATCTAATTCAGATTACACAAATCAATGAAATTTGATAATCTTCTCCTCATATTAATAAGGTGAGCCCATCTTATTGCTATTGGGAAAAAAGGGCCCAACTTATAAATCGGTTTTTTAACTTGGTTAAAATGTGAGTATATATATAGTGAAAAATGCTTTTCAATTTTTATCTATTTATGTTTGATTGATAAAATATATATATATTTTTAGGAAAATAAGTTTCTTTAGAAATGACAAGATTGAGAAGGTTGCTCATATGGTAAGCATCTGCCACCTTCAAATATGAGATTAAGAGTTCGAGTCAACAAGGGAACTACTAGAATTCTTGATGTGTATTGAGCCGGAACAACTAGTTCTTCCTAAATATTCTGATTTAAGGCTAAAGAATTTCCTGCTGCTACCATATAGAATTCATCACTACCTGGTGATAAATAAAGCATTCGTACCCCGATTGACCTCTCAGAAATTAAAAAGGGCTTTCTAGAGATCGTCAATGACCAATCTCCGCATGAATTGCTAAGGATCCAATAAGTCCAACATTGACTCTTTCAGATGTATCAATTAGGCAAATACGTCCATAATGGCTCATATAGATATCTCGTATCCGAAAACTAGCAGTGCGACTTGTTAGTCCTCGAAGGCCCAAAGGGGAACTTACATAAATCTCACTAATTTAGGAGCTAATTACTTAGATACACTCTAATATGCAATGTGTCACGCTCCGAGCCTACACCCCGGACGTGGCTGGCACTCGAGAACCATTATTGGCCCCAAGCGAACCCTTGGTCTGACTTACTTACTCAACGGAAGACTTAAACACAAGGAATAGTCTAAAAAGGAACTTATGAAATAACTTAGAATGTCTTTAAGTAAACATTCAAACTTAGCCAAAATGGCAACCTCAAGTCTCAAAAACATAAGCCAATAATAAAGCAGTGACAAATGAATTTAACTAACTGACTGTCTGTCTATGAAGCCTATAAACAACTGAGATGGATGTCGAGACAGACCCACGACATCCTAATTAACTAATAATAAAACTAAAAGCAATAAAAAGGGATCCTCCGGAAGAAAGGAGGCTCACCACAAGACTCTGAGTGCTCAAACTGGATCAACGAAGCGCTGGATGCTAATCATGGTTACATGCGTCTGCATCATAATATGATGCAGGTCAACTGACATCAGTACATTGAATGTATGAGTATGCAAGTTGGAATGCTAAACACAACTTAAGCTTGAAAAAATATGAAAGGAACACTTACCTTGGCTTTACTCAACTCCTGAATAACTTAACTCAATATAAAGCAATAAACATATGCAATATATAGAAAGCTTGTAAAACAGTGGAAAACAACTTAGTTCGTTAAAGAAAATGCAATAATAAACTCAACTTTACTCATATAATAAAGTAATATAGTTTCTGTGGGAGATTCTCTAACCGACAACTACCACTATGAGCCTAAGTGGTGATACAACGTCTTGCCCACGCTGCTAGAACTGTCATATACTTTGCCGTCATATAGAACTCTTAACTTAGTGGATCCACTAGCTTATGCTAAAAGCATCTTAAGGAGTCATCTAAAAAGTATGAGCATTTATTACCCATGAAGGCTACATGGTTTATGGAGACTTAAGCTAATATGAACTCGCATTCCTATATCGTGTTCAATACTACTCCCAAAATATACTTAGCTCATATGTTTTTAAAACAAACTTCTTTCTTTGATTTGAGATAATTACTCGAAAATTTAGCTTAAAAACTCTCTTTGAATCGATGTTCCCTTTCTTGCTCAAATGTGAAAACATTTTAAACTCTTTGGGAATACATAGTCCCCATATACTTCTTTGAAGAAATGAACTTCAAATCTTTATTATTTGCTTAACTTAAAACTTAAATCTTAGAACAAAGTTAAAACGTTTGTGAAAGACTTTTGAAAACTTTGAAGAACTTCTCTTGACTTGCTCTTCACTTCTAACTTGACTCTTTAACTTTCCTTGAATCGAATTATGGATTCAAGAACTGTGATTTGTGATAGGAAAGATCTCATGATGTTTAGAAAGGATTTTAGACAGCTAAACATGAGAAAAAATAAAAATTTCACTGTTTGAGGGTGGGTCGCGACGCGGAGAAGCATTTAAATTTTGGTTTTGAAAATAACTTTTGAGGTAGAACGGTCCGTAACCGCTCCGCGACACGAAAAGACTTTTCCCAAAATTGGGAACTAGCTCCGCAAACGGAGGCACTGCCAAATTTCGATCGACGAAATTTCTTCTTCGTTTTCCAACTCTAAATCCTCTAGACTGCATTGGGTTCTTTCCCCAAACACTTAGAATCAATTATATGTTCAAAGTACATCAGATTCTACTCAAAATCAAACCAAAAATCACGGGTTCGGATCAAACAACTCCTCAATGATTTCAACGAATCAAGAATTTAATAGAATTTCAACAAACCCATTAAGAACTCAATTTCTAAGCTTTCAAGAACTTAAATTCGCTGAAATAAATCATGATTGACGCGTGGGTGAACTAACCCAATGCTATGTGATCTCACATACCTTTTAGGGATCACCCCCGACGAAATCCACAAGTTATCCTTGACGAAATCGACGAATCTTGAACGTTCTTCTCCTTTCTCCTCTTTTCTCCTCTTCTCCAAGCCCTAGCGTATTTTGGTAAAAGTGTAAACTGATCTAATTCTGATTAGACCCTAACTTAATTACCAAAAACGAAATAACATAATTAGGCAAAGAAAAGACCAAACTACCCTTTAAATATCCGGATTGGACTTTCCTAATTCCAACAACCCAACTTCCAAAGGGAATAACTCACTCATACGAACTCGGAATCGCACAAACTCAGCGGCGTTGGAAATATCATTCCAAGAGCTTCCTACCATATCTGGAAGTACACCTAACTCATCTTATAATTGGGTGGGGTTTAATTAGTAATGGGTGGGTAGTGGGTTGGTTTATAAATTATATTAATAAATTAAATTATAACCAATAGTTGAGCACCAAGTATTTAAAAAAAATATTTAAATAGTTTAAATTTAAAACCGTTAAATAAGTGGTCAATTTTGAACCCAATGGTGGATGAGAAGGGTATTTTGGAGTCAATAGGTTGATGGAAAGGGTATTTTGGAGCCAATAGGTGGATGAGGGGTAATTTTGTACCATTTCCAATACTTTGAGGGTATTTTAGGCCATTTTCCGTAGAAAAAAAGAATATGGAGTGTTTTTTTGTTGTAAATGTTCCTACATTAATAAAATATTTATGTGTAATAAATTAAGTAATTTACTTTTATAATACAATAATTAATTTGAATTAATAAAAAGTCAAAGAAGAAAAGAAAAAAAGATAAACTATGTTTCTCCTTTATTATAAGTGAGACAAACCAATAATAATAATAAAAAGAATGTGAAGAGCTTTGTTGTAAATGTTCCTCCATTAATAAAATATTTATTTGTAATAAATTTATTAATTTATTTTTACAATATAATAATTAATTTAATTTTTTTTAAAAGCCAAAAAAAATGAGAAAAAGGATAAATGCAAATGGAGGCCATAGAGAGATGCCACATTATCTTGTCTATGTTTCTCCTTTATTATATATATATATATATATATATATATTTTATTTTATTTTTTTTACTTAAGTAAATGCAAAGTTTCTAATTGTAAAATTATTTATATATGTAAGGCAGATTCACCTTATAGTTAAATGGTTTTACGCGACACCATTTCATCGAAAAATCTTACGAAATATAAGCAACTATTTCAATTATTGGATGTATTAGTTAATTTCGAATTTTTTTGTTGACTCGTCTTAGTTTCAATTATTGCATGAATTAGTTCATACTGAAAAAGCATCCAGTGGCAAATTACATATATCTATGAAATTTGATAATCTTCTCATAGTAATAAGGTGAGCGGATCTTATTGCGGTTGGCAAAAAAAAAGTCCAACTTATAAACTATTTTGTAATTAGGTTATAATGTAAGGATATATATTGAAAAATATATTTTTTTTTCAATTTTTTTTTAATGTTTGATTGATTAAAATATTTTGGAATATTTTTGTTTGAGAAAAAACTAGTTTCTTTAAGAAAAAGGAAAATGACAAGACGGGTTGGTAAGATCATGGTAAGCAACTTTCACCTCTAATCCTACCGTTGTTGGGTTCAAGTCACTAAGTGAGCAAAAAAGGTGGGAGCTTTTATAAAAATAAATCACAAGACTTGTGATTAATTTTTTTGGAGGATCTTAGTAGTTCGATTAGTTTGCTAAAATTAGAACTTTCACTTTATTGGTGAGGACTCAATTTTCACCTGGTAACTCCCTCTATCCCCAATATAATTTTTAAAAAATTAAGAAAAATATGTAAAAATAAAAAAATAAAAAAAAGACTTCATAAATGAAAATAGAAAAAACAAGTTTCATAAGTGACATTCCACGTTCATTATCTCTTGATCCTCCCCACCCACCCAAAGCCCTCAACACCCATCCCTTGACCATCTCCCCCACCCCTATCGCGCCTCTCCCAAACCTTATGTTATAGGGGATCGAATATGGAATAAAAATGCAGGTATTATTTTTCTTAGTGAATAAGCAAATTTTATTTATTACCAAGTGATCGACAGTTACAAAATATAGGGAGGAGCTAAGCAACACACCACACATATAGATGTAAAATAGTAGCAAATGCATTACGTTTCGTATCAAAATGTGAAGTTTCTTGCATAAGATCAGTTTCTCATTTTAATTTTAACTATTAAATGCTAGTTAATTTTGCTAACATATACTAATCTTTAATGTAATTAAATTTTGATTTCCATTCTTTGTTTCCTATTAAATTAAAGCTGATTTACAATTTACTTCCACTTCACCTTTTTTTCTAAGAGATTTGCGATTCATTAAAGAGGGTTATTTTATTTTTTTTAAAACATTTTCAGTGAAAATATGAGTCCAAGATTTATGATGGTTGTTGCTATTGTGGGTGTTCTCATTTGCGGAACTAATTGCGAAGAGAGTTATGGTAGAAAACTGTTAGAGGACTGTGCTCAAAATGATGATCAGAATTCCACTCAAACTGATCAACCAGTTCTAGTTCCATATGGCGTCGATTTGACTCAAGTACGTGATAAAGGAAATTCGTATATAACAGGTGAGCCAATTGATCCCGATGATCTCGCACGTTTTCACAATTTTCAACAATCTGCTCAAATTGATCAATCAAATGAAAATCCATGTGACTTAAATAAATCAGATATGCTAAATGGTGTTGGAGAGCCACTTTTAACTAGTGAGCAGAATTCCACTCAAATTGATCAATCAAATCAAATTCCATTTGGCTCCGATTTGACTGAAGTACCTGATCAATCAAACTCGAATACATTTGATGGATCAATTGGTATCGATGAGTATTTTTAACCGCTGATCAAGATTTCATTCAAACTGATTAATCAAATCAATATTCATTTGTCTTTGATTTGACTCTTATACATGATCAATCAAATAACTAATTTTCGTCTATGTAAGCAATTTAGTCACGTTACATTACATGTTTATTATACATGTATAAATAATACTTAATATCCTTACCTGAGAAAATGATCAAGGAAACTTTATTTGAAAAGTAGATGATGTTAAGCAACAATTTCTCAAACTCATTTACGTATAGCCAAATTTAAATTTTCAAAATATCGATGTATATCATTTATCGAGAAATAAACACTTAAATCGATTATTTAGAACAATCAGTAGCCTTGAAGGATACTCTCTTATTCTTTAAATCATAACCAACCAAGAAATTCATCTGTGCAATATTCCCAAAAATTTGACCACCATATGATGCAGCAAAAGCAAAGCACATTGAACTATCACTTGTCGCCACAAATGTATTCCATGGACCCAATCTCAGATCTGCACCTATAAAATGCATCGTAATTATCGGAATTTTATCGATGGAAAGAGATTTGTAGCACAAATTTAAAGAACCAGTTGGATCCGCCACAGTGGGCAGCTTGATTGCACTCTTCACCATTGATTCTAGTTTCACATAGATTTCAGGCGAAAACAGAGTTAAAACTGTGCCTGAATCGATTATAATATTACCTTCTCCGTAAGAGAATGACACATTTCGGAAATCCAATCTTTCTTTACCCACACTAACACCTTCCAGCGTGAGAAAATAGTACGTTGCTGGGAATTTTCGAGCTAATGGTGTTGTAACAACTTTATCTCCTGGAACAAATCCGTCTGTACCAAAATGGATTTTGCTTTTAGGAATATAGGTTTTCTGTTGATAAAACGGAGCTAAACAGTAGGAGAATTTTCCCCCAATTGACGAACCCATTTGGGAAATTAACGAAAATTTTCCACCTCCAAGCCCTACAATCCCTGATTCTTTGTCACCACTGAATGTACCTGCATTATTGTGTCCACATCCAATAACTGTTTTCTTCAATTTCACTCGTTTGTTTTTCGATGATCCAAATCGTATCGTCTCTGTTGCTAAATCACCAATGCTGTACGAATTATCTCCGTACCTGACGTGATACCTGCAGGTCCTCTTCTTCATCCTGTTGCAGGACGTTGGAAAATTGGCTGCGTGACACATTTTGGAACTGCAATGTAAGGGCTTATAAGTTGATGATTTTTTTGGGTTGAAGATACGAGATTGTTGCTTGAAGCAATTTTTACAGGGTAAACATTGAGTCCATGTGAGGTCGCTGCCAGTATCAGCGACCCCTAAGGTATGCACAGGAGGCGTACCTATGGAGTATCTCATGAGATACTCTCCGTTGTTGGAAGCAACAACGACAGAGGATGAGGGCGAACAAAGACTAACGGAACGATTGAATGAGCGATGAAATGAATTGTTCATTCGCTCCGTAAAACTTAAGGAAGGATCATAAAAGGGGGAGTTTGGTGAATCTCTATGAATGAGATCAATGCTAAAAACATTGTTCATAGCTTTTGTGAATTGAAATATTGAAGAAAGTAGAATAACAAAGATGGTGAAAAATGAATAATGTGTCACACAATTTGCCATTGTTTTAGACATTTTTAGTTTGACTGTATGTGATGTGATTTATACTTGTAACATTTATTCAAACTGAAGTTAATATGATTTTACTATAATTAAATTGAGGAAATTATGTTAATCCAGAAATAATGATGATTCAATCTGTAATTCTACTTTCATTACATAAGTTAATGTAGGAGTATTTTCCTTGTCTAATATGCAAAGCTTTATTTGACCCGCATTGAATATAATTTGAAATTGTTCAATTCTTTTGGGGCTGTGAATTGTTGTTAATTACATGGTGTAATTACAAATAGATTTCTTTTTAATTTCTTCCTTATATTTCTATTTTTATTTTTATTATTTTAAATTTTATTTTTATTATTCTAATATTTTTTAAAATATTTTTTTATTATTTATATTTCATTTCCTTCTTATTCTCAACATTTATTTCATGTGATTCCATGCAATTTTTTGTATTATCTAAAAAAAATTATTAGTATAATTTTGTTAGTATTAAAATTAAAGTAGAATCCGTTGTTGAATAAAGTAATGGACTTAAGTTTTCCTTTTAAAAACATAAGAGTATTATGTTAAATTTTTTGTTTAGAATTTAGAACCTATGTTATATTTTCAATTTCATTTGTTTTAGGAGTATTGACTCGATATTTTACATTGCAAGCTATTTTTTTAAGTTAGACTTGATAAAAAAAAATTGTCAAATGTTTTATAATTTATGACAATTATATTTATAATATTAATCTTTTTGTCAAACATGCATTTCATGATGTTCATAGAAATGATGTATTTTTAGTTTTTATGATTAGTATAATTAAATAATCTAAATAGAAAAATATAAATCAATTATTTTTTATAATATTAGTCAAGAACATATGTTTATTAATTGATATATTTTCAAAAGACAATATATATCTTAAATATTCAATTTAATATCATTTATAAAGGACATTATTTGTCTAATATAAATTTTTAATTTTAAATAATTAATTTATATTTTAAAATTTCAATATAACCTTATGATTATTTAAAAAATTATATATAACCTTATGATTATACTTGTGCACCAAACAATACACTTGTAATTATGCTGTAATTACATTGTGGCAAACAAACAAGTCAACATAATTACTAGGCTGATAATTACTACCGTAGTAATTACACCAATTTCAATTACCTGATGGCTTTCCAAACATACCCTTGGTTTCGCCAGGAAAAAAGGTACCAATGTTCACTACCTTTTAACAACCTTGTGAAGAAAATAGAATACAACACCCTTGGCTAATTGATCAGTTTAGGTACAAAAATCATAGACCTTTGGTACTTATGCACAAACTAATTGAAAACTCTTTGATGAGTTTAGATACAAAAATCACAGGCCTTTGTTACTTGTGCACAACAATCTAATTGAAAACTCCTCATTTGACACATGACCAGTGAACAGCTAACAACCAATGTGGTGTGATTTTACAAGAACAACAAATAGTGTAAACTCAATTAGCTCCAACTCTAGGTCACATATAAATTATAAAGATGTATCTTCACCTCGCTCACGGGCAATCGAAGCTGAAAGAATTGCAAGATCGCGATTCAAGAGTGTTAGTGCAGTTTCGCATTCGGAGATTATTCTTGTCACGGAAGATGGCTCGCCAGCCACTGTTTCAGAGGAACCAACAGCTACAGCTGCATGTGAATCCCGAAGATTCTTCAAGTTTCCTAGGAACTGTCAAAGATGTCAAGACAAAGGAATTACTCATGTATATCCTCTTGAAGATGGCATTAGCGTATTAGAAGGCAATAAACAAGACCGAAACAACCACCACACTCAACAATGTCAAACAAAGCTAAAACAATCTCTTCCTCGTAAAAGGGATGGTCAACTAAACGACAGCCGATGTCATCGATGCTCCTACCTGCATTGGAGGTTTTATCGGCAAAGCATACAACACTAGTGAAACCTCTTTCATCCCCATAGAACTCGCTCAGATCTTCCAAAAATTAATAAAATGGGCTTTCTGTGGATAAAACACTAAACTCTATCCTGAACAAACATATAATTCACATTAAAGTACCTTCCAGAGCATCTTATATGCTTCCAATAGTCTATTGGCAGCTGGCCCAAACCCATGCAGTTGTGGTACTTCCATCATGTGGGTCCATGGACGTATTTCCTACAGTTATAACCTCAAATATGTTATGCAGAGAATATACAAACACAAAAAGTTAGAAGGGACATATAAAGGCACTGAACCAAAGGGTAAGGAAAGGAGGACTTGATGGGGGTTCCATCACAAAATAGGACTTGATGGGGGTTCCATCACAAAATACCAGCCTCTATAGTATGCAATCAATGAAGATAACCGCGGGAGTCATAATAGATGAATAATGAAGAAAACAAAACCTTAGTATAGATTGTGTTGAAGGTCCTTGCAGTGTCTAAAAAGGATTCCAAATGTCCCCGTAGTTTTGCTTCAACATCTACATATTCCTCATCTGGGTTGTATGGATGCTGTAAGAGAAGAATTAACCATAACTTCCCGTTGAACACAAAATATAACCAATTGAAGCTTATAGATACTAACTGAAACTAAATACAAGAGAAACAAAGCAGTGAGTGCTGAGAGGATTAACCTTTGATGCTAAATCATCAACCATTTCCTGAAGACTCAGAAGCCTATTTGATTGATCTGAAAGTTGCTTCTCCAAATCAGATATGTCTGGCCTGAACTTCGATTACAATAGGATCAATAGAAAGTTACTATCGGGAGAGTAAATAAAGCAGACGATATATGGTTCTTCAAGCAAGCAGGCACATATAACCTTGTTTACAAAAAGGATGATATCTCACCAAATAACTGCTGGCTAACAAGTCAGAACCGGAACAGGACCATCGCAGTAATATTGAAGGACCTCTCAATAACAGCATTCCACTATAACAACATAATTTTCTTTGGAACTGACTTTCAAATTATATTATATTATATATTCTCTGTAACAACATCTCGTTATAGCAGCCCATAAAAATATTCAGACAACAATGCCGTTATAAAGAGGTTTGACGGTATATGAGGATAAGCAGTCTCGAACAAAAGCAAAGATTATAAGTGAATCATTGTTTTCAGTATTCTTTTTCTTTCAAATTCTCTACATACCTTGCGTCATTCTTCCTTCACCCAAGAAGTGGCCAGGTTGATTGAATTCAACCCCCTCCCCCCAAAAGCCCAAACCATCTTTCTACTCTTCATCCTTTTCTGCTTTCCCTTTGAGGAATCTTTGACAGATAAATGCCACAATTTTTCAGCTTAGTGGAAATGAAGGGTAAAAAAAAAGAAAAGAGAAAGAGATTCTCCTTAAGACTATGTCAGAAGAATTTGCCTGTCTTCTTTTCCCGATAATGAGGCAGAAAAAAGGTGCCAGACCTAAAAAATTATGGAAAAAGCTCTTTTGGTTGGTCATGGCCTTTTGCTGAACACTAAATTGCAGGTGCAGAAGCAGCAACAATCTCAAAAGGTTCTCACTTTAGGTGCTACTGTTGAATACAATTTTTTTAATTTTTTTTTATGACAAGGGAAACCCGCAGTCGCTACCCTTTGGGTGCGCACAGGGTAAAACCCCCGCTCCTATGCAATAGCTCGCAAACTACATAGGAGAGGTAACCCGCACTAGGCAAGCCTGGTGCGACGAGCTCGACCCAGAAAGCAAACCCCTTGATTTCGCTGGCAAGGTGTTTCGAACTTGAGACCTCCAACATGGAAGTCCCAAGCCCAAACCACTGGGCCACCCCGAAGGGTTTGAATACAAATTTTCATATAGGTAATTTTTTCCTCTTTTTCAAAGCACATTATGACTTTAGCAGTTCCCGTTGAAAGAAAATAACATATTCAATAAGTAAATAAATTAATCGTACAATTTGATGGAGAAAAAGAAATCTTCCTTACAAAGGATAGATAGACTGGATTTGAACATCCGCAGGAAACAGTTTGCATTCTTCTGAAAAAATTTGAGACTGCTTTTCAGCTATGGCATCAATCAATTGAATATCCTTTGCCACCTGTTCATCCACACTACAAGGAGAAGAGACGATTAAGGTATTTCAAATATAAATTAATAATCAAACCGAGATGAAATGTGTGTTTCAATGTATGTATGGAATAAAATCTCCACAAACATTGGGGTGCAATCAAACGTCTAACCTCCATTCAGGGTTATCAGCATACATGCTTGCCTCCACAAGATCCACAATAAGGCGTAGCATTTCCATACGATCTTCATAACTACCCCGTCCCTGCAACAGAATCAGCAAAACATTTTTTTTTGAAATCATCAAAAACCTCGAAAGTATTGGAAGCAATAGAATATTTCAAGCCTAACAGTACAAAGATACTACAGAATACAATCATTGTCCGGAGGATCATAAGCAGTATCCTTGTGTTCTAACCTCAGAATATCCCATCAACCAAACTCCATACAAACCTAAACTCCCACTTACAAAGTTGACTTTCCACCTCCAATTGCATGTCCCTTACTTCCTTATACTGAATAAATAACATCATGACATACATGCTTTTCCTGGAGCAGATAATGTTCATATCCTCTTCACATGCATTTCTAACATCATGAATGCATTTTGTTAACACTGGGGTGTCCCACCAATAACCAGTGATACTATAAAGACCCTCACCAATTAGCTAACTGAAGCAAAGTTGAAAAGTGAGTATGATATAAGACCTAAAATAAAAGGAAATTTTAAATGATAATTCGCATACCAAGTTCTTCCATCATGCTCTATCTAAATGATATTGGAATATCTCAAGCATGAAACCAAATCAATGTGTTTAGTTCCATTCCTGTTATTTATATTGCTAGGATCAGGAACAAAGCAATCCGGTATAAGGTGGGAGTGGCCTGATGGACAAGATGAAGGACGAGAGCACGAAGTCATTTGGGCATGTGAAGAGAAGATGCACAGATGCCCCCTTTAGGAGGTGCAAGAGGTTGGCTATATTGGGTATAAAGAGAGGTAGAGATAGGTCGAACCTGTCTTGGAGAGAGGTAATAAGACAGGACAAGGCACATATGTAGCTTACCAAGGACATGACCATAAATAGGATCATAGGAAGTTATAGAGGTCGATGATTAGGGTAGAAGGTTAGTAGGTAGTTGAGCATTGTCTAGTTCCCCTACATTGTTATTATTACTCTCCTACGATTTTTTTCTTTGATTTTAGTATAACCTATTTTCTTTTGCTTCAGTGATCGTATTATTTGTTGTTGCTACTGTTCTCTTCTTCGTTGTTTTTAGCATGGCTTCTTCGCTACTGTATTTGCTTTACTTGCTGATTTTTTATATGTTTTACTTGAGCTGAGGGTCTATCGGAAATAGCCTCCTTACCTTCATAAAATAGGGCTAAGGCTGCGTACACATCACCCTCCCCAGACCCCACTTGTGGAATTACACCGAGTATGTTGTTGTTGTTGTATATATCCAGATGACAAATGACTAAAAAGGAATACCACTAAAATTTAATTAGAATAGCAAAGTTTGACAAAATATAAGCAGAACTTGCTGAAGGAGCCAGCAACAACAAGATCAATTTTTTTCATTTTCAGGAAACTAATCTATGTGTGCATTGTTACAGACGTTGTTCATTTTATCATACCACTAGGAGCTTGTCTTTCTTCACATGTTTGTGTCAATTAAGATAAAAAATTATGGTGCTTACCTAGTCGTCAACCTCTCTTATTTAATTGCCAATACACACTGCAGCATGACACAAACTTAAACCCACTGAGGCGTGTACACCAGATCATAGGAATCCTAACAACCTTCTAATTGTGGGAGGATCTTAGACATTATTAGTTCCCACATTGACACAAGTCTAAGTATCAACCAAGATATCCGTAAGTTCTGTACTTCCTTTATCTCTCTAAAACACTGAAGAAAATATGACAAATAACAATGACTAATAAAATCTATTTTATGCCAGTAGATGTCTAAAGGTTCTATAATCTATGATGATATTAAAATGGACAGAATCTTATAAGTGTCAGTATCACCAGAGACAAAAGAACTACAATAACCCGGCACTTCCTGAGATAACTGCAAACTGTACCTCAAAATGATCCAGCTTTAATAGTAGTGCTACTCCTATCAGTTCTCCATGAACTAATTAAGAACAAAAGAACCGTAGTTTTGAACCTTTGAGACCATATGAAATGCTATATTGACCTGAGACAGCAGTCTTAAGTTTTAACCACCAAAATCTAAGTCATCATCATCATATAGAAAGGTTGAACACTACACTACAAATAATAATGTGCTATGGTGATTGAGAAATCCAAATCATTCAGCAATCAGTATTATTTTTTACATCGGTGGTGCCACGGCAGCGCATGTCCTTAACTATTCCACAAGTACCTGCTACCTCCTACCATCATGAATGCCAAGTAACTCTGCCAGCAAGAGTTAGCTAGATCAGAGAAACTCCAAAATTTTCATTTTATGAGGGCCGAAAAAAATTAAATTCTCGTTGCTTGCGTCCACATGTAGGTTGATAAATGAGAATCATAGGCCCAGCCATAAGGGAATACCAGGAATCAGAAACATTTTAACCAGACATGATGGGCCCTAAGGATTTGCCATCAGAACTTGTCTTCTTCACCTAATTATAGAACTGCAACTTTCTTTTTCAAACATTACCTTTAATTTGTTGCATATTCTTTTATTTATTAAAAAAAATTATAATAATACAATCCTAGCAATTAACAGTGAAAATTGAGATGAAGAGTCAAAGGGGCAGTACTTAGCCTTAAGCAAGGTAAGAAAAGTAAAAACACTTTAAACAAATGGATCAATGTCATATTTATCTCTTTGTTTGAGTAGATCCAGTTAGTGTAACCTTTAATCAGAATTTATCTGACATTTCATGTCATTACTCCACAGGCTATGAGATTCAGATAACAAATTCTTTTAATATCCAAGTACAGTATGGCCTATGATCAATAGGGGTCAGTGGCAAATTTTTCAACCAGGCTGATGATACCAAATGGTAAAACTGCAGAAGATTGAAAGGTGCTTGACCAAATCTTAACAAGAAAAAGGACTAAATATGATTCCACAATTACCAGTGGCACATAACATAAAATGAAGTACAATATGCGTCTAAAAGGAAAAAAGGCAATAAGACGCACTTGGATGGCTTCTGGATCAACAGTAGTAGTTATGCCTAGAAACTTTGCAATCTCTGCTAAATCTGCCAAAAATACACAAATGTACCTGATCAAAACAGACATAAGAAGCAACATTTATACAACAATTTCCTACAATTTCTCCAGATCTAACCTAAACAAACATTCTCAAGGACTTCCTGATTATACTAATGAATGATTTAATCTGCACTTTCATAAGTGAACAAAAAACAAAGCTCTTGACTGATAATTAGAAACATAAACCCACTTGATGTTAATGAAGTCATCTAACGAATATACTCATACTAAGATCAAAACTTCAGTAAGAACAATCAAGCAAGTTGCACTGCATTCCCAAATAAATGCACCAGAACTAGAATTCTGACCAATTTCCAACCTCAATCCAAAAAGGGTTTAAGGGTATTGAAAAAAGCCTCTACACTGACCGATCAAAAAAGAAAAATAAAAATGCTATACACTGAATGCGGGAAGTCTCCTCATCGCGATCTACAGCATCCCCTTGTAGATTTTGCTGAGAAAATGGTGACTTATCCCCTAATAACCTGTGAACTCAAACCAAAAAAGTAAAATTAAGAGAAATAAAGATCACCCATTTAGAGTTAATACTTGTTTCTCATGAGGAAAGGGATTAAATGGGGTTATACTTGAAGAAAAGCCATTCAAGAAGAGCGTATCGCTCCATGCCGGCAAAGAGAAGGGACTGAGCAGGAGCATTGGCTCTTGGGTAATTCAATGTAGCCAATTTCTTCTGTATTTCTTCCATTTGCTTCGCTGCCATTCCCAAAGTCGATCGTGTCCTTCGCAATTGGGCTTCAGAATTTACTGGCGAAACTCAAAGACGAGAGAGGAAGAGTTAGAATTTGGTGAAGTTTCACTGTGAGAGCAAAAGGATAGGAGAAAATAGAAATAGTGTTCTTAAATAAACTTTTGTGAAAGCAAAAAATATTTCATTAATATTTGCACTCATTATTTGCAAATGTTGAAATTTCATATTAGTAAAAATAATATTTGATGTGTAAATATAAAGGGGAAACTCAACCTTCTTGATAAGTTGTTTGGTTGGTCGGATAAAGATAATAATTATGGGTATTTTTATAGAATTATTTTATTTTGTATTTGATAATGAGTGTTAGAGCCGTCAATATGAGCTGGGCTCGTTGGGCCGGCCTGGCCTAACTCAGGATTTGATAGGGCTGGACTACAATTTTTGGAGCCCATTTAAGAAAAGGGCTTTTTAGCCCGGCCTGAATAAGCCTGTCGATTTGTGGGACTTGAAAAATATGGATAGGGCCGGCCCGTGGGCCAAATAAAATTAATTAAAAAATAAAAAATAAAATAGAGTATTAAAAATAACAAGAGTCTAAACTCAAAATCAGTTTAAAGATTGAAATATTACAATTTAAATACAAATTATGTTTATAAATACATATTACGTAAAATAAAAATTCCCTAAAATTTCTAGGAATCACTACATAGGCTGTAGCCTATGGAATATTGTCATAATTTTTTGTGTTTTATTATGATCATTGGAAAACAATTTGGTTTATATTTTTATTTAGTTATTTATGTTTTTACTTGAAATCAAACTTAATAAATATTATAATGATAATTTTATTTGTGAATTTGATTAACAAGTAGTAACACTAACACCATGTAATATTATCTTGTCAATATTTATGATAATATTTTTAAATTATAATTTAATTTAAAAAATTATAAAAATATATTTTTACGTAAAGAGAGCTGGCCCGGCAAGCCCATAGCCCACGTACTTGTGGGCTGGGACAACCATTTTCTGGCCCACACCAAAAATGGGTTATCCCGGCCTGACCCGTCAAATTTCAAAGCTTGTATGGGCTAGTCCGGATGGGGTGAGCCAGCCCATATTGACAGCTCTAATGAGTGTTATTTAGTTTTAAGATTATATTATCTAACTATTTTAGTATAAATTTTGGTATAAGTTAAGTTCCTCAAATATTTATGTTAAACTAAATATAATTTATCATGATTTTATGAAGTAAAAATACATGTTAATTAGTCGAAGTAAAATATCTGTATATTCAAACAAATGATATGGATATATTAATTTGATATAAATATTTAATATATGTAATAAAAAAATAGCATAATAAGTTTGATGTAATATTTAAGATATGAACAAGCTGAAATGGACACCAAAATTATTTACGACCTAAATTAGTGATTCATATAGCATTAAATTTGTGTTCAGAAATTAAGGGCACGAAAAATAGAATGAACAAATGTTATGTTCTTGATGCAAAGAGACTTGCTAATAAATATAATTAGGACAATATGTAGGAACAACTTATTGTTAAGTAATGAATAAAAGAGTAGATTGATCACAATCTTATTAAATAATGTCTGGTTTCTTATAATTAAGTGATTTTCGGTCTTAAATTTTGTGGTGTGTTTAATTACCACCTCTCGATTTGGGCTCTATTCCTTATTGTTGGACAACGTCATTAAAAAAGAATGGGAAAATACATTAAAAAAACCCTAAACTTGTCTGCATAACTTACTTTAGCACTGTAACTTTACAGATAATTATTTATCCCCTTAACTCATTTCAAGTGAATTTAATATCCCCTCAGAAGTCTAGAACCACAATTATAAAGGTAGGTGTGCTACACGCACCTCCACGTGTCAAAAAAAATATTTTTACACATTTAAAAAAAAAAAAAAAAACCACCCACCCCAACCTTCATCGTCCCTCACATTCCACCACCGTAGATTTCATAGTGCACCACCATTCACCAACTACTCCTCGCTTTGTTCCTCCATTACCGCCGCCATCAAATTCACAACATTTTCACCATTATAACAACCATCAACTCCACAATACCATCACCGATAACAATATCACCAGCCGCCGTCAACTCTACAATACTCATCACCAACAGTTGTATCGCCTCCATCACTGTTAATTTCATATTTCTTAACACCACCACCATTGAAATCAACTCCAAAATACCACGCCATCGCTATCAATTTCAAAATACATCAATACCCATCACAAACATCAATGATGTCAACAGAATTGGGCCACAATAAGCGTCTAAAAACAAATTTATAAAAAAAATTGAAGAATAGTGAGAGAAGAATGAAATGGTAGTGAGAATGAAAACGTGTGCAGGTAATTAGATTCGCCACAAACACCACATCGAAATGAATATGGATGGTTTTACCAAATACCTATCATCAACTCCACAATACCCACCACAAACATCATCGGTACGAATAGTTTTATTTCCTCATGAACTGAACACCCACCTCAGAGTGTTAAGGTATAGTACTTCCGCTCTCTTTAACCACGCAATAGACACCCTCCGACCAGCCTTTTGTCCTTTCCAAGAAAATCAAAATGCTTTTTTTTTTCATTTTTATTCTAGTGGAATCGAAGAGGTGGAGTGGGGATGGAGGAAGAGGAATGGAGAAATGGTTGATTTCATGGTGGCATACGGTGGCTTTGTGAACAAGATGAAAGGTAGAGAGAGAGAAAGATGAAAAAATTAATGAAATTGAAATTTAGTCAGCTTTTTAATTACTTTTTCCCCTTTTCACGCGAGTTTGGGAGAGTGATCACACTTTCCTTGTCATATCATCAATTAAGGAGGTATTAAATTCACTTGAAATGAGTTTAAGGGGGTAAATAATTACCCGTAAAATTACAGTGCTAAAATAAGTTATGCGGACAAGTTCATGTTTTTTTTATGTATTTTCCCAAAAAGAATTTCAATACTTGCATTAGAGTTGTTTCATAAATGATGAAAAGGGATAAACCTAATCCTATATCATATATATCACATATCATATCATATCATATATATATATATATATATATATATATATATATATATATATATATATAAAAGGGAACCTTAGGTTCGCCTACGTGGTGCCACCACAAATAAGGATTCCCTTTTAATTTATTTATTTCCAAAACTAACCTTCCCCTTTCATGAAAAATTGTGACTTTCATTAAAAAGTTGCGACTTTAATGAAAAGTTGCGACTTTAATGAAGAGTTGCGATTTTTATGAAAAATTGTGATTTTTATGAAAAGTTGTGACTTTTATGAAAGGTTGTGACCTTTCCGAAGGATCGCAACTTTTCCAAATAGTTGTAACTTTTCCGATAAGACACAATAAACATTTGTTCACACTACTCTTTGTTGTTTATGAATATAGGAATTTCCTCTCATTTTAAAACAATGAAAATTTTGAACCTCTTCTTCTTGTTTTTCTTCTTCTTCCGCACAATTAAATATTTGTGTACTTTGCTCTTGATAAGTGGCTTACTAACACCATTACTTATGTTACAGATTCTGGTATGTATTTTTACAGTCATTAATTTATACTTATGTTATTAAGGATAAATTATAAGATGTTATAATTTTTATTTTCCTTTACATTATTAATGTTTGTTGCTACGTAATCTTATATGTAAGATAATATAGTGTTTTAATTTTAATGACTGGTAGATTTTAAGTATTATTTTATAAAATATCCAAATATTAAATTCCTGTGCGAAGCGCGGGTAATTTTACTAGTTTTTAATAAATGTAGATGTTTCTAAAATATTGACATATTGACCCTTTATAAAGCCTTTTATGTTTTACGATTTTTATAATAATTATTAGTTGCTCGATCATAGGGTTAAATCTAATTTCATATCGCACGTTCATACGTTTGGGATAAAAAGTGTAACCTAGGTTTCTTTTTTGGGTGCAATTTTGTGGAAAATCAGAAGGCAAACATAGTGGGACGGAGTGAGCCCATTGTTACTTCACTTCAACGGAATAAACTGTGAATCTGTTTGTTCAAATACAACAATCAGTCACAGTCAGTGTCCCGAGGTTGTGGGTAGGTGGCTGCCACCGGGTGAACATTTTGAGATTTATTGGTATCTTCTTGTTTAAATATCTTGTCCCCATATCTTTAAAGTTTCTGCTTTTTTGTGTTTCAGAATCTTGTGTGTTCATTCAAAGATGCTTACTTTAAATCTTCTTCCATCCACTAATGTCACTCTCTCCAAATCCCGTCCTAAGTATCCTCTCAGCCCTTCACCTTTTCAACCAAATCTTGGTAGTAGAAACCAAAAGTTGAGAACTTTGTCATTCACCAAACCCTTGATTCAAAATGGACATCCTTTTAGGTGTTCTGCAAATCAAGATTCTCAGATCTCTCGTCCAAGATTGGATTTTTCCAAAATCTTGAGACACCCATCTGGGGTTTCTTCAAGAAATACGACTCAGATCCTTGAAGCAGCATCTGGAACCCCAGAAGAAGTGAGTCCAGATGGGGAGATTGAAGTTTCAAAGCCAAAAGTGAATATGAAACTGGCTCTCATTTTTGGTCTGTGGTATTTTCAGAACATTGTGTTTAACATATTTAACAAGAAGGTATTGAACATCTTTCCTTATCCATGGCTTCTTGCTTCTTTCCAGCTGTTTTGTGGTTCTGTTTGGATGTTAATTCTGTGGTCTTTTAAGCTGCAACCTTGCCCAAAAATCAATAAATCATTTATCATTGCCCTTCTTGGACCTGCCTTGTTTCACACAATAGGCCATATTTCAGCTTGTGTTTCATTTTCAAAGGTTGCTGTTTCTTTCACCCATGTTATTAAGTCTGCAGAACCTGTGTTTACTGTGGTGTTTTCATCATTTCTTGGTGATACGTATCCTCTGACTGTTTGGCTTTCAATTCTTCCCATTGTGTTTGGTTGCTCTCTGGCTGCTGTCACTGAAGTTTCCTTCAATTTGGGGGGCTTGTCGGGTGCTATGATCAGTAATGTTGGGTTTGTTCTTCGCAACATTTTTTCGAAAAGGAGCTTACAGAATTTTAAGGAAGTGGATGGCTTGAACATGTATGGATGGATAACCATACTCTCATTTATATACTTATTTCCAGTAGCAGTGTTTGTGGAAGGTTCTCAATGGGTGGCAGGGTATCACAAAGCTCTTGGAACTATAGGAAATCCTAACACATTTTATTTATGGGTTCTCATATCTGGGATTTTCTATCATCTCTATAACCAATCTTCTTACCAAGCTCTGGATGATATTAGTCCCCTGACGTTTTCAGTGGGTAATACTATGAAGAGGGTGGTGGTGATTGTCGCCACTGTGTTGGTATTCAGGAATCCAGTCAGGCCTCTAAATGCACTTGGCTCTGCTATTGCCATATTTGGAACTTTCTTGTACTCACAGGCAACGGTTAAAAAGCCAAAGAAAGAGGCAGTGGAAAAGAAGGACTAGGAGAATGGTTCATTTAGCACCGAGATACTTTTGATCGACGGCATTTTTGAATTTTCTTACTTCAAAACAAGAACTTTATCAATTCCAGTAGTTTCATGTCTCATGTCTGATGTATGCCTCATTTTATAGTTACTGCTTTCTGGTTTTTGTGGTTTATCTAGTGGCTTATACTTGAGTCTATCTCTCTGAAATGCTGGTGATGATGTTCCCATCAATTTTGATCTGAGTTTATTTGGATATCTTACTGTTCAATTTCAAATTTTTACAATTATAATTGTAGGTGCAGTTCATTACCAATGTCAAAGGGACATAATGTGTGCTTGAATTTGTGGAATTTTTAGGCCACAGTTAGTCTTATATTGGACTTCTTATTTTTGAAACAGTATGTTCTACATTTCACCCGGTAGGGTAAGACTGCGTGTGCACCACCCTCTCCAGGCTCTACTTGTGGGATTATGTTGGCTATGTTGTTGTTGTAGTGTGCATGTAGATGCCTCCACATTACTATAGAATTGAGTGGTGAGGTTATATTGACCTTGTAATCCATATCCCCCCGGCCCCCCAAAAAAAAAAAAAAATGACAGACCAAATCAGGTAAAGTAACTGACGTAAGTCTATGAACGGTTTTATGAATATTACTGCAAGTTAGCAACTTATAGCATATTAATGTTGTGTTTGTGTGTTTTCCATTTGAGTGGTAATAGATGTTTATGTTTGTTTCTGTTATTAGGTCTTTGTATGTTATGCTACAGAGCAACAATGATGTGGACATTGTGCCTAAGACATCTGTGGCAGGTACTATGTTGTTTTAGCTATCAAAATGAGTGGAAAAACTGTTTCTTGATGGATGGATGTCATAATGCCAGTGATAACCATGTCTACAATGATTTACCAATTGCAAGTCCCATGATTTATATACATTTGTGTTTGACTTGTATTGCATAAAGATCTATTTTGTTTTCTCTTATCAACCCTTTAGTTGTTGCTTCCGATCTTACATGAACTTCTTTTCTGTTGTGAAAAATTATGAGCCTTAAACCTATAGATGTAGCGATTATGTTCCCATGATGACATGGACATGTAGCGATTTCAAATCCCCATGTGCTTTGCTTTCAAGTTGCTCGTATTCTTTCAAACCTCTAAAGACGTCATACTAATTATATTGTGCTACTTCCTACTTGTTTTCAGCTTTTGGTAGTTGACATTTCTGACATGATTTCTTTAACGTCCAAAATAACTTTGTATCTTGAACCCAGAATAATGTCATTTGATTTGTCAAGAAAGTACACCATATAGTCAGAGGTGCTTTGCAACAATGAGAAACGGGAAGAGGTGTATCCTTCTCCCGGAGTTACTTGAGAGGCTGATTGGCAGTAAAGAAGAGAGAAAAACAGTCCTTTTGAACATCCAATAACCAACCGTATGTTTAAACAATTAACGCGTTTATGAGAATTATGGTCTAATATTTTTCTGCCTCTAATACTTTGGAAACAGTTTACTGCCTGTAGCATCAGATGGCCCTGGAATGAATACCTTCTGTTAAGTGGAAAAGTTTATTTGGTTATTTCAATAAAGTTATTTTGTCAGGCAGTAACTGATGCTTGCTGCTGTTCTGCCATTAGCTATGTTGTGTAGTTACTTGAAAGGCTGGTAGTATGCTTAATTGTTATGCAGAGCTTATAGATATTGCACTAGCTTTTGATTAAGTGATCAGGATAAAAGGATACTATTAGACTAGATTGATCATCTGTCATCTTACAACAAGGGGCAACCCGGTGCACTAAAGCTCTCGCTATGTGCAGCGTCTGAGGAAGGGCCTGACCACAAGGGCCTATTGTACGCAGTCTTACCTTGCATTTTTAGGTGCTACTATTGAATTATCTTCGGAGTAACATTTTGACATTTTCTCATCAATGTTCTGAGGTGCAGTAAAGGGTAGGTAGATCTTTGGCATTTTCTTTATAATTCAATAGTAGCACTTAGAAATGCAAGGTAAGGCTTCGTACAGTAGGCCCTTGTGGTCGGGACATGTTAGAAACTCCAGGAGCTGAAAAAGAGAACCCGAGCCATGTTATTTGTGTTAAAAACTTTGGAAGCAGACAGAAAACCCACATAATTTGTGCTAAAGGCTCCGGAAGTAGACAATGAAACTTCACATTATTTGTGCTATATATTTTAAAACCAGACAAAGAAAAAATTACTTTTACTAGTGTTAAAAACCCGTTATGTAATTTGATTTTGTAATTTTTAACCTAGTACAATCCCGTGCTAGTATTTATGTGGCCACCTCTATTTGTAACGATGCATGATAAGTTATTTAAAGAAATAAGAGTAGTGATTAACCAAAAAAAAACTTTTGAGTTACTTTCTAAAAACACTAGAACCCCACCACCACTCCCGAAACCCCAAACTATCTGCTTTTGACAATTCAAGAATTTTTGTGTACTCTTTGTTTTATCAAGGGTCTAAATGTAACTTTTTCATCCTCGTAGGTTCAGACGAAATTCAATCTTTTTGAGTTTTGACCTCAACAAACAAGTAACCATATGGAAATCCACATTGATCATTCACATACTTAACTTTACTTCTTCATGTATGTAAAATTATTTACTCAAAAGTACTACGTTTGATAATATTGATATTAATGATAAAATGTGTATTACATAATTAAATATAGAGGAACTTTCGCAAATAGTCACTATAATAAACTTAATTATGTTTCATAGCTATAGTTTACATATTTATGGGTTGCAGCTACAATTTAAGTTACCTCGTTTGTATAATTCACGGATATATATAATTCACAGGTTTGTATAATTCGCGGGGTACATTTGTATAATTCAATTATTTTTGTATAAACTCAAAATAACGAATTTATACAATTACAAACATCAGAAGTGTAACAATTATACAAATTATATTATACAAATTTTGAATTATACAAAATTTATACAAATTATATTATACATATTCTGAATTATATAAACGTGCAAATTATACAAAACTAAAAAGTTGAGCCGTGTAATTATAGCTAAAAGTAGGTCACGATTATAATTAAGGCAAACTATATCTATGTTAAGTAATTAACTAGTATATGTTTGCTTATAAGCGTAATTTTCCGTTTTATATATTACTAGCTTTTTGCACGTTCCTTGCATACGTATGTTTAAGGAAAAATTACGCTTATAAGCAAACATATACTAGTTAATTACTTAACATAGCTATAGTTTGTCTTAATTACAATTTGTGACCTACTTTTAGCTATAATTACGCGGCTCAACTTTTTAGTTTTGTATAATTCACACATTTGTATAATTCGCACATTTGTATAATATAATTTGTATAACTTTTGTATAATGTAATTTGTATAACTATTTACACTTCAGATGTTTGTAATTGTATAAATTCGTTATTTCAAGTTTATACAAAAATAACTGAATTATACAAATAAACTTGTGAATTATACAAACGAGGTAGCTTAAACTGTAGCTACAATTCGTAAATATGCAAACTATAGCTATGAAGCATAATTAAGTTTATTATAATGGCTATTTGTGAAAATTTCATGTTTAATAAAAGATGAGTCCTTATTTAAAGATCTCATTGTTAAATTTTTTTATTAAAAAGTTATCACCCACTCTAGCCAACCACAACAAAAAAGAGAGAGAGAGAGGATTTTTAATTCGTTTATTTAAATAAAAAAAAAACTAAAAAAGAGGAGCAAAACAAGTGTGGTTGCTTATTTCATTTTCTAAAAGTAAAAAACTTAAAAAATCACGCACATTTGATTTTTTACTTTGATGAAATATTTAGGTAGCTATTTTCGGATTTGATATTTATTATTCAAAAACAAAAGTTTTATTTCAGAATTTAAATTAAGATCATCATTTTACGAATTGGACAAACCCAACAATTTTTTTGTTAAAAATTTCAGAAGCAGACAAAAAGATTCCGCGTTTGCATTGTTAAAAGTTTGAAAGCAAACAAAAAAAACACGTATTATTTTTATTAAAAACTCTAAAAGCAAGCAAATAACCACATTATTTGTGTTAAAAATATCAGGAGCAGAGAGAGACCCATTATTGTTTGTGTTAAAAATTTCAGAAGCAGACAAAGAGATCCAACCCTGTGTAATTAGTGTTAGAAATTTTGAAAGCACACAAAGAGAATCCACATTATTTGTGTTAAAAGCTCTGAAAGCAAGTAAAGAGCAATGTTATTTGTATTAAACACTTCGAAAGCAGAAAAAAAATCACATTATTTGAGCTAAAAACTCTGAAAGCAGGCAAAGAGACCACGTTATTTGTGTTAAAATTTTCAAAAGTAAACATAGAAAGAATTACTTTTATTTGTCTTAAAAAGTTGTTATGTAATTTGATTTTGTAATTCTTTAAGCTAGAATAATCTAGTGCGAGTATTAATGTGACCACTTCTATTTGTAACGATGCATAATATTATATAAAGTAATAAATAAGATAGTTGTTTAACCAAACAATACATTGAGTTACTTTTCGAAAACACTAAAACTCCATCACCACTCCTAAAAATCCAAACTATCCACTTTTAGCATTTAGGGGATTTTATTGTACTATCTTTAAAGTGCAACTCACTCATCATTGTAGTTTTAGAGGAATTAAATCATTTTCACCTCAACAAAAAAAATAACCGTACAATAATCCACATTGGTCATTATCTAAAACTTATACTTTATTTTTCATATATGTAAAATTATTTACTCAAAAGTACTTTATTTAATAATATTGATATTAGTTATAAAATGTGTATTGTATTATTATGCATATATGTGCAATGCATGTGCTGAAAACTAGTAATATATCAAATGCTTAAACATCAAAATATATATTTTATACAATTAATTTTACAAGTTATATTTCTAAAAATATTTGTAAATCTAATATTTTCATTTTACATCAACTAAATGAGAGAAAATACAACCTTCTAGCCTGAAGCTAAATTAAGGTCATCTTTTTTTAAAATTGGATAGAACCCCTCGTTTTTGTGTTAAAAACTCCAGAAGCATATAAAGAGACCCCACATTATTAGTGTTAGAAACTCCAAAAGCCTCATTATTTATGTTAAAACCTTCATAAGCAGAACAGAGACCCCTTAATATTTGTATTAAGAATAAAAAGATCCCACATTATGCAGATTAGAAACTCTAGAAGCAGAGACTAAGAGAAGATATGTTATTTGTGTTAAAAACGTCAAAAGCAAGCAAGCAAAAAGTCATATTATTTGTGCTAAAAAATACGAAAGCAAACATAGAGATCCCATGTTATTTGTGATAAAAATTTCAGAAGTAGACAAAGAAAGAATTATTTTTGCTTGGCATAAAAAGTCATCATGTTATTTGATTCTGTAATTTCTTAAGCCAGAACAATCTCGTGCTAGTATTAATGTGGTCACTTCTATTTGTAACGATGCATAATATTATATGAAGAAGTAAGTAGGAATAGTTTTTTAATTTTAAAAATTAAGTTATTTTTTTGAAAACACTAGAACCCCCTCCCCCCCTCCCCCACTCCCAAACACCCCAACCTATCCACTTTTGACAGTTCATAAATTTTTGTGTACTTTTAGTAAACTGAATCAAATTGGAAAAAAAATTCATTTTACAAATGGTGTAAGTGTAACACATTCATCCTTGTAGGTTCGGATAAAATTCAATCATTTTGACCTTAACAAACAAGTAACAATATGACAATATCCACAATGATCATTTACTAAAACTTATACTTTATTTCTTCATATATATAAAATCATTTACTCAAAAGTATTTTATTTTTATAATATTGTGTATTACATTATTAGTCATACCCGTTCAACGCACGTGCAAAAAATTAGTATTATATTAAATGCTTAAACGTCATGATATTCAATACAATTAATTTTGCAAATTCTATTTTTTGAAAACTTGCAAATTTTAATGTTTTCATTTTAAAGTAACTAAACAGTAGAAAATTAAAACTTCAAACCAAAAGCTAAACGAAGATCAACTTTTTTCCAAATTGAATAGACCCCGCGTTTTTTGTTAAAAACTCCAAAAGTAGATAAAGAGACCCCACATTATCAATATTAGAGACTCCAAAAGTAGATAAAGAGAATCCACATTATTTGTGTTAGAAACTCTGAAAGCAAGCAAGTAAAAAATCATGTTATTTGTGTTAAAACTTCATAGCAAACAAAGACCCCACATTATTTGTATTAAAAATACGAAAGCACACAAAGAAACCCCAAATTATTAGTGTTCAAAACTTCAGAAGCAGACATAAAAAATCTATGTTATTTGTGTTTAAACTCCAAAAGCAAGTTAAAAAGACACGTTATTTGTGTTAAAAACTTTGAAAGCAAACAAAAACTCCATGTTATTTATGCTAAAAACTCCAAAAGCAGATAAAGAGACCCCACATATTTGTGTTAAGAATTTCAAAAGAAGACAAAGAAAGAATTACTTTTGTTTGGCGCAAAAAGCTGTCATGTAATGTGATTTTGTAATTCTTTAAGCCAAAACAATTTCGTGATAGTAGTAATGTGGCCACCTCTGTTTGTCACGATTTATTATATTATATCAATAAGTAAGTAGGCGTAATTGTTTAATAAAAAATAGACTTTGTGTTATTTTTTCGAAACACTAGAACCATACTCATACCCCCAAAACTCCAAACTATCCACATTTAGGAGTCCATGAATTTTTGGATACTCTCTGTAAACTGAATCAAACTGGAATAAGAACTTTATTTTATTGAGGTTGTTGGTGTAACATATTCATCCTCGTAGGTTCAGAAGAAATTCAATTATTTTGACCTCAACAAACAAGTAATCATTTGGCAATTCACATTGATCATACACTAAAACCTATACTTTATTTCCTTATGGATGTAAATATATTTGCTCAATAGTACCTTATTTAATAATATTGATATTATTTATAAAAATGTGTATTATATTATTAGCTATACATGTGCAATGCACGTACAGAGAAATTAAAAAAACTATTTTAAATACTTAAATGTCAAGATATTCAATACAATCAATTTTGCAAGTTCTAGTTTTTAAGAACTTGTAAATCTAAAGTTTCCTTTTTACAACAACTAAACAAGAGAAAATTCAAATCCAAATTCAAATTTTGAGAAAGATCTGCATCTGAATTTGAGTGGCTATGTCCACTCTAGTGCCTATGCAAAAAAACAATATTCTCGCTATATTTCAATGTAAATTTTTACTTATACAGTTCATCATAAAATAGATATTGAATTACATCTTCATTTAATAGTTTACAATATCGTCACATGAGACTTGTTTTTGCTCACCTTCCAGGAAGAGTAGGTTTATCTATGTAATGTTGAAAGTTTAACATAATAAAACTAAAAATTAATAGAGTTAACGATCGATAGCAATCTAAGACAAAAATGAAAAGAAATAAAGAAAGGGAGGTTATTTGTAAATATCTTAAAAGTAATTGGGTGATTAGGAATGTAGTGGGGGGGGGGAGTTTTTAAATTTTAAAAAATAAAAATAAATAAAGGGAGGGTAGTTTTTAAATTTTAAAAAAAAGGAAAATAAAGGAAAAACTTTGGAAATATGATCGATTGATCGAATGTTGGGCAGTGATCGAAAAAATTGCAAATCGATTTTTCAAAAAAAAATTGGGAGTTCAATTAGTTTGGATAATTAATTATAACTTGATGTGACACTATCAAATTGGATTGGTTCAGACCACTGATAATCTAACTCAATACATGCGGAATCCCTTATAAGTTATGCTCTATTTGTATTACGTACATTCATCTTAGTGGAACTCGACATAGGGGTCGAGTCCATCTAGAAAGTCTGTAATGATTAAAAAAATAAAATTTCAATGATTTTACTAAATATATGTGTTTATGATCAAATCTCAAATTGTATGATTCAAGCCTTTTGTGATAAGATAGCTAAAATTTGTTTTTCAAAAATTCAATGACTTTTCATGAATTTTCTACTGTTTAGTTTCTTTAAAATGAAATATTGAAGCAACTTTCTTCGAATTTGGTAATCCTTATTGAAAGAAAAAGTGTTTTTTTCCTTGTTCAAAATTCCATTTTAAAAATTCTATATTTAAAAATATCTTCTCCCATCCCATCCCCACCCCACCAACCACAAAAAAAAAAAAAAAAAAAATTTTTAATTCTTTATTTAAAATTAAAAACAAAAATGAGAAAGGCAAAACAAGTATGATTGCCTATTTTCTCCCATCTCATCCCATCCCATCCCCACTCCACATTAATTGTGTTAAAATCTTCAAAAGCAAGTAAAGAGTCACATTATTTGAGTTTAGAACTTCAGAAGAAGACATGGACCCCACGTTATTTGTATTAAAACATCAAAAGCAGCCAAAGAGACCCACGTTATCAGTGTTTGAAACTCAAGAGACCCACATTATTTGTGTTAAAAACTCAAAAACAAGTAAAATTCGTGTTATTGTGTTAAAAAATATGTAAACAGGCAAACATCTCACGTTATTTGTATTAAAACTCCAAAAGCAAACAAACAAAAGCCCACGTTATTTATGTTAAAACTTTAAAAGAAGACAAAGAAATAATTATTTTTTCCAGTTTTAATAAGTCGTTATATAATTTGAGTCTATAATTTTTTAGGCTAGAATAATCTCGTGCTAGTAGTAATGTGACCACCTCTTTATGTACGATGCATAATATTATATAAAGAAGTAAATAGGAATAAGTGTTTAACAAAAAAAAAGTACTTGAGTGTTTTTCGAAAACACTAGGAACCCTACCCCCTACTCCCAAAACCCAAACTAGCCACTCTTGACAGTTCTAGGGTTTTTGTGTACTCTTTGTACACAGAATCAAACCATAACTAGAACTCCAATCATCTAATCAATCGACATGAATGTACATTTCAATCATTCTTAACAAATTTCTCTTTTTCTGTTTTTCTTTATTTTGATTTTTGACACCCCGTGTTAATTTAAAAACTTATATTCTTCTTTGATTTTTAATGTGTTTCAAACCAGAAAGGTAAATCCATCATGATGGAAAGCATTGGTAGCTCGGAAATTGATAATGATGAATATTGGCCACTTTCTGGAAAACCCTACGTTGATATAATTCTCACTAAGAGCGCCGTCAAACCTACCTACAGTTTGGTAACTCTCATTTTCCCCTCCACATTCTATATAAAGCATTCCATTTTCAGCATTTGCTTAAAGATGATTCTTTGTAGTAATGACGATCATCCTTAATTAGAGTTCTCGTAATGAGTATGTTGTTTTTGGAAACTTTTTACACCAATGTGGGACTTTTTGAGGTGGATCCAATTTATTGGAAATATGGGTATTGAATAGAGAAATGATTTTCTAGCCCTTTACAAAAAAAATTAATTGTATGTCTTTTTTACGAGAGATTCTCAATTTTATACATAAGAGATCTTTATTTTTTAAACTAAAAGATTTAAAAAGGTTAATTTTTCTAAATAACAAAATTTCAAGTTATAGAGATCTCATTTCCTCGGTACCAGATACCAAGTGAAAAAACACAAAAAAAAATTATTCACAGTGTTAAATTTTAAGATTAGATGCCATAGGTTTTAGGCTTAAAGTTTAGGTTTTAATATATATATATATATATATATATATATATATATATATAGTTGAAAGCTTTGTGTTCTTCTGGACTCGTGATTTTTATATTATTGAATTTCTTTGAATGTTTGATAGTACTTACCGAAGAAAATGAACAAAGAGCTTCCTTCTGCTGGAGTCCCTGTAGTTCTTACTTGTGGTCAAAAGAAGTGGAATTTGTTTTACGGTGGAGCCAGATCTAATTATAAATTTATTAGCACTGGATGGAGGAAATTTGTGGATGGTAACAATTTGAAGGAAGGGGATGGACTTGTGTTTGAACTGTCAGAGTGCAGCACTAGCAAAATTGAATTCAGAGTTCAGATTCTCAGAGGTGATTTTCCAGCTGAATTGATTCCTGAAGATGTGGAGGGTACAAATAGTGACAACCCAATAATACTTGGTTAAAAACTTATTAATTTTAGTAGTTTTAATTCAAAAAAAAAAAACTTCTATCAATTTTAGTAGTTTCAATTTCCCAAAAAAACCTTTATTAGTACCAATAATTTCATGTATGATGTATGTCTCATTTTATTGATATTGTTTTCTCATTTATGTGGTTTATCTATTGGCTCATATTTGATTCTATCTCTCTGAAACTCCAGTGATGATGTTTTCATCCATTTTGATATGAGTGCAATTAACTTGCTTGCAACATTTAAATTGTAGCTGAAATATCAAATTATATTAATTTCAAAATTGTACTTTAAGTTGATATCTAATTATAACTCTGATACCTTATAGATCATTTTTATTGGCTAGTTGGCTCGATATTAACGTGCAATTCATGTTCACATAAATTAATTATATTAAAAGCATGAATACTCTTAGTAAGAAGAATGAGAAAGAAAATGTAGTGCAATTGTGCAGTTATTTGTAATCGAATAGATAATTACATGAGAAATATATGAATAAAGTATAATTATTGTAAAACTTTTTTTTTCAATAGAGTTATTATAAGTTATTATTTTCATTGATAGAATTATTATTATTTTAATCTAATCTCTCATCCTTGGATCAGGGTATTTTAAAACATTAGTCCATTATGTAATCACTATTTATCTTTCACATTAATCAATTTAGGACTTTGCATTCAATCAATTCTTTCTTATTTTAAAAATTATTTTTTAGGACATTGCATTTAATTATGTAACATAATTAACAATAAAACAACACATCCACAATTAATCAGCAAGCTTAACACTATGTTTGGATCATTGTTACCCATTGTTTCATAATGTACTGTATTGTATTGTACTCTATTGTACTATACTATATGGTAGATACAATGTTTGAGTAGACTGTATTGTTTGTTATTGTCTAATAACATTTTTATTGTTTGGTTTGATTGTATCGTACAGTATTGTAATTTATAAATTTACTAAAATATCTTTAATTATTCTAGGGTAGGAGGTTTGACTAGAATTAAATAATATATGGTAAAGGGTAAAAAAGTATTATGAAATATTATGCCATGATATAATTGAAAAAAGAAATTAAGTAACAATGGGAACACACCAAATCGGTTGTTCCATAAAATGGGGGTTTTCATTGTTACGTAACAATGAAATTTAACAATATAATACAATACGTTTTAACTAACAATCAAAACAAACATTGTAGATTGTAGGTATGGTAACGATACAATACAATACAATGGGTAATAATGATCCAAACAGAGTGTAAGCCTTAAACACATATCCTCTTCTTTGCGTAAAATATTGGGTATAATTTAGTCACACCATATTTTGATATTTTTGTTTATGAATTATAGTTTTGCCAATTTCGTAAGATAATATAAGAATTTGATTATTTCTTTTTTAAAATTTTCACGACTTGTAAAATTCAAATTAGTCGAATTTCAATTGTTAAGTAGCGATGTTACTCCTCAATTTAAAATATTCAACGTGAATTTAAATTTAATCGAATTTCAATAGATATACGGATACATGGCAACCCAAAACCCTTTCTGTAAACTGGTTCGCCAGAACAAGAACTCCAATCATCTGATCAAATCGACTATGGAGGTACATTCTCATCATTCTGTAACAAAGTTCTCTGATATTTTTTTCTTTATTTCGAATTTCGACAGCCCTGTAGATTTTAAAGCTTGCATGATTCTCTTGATTTTTTCAGAGCAGATCATCCTTTGAACGTGTTTCAAACCACAAACATAGTTACTCCACCATGAAACAACCCGAGATTGAAAGCTCTGGAATTCCAGAAATCGACAATGGTGAATACTGGCCACTTTCTGGGAAACCCTATGTTGATTTGATTCTCACAAAGACCGGTGTCAAGCCCATCTACAGTATGGTAACTCCCGTTTTTTCCCCTTCCTCGCGCCCCTTTGTTAGTATCTGTTTAAAGATGATTCTTTGTAGGGTACTGAGTCGACTTTGTTATGGGATTTTCTGGTGAGGACTCAAATTTAGTTGGAACCCAATGTGGGTATTGACAACTGGTGGGTAGCCACCAAAAGAGAAGATTTTTTGTGGTGAATTCAAGATTAGATATGGTGGAGAAAAAAGTGGGAGTTCCTAAAGAAGGGTTAAAAATAAACTATGAAAATGTATATATAAATAAATATATATAGTTATACTCAGACATAAGGTTCCATTTTTGGTGTTCTTGTGGCTTTTATATTACTAAATTTCTTTGAATGTTTGACAGTATTTACCCAAGAAAATGACTAGTGAGCTTCCTTCTGCTGGAGCTCGTGCAGTCAGTGCAGTCCTTACTTGTGGTCAGAAGAAGTGGGATATGTTTTACGGTGGAGTCAAATCTGGTCACAAATTTAGCATTGAGTGGAGAAAGTTTGTGGATGATAATAATCTGAAGGAGGGGATGGACTTGTGTTTGAACTGTTAGAGTGCAGCGCTAGCAAAATCCATTTCAGAGTTCAGATTCTCAGAGGTGATTTCCCAGCTGAATTGAAACCTGAAGATGAGGAGGGTGCAAACAGTGACAACCCAATACTACTTGGTTAAAAGTACTCGATCTTCTTACTGTTGGAAGTTGTAGATTAATGACAAGATTTGGAACCGTATTTAGTCAGTTTTATTTTCTGCAAGATACATCTGCAGTTCTATTAACCTATCTCAGGTGGATGCAGTCTCGCTTTCTTTAAAAGAGTCAACTTTCTAGTATTTGTTTTGTGTATGTATTGTCTAAATTGTGACTCTATGGTTATCTTCTGGTTGTATCCTAAATATGGAATTTAGCAATTATGTTGACAATCACATGCCTATTAACATGTCTTTATCTTCTGGTTGTGTCCTAAGTATGGAATTCAGCAATATGTTGACAATCACATGCCTGTTAACATGTCGATATAAGAAAATAATCATACTTTTTGTGTTTGAAATCCTGATGCTTCACCTTCTTCTAATGCTTCTTCATCTTTTGTCTGTAGAACCTGTCGATAGTACTAGTTTTCTCTATTTTCCTCATCAGTATTGTATTCATCATGCAGAATCTTTCAAAGACGGTCAAGAAAATAACTGCATTCTCATTACTTTTACATGGTAGTTGATTTTCTTCTTCCTCTCCTCAACTATTGAGGAAGGGGAGATTTCACAGAATTTCTGGATTCAGGTGATCAACCCTCTTTCGTAGTTTAGTTGAAGGGAGAGTAATACATAGAATCAAAAAAGATTCAATGATGAAAATATTCTCATTATGACCTCGTCAAGGCTAATGTTTTTACAAGAAATCTCTAGCCAACCTTCCTGCAAGAACTGGAAAGGTATAATTGCATCAGTCCTTCCAATCAAGCAAATGACCAACGATTGCCATCAAAGCAAGCAGTATAGACTATAGACTTGCAGGATCAAGTGGGAACTTGACAGATGACAGTATTTTAGTATCTCATTGGGGGATTTACCTTTTGTAGAAGAAGCCAGCATAGCTTGTCAGCAAAACTTGTAACTTCCAACAGTCTTATTCCATCAAGTATCAACTTTCATCATTTCTTTCTGTGTATTCCTCTACAATTTTCAATTCACCTCTCTTCCCTAATCATGCAAAAGGTAGAGTATGCTAGCCTGCTTGGGTTTATTTTCTTGTCTCATCACCCTCATGATAAATGCATCTGTCCTGCCATTGTGTCAAAAGTTATACTTCTTTCCACCCTTTGGCAGAATGTTATGCTGGATTGCTGTTAATTGTGGCATGAGGTAGTGATTCCAATGGCATCTATCTTCGTATTGCCGTCACAAGTCAGTCCAGAAAGATAATTCCACTCAGGTTAATCTCATCCAATTTCGGTTCCTTTCCTGACTGTCATAGGCAGCTTTAGTTCTTAGGAAAAGCAGAAAACTAGATGCTATTCCCAATAAAGAGATGCATCCCCACCACATAAATGTCTGAATGTAACAGTTCCTACCCATGCAAACTTTTGATCCATCCAATACAAGCACTTGGTCTGGTTTCCCTAGGTTTGCTTCATAGACTATAGCTGCAAGAAGTCCATAGAGTAGTGATCCCAGAGGGATGTTGGTAATGAGAATGTTGTGATTGACTCCGGCACTGTTGGGGCCGAACAGCTCAGAGGTTATTGACACTGCTGCTGAAAATACAAAACCAGAGCTCAACCCAACTAATGCTGTGGCAGCACTCAATGCAGCTTTGCTTCCTGATAAAACAAGCAGAAAGAAGGCCAGTGGTGTAGGAATCAGTGCAAATGCAAGCCACGCGGTCCTTGCATAGTTCATCTTGCTGCAACCAAAAAACCATTTCAGCTGTCAGTTTTTTTCCCATAATGGTGATTAAGAACAGTAAATCTTGAAATACTTACTTGCGTAGAAAGTCTGGGGCGGCTGAAAGCAGGCGCCCGAAGAAGGAACATGCAGAATAGAGTGCAACAAAGAAGCTGATCTCCGATCTATATCCAAGTGACTCTGAAATTTGGCCTAGATTGTTGCTGTAAACAAGTACGAGTGTTCCCCCACAGAAATATGCTAGGTAATATAGCCAGAAATCCAACCTACACATGAGCAGACTTGCTGAATGTTCCTCTCCAAGCAGCAACAAACGATCTCTCAACAGAAAACTGCTAGTCCAACTTCCCTTCTCTTTTGATTCATCAGAATTTTCCGTCCAAACATTCATACTTGAAGCCTCTTTCCAAATCAATTCATTGAGCATCTCAAGATCATCAGTATCATTGTCTTCAAGTGAAATATAATTAGGATGGAACAGTTCAGACCATTCTTCTGTGCAGATAACCCCTGGTGCAATCACCGGTAGGACCAGCAAGAACACTGCGCCAGCCAAGAGAATACGAGCTGTCTGTGCACTATATGAGACCGAGTTTAGGATTAAGAGATAAAGGCCGGTAAACACTGCTAGTATGGTAAGACAGCGGAAATTGAGATATTCTCTGTGAACAGAATCAGCATGAAGGGTTTGAGATCGAGGTTGCCAGAGGATTGGAAGAGCTGCAATTGATGTGACAAGGGGGACTAGGCCATTAAGAAGAAGGTACAGAGTGTCATCTTCAGAATTAATGGCATTGGCAATGAGGTTGTACAGGGCCGCACTTGCACCATTGAAACTTATGCTGAGGGACAATGCAATTGGCCTATTTGCCGAGAAATGTTTGATGCACAACACATAGCATACTGTATTAAACCAGCAGATACTGCAGCCAGCCAGCACACACAACAGAAATACCTGCAAGATTTATCAGTGAAAGCTTGAGAACAGGATAGGATCCCAACGAAGTTTCAAGCACAGTGAAGTAAAGAGCTGAAGAAAATAATCATGTAATATCTTGAATTTCTGTAGTTTTCAATTTCAGTTGATTACAAAGGCATCTTTCTCAAGAACCACTTGAATCTTGAAGTTTTTTAAGATTTGGAAAGAAGTTTTCAAGCACCAAAATTTAACTGACTAGAATGGAAGGTGATTGAGGATAAAATGTTCTCCTTGGAGGCAGTCCCTGTATAGTTGTTAACAGAAAGACCTTTCACCTAATGAGAAACCTCATAAATGATAAATTAAGTTAATTTGCCTTCTACATATCATTTAACTTCACTTGATGGACATTCTTGGTTTATTTTACAGGAGATTATTTGATTAGTACTTCAAAGGGGGTTGTCCAAAAGTCATTTCTAGATCTAATAAAGTTTGCTAATTTCTTGTGGTAGCTCCAACAACTGTCAACCACCAGTCCACCAAAGAATCCAGAGAGAAGAAATTGTTACAGAGAAAGAAGCAAGCAATGAATATACAGGGAACAGCAAAAAATGGATTAAGTTCCCAAATTTCATTTCCAATCAAGAAAAGAGAGGTGAGAGGAAAAAACTGACCAAGAAGTAAGGCAAAAAGATGATTCTTTGAATGACAAGCCATTGAAGGCCATACCCAACAAGTCCCATGAAAGCAGCAATGAGAAGAACAACCCATAATGGGAAATACATAAGAGAGACCCCAGAACACCACCCAAATGCTTTCCCAAAATCTGAAGCCATAGACAGATAATTGAGCTGCACTTGTGAAATTCCAAGAACAGATTTCAAATCAGAGGAATATGAGGAGAAGTCGAAATTCGTCCCTGTAAATGCTTGAATCCATGTGCTTGCTATCAATATCATCCATTTACTTGATTGCTCCATAAATCTTCTTCTTCTTCTTCTTCTTCTTCTTCTTCTTCTTCTTCTTCTTTTCTTCTTCTTTTGGGTTTATATCTTTGAGTCATGGGAGATACATATATGTATTTATTGAAAAAGGGGTTTTCTTGTGGGGTAATCTTGAAAGTAAAGAAGAGGTATCATTTTAGTTGTGCATGTTTGAGGGTGGTTGGTAAGAGGAGGGAGGTTAGAGGTTTTTCAGGTCCTACCCACAAGGTTATGGATAAAGATTTGCTAAAAAAATAATATTTTGGGCCACCATAATAAAAAATATTAGCTCTGTCATAATAAATCGTGTTTGTAAATTTTAAATGATGAACTTATATGGCTCAATAAGTATATTAACGTCGTTGTTAGAATACTTTTTTTTTTTTTTGGTGATTCACCTAGGTATCACCTAAAACGAAGGATGTGAAATTTCAGAAACTTAATCCAAGTGTAAAACACTTTTAATTGATTAAAAAATAGATATGAATTAGTTTATGTAGGTTGAAGTTGTTAAAATTATTTGATATGGTTGGAGTGACTCTTAGCTTAATTATAATAAAAAGAATTGGCGTTGAGGTAGATTAACCATCAACTCACATTTTGATAACAATATTTAAATGTGATCTCGTGCATCATGTGTGGATGATTTGCTCTATAGTTAAATAATGAGTTTTTAACCTAATTATAAGAAGGTGAATTAATAAGACGTGTGATTTTCTCAAGAATAAAATTTATGATAATAATTTATTTTGACAAATGATCATGATTTTCTTTTAAAAAGATATAAATGCATTTTATCTAACCAATCAAAGTGGTTGATAAATCTTCTTGGATCCTTCATACATGATACATACATATAACTTATATGGCTGGGATGAGCTTATTCATAAGAAATGAGGTACGTAATATGTTATAATAGTTCGCTCAATGCAAGTTGGTAGGATATTGGTGCCATCTATTGTTGCAATTTATTTTGTAGCGTGAAAATATGCTTTAGATGTATATATAAGTTAACATAAGACATGATCAAATCATCTCAATCTACTTTCTCTTAATTTATCCTCAATGATTGTTACTCGCATTTTTTACCCAAAGTGATTTTTCTATCATTTTTTATTTTACTATTTTTTGGTATATCAACAAAGATTAAAAAAAATATTAATTATTTTTAAACAAGCTACGAGTTGTGAATTAGCCCACTTAAAAATCAATATTTTTAGCGTGACTTCTCGAATTATCTAAAAAAAATCATATTTGTGGTCTTCATAGGTAGGAAGTCCTCCCTCCAAATATATACGTAATCGTTACATTATTAGTTTTTAGTAAATATTTATAATTTTAAATAATAGTCCTAAAAATATTGTATGTCCTTATCTTTGATAAATTTTAAGTTATATTTTCGTTTGATTTTTCGATGTTACTTATTTTTTAAACTTTGAGATGATTGTTTGATTTTGTAACATCTCGCACCTAGAAACGACTATAAAGAGTTTAAAATATGGAAATATTGATTTTTGGAAAGAATAAGGAAGTCTGAAAATTTTGTCTAAGTTAAGAAAGTGAATTTTGACTATTTTCAAACGACCATAACTCCTAGCTCAGGAGAAGTTAGGAGCAGCTCTTGATATGTTTGGAAATCCCTTGGAGAGATCTTTCCAACGCCGCCAAGATTACACGATTTCGACATTGTATGAGTGAGATATGCCTTCCGTAAGTTGGGTTGTTGGATCGAGGAAAGTTTCAATCCGGATTTAGGGAAGGGCAAAGTAGTCTTTTCCCTAATTAATTTCCTAATTCGTTTTTAGGGATTTATAGGGGTAAAAACAGAACTTAATTCAGTTTTGAAAAGTTAGAATACGCTTAGGGCTTGGAGAAGAGAGAAAGAAAGAAAGAACGGGAGAAGAAGGCAAGAATTAGCCAAGATCATTCAAGATTTGCGAGTGGAGTTCGTCGGGGGTGATCCCTATTAAGGTATGTGAGAGTTCTTTCGTGTTGGGTTAGTTCACCCACACACTAACTTGTTTCAATTCAGCGAAATTGGAGTTGTTTGAATGTTAAGAAAGTGAAGTTCTTGAAGAACATTGTTGAATTCTTGTAGGTTGATTGTTGAATGCCTAGTGTTGAATTGATTCATGTTTCCGGGTTGTTTTGCGAGTTAGATTGGTTGTATATTGAGGATACAATTGATCCTAGGGGTTTGGGGAAAGTATCATGGAAGTTTGGAGGGTTTAGAGATGAAAAACGAAGGAGAAAAGTCGAGAACACCTGGGTACAGGGGTTGGGGCGTCGCGCCTCTCAACGCGCCCCAAAATGTTCTCTGAGGTTTTGCCTCTGGCGCGTTGCCCCAGCCAGAGCGCCCCACCCAGCTCTCTGAGGTTTAGGTCCTGGCGCCCCACGCCTCTCAAAGCACCAGGAACGCCAGTTCTCCCCATTCGTTCCCCACTTTCTCGTACGTGTTCCTAAGTGATGTACCTATGTTTCCTAGTCAATTCTAACATTTTAAAATACATCTAAACATCATGAAATCATCCATAAACATAAGATCATGAACCATGAACCTTGAATCCATAATTCAATTCAAGGAAAGTTAAGACCAAAGTCAAGAGAAGTAAGAGTCAAGTCAAGATGAGTTCTTAGAGTTTTCCAAAAGTCTTTTCCAAATGTTTTAACTTTGTTTTAAGACTTAAAGTTCAAGTTGAGTAAAGAGTAAAAAGTAAAGTTTGAAGTTCATTTCTTCAAAAGTATATGGGGAGTAAGTATTCCCAAAGAGATTTAAAATGTTTTCACATTTAAATAAGAACGGAAACTGAGATTTCCAAAGAGCCTTCGGGCTAGTTTTCAGAAAAGAGTAATAGCTTTCTAAATGAAGTAAGAAGGGGAACTTAGATTTCCAAGATAGCCTTTGAGCTAAGTTTTTGAGCACTAATCTCAAATCACAGAGGAAATATGTTTTAAAACATAAGAGCCAGTACATTTTTGGAAGTAGTATTGAGCATCGAATTAGGGGAGCGTTCAAAGAACCCACAACCCCCATAGAACCATGTAGCCATCATGGGTAGAAGAGGTTCATACTTTTTAGATGAATCCTTTTCAAATTAGACTAGTGGATCCATTAGGCAGTTTAAGTTTTATACCTTTGGCCGGGTATAGGATGCTCTGGCAGCGTGAGGTTGATCGTTGTATCATCACTATAGCTTTTATGTGATGGTTGTCGGTTAGAGAAACTCCCACAACAATTATTGTATTTCTATATACATCAGTTCATTTGTATTTCTACATACATCTCAAATTTATTGTATCTTTGCATACACACAGAGTTTATAGCATGTTTTAAACAACTTTTCTTTATATTGCACTTGTTTTAAATTGTTTTATATTGAAATGAGTCAGTCAGGTTGAGTTGAGTGAGCCATGTAAGTTATTCAGTTTTTTTCAGATTCCTTCTAGCCTATGCGTGGTTTAGCATTCCAACTTGCATACTCGTACATTCAATGTACTGATGCCAGTTGGCCTGCATTTTATTATGATGCAGACGCAGGTAACTAGGATCAGCATCCAACACCTCGTTGATCCAGTTGAGCAGTTCAGAGTCAGTGGTGAGCCTCCTTGCATTCCGGAGGACTCTTTTATTCGCTTTCAGTCTTTCATTTATTAGGATGTTGTGGGGTTTGTCTCAACATCCATCTCAGTATTTTAGAGGCTTCATAGACAGTCAGATAATTATTAGTTCAGATGTCTTTCTTTATCTTTCAGATGTTGTTTAAGACTTAAGTGTCATTTTGGCCAACTTATTATTCTTTAAGTTGTTATTTGAGACTGTTTCATTGAGTTAAGTCTTCCGCTGAGTTAAGTAAGCCAGGCCAAGGGTTCGCTTGGGGACAGAAATGGTCGCCGAGTGCCAGTCCCGCCCAGAGTGTAGGCTCGGGGCGTGACAAATTTGAATATTATAATTCCACATTTTAAATAACTCTAAAATAAATAATATTTCATCTTTAATAAGCTTTGAGTCATTTTGGATAATATTATTTTTGACCCAATAGATATTTTCTTTAATTTTCCCAATTGTTAATCCATAAATGGTAAATTATTTAAGTTAAGGAAAACTCCAAAACCCAATTAAAGTTCATCCCCTTTAGCTAGTCGGGGCCCCGTTTGTTCATCCGGATTAGTGAGGAGGTCCTTTCCATGTCTAAATAACTGGGATTTACTCAACTGAGAGAGATTTTTCAGTGAAAAATTCGATACTCTTCAAGTCTATTCATACTCTCCGTTCGTCTGTATCTAAGCAGTTGACAGTCGAGTTGCGGCGGAGCAAAAAAATGGAGGTGGAGTTAGAGCCGAGGGTAAAGCCTTTAGCTTTTAAAGTAAAGGGTATGTCTCGAGAATCACCTTTACAGAAGGCTTCCCATGTACTTGACTCGGACCTCAGAAATCACTGATCCAGTGGTACCAATACAAAAGAGTGGATTTTACTCGAATTAGATGTATGTATCTTTTGCACTTCCAGTTCATTCAATTTCTTGTATTTTTTAATTGTTTAGTTGTAACTTTAGGTTCTAATGGGTTAAGTTGATTTGGGGTTGCGTCACCTGCTTTCCATGTGATGAATTTTGGGTTAAAGGTGTAATTGGTTCTAATAGTTTGTGTTTAGTTGGGTTTTTTTCTTCTTCTTTCATTTGATGGATTCTTGGTTCAATTGTAAAATTTGGATTATAGTAGCTAATGTCGAATGAGTTTGCTTCATTTACTTGTCATAAAGTGAATTTTGGGTTCAAGTGAGAGTTGGCTTCGAGTAGCTTAATTTGAATTGGTTATGTTTCATTTGCTTGTCATGTGGTGAGTTTGGGGTTCAAGTGATAATTTAGGCTTCTGATTGCTTAAGTTGAATTTTAGTTTGCTTCATTTTCTTGTCATGAGGTGGATTTTGGGTTTGATACACTACTGAAATTTGGATTCAAATTTAGAAAGAGATAACAGCCGCCTAAAGAACAAATTGAAGAGAATTGCTCTTGAACATCTCCTCAAAGCGCATATGAGCCAAAGTTGAGAAAAAGAGAGAAAATACTCTATTGATCTTGATTTAACTTCCAGATTCTTACGATGGATGAATCTATCCCTATTTAATAAGAGAAGTGCAGGAAGGGAACATGGGATTTCTGGGAGTTAGTTATAGCGAACTCCTAACAACTTTTGGGGTTACGTGCAGGTCACATGCCTGACTTTAACAGCTATTAACAACTAACTGCCTAACTAATTGATCTTCTTCCTAAAAGGGAAATCATTACAAAAGGGCTATATCGGTTCCATTAGAAATTGACTCCTAATAGCTTATGTTGAAATGTATTTGCTTCATTTTCTTTTCAAGTGGTAGATTTTGCGTTTAAGTGAAAAAAAGTGGCTTCTAATAGCTTAAGATGAATTGAGTTTGCTTCATTTGCTTGTCATGTGGTGAATTCGGGTTCAAGTGAGAATTTTGCCTTCTAATGGCTCAAGTTGACTATAGGTTTGCTTCGCTGGCTTGTCTTGAGGTGGATTTTGGTTTCAAGTGAAATATTTGGCTTCTAACGGCTTAAGTTGTATTGCGTTTGTTTCATCTTAGGTCATGTGGTGGTTTGTGTTCGAGTTAAAAATTTGCCTCCTAATGGCTTAAGTGGAAGCTGGGGTTTTGCTTCATTTACTCTCCATGAGATTCATTTTGTCTTAGTGGCTTTCCACGTATATATCATGTTCCGTGTTAAAAGTGATGGGTTCGGTTGAACCCATAGCTAATAAGCTTACCTTGGCCACTGCTGCTAGGTGACTTGCATTGCAGCATGCTGTTCTTAAATTTCTTCAAATGCTTCTTTCGGGCAAAGCCCTGATCTACAAAGACCTTATTTTGTCTCGGGGATTTGATTTTGAAGAGAAGAAGCGGTGGAACCACACCTCTTTAGTTTATTTTCTGTCTTTGGATGGAACAGACAAGTAGATTAAGAAATGATGGAACCACACCTCTTCAGTTATTTGCTGTCTTTGGCTGGAAGGCAAGTGTACAATTGAAGTCCTTTCATTGGGGAAACTAGTTTTCGTGATCATCCTTGTAATACTTGATCAATAGAAGCCTAAAGCTCAAAATAATTCTTTTTTTTACTGAGAAAATGCACCAATTAATAATGAATATTTCTCTGATAATGATCAGTGTTGCTGGTTAATTGTTAGGTTTCAGATAATTTCGTTTTTACCTGCTACATATGATTAAACTACTGGCTTCAGAAGATTGCTTTCCTAAGCATTATTTATCTAGGATGGCCGTCATTACATATTCCTATGCCTATTTCCTTTTCCTATTGATAACTAATTTTTGGAGTTAACTGATTGTTGGTGTGCTTTTGTTCATCAATACAGGAACCCTGCCTACTTTCACATATTAGGATTTACAACAAGTCTGTGCTGGAATGGGAAATTTCAGCTGGCTTGCGTTACAAGGTTAGGCGTAAAGATATTTTACATCAATGATTGTATGATTGAAGTTTTTGTTTCTTGTTTCACATTTATGTGCAATAGGAAGCGTTTGAAGTTTGGAATCCCTATGATTGACATTATATTACTCCCATTAAATTCTTGTATATGTCTAATGTAAAAGGGCTTCAATCACTATCTATTTACAACATTTTAATCACCAACCTCCTGTTGAAATCAAAAAAGTAAGTTTATTAATCACAAACCTTCTACAGTTGGTTGCTACAATGGATGGGTTTACAATAAAGGAGTTCAATTTCTGGTTTAAATGATATCCTTAATATCAGGTTACTGTTGCTGAGTCTGCGGGTTTCCAAAGAAGACAACTTATCTTTTCTGAGAAGCTCAGTGGTTACTGACCTTTTTGGCATCCTTAACCCTTGATATGCTATGCCTCATTCCACATAGAGGCAAGTTTGTAACACTGTTAGTTTTTCTTGTGTTTTATTTTTGTTTATCAGCCAGGATGGGATTGGGGAGGGTGGAAGGTGGTTTGCAGAATTACTAATTATAGTCACCGTCCTCTCTGAAGGAACCATCTCCCAGAAGATCTATTGGAGGGTTTTTTGGGTTTATCAGAAAAAAGATCTAGTTTATATAAGCAGTGTTTATGATTAAAAAGGTAAGGGTTATATAAGGAAGATGTTTCCACCAAGTGGCTGCTTCCAGTCTCCTACCAAAATTGCTACAAGTTACAAGTATTGTGATGAGGCCCAAAAGTACCTTGCCTTGATTTACTAAACTAGTTTAGAGTCCGTGCATTGCACATGTGCATCACGTCAAGCTGTCAGTCACTATATATAAAAAATGTATAAAAGTAGAATAAATTATTGAAAAATAGCAAATGACTTTAAACAATTATCTTGTTCTTTTCTTTGATTTCAAAGATGAAAAATGAATTTCAAGGCCTTTTTTGTAAATGTCTAAAATGACTCCAAACTACAATCGAATTTGCAGTAACACACTCATATTTTACGTGGGATCTAGTTTCCACTGAATATTTTTTGGCATTTATCCGACATCACACAAGTCTAAACTTGATAATGGAAGAATATAGTAATTGGCGAGATTAAATTTCAAAAGATTCAACTGATTTCTTCATGGAAAAATTGAAGTGTGAAGGAGAAACTTTTCATTTTTTTCTTTTGTTTGAAGAGTATATGAGTGATAAGGATTAGAACCCCCTTTGTCTTTCTGCATATATATCTATGTTAAGAAAACGTGTAGTAATCTAAAACAGTAATCATCGCACTCTTTTATTTCTAAAAGAAATCGAATTGAATGATCAATAAAAAAGGAAAAGACAAACGAAAAACAATTAATGTTAGCATGGTAAACCTATCAAGACTAAAGATCACTAAACTAAGAAAGATTACCTTTTTACTAACTTAAGTTAATTTAGTATCCTGTATTGAGGGAAAACTATTGTGTCCTCCTTTTGTTGGTGCACAAGGGAACTAGATTAAAAGGATTGAGTACTCGTAAGGTTGCACCATGGGGGAGAGAGTGGTTCTTGTGGAGGTAGGTGCTTGATGGTTTTTGCTGAAGGATGGTTTATGGTCCAATAAAACCCATGAGTAATAATAATAACTCTTTACTTAAAAACCTTCAATGGCTTCCTTGAAGTATCTCCTTTGGAAAAATGTGATTTTTTTTTATATTTTGAGATGTACCGAAATGTTTGACATCTACAATAAATATAATATGTACTCCCAAGGTTTAAGTCCAGTGATATGAGTACAACAAATGATGTGTGGGCTAGGCACTTGTCATGGGTTCGAATCCTGCTGCAGACAGAAGTGTGTTATCTAAGCGGGAAGGGTAGAGCAGTGGACCCATTATCCACCAATTTTTGAACCATGTGCCACTGACCCTCATGGATTTCTCGGTTGTAATTAAAAGCATTTAATAATGCTCTCTGTAGCTTCTAGAAGTATCCAGGCCCAATACATTTAAATTCCTTTACATTATGGTCTGGTGTTGCCCCTATTACCCAAATTATTATTTTTTTGAGAATGAAAATGATAGCCTATTACCCAAATTTATTAAGACTATTATGATATGTACTTAAGCTTTTAACAATGTATTACTATCCAATTTATTTCCTTGATGATGTATCAAGTTGTCACGTAAATAAGTATCAGGGTTCGCTCCCGGGGATTCGGTTTGGTGGTAAGATCACATTTTGTGATGTGTTGGTAACACACGTCACAGATTCGAACCCTACACACGCTCAGGGACTTCTCAATTTTATGGAAGTTCTATTAGTTTTTAACTCCTTGATTGTAAGTTGGAGCTTAGTGCATGAAGAACATTCGGAAATTACTTTACCTCTAGTAAAATAATGTTTTGCTTGCTTTTTTACTCTCTAATTAAGATTTGTGAACTGGAGAATGCAGCTATTATGTCCTTCGTTTGCTATTTTCTTTTCTGCTCTTTGTTGGATTTTTTTATCAAGTTTTTCATAAATATTATTATTCTTTTCTTCTTTTGTTGATTATTAATAGCCTGTTTGTTTTCTTATTTTCTAGCAGCAATTTACTTCAACGGCTGTAAAACTTTCAGATTTTCCTCATGAGGACTTGATTAACTGTGCCTGTTTTCTTGATTATCTGCTTGCTTCCTGTCTGCCGGTCATGTTTGCAGCCAATGCTTCCTATGATAGTAATATGGGAAGTTTGGCCCACAAGTCTTGTTTCAAGTGGCAAAGGTGGAGGACTTACGATTTAGGTCACAAGTTTGTGCTCTAAACTATGCCAACTAAGCCTGGTATTTAAGTGAAGAAGGGTTTAGCAGCAGTTGGTGTTAAGGGTTTGGCACATAGACGCAAATGGAATTATCGGTCATAAGAAATAGAAAGCTAGTAAGCATTACTTTCAAAACAATCTTTTCACACCTCTAGTGATCCCAAAAAGGAGTCCTGTTGTTCACGTTGAACTTGATAATTGGGGAAACTAACCCAGGAACTTCATAATAATCCTCCATAAATTGGTTCTGTGGAATCAAATCAGTCACCCCTTTTATCGAATCAAAATTTGTCACATATTTAGGGTTTCCATTATGCCCTCCTAAACTCCATCTCTCCATAACCACTTCCAGAATGGGCATTGAAGTGGTTGGAAGTTGAAATCTGGACAGCCTGGCCTTATTTTCAAGCTTGACATCGAGAAAGCCTCTGACCAGTAAGGTCATATCTTTTAGCAATGTGCAGAAGAATGGGGTTTGGGGAAGTCTGGATTAGGTGGATCAAGTTCTGTATCGCCACTGTTAAGTACTGAATTTTGATTAATGGAGGACCAACTAGTTTTTTCTTTCCCCAGAAAGGTCTCAGGCAGGGAGATCTCCCGTTCCTTTTTATTTTAGCTATGGAAGGTCTCAATAAAATTCTTCATAAAGCAACTCAATTTCACTGACGGGAGAGTTTTAAGGTGGGAAAAAGGAAGTGGGAACTCTATAACTGTATGTCATTTGCTATATACAGATGACACTCTTATTTTCTATGGATCTGAAAGATCCCAAGTAATGTACATGAACCTCACTGAAATTATCTTTGAAGCTATTTTAGGATTGCTCATGAACATGCTGAAAACCTTTTTTTCACCAGTAAATGCAGTCCCTAAATTTGAGTTTGCTGGGTTGATGTGCTGTAATGTGGTATCCTTCCATACTTCATATCTTGACCTACCTTATGGTGCAAAATAAAAGTCTCATGTAATTTGGAAAGGAGTAATTGATTATCTTCCTGACAGATACAATACCTTTCTTTTGGGGGTCAGGTCAATATTGATAAATAGTGTGTTGGACAGTATTCCAAACATACTTCATGTCCCTTTTTTTCACTTGCCAAAGAAACAAGAACATGCTAATGAAATGACACTAGTGATACAATATGGAGAATACAAAGCTGTGGAAAGATGTAGTAACTGCAAAATAGAGGGAGAAGAATAACTTGTGTTCAAAGCAAAGAAACTCACCTCATGGGACAGGTCCTTGGAAGCATATTTCAAAACTTTGTGGGACTTATAGCTCAACTCAAAATCAGGTTGGGGAATGGCTAAAGTTTTTTTTTTGGAAGGACAAGTGGCTGGGCCCTGTGGCTTTGAAACATGAATTTTCAAACTTATACAAAATGGCTAGCAATCAAGAGTCTTATTTTTATATATGGAAAATAATTTCTTTAAAAACATAAAGGCAGAGCCTGTATACAAGAGTCAAGAGGTATACCAAAAGGTAGAAAATTTACAAAAGAAGATGGTTTTGTATGAAAAACATCTGATTTTCTACACTACAAGGGACCTTATGGGTGCACCAAAAGTAGATAAGGGATTAGAGACCTCCTTAATTGTACAAAATTCATCGTTACACCCTCAAAACTCTCCTGTTTCAGAATTGGCATCAGTACACTTGGGACCTGCTCTTCAGAAGAAACTTTCAAGGTTGGAAGATGACTTGAACTACTGGGATATATCTGCTAACTGGCTGGGGTTGCTGTTAACCCTCAAATTAAAGATAGCTTTCTCTGGGGATGGTGGTGGGGATTCTATGGATGGAGCTTTCACTGTTAAGGAAGGATATGCTCATTTGTGCTCCAACAAAGAGCTGATTGAGAAAAAGGGAAACTCATAAGGAAATAGAAGAAAAGAACAAATTGGGCTGCTATTTATGAACAATTTATTTTGACTCTATTATGGAAATCGTACCCCCAGCTATCTGAACTTTATTCAAAGTTCCATTTCTTTGTTTTCTTTCATTAGTAGCTCTGCTATCCTTTCTTCAACTAGGTCAGACACAGATTACATTTATAGCTTCGATAGAATCAGGTAGAAGAAAAAGATAAATATCACTTTATAATCCATTCTACTGTCCACCTTAGATGCGGCACAAAGAAACAATGGAAACTAAGATATTGTTGCAAAGAGCTGGGCTCAACTTCTGCTTTCTTGATTTTTTTCCTAATTTGTTGGTTGTTTGCTGGTACTAGTTAAGTTCGGAATTCTAATGTCATCACTTATTCCCTCTTTTCTGCTGTGCAGTTGATTGGTATTTCAGTTGCTGGTCTTGAACCAGAGTTTCAACCGATCGTCAACTACTTGCTACCCCACATAATATCATGCAAGCAGGACGATAATGATATGTATCTTCAGGTAGAAGATACTGCTACTGCTGAACTTCTGTTGCACACATTAATTGTAAGATGCATATGTGAGCCTTCTACGTTGTCATGGTCAGATAAATGTGCTGTGGCACATCATTCCTTTAAGTCTTTTCCTTTTTGTTAAGGATGAAACTTATTGGATTGCTGTCTTAATAAGCAGTGATATATTGCTTGTTTTAGATGTATGCAAGCGTGTTTGTAAATCTTTCAGCTCTTGTCTAATCTATGGTTTTATAGCTGCTTCAAGATATCACAAACCGGCTGGGAGTGTTCCTTCCCCAACTAGAGGTATTTCTTTGAATTGAAGTGTAGAAATAAGAGTATCTTTGTTATTCTGAAACATGAAATGGGCGAGCTGGTAGTGCTGTTTTGGGGGATTACGTGGTTCTGTTGAGAATTCTGTTATATTCATGCAGGCTGATCTTAACAGCTTTTCAGATGCTGCAGAATATGCTACACGTTTTCTTGCAATGCTTGCTGGTCCCCTTTACCCAATTCTTCAAATAGTGAAGGAAAGGTTGGTATCCCTGATTTCTTGTACCAGGTATTTCTCTAATAGGTCCACAATTTTGTCTGTATTGGATTTTATCAAAGATGTTACTTGATTATTAGCTATCTTCTGCACAGTGACAATGAAATCTTTGTGCTTCTAGGATTGACATATTTTCCACTGTGCAGAGTGTGTGGGGGGGGGGGGGGGGGAGGGGTGGGGGGGGATTTTACTCTCATCAAACAGAGTTGTCTTCCCAGAATAGCTTCTGACCACAATCCTGTTATTCTGAAGAGTGGAAGAAGTCCTACTCTAAATTTGAAACACGGTGGTTAGAAGTGGAGGGTTTTAAAGAGAAAGTAAAAGAATGGTGGGATTCTTTTTGTGTGAATGGCAGACCAGGTTACATTTTGGCTGAGAAGCTGAAAATGCTAAAAGTAAAGTTAAAGGAGTTACATCCCAACTTGTGTGGGGTGGACACTCTCGAAGGAAAGAAATCCCAGATGTTTTCAAATGCAAAAAGAGCAGCAGCCAGAAGATTAAGATTCAGTGCCTTAATTTACTTTATTCTGGCAGAGAGATGTCATTAATACTATTTAGTTTATTCACTTCAACCAGGCTTCTTAGAAGAACTGCAATGCAACTTTTATTGCCTTTATCCCAAAGAAGCCAGAAGCTTCAGAATTGAAGAACTTCAGACCAATCAACTTGGTAGGGGGAGTTTACAAGATCATTACTGGACTGATGGCAGAAAGGTTAAAAATGTTGTGAATAAATTGATCAAAAAGCATCAAATGACATTTGTAAAGGCAAGCCAAATCATGGATGCAACACTCCTAGTCAGCGAATGCATAGACTCAAGATTGGAAGGGGGAACTCCTGTCATATTGTGCAAACTGGATGGTCAGAGAGTTTATGACCATGTGAATTGGCCCTTCCTTCGGAACACTCTCAGTCAGATGAGATTTTGTAGTAGATGGTTGAAGTGGATTGAGTTCTGTATAAAAACAAGTCAGGTTAGGAGAACTCGTGGTTTTCTTTTTTTGCATCAGAAAGGGGGTTGAGACTGGGTGATCCTCTCTCCACTTTTCTGTTCATCTTGGCAATGTAATGTTTTGACAGTATGATGAGGATTGCATCACAAATAAGGTGGATCAGAGGTTTTCGCTGGAGAAAGAGTTGGGGGAAGAAAAAGAAGTCGATCACATGCTTTGTGTAGATGACACTATCATCTTATGTGAGACTATAGTAGAACATATTAGCTTAGTTAAGAGTTATCCTGCTTTTGTTTGAAGCTGTTTCAGGGCTGAGAGTAAATTGGGGAAAGACAGTCGTTTCCCTTTAAATAAGGTTTCCCCAGATTCAGGAACTGGTAGGCATATTGGGATGCAGAGTTTATCAAATTCCTACCACCTACTTGGGCATGCCTTTGGCAAACAAACATAAGGCAATGGAAATATGGAATGGTATTCTACAGAAAACTGAAAAGAAGCTAACTAGATGGAAGGTACAATACCTGTCTCTAGGTGGAAGATTGATCCTCATCAATTTTGTACTACATTTCTCTGCTTACTTATGTGATGTCCTTATTCCCAATCCCAACAGAAGTGGTGAAAAAAATGGGACAAACTTAGGAGGTATTTCTTATGACAAGGAAATAAGGAAGGGAAAGGTTACAACTTGATGAATTGGAAGATTTGTAATTCTCAGCAAAGGCAAAGGGGTCTGGAGATCAGAAACCTGACTGTGATTACAAAATGAGAGCCTGCCGATGAAGTGGCTGTGGAGATACACTGGGGAAGGGGGTAGCTTCTTGGAAGGAGGTTATAATAGCAAAATATGGTGAGCTGAGTCCCTGGTGTATAGAAAATGCCACTGAACCATATGGTGTGTGTGTGGAGAACAATCAGAAACTTGTGGCCACAGATGGAAGAGAATATATTATCAAGGTGGGAATGGTAACTAAACTAGATTTTGGAAGGATGGCTGTATAGATCAACCTCTCTCAGAGACCTTTTCCCAAACCTATTCCTAATTTGTGAAAATCTTGATGCTAGAGTGTGTGATTGCTTGACAGAACAGGGATGAAACAATATCATTTAGAAGATTATTAAATGACTGGTAGGTCTAGAGGGTGGCAGCTTTACTAGGAAAACTAGGTGGAGTGAACATAATAACAACAATCACATACAATGTCTTGTGGAAGCATAGCATTGGATGGAGTTTTTTCAGTCAGTAATGCATACAAAAGAGGCTTGCAGGTGCTGGCTGGGGTCAAAATATCATTGGAACTATTTCTGGAAGAGTGACATCCCAAGAAAAGTGAAGTGTTTCACTGGGCTGGTGATAAAGAGAGCATGCCTAACACAAGAAGTCCTACAGAAGAAGGGCAGGCAATTGGTTCCTAGGTGTTTCCCCTGTAACATGACAGGGGAAACAAATAAGCACCTTTTTTTACACTGCAAGTTCACTGCTCAACTATGGAATCTGTTCATCAATATTACAAGCATGAGCTGGACAATGCCGGAACATACATCTGATCTCTTGAGGTATTGGATTAGGAGGGGGAGACAGTTAAAGCCCAAAGAGATAAGGTTAATACCATCATGTATGTGGTGGTCAATATGGGGGGGGGGGGGGGGGAGGGGGAATAAATGGAAGATGTTTTGAAGATAAATCCAATTCCATAGACAGATTAAATGGAACTGTATTTGTATCTTTACTTTTTGGTGTAAAAACTTTGTATAGAATATATAGATCAGATTATAGATTTGATAGGAAGTCTGTAATTGCTACTCTTTTTGGAGATAGCCAGCATACCCTTGATGCTGAGAAAAACAATTTTACCACTTTCAAAAATAAAATAAAATGGAGAATAAAACTGATATAAAGTCATTTTGTGACAGAAGCATGTGAATGATGCCTTAACCTCGCCGACCCCTTCTATAGATATTATCTTGTGTGAAGTTAACTTATGAACCCTGTGTAACTTCTATATTGCTGTTACTAATCATTAAAAGGGGATCACTTATTCATTTGGGTAAAATTCTCTTATTGTGGATTACCCACATCTTTCGGGTACCATCGGCTGTTGGTAATTTTATTATTGAGCCTCTTCGAGATGGTTCCCAACCTTGATTCCAGTTAAAGAATATTCATTTCTCTTGTATTAGATGTGAGTATTGTACATGCTTCATTCCTCGAGTACAAATTTATTCGTTCACTATTAGTTAACCTTCTCTCAAAAAATTTATTCGTTCACTATTATTTTCCTGCTTAAGCAGGGAAACAGCCAGGTCAGTAGGCAATGTTTCGGAATCTGAAGCTTCAAGAAACAGTTAACCTGTAATAGCTTTGACTGTATCATCGAATTTTGAGGTACGCATAGGGTACTGCTCCTCTGCTTTTCTTGTCATTCAGTTTGTGAATTTTTACCTCATAAAAACTAACAACTGTCTCCTCTGAAAGGAAAAATAGTATTCCCTTCCAGATTCTGTGATGGTGATTGACTGTGGATTGAATTTGAGAAACAAAAGAAGACTTTTGAAATTTGTGGTCTTAATTAAGTCAATGGCAGTTATGTAGAACGGCAGAAGAGATTTGGATGGCCCCAAAATTCTGACATGATTCACCTTTCCTATCTAGTGTATATGTGTATACTGTATCGATGGCCCTTATATATGTTTATTTCCTGTACGTGCAAATGCCTCTTATACATGTGGGAGGGGGAAGTTTGACCTAATCTAGACGTATTGCATCCTTTGGAGTTTGGGGAGGTTTTCCTTCGTATTTATGCTTACTCCACTTTCTGGTTCAACACTTGATGTATACAGGGTTGCAACTTTGTATCATGCGCGGGTCAATCTTATTTTTATGAGTCATTTTTTATTTTTATTTCTGAACTTCTTAACCTCTATTTAGAAAAGAGCTTTGCCAGCGTTTGTGATTCTGCAGGCTCTGCTTAGGAATTTATTTTATGCTTTATTTCATATATTTTCTTGCATGTTTTTTGGGTTGACGAGGATCTTTAAATGTTCTCTATTATTTCATCTATTACTTTTTTGGCTCATTGTGGAAAGAAAGTGTTACTGCCATGTAGAAGGATTTAGGCACACTTGTCACTAAGGTGGTTACGTTTCTTAATTATATGGCATGGCTGCTGGCTAATTGTATGTTTTTATCATGGCAGCCTAGGAGATCACGCAACATGTCTACCCTGATTTTTCCTACATCTTGTTACTTAGCTTTTCGTCCAGATGCCATCTTCATTTTACTGAGGAAAGCTTACAAGGATTCTAACCTGGGAAATATTTGCAGAGTGGTAATACACTTACTCTTTCTCCCTATTAAAAAAAGCTTGTCTTTCGCTTTTTCCTCTGAGTAATTAGAAGACGTAACAGAATAAAAATAAAGCAAGATTTAACTAGATACAAATATTTACTTGTGCCCATTTTTTGTTTCTAAAATGTTGAGAGTTCAAAACTGTGTGATTTGAAGTTTCTTGAGAATAAAAGTAACCTTTGCTTTTATATTAATTTCAGTTCTTGTCTTATATCTAGGCCTCTTGGATTCTGTGGAAGTTTCTTGAGCCTATAAAGCCGCCAGAAGCTTCACATTCTTGTAGTGAAATTACAACTTCGGTGCCTGATGAAGGATCACAATCTGACCCTTCCACCCCTCCTTTTGCTGAGTACTCAGATTTATTTGGAGATGAATTTAAGATACCAGAATATACATGGGACTCCATTTTCAGTAATGTCTTAGATATTGACCTAGTGGAAGAAGGGATTTTACATGTTCTGTATGCTTGTATATCCCAGGTCAATCACAACCAAAGCTTTCTGCTACAGATAAACCACCGTATTCATGTGTAATAATATTTGATGCTTCTTTTGACATTCAACATTTCATTTTTAACAGCCCCTGCTCTGCAGCAAGTTGGCAGATAATGCTTCTGATTTTTGGTTGGCATTGCCCCTAGTTCAAGCATTGCTTCCAGGTATACCGCTTTTGCGGTTCCATAATTACTTGATCATAGCTTGATAGTCTGCATCGTTGATTTAATATTTGCTCAACATTGATTATCTTTTGCCCTTTATCATTATAAAAAAGAAAAAACTGACATGTTTTATACCTGAAGTGCATATCAATTTGAGATCTTAGGGTTTTGTGGAGAGTTCTTTTTCCTCTCTGTCAGGACTGTCTTTTAGTTAGATGGCTTTACCATTGAATATTGAATCTTCTTTGAGTATTTTAGTAACGGAAGAGCATTCATTATTCTTACTATCAGGAATATAAACGTATTATTGAGTTAGACTGTCAGAGTTAACACTCAATTAGGCCGTTGTCAGCTAAATGTATATTTATTGTATCTTGTATTCCATTATCATCATCTTTTACATTCATTATTTTTCCTTCTCTTATTTTCACTCGATATTAGAGTCTCTTATGATCTTGGTAGAGATTTAAATGGCTTCCGCCTACTAGTACTCAGACTTATGCTGTTTGACCGACCTAAGTTTTCTTTATTTCGTAGTCTTATTACTCTTGCCTTCTTTGGTAATTGCTCTGGCGGCACAACTCCTCTTTCCAGTGATTGTTTCCGATATCTTTCTGTTGATTGTTCCGCATAACCGCTCCTCTTTCTGGTGACCGTTTTGGCAACACTGTGTCTTGTTTTGTTACTGTTTTGGCAGTACCTCTCTTTTGGCCAGTATTCTGATCATTCTTCCAGCTAATGTTACCACACAAACTTTCTGATGAAATTCTAGTGACTGTTACTTTTGAGTCAGTCTCTCATTGGTTGGGTATAAGATATGTCTCTCACCCACCTATTCCATTACAAGTTAAATTATTTATTATTTATTCTTTTTCCTTTTCTTATTTTCTCTTGCTTTTCTATGACCTGAAGCAGTTCGTCCTAGTATCAACAGTAGTGACCCAATTGATGAAGATTTGTCTCTGTGGAAACAACCTTTTGTACAGAAAGCTCTGTCCCAGGTAGTTCTATGATCTTGTCATAACTTTTGGTTTGGTGTTTTTTTAATCTAGAATCAGTGTGTCATTACGGTTGCTATTGTGCAGATTGTTGGGACTTCGTCTTCATCAGTTTATCGTCCTCTGCTTCGTGCTTGTGCAGGTTACCTATCATCATTTTCACCATCAAATGTAGGTTTTCCCACTTCGTTTTAGGTTCTGTTCTGTCAACACAACATCTGCACTTTGGTTAATGCTGAACATTTTTCATTTGTCTTTCTCAGCCTTTGGTTTGTTATCCATTGAATCTTTATCTGGCAAGATCAACCAAGTGTATTTTTCCTTTGCTTCATTACCTGTGAATTTTATCTGGGAAGATGAGCCTGTTTTCTGCTTTTCTGTTTGGACTTTGGTTACCATTCTCAACATGGTCCCTACGCAGTTATTTAATTAAATATAGAGCTAGGAAAGAATGATACAATCCAAGACGATGTTACAAATGAATTGAAAAAAAATAAAAATTACAGTAGTATCTAGTTCTGTTTTTTCTTGTTCTGAAGTTTGTTTCTCTTTACTAAACTCTATTTGACACATACTGGCAGGGGAGGGCTGCATGTGTGCTCATTGATCTTTGCTCTGGTGTATTGGCTCCATGGATGCCTCAAGTGATAGCCAAGGTTATTCAATACTTTCTTCTTACTCTGCTGTGTAGGCTGTAGTAGAATTTACGTTTTACCTTGCAACCTTGCTTGTGAAAATTTTCTTCTTAGATTTCTTTTAATACAGATTGACTTAGCACTTGAGCTTTTGGAGGACCTTTTGCCTGTAATCCAGGTGTGTGTTTTTATGTTTCTTTCATTTTACTATAGTTAGCTTTCTGTGCTTATCTGATTGACCAGTAAACACTTGCTTGTGTACAATGAACCTTTTTAAACATTTTATAACCCAAGGAATGATGGAGAGAATATTGGTGCAGTACCTAATGCAGCAACAAAATTCCTATGTAATTTCTCATCTCTTTGTGAAGGCCTAGAAAAGTAGATTTAGTGGAAATTTGCAACTAGGAAGATGAATGTTTCATTGATGAGTGCAACTGCCAGATAAGGTTGCAAATTCTGTAGGATCTCATAGTACAGATATTTGAAGACAATGTTTCTTGGTAAAAGATATGAAGCATGGTAGTCAACATCATCGAACGACCTTACTTGAACAGGATCTGTTCTACAGTATCATCTACTGTATCCTTGAGTTTGAAGGAGACAGTCAACATTGTTCTAATAAACGTGCTGGGTGGATGCCTTTGACTGCAGTAGTTTACGGCTGGATGCTCTACATCTTTGAAATCCTTGTACATAAAAAGCATATCTAATTGATAATGCTGATACTAATCACCAACCTAATACAGAGAAGTCATTGCGATATATGACAGTAGTACCATAATAGTACCTCTAGGCAGTCCTCCAGGTCATGATTCAGTTATCTTTTCTTGTGCTATAACAATTGGATATTTCATATTTAGCAAAGATAATTTCTTACTGTTGGTGCCATTATCTGACCATATTCTTGCTATTGGGAGCCCATTTTCACTATATACGCTTTAATTAATACTTTCCTTTGGACAAATGTGTATCAGGGCGCCCACCACTCATTTGCTCGTGCACGTGCAGCCCTTAAATATATTGTCTTAGCTTTATCTGAGGTTATGGATGATATTTTGGTCAAATATAAAGTAATCTTTTGACTGAAATTTTTGTCAATTATTATTCAGGGAATTATATTATAATGATGATAAGATATGAGCTTAAATGAAGAAATGAGGATTCATATAGTCGACCACAACTTGTTTGGGTCTGAGGGGTAGTTGTTGTATTATTCAGGGAATCTTACAATTGCTCTTTAGCTGTTCGATTTAATACCTTTAAACTTTTAAATTTGGGAACTTCATCATTTCAGGATGCTAAGCACCAAGTGCTTTTTCTTGTTGAGATGCTAGAACCGTATCTCGATCCTGCAATAACCCCTGCACAGAGCATTATAGCCTTTGGGAACGTTTCTTCAGTTGTCCTTGAAAATCAAGAGAAATTGTGCTATTGCGTTAAATGTGATTCACACAGCTGTACTCAAGCCTGCTGTCCTTCCCTCTCTGGAAGCTGAGTGGAGGCACGGATCAGTTGTTCCAAGTTAATAGAAGGATGCACAAGTCTTTCTTGAAACATTGAGTTTCTTTGTGGGAACTACTTCATTCTATGTCCTGTTTTATAATTCAGAACTTAGCCCCTCTTGATTCTATACTGTTTTGATTTTATGACTGATTTTTTTAGCATGTTTAAATACTTTACTTCCTTTTTGGGGCTTGTATCAGTTAATTGATGTAACAGTGCCATTAATTGCTTTTGTATCCTGTTTTATGTAATGCCAGCTTTTGAAAGTTGCGAAATTGCAATATGGTGATGGTCAACTAAGCTATCTATCTATATACATACGAAACAATCCAACCCAAAAACTGATTGCAGGCTTTTTCCAATTGATCAAGAACAACAATGGCCAATGAGGAACCTATACCTCTGGAGATGCAGATTCAGATTGCTGAGTTAGATGTCACCTTATGGGTCCATTGAAAGAAAAGATAGAAAAACATGGGCTTCAATGAAGAAAGGCCTAACTGAAGGAAAAGATTAAAAAAAAATATATGTAGTTAATTATAATGACCATAAACCCAAACCACAATGATGCAGATAAAAGAACACAAAAGTTATAACTAAGCGAGGTACTTATTGGACAATGTGGCTCTCTTCAGGACAGCTTGTAAAGAAATGGATCTTGGGCCTAACTCAACCTCAAAAGCTAGCTCAAGAGGTGAGGATTGCCCAAGACATATTAAAGAGATCATCCATCCCTTATATGGCCAATATGTGAATCTTTTACAGAGCTCATGGGTAACAATGCATGCCTTAGCATCTTAGTGCGTGCAGCCAAGTGCTACTTAAGTGAAGTGAAGCAGGGCCTTTTTGGATTGGCTTTCGGCTTATGACTTATAAGCCAAAAGCCATAAGTTAGGATTTCTAACTTATGACTTTCGGCTTATTTTTGTTATTTTGGCTTTAAAATAAGTGCTTATAAGCACTTTTTAACTTTACCCAAACACTTCAAAACTGCTAAAAAGCTATTTTGGCTTAAAAGCACCTAAAATAAGTCAATCCAAACGGGCACACAATCTATTTTGCACAACTTATTTCGCACCTAGCTTCAGGGCTTAACCCTCTGTAAGAGAGTCTTAGAGAACACTGAATTGCACACCAAGACTTGGAGGGTATTTTGTTAGCTAGGTAAGTTAGTGCTTTGAAAGGGTGTCTAGTTTTACGAAAGGAATATCTTTAATTTAAAAGCCACTTTGGTAGTCTATGCTCAGTAAAGAGTAAGATGTCATCAATCTGGATGGTATCCTGATGTTCTAAACACAATGCATAGAATATATTCCAGTGATCATAATTATCTAAATGTGAAATAAAGTTTTTCAGTTTTTTTCTGAATATATCTTGCATCTTGTTCAATTCTGCTGCCAATCTACTTTGGAATTTTCACCTTGTATTCGTCTCAGAAAGACAGATTTCCTGTATGAAGTACTTGATTAAAGCAGGTTTTAGTACTGATGGAAAATGATATTCTACATTGAAAATAGGTTCGGTGCTAAACATCTTTTCAATGTTTTTTAAGACTGGTGCTAAGCAAGTAAGAACTACTTTTCTTTGTCCTATGACTATTCTTATTATATAATTTGTAAATGATTGATTGTTTAGTTGTTGGCGTCAAGGCCTGGACAAAGGTAGTCCATATACTGTTCATTATCTTGGAAACAGGATTTCTGTACATCTTTGAGAAACAAAAAAAAAAAGGGCAAAAGCTTTGTCAGGTAAAAGAACTTTAATGGGAATGATTGTTGTGGCGAATCCGATTGGGCTGTTTTGCTAGCCGTAATTGGTGAAACGAAATAGTTACTATTTTATTGAGCTGATTCTATATATAAAGGTGTATTATGTGTCATAGTGAAAGAGTTATCTGGTAACTAGTGCTTAAGTGCATATTATAGTAAGTTTTTTCCTAAGATATGCATATGATAGTAAGCTTTTTCCCAAGATATGCATACAGCTTGACTGCACTGAATTTGTCTTGAATCAATGAATATGCAGTGTATTTCTCTCAGTTTTGGAACCTCACATGCAGCTTCCTTCTGATGTCGACCTTCGCCAATCTCCTAGTGTTGAGCTGCTAGGACCACAATTATTGAATGTTTTACCTCTTTCTTCTGTCCTACGCAATGCTGGAGCTTCTTCTAGATCTGGCAGTCATGAGGATTCTGATGCAAAAGTTGATTCTGATATGACTGGAAAATGAGACATCCCCGAGGAAGTGAATCTTCTCTTCCCCCCCCCCCCCCCCCCCCCCCCCCCAGAGCTCAATAGAATCTCACTAGTCTCTGGGAGCCTGGAGAAAAAGTGCAGAGACTTGAGTTATGATGTCAAGAAGGAAATTAATCAAATTGTTGAGAAGTCCACACACAATCAGTTTGACCATGGCTTGCTATCTGCTATTGATAATACTGTTGAGTATTCTAATCTGCATGATCATTACTTTCAGCTTGTAAGTTATCGAGATTGTCAGATGAAAGCTTCTGAATTTAGGCGTTTAGCTCTGGACTTGCATTCTCAGTGTGAGATCACTCCGGAGGGTCATGATGCTGCTATAGATGCTTTGCTTTTAGCAGCAGAGTGTTATGTTAATCCGTTCTTTATGCTGTCTTCCAGGGACAGTTCACCTATTATGAACAAACTGAGTACTAAGAAGCCGTGTAAAAACCATGAAGTTTCTGTTCTTCGAGAACTTTTTGAGGACAATGACTTCAAAATTGTAGCAGATCTTGAGAGGAAAAGAGACAAATTTGTTCTTGAAATAAGCTTGAAGCAGCTGAGCTTGACAGGAAGTATCAGCAGAACTCAGACGGGGAATGTATGACTCCCTATGTTGAAGGGAATGATGAAAAACTTGATTTATCTCAGCAAGATATAAAATCAGCAGATGCTATCACCTTACTTCGTCAAAATCAAGCACTTATATGTGATTTTTTAATTCATCGTCTGCAAAAGGAGGAGCACCCGACACATGAGATACTATTGCAAATTCTGCTGTTTCTATTGCACTCTGGAACTAGATTGAACTGTCCTCCTGTGCTCATTGTTGACACAATCATAAAATCTGCTGAGCACTTAAACCAGCAGCTGAGAACTTTTTACTATCAATTAAAAGAAGGAACTGTCCAGTTTAATGAGTGGAAGCTGCAGGCAGTTCGACGTCGCTGGATTCTTCTTAAGAGATTGATAATTGCTTCAAGTGGTTGTGATGAAGGGTCCGAGCTTTCAATTAACTACAGGAGTGGTTTTCGGTTTGCTAATCTAGTTCCTGCTTCAGCTTGGCTGCAGAAAATACCTGCATTCTCATCTTCAACTTTCCCTCTTGCCCGTTTTCTTGGCTGGATGGCAATATCTCGTAATGCTAAACAGTATCAGAAGGAGAAACTCTTCCTTGTCTCAGATCTTTCACAGTTGACATATCTCCTGTCTATATTTTCAGATGAGCTTGCTGTAGTAGGTCACCTGGAGCAGAAAGATGACAAGAAAATTGAAGAATCTGGTAGCAATTCAAGTTCTAGGAAAGGGGGTGAAAGTCGTAGTCCACAGAATGGAGATCAGTCTTTTTCTGTTATATACCCAGAAATAAATCAGTTCTTTCCCAATTTGCAAAAAGAGTTTGAAGTTTTTGGGGAATCTCTATTGGAGGCTGTTGCTTTGCAATTAAGATCCTTTTCTTCTACTATTGTACCAGATTTATTGTGTTGGTTTTCTGACTTTTGTTCATGGCCTTTTTTTCGAGAAGAGAACCAACCTTTTTGTAGAAGATCTACTGGGTTTGCAAAAGGTTTTGTTACTAAGAATGCAAAAGCAATTGTCTTTTGTGTGCTTGAAGCCATTGTTGCTGAGCACATGGAAGCACTGGTACCAGAAGTACCAACCTTGATGCAAGTTCTTGTTTCCTTGTGTAGGTCTTCATATTGTGATGTGTCATTTCTCAGTTCAGTGCTGCAATTGGTAAAGCCAATTATCTCATATTCTTTGGGAAAATGTTCTGCCAATGAGAAGTTAGTGAGTGATGATTCATGTCTTAATTTAGAATCATTATGCTTTGATGAACTTTTTGACATCATCAAAGATGAGAATCATAACACTCCAAGAGAGGATGGATTGTGCAGGGCAATGCCAATTTTTGTTTTGGCATCGGTGTTTCCTGATCTATCCTTGCAACGCAAAGTTGAACATTGCAGTTTTCTATATCCTGTGCTGATTTTACTTCATTTCATGATTATCTTTGTGCATACCAGGCTGTAATAAGAAATTGCAGAGTTTTGTTACTTGAGACATTGAGAGGCTGGGGTGTCATTCCCTATGCTATATCTCCGTTGTCTGAAATGGATTCTGCACCATGTGATAATAGATCTGAACAGCACTCAACTTTCCTTTTGGATATCTACTCAACTGAGATGAATGAAACAAACATGGATGATAATGCTGTTGTGAACAAGAAGTCTCATCTCAAAGTTGTGGAAGTTGTAAGATTCTTAAAGGACCTAGAAGCACTCATTTCTAAGCTAAATCCAACTATTGAACGATGCTTTAGGATTCACCATAAATTAGCAGAGAGTCTAACCCTTGTTTCTGCAGAAAGTTTCGTGTACTCAAGATGCTTATGTTTGGTTGCTGAGAAAGTTCCAGTTTCTGAAGGCAGTGAAGAGGGAATTCTGCTTAAGATGGAATCTAATTCAGATTTCACTGATTTTTGGAAAATCAGTCTTGAAGGACTTGCAGAAATGATTCTATTGCTTCAAAAGAACCACTTGTGGGAGCTTGCTTCTGTGATCCTTGGTTCTGTACTTGCTGTTCCTCAATGCTTCTCTTTGCATAGTGTAATTAGCAATGTATGCTCTGCAGTTAAAAATTTCTTGCATGGTGCCCCAAGTATTGCTTGGAGGCTTCACAGTGATCAATGGATCTCTCAGTTATGTGAAAGAGGCATCCACACCTACCATGAATGTGAAGGTTCTCTGATTGATCTGTTCTCTTTCATGCTTTGCCATCCGGAGCCTGAGCAACTATTTATTGCACTTAAATACTTGGGGAGGCTCATGAGCCAAGATGGACATAGTGGGTCTGCTTTATTATGTTCTAGTATTTGCGATAAAGTAGCCTCATCAGTAAGTAAGTCTTCTGCATGCGAGCCGATTATATCTGCACTTGTTTCTGGTACATGGGATCAGGTAGCTTTGCTGGTTTCATCTGACCCATCACAGCGTTTAAGAATCCACGCAATGGCTCGTCTTGTCAACTATGTACCATTCTCTGAAAGACGCAACTTGCAATCATTTCTTGCAGCAGCTGATACAGTTCTACAGTGTTTGACAAAGCTATCACAACCAACCTGTGAAGGACCATTAGCGCAACTTTCGATTATACTTTTTGCCAGTATTTGCCTATACTCTCCAGTTGAAGATATTTCACTTATTCCTGAATATTTGGAGCAGTATTGAAAGTTTTGCATTAGGAGGAAATGGTATAATTTTCTTGTACTTTTCTATTACAACCAAAAGTAGATGTAAGATTGAGTTCTGTCAGTATTGTGCTTATTGTTCTATCCAATTTGTCTCATTTTTTCCAGAAAGATTTCCTGTCAGCCTTGAGAAAAGAACTTGCCAAGCTTTATGTAGACTGAGAAATGAAGGGGATGAGGCTAAAGAGGTAATAGACCAATAAGGAGACCGATTTTCATTTGTCACTTTCTTAGTGATTTATGTATAGAATTTTCGAACATCAAAATATTAAATTCCTGCTCTCTGTTTTCTTTCTCCAATTATCAAGCTATTAGCTTTTTTTTTTTTTTTTATAAAGGTAACATTTGTATATTAATCATCAGCTCAAAGCTGGTATCCAAAAATTTACATCATATCCTCCTTCCTTCCACACATGTATGTCGGGCATAAACAAAGGATATAGAAAAGAAAAGAAGAAAAAAGAGAACTATCCCTAGATCCTCCTTTCACCTTTATAAGGACCCTATAATGTCTACAATAGCCACAGGGTCATCTATATACTCTGAACTACACCAATAGCAAAAAGTGATAATGCAGTTCATTTTAATCTTGTGCAGAGGGCTGCTCTTGTTATCAAAATTCCTAGAATTTCTTTCTTTCCATATGGTCCACCAAATAACAGCTGGGACAATTTTCCATCTACTCGTCTGTGCTGCCACTGCCCTCCATATTCCAGCTTTCTAGAGCCTGTCCTGTTCTCCCTGGAACAGTCCAACTTATACCTCTGAAGCTAGTAAACAAATTCCACAGCTTGCCAACCACTTTACAATGTAAGAACAGATGATTAATTGTCTCTGCAACCTGCTCACAAAAACGGCATCTTGGGCACATTTGTATTCCCCTCTTCATAAGATTCTCTTGTGTAAGCTATTAGCTTGACAACATTATTCTTGTGAAGTCCATCTAACGTGAACTTCTTTGCATGGATAAAAGATGTTGAAAGAAGCTCTCTCTTCAAATTCCCAGCAGCAAATGGATCCAGATTTTGGTCATACACGCGAAACAATCCTTCAGGTATATACAATCTTAATCCAGTAAGTCTCTTGTTAATGATCTATGTTTCATCAAGATGTCCCACTTTCCATCTGACACGATATGTATAAAGTAACTCCAGTTGTACTTCTGAACATTGTCTAGAACACACGTGGTATTTGGTTTGACTAAAACTAATAATTGCTTTCTATGATAAAAATATCAGCTGATTTATATTTGATTTTAAGGTAGCAATCAGCATCAGCATCATTCCTTTTTAGTTCAATGTCTGATGTGGTCTTTTCCTATTCACATTTGTGTTGTTTTCTCTCCTGTGAGGAACTAACAAAGGAGGAGAGAATTATAGGGTACAGGATAAATGTGTTCATAGGATTATATACAATATATATAATACCTTTTCTCAATCTGGGACAATGTGTAACATTTTAGTACACCAACAATCTTATAGTCTAACATGAGTTTGCAAATTGTTGAATTGTGTGGACCATCTCATCTAAAAGCTTAAGTTGTTAAAGAGAGCACACTTCATTTACTCAATTATATTCTCAACACACCCTCTCATGTGCGGGCCTCATTTTTTCATGGGTTAAGCACGTGAATTTCTTTTATTTTATTTTTATAATGGGTGTGGTGTGATTTGATCCCATGACCTCTGCCTACTCTAATATCATGTGGAAGTGTGTGACCATCTCATCTAAAAGCTAATGTTGTTAGAGAGAGTAGACTTTACTTAATTATATTCTCAACAAAACTTATGAGTACACTACCATAGTAAAAGGTTTCTCATTGTAAAGAGGCACACTGATGAGTTTTCTCTAGGAAATAGCTGTAATTGCACAACACTAGAAAAAATATTGGCAGAAGTGTGCCAAAGCATGTTTAGGCTCTAAAGCTAGGTATGATGCAGATTGGGCGCTTTGCCTCAAGCATTCATCACTTCAATAAAGCCCCAAAGGCCCCTTAGTGTGAAAGAATCTGACTCCTTGGAAGATAATATGGGAAGTCAAGATTCCATACAAGGTAGCATGCTTAGTGGCAAAACAAGTTGTCCTAAATCAAGATAAGCTAATGGAAAGGGGGTCAGAAGCTATGTCCTAGATGTTTTTTGTTGAAGCTGACTGGGATGTAGATAGGATGACAACTTTATTGAGTGAAGTGGAGAATTTTCCTGGCACTACTGTACAATCTGATACACTGAAATGGAGATATTCAGGGATGGGATTTTCTCTGTGAATAAAATGTGCAAGGGCAAAAGTGTGATACAAGGTGAGTACCCAAACATCTGGAAGAGCATGGCTCCCACCAAGGTTAAATGCTTCACTTGGCAAGTGGTGAAGAGAGCATGCCTTACACATCATGAGGTTCTACAAAAGAAGGGGAGAGTAGTAGTGACAAGATATTTTTTATGCAATGGAACTGGGGAAACAAATAACCATCTTTTTCTGCATTGCAAGTTCACTACACAACTGTGGAACCTCTTCCTCAGTTTCACAAAGACTGAATGGACAATGCGTGAGCATACTGCTGATTTGATGAGCTTCTGGATGAGAAGAGGGGGTGGAAAGAGTCAGAAAAAATGGAGAAGGCTAATACCTTCTTGTATATGGTGGACAGTAAGGAAAAAGAAATGGGAGATGTTTTGAAGACAAGATCAAGTTCATACATGATGTGAAATGGAACTGTTTAGTGTCTTTATTTATTTGGTGCAAAGGGAACTGTATAGAGGAATTAGATGAGATGGTAGATTTATTAGGTTCTCTGTAAAGCTTAGAGGCTAATCGTACTACGTTGTAATTTCTTGGAGGTGGTCAGCATTCCTTAATGCTGAAGAATACAACAGTACTAATTCTCATAAAAAGAGTGACAGAACAACTTTGACAGATTTTCATCACCTTGAGGTGAATCAGGTGGACTATGCCAAGGAGTACATTGGAAGTTTTAGCTTGCTGGAATAGAGATGATAATCTGTTAGGACAGAGGGAAAAATAGAGGGAGAAATAGAAGGAGAAATGGAAGATTGTCCTAGCTTGCATCTGGTGGACAATTTGGAAGGGAGAGAAACCAAAGGTGTTTTGAAGATAAGAGTATTTCTCTTCAGAGGTTGAAGATTAATTGTCTAGTGCTTATCTACTTTTGGCGTATTCATGAATATCCTCAGGAGGCAGAGGACAGTCGTTTCCTGCTTTTGTTTGAAGCTGTTTCAGGGTTGAGAGTAAATTGGGGAAAGACAGTTGTTTCCCTTTAAATAAGGTTTCCCCAGATTCAGGAACTGGTAGGAAAGAAATACCAGATGCTTTCAAATGCAAAAAGAGCAGCAGCCAGAAGATTAAGATTCAGTGCCTTAATTTACTTTATTCTGGCCAGAGAGATATCATTAATACAATTTAATTTATTCACTTCAACCAGGCTTCTTAGAAGAGCTGCAATGCAACTTTTATTGCCTTTATCCCAAAGAAGCCAGGAGCTTCAGAATTGAAGAACTTCAGACCAATCAACTTGGTAGGGGGAGTTTACAAGATCATTACTAGACTGATGGCAGAAAGGTTAAAAAGGTTGTGAATAAATTGATCAGAAAGCATCAAATGACAAGGAAATAAGGAAGGGAAAGGTTACAACTTGATGAATTGGAAGATTGTAATTCTCAGCAAAGGCAAAGGGGTCTGGAGATCTGAAACCTGACTGAGATTACAAAATGAGAGCCTGCCGATGAAGTGGCTGTGGAGATACACTGGGGAAGGGGGTAGCTCCTTGGAAGGAGGTTATAATAGCAAAATATGGTGAGCTGAGTCCCTGGTGTATAGAAAATGCCAGTGAACCATATGGTGTGTGTGTGTGGAGAACAATCAGAAACTTGTGGCCACAGATGGAAGAAAATATATTATCAACGTGGGAATGGTAACTAAACTAGATTTTGGAAGGATGGCTGTATAGATCAAACCTCTCTCAGAGACCTTTTCCCAAACCTATTCCTAATTTGTGAAAATCTTGATGCTAGAGTGTGTGATTGCTTGACAGAACAGGGATGAAACAATATCATTTAGAAGATTATTAAATGACTGGTAGGTCTAGAGGGTGGCAGCTTTACTAGGAAAACTAGGTGGAGTGAACATAATAACAACAATCACATACAATGTCTTGTGGAAGCATAGCATTGGATGGAGTTTTTTCAGTCAGTAATGCATACAAAAGAGGCTTGCAGGTGCTGGCTGGGGTCAAAATATCATTGGAACTATTTCTGGAAGAGTGACATCCCAACAAAAGTGAAGTGTTTCACTGGGCTGGTGATAAAGAGAGCATGCCTAACACAAGAAGTCCTACAGAAGAAGGGCAGGCAACTGGAGGAACACTCTTATATTAGAGAAGTCATTTCAGTTTCAAAGTGGTCACTTTAACCTTCAGACTCCAAGCTGAGTTATCTACTATTTTACAAGCATACAGCATACAATTTTAGACCAAGACTGTCTACTTGACTTAAAGGCTTTGTGTCATATGATCTTTCAATCAATTATTACATGGGGAGACAAACCTAAATCCTAGTCAATCTTAGCCTTTAAGCACTTATTTTCATAGTTACTTTTGTGCTTCTAAAATACACATTACTGTCTATTTTGAAACTCTGCAACGTTTTCACCACAAAAAATAAATAATATAACAGTTTACTCAAAAGGAGGACTGAATCAATATCCTCAGCATATTGCTTTGAAACACAGTATTTTTTTGTTTTCACCCAAATTCTTCAAGTTCTCAGTCAGTTGAAACTTGAATAATCTGCTTTCCAACATTTCGCCCATGATAAATACCAACAAAAGCTGATGCAGCATTTTCTAAACCCTCAGCAATGTCTTCTACAAAAAGCAGTTTTTTCTCTCTTATTAGCTGAATTGCAAACTCGAGGTACTCTGGAACCTTGTGCCGGAAGTCAAACTCAGAAAAACCTTCCATTCGTAATCTCTTTGAGATAAGACAAAACAAATTGTGGATACCATCTGGTTTCTTTAAATTGTACTGAGAGATCATCCCAGAAACTGCAATCCTACCATAGAGGTTCATGTGCAAAAGCACCTTATCCAGCATATTTCCTCCAACGTTCTCAAAGTAAACATCAATACCCTTGGGGAAATGACTTCATTTTGCAAACACACAGTTAGAGAAGCACATCATTCCACAGAGTACTAAATTACATGTTTCAAACTCATAAAATTTGATAATAAATTTAACATTTATCAATGCGCTCTGAAGTCTGGAAAGTCCTTCATTTTGCAGTGAGAGACAGATGAAGAAACATGTCACTCCACAGAAAAATATTTTTTTCTCAACCTAACCAAATTTAGCATAGAAAAGTACTTGCTTCTGACTCACAAAATTCAATAATTAATTTCAGCATTTGTCAATACCCTCTAGTAAATGCCTTTTTGCAGACCTAAAAAAAAAATCATTCCACAGAAAAGTAATGTTGTGAAGAGTTTCTGTTACGGAAATATCGTAGCTTAACTAACACAATCACACACAAGGCAAATAAAGAAGAAATATAACATAAGAATTTAACAAGGTTCGGCTAAGCCTAATCCACGAGACAGAAGTAGAACGTTTCCACTATGAAAGAAAAAAGATGTATAGTCATATGAATCCCCAACTACAACCCTTATATATGCATCCCAAATCTACAAGAGAAAGGTTTACTCAACCTACAAGAGCAATATGTTTTTCTTTTCCAAATCTATTAGGACAATGCATTTCCTGAATCAATAGAAATTATGAATTTTCTAAATATACAATGGAAATATTCAATACATCATTAACAAATCTTTCCCTTGACTTGAATTCTCTTTATCAACAGGAACACTATCTCTCTATCTTGCCCTTATCCCTCGAAAGGGCTCTACTAAGTACTGCACACACCAATCGAGTTTGCAATGCCTAAACTTGTTAATAGTGACTACCTTGGTCATCATATCAGTCGAATTATCATGTGTACACACTTTCTTCGCATCACAAACCCCTTTGCGATCTACTACCTTTGTCCCTTTGGCAATGAATCAAACTTCCATGTTTGATTCTTGTGAAGAGACTCAATCTCTTCGCCCATAGCACCAACCCACTACGCACTTATCTTCTTCTGAATTAGAAATAGGCAAATAGCCTATTTATAGCTAGTAGACTCAAGCATGTCAATGGTGTATGCAACTGACAAAGCAAATTCCACAAGATTTGCATATCCAAAAAGATTTTCATCAACTACATTTGCAAACCTTTTCAGTCCGTTGATCACTCTCTTCTCGCTGCATGTTGCAATGTTATTCGATTGTTGTTGTATAGGTGCATCAACATTATCATCTTGATTAAGGTTTTGCACCTCCTCCATTTCCTCCGCTCCTGAACTTCTGAGTTGAGCTAGTGGAAATTCAACTTTTAGCTTTACACGGTCACAGACACCACAACCTGTTTCTACTATTGCCTTTTTCCTCTAACTGTTCAGTGAGATAGATTCATTACATGTCACATACCTATTGACCATTAACCTTGGAGTCTTCCGATCTATGCATCACAATCTATAACCTTTCACTCCAGTTGCATCCTTAGAAATATACACTTATTTTGCTCGTGGCTCAAGTTTAGTCATCCATCATATGAAGATAAACAGGACAACCAAATATTCTCAAATTTGAATAATGCAAATCGGGCCATACCTTAGAAGGAGTTTTGAACTCAATTGTTGTGGATGGAGATCTGTTGACCAAATAACTAGTTGTATTGATTGTTTCAGCCCAAAAGTACTTGCTAACACAAGTGTGAAAGCACGCTTCATGCCCTATTACGAGGTAATTTGTTCATATGTTCTTCAACACCATTTTGTTGTGTTGTTCTAACACAAGTGTGGTATCACATTATGCCTCTCTACTACAGAAATCATTGAGCTCTGAGTTGTAAAATTCCAACCCATTGTTGGTCCGAAGATGCTTAACTTTCCTTTGTCTGTCTCTCAACCATCGTCTTCCATTTAACAAATGTTCGCAATGCCTCATTTTTTTTCTTTCAGAAAATACATTCATACTATTCTTGAGTAACCGTCAATCAAAAACATAAAATACGTGGCACCACTCTTTGAGGGAACTTTGTTTGGACCTTATAAGTCTGACTGTATATGGTCTAACTTGTCTTTGGTCTTGTTTTTTGCCTCCTTGTTGAACTTCACCCTTGTTTGCTTACAAAGATACAATGCTCAGAAAAATTCAAAGCTTGATTTTTGTGGCCACCCAACAAATTTCACTTGCTCAACAAAGAAAGTTGCTTGTCACTCGTATGACCATGTGCAATTGGCACAACTAAAACTGATTCAGATCACTTTTTTGAGAAGCTACATTTGCTTCCCCTGACTAATTCAGTCACTCTTTTGAGAAGCTACATTTGCTTCCCCTTCGAGTACACTGGCTTGAAGATAATACTATCTAGAATGTAGCTTACTCTTAATGAGTACCATGGACCCTTTACACACACTCAATGTCCCATTATCTTAATGAAAGTTATATCTCTAATCATCCAAAGTTGAGAGAGAACCGAACTATTCTTCATTCGAGGAACATATCAACACTCAATGTTTCTGATAATATCATCGAACATTCTCAGTTACCTATCTCCTCTTCTGCTAATGGAGTATCATCGCCTAAGTAGACAGTCTCATTCGTTTGCTTGTAAGTTGCAAATCAATTCTTGTGTGGACACATATAATAAGTTGCACCAGAATCAACAACCAAGAATTATGCCTATGACTAAAACTCACAACACAAACTTCCCTTATATAGTCATTGTTATCAGAATTGGTTCTAGTGTCAACAATATTTGCAGAGTTATCAACTTTCTGCTTCCCTATTTTATCCTTAAGTTTGGAAAATCTCTTCTATAGTGACTCTGCTCCGCGCACTCATACCAGTTCTGCTTCCTTGCTCTAAACTTCAATATGGTGTTTTTCTACTAAGTTCTTCCCCTACTAATAATGCCCTCACCCTCAGTCCTGTTATCCAGAAAGTTCTTCATAAAACTCTTTAGATTTTAGTGCATTACTAACTTCATCTAGTGAAATACTGCCTTTCTCGTATAGCAACGTATCAACAAATGTAACATAAAATGATGGTAAGAAACATAACACGATCAAGGCCTGATCCTCACTCTCTATTTTGATATCTATGTTCTTCAGGTCCACTATGATTAAATTAAACTCATCAAGGAGAGTTTTAACCAATCTACATTTGTTCATATGGAGATTGTGCAACCTCCTTGTTAGGTAGAGACGCTTTATCAGCAATTTCTTAGAATATATATCTTCCTATTCCAAAGAAGGCTATATATAATGCTCAAGAAGATCGCACTCAAAGTCCTCCTTTTAAAGTTTCTGTCTTCTCTGGCTCTTTCATCTCTTTAGAAAAACCTCTTTAATTGTCTTTCATAACCCTTGTAACACTAAAGACAGTCTCATTCTAATTTTCCATAGATTGAAACTAGATCCACCATTGAATTTCTCTACTTCATACTTTGTTAAAGATGATGAAGTCATCTTAACCCTTGCTATTGTTACAGAAATATCATGGGTTAACTAGCGCACAAACACACACACAACAAATAAAAAAGAAAAATAACACAAAAATTTAATGAGGTTTCGCTAAGCCTAATCCCCGAGGAAGAAGTAGAGAGTTTTTCATTATGAAAAATAGAAGGGTACAATCATATGAATCCGCAACTACAACCCTTTTATATAGGCAGAATAGATTTAGTTTTATTTGGTGCACACCTAAACTTTACGTTGGCCTAGTTAGCCCCTTGAACTTGATAATTTTATAGTCACAACCTTCCTAGACGTTGATGAGGCGAAGAGTGTGTATCCACTCGCTTTAAGGCGCATGAAAAGGGGAGAATATTTGAAAAAAATCAGCTTCCAAGTGGGTATTTTCAACTATTTAATTGCCACATAGTCAATATAATGAATTTTTTTTTCAATTGTATTTCTCTATAGATTATTCTTAATATACAATGCATATTTTATTCTAAATGTGTCTTTTATTCTTTTTCTGATGCAATCATTATTTGTTTCAACTACATATTTCTTTTCTTTTTCTGGACCCAAATTCACAAAACTTAGTTGGAACTTTCTTTATTTTAGCTCTATTAAGATAATGTTTAGCCAAAATAACGAAGTTACCTTCTCAAAAAAATAAATAACGAAGTTGAAACAGGTATTTTCTACAAAAAGGAAAAAATGTACTTTTTCATGCAAATACATAGAGGAAGTTGAAACAGGTATTTTTGGTTGAAATTTTATTTATTTTTTGTTTGGTTGCGATGATTATTCTTTCTAACTGAATATTTCTTCTTCTTTCCCTGGCCTTGATTAGAATATCATTATCTTTAGCCAAACAAAAAAATCATAGTCAAAATATTGTTGTTCTACTTTTTTCTACAGAATTGACCCTAAAAGATGATTTAAATAATTAGTGAACTTAAAAGGGTAAAAATGAAATTATTCTAAAAGCAAAAGGCACATGGAAAAAAATCCATATGGCAACGCGTGTGTCACACATCCATGGCTATCAAATTACCAAGTTGAGGGGGATAACTAAGCTAACGCAAAGTTTGGGTGTACACCGGATAAAATTTGACAAGTTTGGGGGGGTCACGATCTATTTTGCCTTATTCATAATTTCAAGTAGTCTCAAACCGATAAGAGAAAGATTTTCTCAATCCTAAAAAGACAATATATATTTCTTTCCCAAATCTATTAGGACAATGGGTTTCCTAAACCAATAGGGATAATGGGTTTCCTAAATATACAAGGGAAAACTCGAGACATAATTAACAGTATTTCTTCCATTAAAGTAAACTTGACATGAAAACCTACTACTTTCAGACTCATAATATATGATAATTAAATTCAACATTTGTCTATAAATGAGATCTAATCTAAGCTTATTGTATGTGTCTCTGTGTCAAAAGAACAAACAAATAATGCAGCTATTCTTGGGCCATAAAAGAAATCACCTTTTCAAGGCACCGGCAAGATCATTTCCTTGTTTGTAGTTAAAAGCATCATCGAAGCCAAGTTGTGATTTTAAAAGATGTACCTGCAAAACACATCATTAATAATGGGAAGTTGCATAGAAAAGCAAAAGTGAAATATTACCTTTTCATCAGTACTAGCACTGCCAACGACATAGCAACCTTTCATTTTCGCAAATTGTCCAACAAGCTGACCAACTCCTCCTGCTGCAGATGAGACATAAACTACATCCCCTTCCTTAGCAGAGCATAGATTATTAAAACCAATATAGGCTGCAAGTCCTGGCATACCTGTAAGTTCATTGTTTCACATGTATTTTTCAGAAAGAACAATCAGCAATTTGTCCATTCTATTTTCGCAAAACCCAATCTGAAATTTTCAATTGGGCTAATAAACAGTAGATTTTGAAGTGAAGTAATCCCTCAGTCAGTGGCGGAGCCACCTTACAAGTAGGGGGTTCGGCGAAAAATTATATTATTTATACATGGTTAAAAGAATTTTTTAGGTATATATAGTAGATGTCGAACTCCCTTCGGCTACTTCGTGTGTCTATTTTTTCAGATTTTGAACCCCTTATTGAAAATCCTGGCACTGCCACTGCCTTCCGTTCCAAAAATAATGACACATTTCTATAATTAGTAATAATTTAACTTTAAAATGCTCATAAATGATTTTCTAGTCACACAAATATGTATGACTCATTTTAGATCAAAAGTGTTTCTTTCTTTCTTTATTAAACTTGGTGTCAAGTCAAAGTAACTGATGAGTAATTGTTTGAATGAGCATAAGCAGGAAGCAAGGGAGAGAGGAGTAATTAGGAAATTGATACCTAAAATTCCAGCATAGTATGAGAGAGGCACATCTGTATATTTGATCCTGAAAAGTCCATTGGTATTAAGAATCAAAGTATAGTCTTCCCAACCAGTCATTCCCCAGATATAATCCCCCTCCTCAAAATCTGCATCTGCGGATTTAATAACTTTGGCCACACCAAGTCCAATAATGACCTAAAATTGAAATGCGACATATCACTGAAATTGTGCACCATTGACAAGTAAGATGAGGAATGAAAAATGTACTTACAGAACCAGGATTGAATGAGGCAAGTAAAGGAACATCGTTCGATATATGATGAGACATCCTGTGGCGCATATAAGGGTCACAAGCCAAGTAAAGATTCTTGACAAATAAACCCTTTGATCCTTGTGGAATATGGCTACTTATCATTGAACTTCGTAACTCAAAATCACTCTCTTTTGGATACCCTTCAACATAATTCTTCAACACAACTTGCTTGTTAGCTAACATCATGCTTGAATCCATTACTCTCTCCTTTCTTCTCTCTTTATACTCAGATCTACACCGCCTAAAGTCAAACCACAACTACCGCCTGCCACCGCAACAGATAAGCTGCAAACTTCTTTAATTATTCTTACTCCATTTAATTGCTAATAATAATGTCTAGGATATGTATTTAATAGTGTCATCACATTTTTCTCAATTTTTTTTGTCCTTCTCTCTGCCACTCATGTATGTTTATTACACTTTAAAATAGGATAATGCTAAATGGCCAGATAATTTCGCTAAAAATTTAAAAAGTCTATAATATTTTAATTATTTTAAAATAAACTAATCATTTTTCCATTTTTAATTAAAAAAATATTAAAGTTAAAAGGATAAAAATATTCAAAAAGGTGAAATAAAATAGGGCCGATTTTTTTAACTATACAACTTAACAACTGCATTTACACCAATATAGCAATACTTATTTTTTCAATTATATAGCAATACTTTTTTTTTTCAAAAGTAGAATTTAATTTTTTGTAAAAAAAATCCAAATCAGCCATGCTTATCCTGATTCCCATAAATTTCTCCAATAATTTATCTTCCCTAATTTATTCAAACTAGTATATGTGCCCGCGCGTTGCGCGGATAATTTAAAATGTAATAATTTTATAATTAAAAATAACTAACAAAATGTATTATGCACTTAATAATATAATTTAATTTATAATAATACAATAATATTAATCATTAACTTATTTATTTGAGCATATTAAATTAATATTATTAGTACACACTTTATTTTATTGTATTAAAATATTATTTCTTTTAGTTTTATAATTTATCATGGTGAAATTTTTCTAATAATATAATTTAATTTATAATAATACAATAATATTAATCATTAACTTATTTATTTGAGCATATTAAATTAATATTATTAGTACACACTTTATTTTATTGTATTAAAATATTATTTCTTTTAGTTTTATAATTTATCATGGTGAAATTTTTCTAAGGATACTATTAATTTTATGATTATTTTATCTTGATCAAATATGAAATGCTTCAAATATTTTTACGTGTTTGTACTTTATTCTTTTTATGTCGTTTGAATAAAAAAATTATGTTAATAATTTATTAATTCTAACATTTCATATAAAATATTTGATATCATGAAATTAAATGGCATGTTAATACATTTTCTATATATGTTTTAGTTAAAATCAAAATATTATCAAAATATTTTTTAGTATTAAATTTGTGTAAAAATATAATAATATAAAATTGATTTAAAGGTAAAAATAATCTTAATTAATACAACCGCTATATTAGATTTGCTCAAAGTTTGTATTGGTTATTTTAAATTTTTAATTTGAATTGTATTAGAAAACATATGGATATGAATGAGAGGTTGATGATTTGAATTTATCTGCTTGAGTTGTGTAATAATAGTTATCTTTGTATTCAAATTTTTTTAAAAATAAATTGAAAATTAAAAATTGTACCATATATTTTAGAATCGCAATTTTCAACTTAATTTAATGTTGTTATTATATAATATTATGAATTCTTAAATTTGCAAATGACTTATATTTGTTATATTGTTCAAGATAGAATTTAACACTTGCTAGATATCGATAAATATTATTTATCTTAAATTCAAAAGTTTAAAGTTAATGAAATTTTAAAGTGACCAGTTATATTTAATTAGGACTTATCCATAACTTATTTATATAATTGGCTACTTAAAATTTAAAATTCAAAATGAATTGGTTAATAGTTATCGAATCCTAATTTTTAGCAACATGGAAAAGAAGTTTTAAAACTCTCTATTTAATTGGATAAATATTTTTTTTTCTAAATAAAGATTAATTCGATATTGAAATTGTAATTTTTATAAGCGTAAGATTTTGCAATGTTTTTATAGTGTTTGCAATTTTTATTTTTAGTGTTTGCATTTCTACGTAACTTCTTTTTTTTGTGTTTGCAATTTTTAACCTTTTTATTTTTGGGCAATTTTAAAAGTTAACAATGAGATATGGATATATAGATATATAGACTACAGCTTTACAAATATTTTTATTAGTTTTTCTAATCAAGGATTTTATATATAAATGAATTATTCTTCTTATCATGTTTAAAATATATTAAACATTTTATATATAAATGCAGCAATCTATTTATTTAAAATAATAGTGAATTCTTATTAAATTTTTAATTTACTATTACTCTCTTCTTTCATTTTATGAAATTTTTATTTGTTTAGTTTTTTTTCTAATAGGTATATATTTTATTCTTCAGTATAACTTAAACTTATAAATACTATTAAGATTTAATTTTAAAATGGTAAACTAATTTTATATAAATAATTAGTGTATTATTTTAATATTAATAAATTAAACTTGAGAAATCATAAGCACTACCAACATTATATTATGAGAGAAGCATAAAAATATACATGCCAATTCATTTCAAGTCAATTCTAATTCAAAATTTAAAAGCAATAATGTCAATTATTATATTAAATTTAAAAATATATCGAGAAAATTTTATGTGGTAGAATGAAAAAAATGATAAACATTGATAAAAATGAAGAGATGAAAATAAAACTTTGTAAGGCATCATTCATTTTATATTATAATTATATAATACAACAACAAAGAAAATAATTTTTTTTATCCTTTATTAAAAATATTTACATGAAAATAGAATACTATCATAAGAAAGTGAGAAAAGTAGGATTAGTGGTGATTTTTAAATCTTCGTCTATGATTTAAACACTACAAATCAAACTTAAAATTACACTTTAAATAATTAATGTCCTATTTTTCAATTAATGAAATTTTAAAAAAAATTAAAAAAATTTATTAAAGTTTTTGTTATTTGGATAAAATCAATTGTGTTATAAATTATTAGAATTTTATCCACGACACTATTTTTTGTTAGATATATTTTTTGCTAATTTCAAAATTATTTATTTATATAGTTTTTATAAAGAATTTGATTTTGAGATTAATAAGATATTTTCAAATTCCTTTATTTCTAAAAAAAAATAAAAATGAGATTAATAAGGATATTTGCAAACCACCTTATTCATTAAAAAATATTGCAGTTATGCTTCTTCTTTTCCTATATTTTTTATTCTGATTTCTGATATTATTGAATAAACAGTAATTTTGCTTCTGTATGTAAGTGTTGATTTTCTTTTATAAATAAAATATGTAAAGGGAGGAATACAATTATTAGCCTCCTAAAACAAATCAAATTTCAACCTACGAATGTGTCATCATGATTACTCATTATTAATAACATTAGCATTTCCATCGAACATAACTCACCAATGTATATTTGCAGATCGTGATATATTTAACATACTTATAAATCAGCCTTCGTGCATGTGAAAATGAACATTTTACTTTTAACGACATTCACGCATATATGACAACTAACTTACACATTTATTTTGGCCTTTTAAAAATATATATGGAACAAAACTTCTTAATTAGTGTTGATCTGAAAATTTTTACATGTTACAAATATATTTACAGGAAGCATAGGTAATAAAGATTTACCGTCAAAGAAATATCGAGCCACATATGCTAGGTAAATTACACCATTTCCTAAAGTCATCGGCCTAGTTCTTCGTGTATGAAAAATTCAAATATTTCATGGGAATCCAAATTATGAGCATCATTTTGGAGTCGTAATTTTGCTCTAATATTGCTCTTTGCTATCATAATTTCAAACACAAATTGAAGTAGAATCACAGACAAATGAGGATTAATTACAATTCAAATTTGACGAACAAAGAAAAGTATAAAAATATTTGGCAACTTACTTGGACAAAATGATGTTTATAGGAGTTCTTTGCCTAATGGAAACTAAATTCCTTTCAACAATTGCAAGCAGAAGATTTTAAAATTGTTTGAAATTTTGAAGTGACAATTTTTATTTAAGTTAGGGCTTTATATAACATTTGGATAACTAATACATCTTACAGTTATTTATTTAGGAAAAAATAGCAATTAAGTCATAATAACTAATATAATTAGTCAAAGTAACAACACTTTAAAATATTTATTTAAAATGGCAGAATGACAATATTTTGATAAAATAATATGTATTCAGATTTTAGTATTTTAAATTAATTTTATTTATGGAAAGAGTCCTACATTGGACCAAAATATGGTCCATTAGGCGTTTAAAGTTACGGGAAAAAAAACTAATACCATTAAACTTTTTTCAACAAAGTTAACGTTTCTTCCCCAAATATCACGTTTCTTCCCCACATTTCACGTTGCATGTTTAGCTCTCTTGAAGGTGCTAAATTGTTGTTCATCAAGAAATTTTATTTATTGTTAAACGAAATCTCTTTATTAATTCAAGCAGATTTCTCGGTTGGCAAGGTAATTTCTATCATCCATTTTGATTTTTTTGATTTGATGTTTAAAGCACTTATTCTATACCCTACGGATTTCCAGTCAAATTTTCCAATTTTGATGTGATTTTGTTTGAATATTCATCATATATTTATGATTTTCAATTTTTTGTGATTTTATTTTAATTTTCCAGATTTTGTAGATTCTAGAAACTCATATATATGTTTATTTTGTTTGATATTTTATATATTTCAGTACTTGATAATAACAAATTTGCTTTTAGGGTTTTAGATTTTGGAGAAAGCATCTGATTGTCTACAATGAATGATTCAATCAGAATTACTACAGGTATACCACATAATATTCAAAAATTTGGAGAATTTCCCTCATTTGATTTGTGTATTACCCAAGGGTTGCTCGAAAATGTAGGATCTGCGGCTAGAATGGCACAAGAGAGCTCTTCCAAAAAAAAGAGAGTTTTGTGGTCTGAAACCCCTGATGATCAACGAAAAGATAGAAGTGATGAAGTATTACTTTGTGGCGATGAAGAGGTATTAAATTATTCTGAAACTATTTTTGTATGTTATGTCCATTGTTGATTTTGTAATTGCGTGTTTATTGTTGACATTCCAGTGTTGGCATAATGCATGTTTTTATATGCTTGTAAAAATGTAAGGTATGCCAAATTGTGAATTAACCTCATATGCACAATATCCTTCCAGTTTACGAGATGATTATGCATCAAACAAAAGAGAATTTCATCATCTTTTTGTCACTAGGACTAGTATTGTACAGTATAAAGTTGTCTAGGCAACAATGTAAAAACATATCATATTCTTCCTGTTGAGAGGATGAATACCAGGGCATAACTTTGTATTATATGCATGATGAAATCTCAGAAACTACATGTCTATTATGCAAACCCAACTTGTGATTGTTTTTTGTCATATATGACCCTAGTATTCTTCTTCTGATAATTTACAACAATTCATATCTCATCATAATATTAGAGGATTGCTAGAGCCAAACAGACTTGTGATGCATCACTTTTTACAATATAAAGAACCCCAGTAACATCAACTTCCATCTCAGCACCACCCTCAAACCATATTATATTAGCCAATGTATTTGTCCCTAACTAGTTGTATACTTATACTAGATAGTTGTATAATATATTGTATTTTTTCAGCACCTTTATGTATTCCAATTTATTAGTTTTATAGTACGAGTTCATTATGTATTCTATTTTTGGGTTCATATTAATTTTTTATATCATTAATATTCACAAATTAGAATGAAAATCCAAGTTTTCAGAATGTTTTTCAATTTGTCGTATAGGTAGTTTCTTTTATCATATTTTGTTATCTAGAAATAGAATTATATATCAATAATTATAGAAGTATGTATTCATTTATTTGAACATGTGCAGGCAAGTGAATTTTACGTCAAAGATCAACCAACAAAAGCTCCACATATCCAATGTGTCTTTAACAATGGCATAAAAGCTGACTTGATTAGAAATTTACATGAGCTTGTATATAATGTATTTCGCGAGAGCACTTGTTTTGGTAATTACATGCAAATGCATGGATGTTGTGCACGCGGACAAATACATAGGTGCTGCATGGCTTTAGAACTCAATTGCAGTTCTCGTCGAGCATTTGTCATGCGTGTCAATGGATCTACGATTCGTTTCACTTTAAGAGAATTCGCTTTGATTAGTGGATTAAACTGTGTCAGCGAAGAAAAAGATTTCATTTTTGATACAACAGAACTAAATAGGTTGATGGAACAGTATTTTCAGGGTGTTAAGTTGATCAGAAAAGTAGATATAATGGAGAGTTTTGAGGGAAAAGTGTGGGGTGATAACGATCAGGATGGCTTGAAGTTTGCCATGTTATTCTTCATCCAAACAGTTATTTTTTCAGGTGAAAGAGTTACCAAAAAAGTTCCTAGATTACATTTTGATCTGGTTGAAAGCGATACGTACAGTCAGTTTTCATGGGGTAAATAATCTTTCTACTTGTTGATAAAGAGTTTGAGCAAGAAGATGGATAGTGAAAAACAGTTTTACAGAATTGGTGACATGCCTATTGTCATTCAAGTATGGTTATATGAGTGTAGTTCAAGTATTGACTTTCAAGCTGCTCAAAAGGTTGATAACCACATTCCGAGGTTACTCAACTGGCAGACGGCGAAAGAGATTCCGAGATACAAGAAACTAATGAAGACCATATTCAGTGATGTTAATAACAAGGTACTTAATTGAAATATATTCAATAAAAGTCAAGTTATATAGTTTTATTATTGTTTTTATTATAAATAGTAACAATTTTTTTGTGGTTCAGTTTAAATTCAGGAACATTACCCCTAATCAAAGGGAACTTGCAGTATTGCAATTGCCACCAGAGGGTATCGAGAATCAATGTGAAGTTCAGTATTCTGATTCATTAGATGATGAACCAAATGAGGTAATAAGTCATTGTAAAGATTCTGACAATGATTTTCAAGAACATCCTCCACAAATAGTAAAGGTCAAAAGAAAAGGAAAAGTTGGTTCTTCACCGTCACCTGTTAAAAAAAGGACAAAGAAACAGTTGACTGATGGATCCAATCAGGTTGCACAAAAGTTGGAACCTCGTGTTGTTGTTAAACTGTCGGTGAAAAATGATATTGTATCCAAAAAGGTACCGAAGAAACCTAAGGTTGTTTTAAAGCAGACTGAATCTGTATATGCAGATCAAACTAATACAACATCGAAGGATTCTGACATTTCAAGAGCAAGCGGATCTGAAGTACAAGTCTGGTTGAAAGAGCTGTCAGATTTCAGAAAAGAAGTATCTAATATTTAATACATCTTTCTCAGTTTAACACTTATTACCATATTCAATTTTTATTAAGCTACATTATTATGTCCTATTTTCAGGTTAAACAAGAGTTTGTTGACATTCGCAAATTGATCAACGATAACTTCAAGACTGTTCTGACAATCATTAATTCTAAACAAAATGAGCAGGAGATTTGTTATAAACAAATAATATGATTTAATGTACTTCAACTCTTCATTTTTTAAATGTATTATGTTATAATATAACACAGGTCAGACATTCTGATGATCCCCATTGTACCTCCAAATTTAAACGACGAAGAGAGGTATAGATCACCATATACTTCAATTCCTGAAGTTATATTAAATCAAGTGCAGGTAGTTCAGTTTGACAAATTGGAATCTGGTAATTTGGAGGTACTTGTAGTTTTTTAGTTAGTTGCATCTTTTATTAATTTGGTTCAATATGAATCTATATATCTATCATTTTTTTTATCAAACTGTATACATGACTATTATTACGATATATTTTATGCAATTTGAATTTATTAACCTTTATAAAGTTGTATCCATTAACATTTGATTACATGTTTCTTGGCTTTTTATTTCTCTGTTAAAACTATCAACATTCCAGATGTCAGTGATACAAAAAGTGTTGTGCCCCAGGTAAGTCAAGTTTTTTATTGTACTTTCTACTTAATACATATATATTCATTATCCTTTATAAACCTATTATATTTATATTTGTATACATATATATACTTTCAATGTAGCCTTTTCGGTCAAACTGTATCTAGTAATCTTAACGCGATTTATAGTTTTCAAATGAATTGGACAAGGAGTTTTCACTGTTGTATCCATTAACTAATATTTGTTCATGTGTTCTTATTCTTTTATGTTTGTTTTAAGACCATCAACAATCCAGATGGAATAGATTCCAAATCTGATGATCATGAGGTAAGACAGGTTTTAGATTGTATTTTCGATTAAATATTAGTACTCCATTTTTTGTTGTGTTGTACATACTAATATGTGAATACAATATACAAATTTGCCTTAATTTTCAGTTCTCAATACATGTTCAATTTCATCTTATAAATTCCATTTATAATTTTTCATATTATAAGGTTTTTTGTCTCAACACTTCTGTTCGAAATCTGATTAAAGTGGATGAAGTACTCAGTTCTCCAAGACCTATAGTTCCTAGAGTACGTTATTTTATTTTATAGGCAGATTAATTATATGATTATTAGTTTTATTAGATTTAAGGATGTTATATCTTTATTAACTTACTAGGTAAATCAGCCAAGCTTTGCATTTGATATACCACAAAAAACAGTCTTAGGAGATTCTGAAAAAGTACATAAACACAATGAGGAACAATTCCCATGTCCAGTCCCTATCCAGGCCATGGATCCCATGAATGTGACCACATATTCACAGTTTGAATTGGACAATCAATTCATGCCTAGTCTCACTTCTATAAAGAGTAGCATCGTACCGCAGCCAACCATAATTGCAGGACACACCGCACAGCTGCCAACTATAATTGCAGAACACATTACAAATACGGCAGATCAGACCACTATCGATGTTCAGTTTGGTACGAGCGAAGAAAGAATTATGCATGATCAACCCATCATCAATAATGAACAGACACCGTTACCTACGCGTAGAAATAGACGTCTAGGTCCTTATAATATATCTCTGTATCTGACCAATTTTGGATCATCTGCTGGTATAGTATTCCAATTTTTTAAACTTTTTTTAATGTAATCATTTTTTTGATTGCTAGTGTTAGTGTGTTTAATTTATTATTTTGTAACCATTTCAGGTAGTTCATCAAGTCAGCCCCCTATTTTTGAATTGAAACACCCATTCATATTTGATTTGATCTCTGGCAATTATGATATATCTTTGTGGGATGCGTTTCGTTCATGGGTCCGAGATGGCTTGCTTACAAAGCATGATAAAAAAGTAAGTAGTTGAGAAATAATTACAATATATTTTTACAACATAACTATTTCAATTTTTGTATTCGGTAAAATGTTTGTTTAGATTTTAGTTTTTGTATTCGGTAAAATGTTTGTTCAGGTAAAATGATTACAACATAACTATATATGGGTTATCTTGATAAAATTTGTATTTCATTGTTGTAATTAGTAATTATATTTATTGAATTGTATATTTTTATTCTGTTTCTAGGAAGCATGATCAAGACCATTACAAGAAGCATCTAGCCCACTTCCCTGCTGCCATAAATCTTAGCGTTCTCCTAATAAACAATAAGAACTGGTTCTATAATCTGTATTTCGAAGGACAATTATTGAACAATTCGGTAATAATTATTTATCTTAATCTTTACTAACAATGTTGATTAGTAGTTACATTATTTATACCTTTGTTTTTAAATTTGTCAGCATATCGATGTGATTTTCTATTATCTCCGTAAAAAAGCTAAGTATGAAATTGGAAGCAGCTACAAATACACAACTGTAGATTGTGTATTTAGTTTAAAGATTTCTTCTATCTGGGAAAAATATTTGGATTTAGACAATGATGTTGGTTGTGCTGATGAAGAGCATGTCATTGGTGAATACATTAGAGGGTACATAATGCATGCTGTTATCCCTTGGCATATGGTTGATCATGTTTTTGTTCCTGTCCATGTTAAGAATAAATTCCATTGGGTATTGGCTGTGATTTCACTGAATGATAAACGTATCAACGTTTATGACTCATATAGAGCAGCAGGCCATGATGCAGCTATCAAGACAGAGATAGTTAAATTGTCACAGTTGATCCCTTTAAAATTATTACAAGAATAAAGAAATTGATGTATCGCAAGCTCAAGAAGAGAATGAGTTCTTTGATATAGTCTTCATTGATAATGTTCCTCAACAGACACATGGTACTTTGTAAGTTTGTGTATTTTTTTGAATTCACCATTATCAAATCATCAATTTTATATTGTTTACTTTTAATGTGTTGTATTGTAGGGATTGCGGTATTTATATGCTAGCTTTTGCCGAATACCTATCATACGAACAAAGGATCCCAGCGGGTAATTTGGATGCATCATTTTTACGATCAAGATACGCTACACTTCTTTGGAATTATGGCCAACAAAAGAATGATGCCGGAGCAATAAGTGACAATAAAGCACCTCCGCGACATAGCATGCATAATGTAGCATTATAGGATAATGATACAATTCAAATAGACTAGTCATTGTCTATTTTTTGGTGTGTTAATATACATTAGTTTTTGTATTGCTATGGAACCCTTCTAAAGTTTTCCAGTCCTGATTTTATTAATGTAAAAACTCCTGAAGTTTTGGTTCAATCTTCTTAGTTAATATAATTTTAATATTTTGAAGTTCAGGTTTTATATTCATGTCTATATTGTACATGTCTTTATCATTTTGCAGGTATATATCCTGCATGCTTTGGTTACATTAACTTTCTGGGATACAAAATAGTTTATGTATTTTTTTTAAAAAAAAACAACTTCCAAACTAAAAAAAATATATACAATTTCATGTTGTTAATATTTACACGTATAATGGGATACAAAAAGATTGTATGCATTCAAATAAAAAGAAAACATATATGAAACTAAAAAAAAGCAAGCACTTTCAAGTGTTATGCATTATATATTGGATACAAAATATCCAATATATGATGTTTGGGATACTAACTGATATTGAAATACAAAATGATAGTGAACTACATCATGATGTTTGGGATACTAACTGATATTGAAATACATCATGAATTTTTGTAAAATAAACTTATTTCGAGAAATAATAAGTACAATTTTAAAGTCAAATAATAATAATAAAACAACACTTCATATTGAAATACAAATACAATAATTTAGTTTGAGTAAAAATTATTGTATTTGTTATGTTTTTGACCAAAAAATGTATCTTGTATGCATTCAAATACACATACCATGTTTGACTTGATCTGTCTGTTCTCCATTGGAATCTATGCTCAATTGCGTATTGCGTCATCACATATTTTAAAGTTTCATTGTCCTTATAAACTTGATCTTCCAATACTACCTTATGTTTGGTGTTTGTAATAATGTCGCAATTCATGTAATCGTTATTGTTTGGCACACTAAGCACTAATGGTTGTGTATCAACGATACTCCATCTATTCCACACATTCCAAATCCATCTTCCAAAATATTTCTATCAGCCAATTCACAATCATTCACAAATACGGATACACATAGAGGATACTTTGACAATTCCCTGTTATCTTTCTTCAAAGACACATACACCCTCACACCCATGTCGTTGTGTATTTCCAAAGGTGCATTTACTACCCTCTATTTTATACCTAAGTTTCACACTGTTGAAGCTCAAATCAACACAAATTTGCTTAGAAACAACATCTAATAATTCCCTAAATGTCGCATATTCTTTTATCACAATTGATTCTATAGTGTAATCAACGTAGCAATTATCCTCGTTCCACCTTCCAGAATGCATGACTAGAAAACTAATGCTTCCCATAACTACATTAACAAATATATATTTGATAATCACATATTTGCAGTATTCTAAAACAAAAAAATTGTATCCAATAATCAATTACATAAATGTAATGTGCGCTGAAACATCAATAGCTTCAAAAAGAAAAAATATAGAGCACGCACTCAAGTTCTATATTTAATTAAATCCAATATTTAATTGTATCCATAATTTACAGAAAGTCAACAAATGTCAGTATACAATTCTTAATTTATTTATGATTTTTAAACATAATGACATACAAAAAAAATATTGTATGCATTCAAATAAAGAAGAAACAACTATGAAACAAAAAAAGAAATACAATTTTAAGTACCGAATTAAATTTCATATATTATAATTTGAATACCCGCTCCATCAACAGTACTCGCAGAAACAAATGTACCATTATACGTCCCCCTGAGATGGCTGCCATCAACTACGACAATTGGTCTACAACACTCAACCTTTTATGAATAGGAAGAGAGAAATATAAAGATATAACAACTGATTTTCATCGATTTTCTTCATCCTTATATGTGAAGAAATACAATTTTAAGTATTTCATGTGCTTTGTATGCATAAGGATAATTAATTAAAAGGTTTTGAGTGTTGTACAAAACATATGATTGTTCCTCAATGTGTTCATGTGCTTTGTATGCATAAGGATAATTAATTAAACATAATGGCATACAAAAAAATATTGCATGCATTCAAATAAAGTACAAACAACTACGGAAACTAAAAAAGGATCAAGCACTTTCAAGCCTTATGCATCATATATTGGATACAAAACATATGATTGTTCCTCAGCGTGTTCATGTGCTTTGTATGCATACATTAACAACACCTTCAAAATAACAACAACTTCAAAACTAAAAAAATATATAATTTCATATTGTTAATATTTACAAAAAAAATTGTATTCATTCAAATAAAGAACAAACAACTATGAAACTAAAAAAGAATCAATCACTTTCAAACCGTATGCATCATATATTGGATACAAAACATATGATTGTTCATCAGCGTGTTCATGTGCTTTTTATGGATTTCAATGGAACTGACGTCGAAATTTCAATAAAAATTTCAAACCATACAAAGATTTAAACGATTCAAAAATAAACAACAAAAATTAAATACATGATGTCTAAATTTCTTGTATTCAATAGAACTGACGAAATTATAGTCGTGGAATTCGAAAACATCCGATTTAAGAATATGCCAAATTAGATTCGAAGAAGCTAGGAATATTATCAATTGAATGATTAGGAAGAAAAAACTTTTTTTGCAAATTTTTGTTTGGAATTATTAAGAACGGAAGAGCAAAAAACGCTCCACAAAAAGAATGACAACATCCCCGCTTCGCAAAACGTAACTGAAAAGCTTTAAAATCATTTTTTTCTTTTTTGATGTTTTATGTTCCATGTTTTTCTCTATTTTATTATTAAGTATTTATATTCTTTCAGATTATCAAAATAAAATAAATACATAAATCATCCTTTTAACAAACTAAACTATTGTCATTTTTAATAAATAGTTAAAATGTTGCTAATGAGTCTGACTTAAATATTGCTGTTTTGCTAATTTTAGTTAAAGAAAATTCCAAAACCCAATTAAAGTTCATCCCCTTTAGCCAGTCGGGGCCCCGTTTGTTCATCCGGATTAGTGAAGAACCTGTAAAAAGGTCCTTTCAATGTCCAAATAACTGGGATTTACTCAGCTGAGAGAGATTTTTCAGTGAAAAATTCGATACACTTCAAGTCTATTCATAGTCTCCGTTCGTCTGTATCTAAGCAGTTAACAGTCGAGTTGCGGCGGAGCAAAAACATGGAGGTGGAGTTAGAGCCGAGGGTAAAGCCTTTAGCTTTTAAAGTAAAGGGTATGTCTCGAGAATCACCTTTACAGAAGGCTTCCCATGTACTTGACTCGGACCTCAGAAATCACTGGTCCACTGGTACCAATACAAAAGAGTGGATTTTACTCGAATTAGATGTATGTATCTTTTGCACTTCCAGTTCATTCAATTTCTTGTATTTTTTAATTGTTTAGTTGTAACTTTAGGTTCTAATGGGTTAAGTTGATTTGGGGTTGCGTCATTTGCTTTCCATGTGATGAATTTTGGGTTAAAGGTGCAATTGGTTCTAATAGTTTGTGTTTAGTTGGGTTTTTTTCTTCTTCTTTCATTTGATGGATTCTTGGTTCAATTGTAAAATTTGGATTATAGTAGCTAATGTCGAATGGGTTTGCTTCATTTACTTGTCATAAAGTGAATTTTGGGTTCAAGTGAGAGTTGGCTTCGAGTAGCTTAATTTGAATTGGTTATGTTTCATTTGCTTGTCATGTGGTGAGTTTGGGGTTCAAGTGATAATTTAGGCTTCTGTTTGCTTAAGTTGAATTTTAGTTTGCTTCATTTTCTTGTCATGAGGTGGAGTTTGGGTTTGATACACTACTGAAATTCGGATTCAAATTTAGAAAGAGATAAGAGCCGCCTAAAGAACAAATTGAAGAGAATTGCTCTTGAACATCTCCTCAAAGCTCATATGAGCCAAAGTTGAGAAAGAGAGAGAAAATACTCTATTGATCTTGATTTAACTTCCAGATTCTTACAATGGATGAATCTATCCCTATTTAATAAGAGAAGTGTAGGAAGGGAACATGGGATTTCTGGGAGTTAGTTATAGTGGACTCCTAACAACTTTTGGGGTTACGTGCAGGTCACATGCCTGACTTTAACAGCTCTTAACAACTAACTGCCTAACTAATTGGTCTTCTTCCTAAAAGGGAAATCATTACAAAAGGGTTATATCAGGGTTCCATTAGAAATTGACTTCTAATAGCTTATGTTGAAATGGATTTGCTTCATTTTCTTTTCATGTGATGGATTTTGCGTTTAAGTGAAAAAAAGTGGCTTCTAATAGCTTAAGATGAATTAAGTTTGCTTCATTTGCTTGTCATGTGGTGAATTCGGGTTCAAGTGAGAATTTTGCCTTCTAATGGCTCCAAGTTGACTATAGGTTTGCTTCGCTGGCTTGTCTTGAGGTGGATTTTGGTTTCAAGTGAAATATTTGGCTTCTAACGGCTTAAGTTGTATTGCGTTTGTTTCATCTTAGGCCATGTGGTGGTTTGTGTTCGAGTTAAAAATTTGCCTCCTAATGGCTTAAGTGGAAGCTGGGGTTTTGCATCATTTACTCTCCATGAGATTCATTTTGTCTTAGTGGCTTTCCACGTATATATTCATGTTCCGTGTTAAAAGTGATGGGTTCGGTTGAACCCATAGCTAATAAGCTTACCTTGGCCACTGCTGCTAGGTGACTTGCATTGCAGCATGCTGTTCTTAAATTTCTTCAAATGCTTCTTTCGGGCAAAGCCCTGATCTACAAAGACCTTATTTTGTCTCGGGGATTTGGTTTTGAAGAGAAGAAGCGCTGGAACCACACCTCTTTAGTTTATTTTCTGTCTTTGGATGGAACAGACAAGTAGATTAAGAAATGATGGAACCACACCTCTTCAGTTATTTGCTGTCTTTGGCTGGAAGGCAAGTATACAATTGAAGTCCTTTCATTAGGGAAACTAGTTTTCGTGATCATCCTTGTAATACTTGATCAATAGAAGCCTAAAGCTCAAAATAATTCTTTTTTTACTGAGAAAATGCACCAATTAATAATGAATATTTCTCTGATAATGATCAGTGTTGCTGGTTAATTGTTAGGTTTTAGATAATTTCGTTTTTACCTGCTACATATGATTAAACTACTGGCTTCAGAAGGTTGCTTTCCTAAGCATTATTTATCTAGGATGGCCGTCATTATATATTCCTATGCCTATTTCCTTTTCCTATTGATAACTAATTTTTGGAGTTAACTGATTGTTGGTGTGCTTTTGTTCATCAATACAGGAACCCTGCCTACTTTCACATATTAGGATTTACAACAAGTCTGTGCTGGAATGGGAAATTTCAGCTGGCTTGCGTTACAAGGTTAGGCGTAAAGATATTTTGCATCAATGATTGTATGATTGAAGTTTTTGTTTCTTGTTTCACATTTATGTGCAATAGGAAGCGTTTGAATTTTGGAATCCCTATGATTGACATTATATTACTCCCATTAAATTCTTGTATATGTCTAATGTAAAAGGGCTTCAATCACTATCTATTTACAACATTTTAATCACCAACCTCCTGTTGAAATCAAAAAAGTAAGTTTATTAATCACAAACCTTCTACAGTTGGTTGCTTCAATGGATGGGTTTACAATAAAGGAGTTCAATTTCTGGTTTAAATGATATCCTTAATATCAGGTTACTGTTGCTGAGTCTGCGGGTTTCCAAAGAAGACAACTTATCTTTTCTGAGAAGCTCAGTGGTTACTGACCTTTTTGGCATCCTTAACCCTTGATATGCTATGCCTCATTCCACATAGAGGCAAATTTGTAACACTGTTAGTTTTTCTTGTGTTTATTTTTGTTTATCAGCCAGGATGGGATTGGGGAGGGTGGAAGGTGGTTTGCAGAATCACTAATTATAGTCACCGTCCTCTCTGAAGGAACCATCTCCCAGAAGATCTATTGGAGGGTTTTTTGGGTTTATCAGTTAAAAGATCTAGTTTATATAAGCAGTGTTTATGATTAAAAATGTAAGGGTTAAATAAGGAAGATGTTTCCACCAAGTGGCTGCTTCCAGACTCCTACCAAAATTGCTACAAGTTACAAGTATTGTGATGAGGCCCAAAAGTACCTTGCCTTGTTTTACTAAATTAGTTTAGAGTCCGTGCGTTGCACATGTGCATCACGTCAAGCTGTCAGGCACTATATATAAAAATGTATAAAAGTAGAATAAATTATTGAAAAATAGCAAATGACTTTAAACAATTATCTTGTTCTTTTCTTTGATTTCAAAGATGAAAAATGAATTTCAAGGCCTTTTTTGTAAATGTCTAAAATGACTCCAAACTACAATCGAATTTGCAGTAACACACTCATATTTTACGTGGGATCTAGTTTCCGCTGAATATTTTTTGGCATTTATCCGACATGACACAAGTCTAAACTTGATAATGGAAGAATATAGTAATTGGCGAGATTAAATTTCAAAAGATTCAACTAATTTCTTCATGGAAAAATTGAAGTGTGAAGGAGAAACTTTTCAATTTTTTCTTTTGTTTGAAGAGTAGATGAGTGATAAGGATAGAACCCCTTTGTTTTTCTGCATATACATCTATGTTAAGAAAACGTGTAGTAATCTAAAACAGTAGTCATCACACTCTTTTATTTCTAAAAGAAATCGAATTGAATGATCAATAATAAAGGAAAAAGACAAACGAAAAACAATTAATGTTAGCCATGGTAAACCTATCAAGACTAAAGATCACTAAACTAAGAAAGATTCCCTTTTTACTAGCTTAAGTTAATTTAGTATCCTGTATTGAGGGAAAACTATTGTGTCCTCCTTTTGTTGGTGCACAAGGGAACTAGACTAAAAGGATTGAGTACTCGTAAGGTTGCACCATGGGGGAGAGAGTGGTTCTTGTGGAGGTAGGTGCTTGATGGTTTTTGCTGAAGGATGGTTTATGGTCCAATAAAACCCATGAGTAATAATAATAATTCTTTACTTAAAAACCTTCAATGGCTTCCTTGAAGTATCTCCTTTGGAAAAATGTGATTTTTTTTTATATTTTGAGATGTACCGAAATGTTTGACATCTACAATAAATATAATATGTACTCCCAAGGTTTAAGTCTAGTGATATGAGTACAACAAATGATGTGTGGGCTAGGCACTTGTCATGGGTTCGAATCCTGCTGCAGACAGAAGCGTGTTATCTAAGCGGGAAGGGTAGAGCAGTGGACCCATTATCCACCGATTTTTGAACCGTGTGCCACTGACCCTCATGGATTTCTCGGTTGTAATAAAAAGCATTTAATAATGCTCTCTGTAGCTTCTAGAAGTATCCAGGCCCAGTACATTTAAATTCCTTCACATTATGGTCTGGTGTTGCCCCTATTACCCAAATTTATTAAGACTATTATGTTATGTACTTAAGCTTTTAACTATGTATTACTAACCAATTTATTTCCTTGATGATGTATCAAGTTGTCACGGAAATAAGTATCAGGGTTTGCTCCCGGGGATTCGGTTTGGTGGTAAGATCACATTTTGTGATGTGTTGGTAACAGACGTCACAGATTCGAACCCTACACACGCTCAGGGACTTCTCAATTTTATGGAGGTTCTATTAGTTTTTAACTCCTTGATTGTAAGTTGGAGCTTAGTGCATGAAGAACATTCGGAAATTACTTTACCTCTAGTAAAATAATGCTTTGCTTGCTTTTTTACTCTCTAATTAATATTGTGAACTGGAGAATGCAGCAATTATGTCCTTCGTTTGTTATTTTCTTTTATGCTCTTTGTTGGATATTTTTATCAAGTTTTTCATAAATATTATTATTCTTTTCTTCTTTTGTTGATTATTAATAGCCTATTTGTTTTCTTATTTTCTAGCAGCAATTTACTTCAATGGCTGTAAAACTTTCAGATTTTCCTCATGAGGACTTGATTAACTGTGCCTGTTTTCTTGATTATCTGCTTGTGTGTTCTTCATAGCCAGAGACATTTCCAAAAGTTCGCCCACGTTGTGAAGCCCCTCGACGGGACATGATGTACCCTATGAACTATACTCCATGCCGTTATGTTCGAATATCTTGCTTGCGAGGGAGCCCTATAGCAATTTTCTTTGTACAGGTGAATTACTTTTGGAGCTTGTCTTGAGTTTGATAATGCTTTGCTGTGTTGGACTCCTCCAATTCCCTTTTTGTTCTTTAGTGACAGTTTATATAAATGTAACCATCCAAATTCTTAGTCATGTTCCAAAAGTTTAAGAGCTTAAAGTCACCTAGTCATTTATTACTCACTAAAATATGTAAGATAATCCGTGTATATTTTATTAAGACTGGTCATATTGGATTTATGTTCTACATTAATTTGATTGTAATTTAAAGATTTTTGTATATTCCGTGTTCATTGTGACAACAAATATTCATATTTGTAGTAGCAGAACATCTTTCGGGTGAATTCTTAGACTTTGTAAAATTTCCCGTTTCCCAGTTTTAATGTCATAAGTAGCAGACAGTAGGTGTTTCGCTGTTCCCCCCTCAGTTATCGAAATTCTGGCTTAAGATTAAATCCCAGCTTAAATTGCTTCCTGTCTGCCGGTCATGTTTGCAACCAATGCTTCCTATGATAGTAATATGGGAAGTTTGGCCCACAAGTCTTGGTTCAAGTGGCAAAGGTGGAGGGACTTGCGATTTAGGTCACAAATTTGTGCTCTAAACTATGCCAACTAAACCTGGTATTTAAGTGAAGAAGGGTTTAGCAGCAGATGGTGTTAAGGGTTTGGCACATAGACGCAAACGGAATTATCGGTCATAAGAAATAGAAAGCTAGTAAGCATTACTTTTAAAACAATCTTGTCACACCTCTAGTGATCCCAAAAAGGAGTCCTGTTGTTCACGTTGAACTTGATAATTGGGGAAACTAACCCAGGAACTTCATAATAATCCTCCATAAATTGGTTCTGTAGAATCTAATCAGTCACCCCTTTTATCGAATCAAAATTTGTCACATATTTAGGGTTTCCATTATGCCCTCCTAAACTCCATCTCTCCATAACCACTTCCAGAATGGGCATTGAAGTGGTTGGAAGTTGAAATCTGGACAGCCTGGCCTTATTTTCAAGCTTGACATCGAGAGAGCCTCTGACCAGTAAGGTCATAGCTTTTAGCAATGTTCAGAAGAATGGGGTTTGGGGAAGTCTGGATTAAGTGGATCAAGTTCTGTATCGCCACTGTTAAGTACCGAATTTTGATTAATGGAGGACCAACTAGTTTTTTCTTTCCCCAGAAAGGTCTCAGGCAGGGAGATCCCCCGTTCCTTTTTATTTTAGCTATGGAAGGTCTCAATAAAATTCTTCATAAAGCAACTCAATTTCACTGACGGGAGAGTTTTAAGGTGGGAAAAAGGAAGTGGGAACTCTAAAACTGTATGTCATTTGCTATATACAGATGACACTCTTATTTTTTATGGAGCTGAAAGATCCCAAGTAATGTACATGAACCTCACTGTAATTATCTTTGAAGCTATATTAGGATTGCTCATGAACATGATGAAAACCTTTTTTTCCCCAGTAAACGCAGTCCCTAAATTTGAGTTTGCTGGGTTGATGTGCTGTAATGTGGTATCCTTCCATACTTCATATCTTGACCTACCTTATGGTGCAAAATAAAAGTCTCATGTAATTTGGGAAGGAGTAATTGATTATCTTCCTGACAGACACAATACCTTTCTTTTGGGGTCAGGTCAATATTGATAAATAGTGTGTTGGACAGTATTCCAAACATATTTCATGTCCCTTTTTTTCACTTGCCAAAGAAACAAGAACATGCTAATGAAATGACACTAGTGATACAATATGGAGAATACAAAGCTGTGGAAAGATGTAGTAACTGCAAAATAGAGGGAGAGGAATAACTTGTGTTCAAAGCAAAGAAACTCACCTCATGGGACAGGTCCTTGGAAGCATATTTCAAAACTTTGTGGGACTTATGGCTCAACTCAAAGTCAGGTTGGGGAATGGCTCAAGTTTTTTTTCTGGAAGGACAAGTGGCTGGGCCCTGTGGCTTTGAAACATGAATTTTCAAACTTATACAAAATGGCTAGCAATCAAGAGTCTTATTTTTATATATGGAAAATAATTTCTTTAAAAACATAAAGGCAGAGCCTGTATACAAGAGTCAAGAGGTATACCAAAAGGTAGAAAACTTACAAAAGAAGATGGTTTTGTATGAAAGACATCCGATCTTCTACACTACAAGGGACCTCATGGGTGCACCAAAAGTAAATAAGGGATAAGAGACTACTCCTTAATTGTACAAAATTCATCGTTACACCCTCAAAACTCTTCTGTTTCAGAATTGGCATCAGTACACTTGGGACCTGCTCTTCAGAAGAAACTTTCAAAGTTGGAAGATGACTTGAACTACTGGGATATATCTGCTAACTGGCTGGGGTTGCTGTTAACCCTCAAATTAAAGATAGCTTTCTCTGGGGATGGTGGTGGGGATTCTATGGATGGAGCTTTCACTGTTAAGGAAGGATATGCTCATTTGTGCTCCAACAAAGAGCTGATTGAGAAAAAGGGAAACTCAGAAGGAAATAGAAGAAAAGAACAAATTGGGCTGCTATTTATGAACAATTTATTTTGTATATTATGGAAATCGTACCCCCAGCTATCTGAACTTTATTCAAAGTTCCATTTCTTTGTTCTCTTTCATTAGTAGCTCTGCTATCCTTTCTTCAACTAGGTCAGACACAGATTACATTTATAGCTTCGATAGAATCAGGTAGAAGAAAAAGATAAATATCACTTTATAATCCATTCTACTGTCCACCTTAGATGCGGCACAAAGAAACAATGGAAACTAAGATATTGTTGCAAAGAGCTGGGCTCAACTTCTGCTTTCTTGATTTTTCCCCCTAATTTGTTGGTTGTTTGCTGGTACTAGTTAAGTTCGGAGTTCTAATGTCATCACTTATTCCCTCTTTTCTGCTGTGCAGTTGATTGGTATTACAGTTACTGGTCTTGAACCAGAGTTTCAACCGATCGTCAACTACTTGCTACCCCACATAATATCAAGCAAGCAGGACGATAATGATATACATCTTCAGGTAGAAGATACTGCTACTGCTGAACTTCTGTTGCACACATTAATTGTAAGATGCATATGTGAGCCTTCTACGTTGTCATGGTCAGATAAATGTGCTGTGGCACATCATTCCTTTAAGTCTTTTCCTTTTTGTTAAGGATAAAACTTATTGGATTGCTGTCTTAATAAGCAGTGATATATTGCTTGTTTTAGATGTATGCAAGTGTGTTTATAAATCTTTCAGCTCTTGTCTAATCTATGGTTTTATAGCTGCTTCAAGATATCACAAACCGGCTGGGAGTGTTCCTTCCCCAACTAGAGGTATTTCTTTGAATTGAAGTGTAGAAATAAGAGTATCTTTGTTATTCTGAAACATGAAATGGGCGAGCTGGTAGTGCTGTTTTGGGGAATTACGTGGTTCTGTTGAGAATTCTGTTATATTCGTGCAGGCTGATCTTAACAGCTTTTCAGATGCTGCAGAATATGCTACACGTTTTCTTGCAATGCTTGCTGGTCCCCTTTACCCAATTCTTCAAATTGTAAAGGAAAGGTTGGTATCCCTGATTTCTTGTACCAGGAATTTCTCTAATAGGTCCACAATTTTGTCTGTATTGGATTTTATCAAAGATGTTACTTGATTATTAGCTATCTTCTGCACAGTGACAATGGAATCTTTGTGCTTCTAGGATTGACATATTTTCCACTGTGCAGAGGGGGGGATTTTACTCTCATCAAACAGAGTTGTCTTCCCAGAATAGCTTCTGACCACAATCCTGTTATTCTGAAGAGTGGAAGAAGTCCTCCTCTAAATTTGAAACACGGTGGTTAGAAGTGGAGGGTTTTAAAGAGAGAGTAAAAGAATGGTGGGAGTCTTTTTGTGTGAATGGCAGACCAGGTTACATTTTGGCTGAGAAGCTGAAAATTCTAAAAGTAAAGTTAAAGGAGTTACATCCCAACTTGTGTGGGGTGGACACTCTCGAAGGAAAGAAATCCCAGATGTTTTCAAATGCAAAAAGAGCAGCAGCCAGAAGATTAAGATTCAGTGCCTTAATTTACTTTATTCTGGCCAGAGAGATATCATTAATTCTATTTAGTTTATTCACTTCAACGAGGCTTCTTAGAAGAACTGCAATGCAACTTTTTAATTTACTTAATTCTGGCCAGAGAGATATCATTAATTCTATTTAGTTTATTCACTTCAACGAGGCTTCTTAGAAGAACTGCAATGCAACTTTTATTGCCTTTATCCCAAAGAAGCCAGAAGCTTCAGAATTGAAGAACTTCAGACCAATCAACTTGGTAGGGGGAATTTACAAGATCATTACTGGACTGATGGCAGAAAGGTTAAAAAGGTTGTGAATAAATTGATCAAAAAGCTTCAAATGACATTTGTAAAGGGAAGCCAAATCATGGATGCAACACTCCTAGTCAGCGAATGCATAGACTCAAGATTGGAAGGGGGAACTCCTGTCATAATGTGCAAACTGGATGGTGAGAAAGTTTATGACCATGTGAATTGGCCCTTCCTTCTGAACACTCTTAGTCAGATGAGATTTTGGAGTAGATGGTTGAAGTGGATTGAGTTCTGTATAAAAACAAGTCAGGTTAGGAGAACTTGTGGTTTTCTTTTTTTGCATCAGAAAGGGGGTTGAGATAGGGTGATCCTCTCTCCACTTTTCTGTTCATCTTGGCAATGTAATGTTTTGACAGTATGATGAGGATTGCATCACAAATAAGGTGGATCAGAGGTTTTCGCTGGAGAAAGAGTTGGGGGAAGAAAAAGAAGTCGATCACATGCTTTGTGTAGATGACACTATCATCTTATGTGAGACTATAGTAGAACATATTAGCTTAGTTAAGAGTTATCCTGCTTTTGTTTGAAGCTGTTTCAGGGCTGAGAGTAAATTGGGGAAAGACAGTCGTTTCCCTTTAAATAAGGTTTCCCCAGATTCAGGAACTGGTAGGCATATTGGGATGCAGAGTTTATCAAATTCCTACCACCTACTTGGGCATGCCTTTGGGAAACAAACATAAGGCAATGGAAATATGGAATGGTATTCTACAGAAAACTGAAAAGAAGCTAACTAGATGGAAGGTACAATACCTGTCTCTTAGGTGGAAGATTGATCCTCATCAATTTTGTACTACATTTCTCTGCTTACTTATGTGATGTCCTTATTCCCAATCCCAACAGAAGTGGTGAAAAAAATGGGACAAACTTAGGAGGTATTTCTTATGACAAGGAAATAAGGAAGGGAAAGGTTACAACTTGATGAATTGGAAGATTGTAATTCTCAGCAAAGGCAAAGGGGTCTGAAGATCAGAAACCTGACTGTGATTACAAAATGAAAGCCTGCCGATGAATTGGCTGTGGAGATACACTGGGGAAGGGGGTAGCTCCTTGGAAGGAGGTTATAATAGCAAAATATGGTGAGCTGAGTCCCTGGTGTATAGAAAATGCGACTGAACCATATGGTGTGTGTGTGGAGAGCAATCAGAAACTTGTGGCCACAGATGGAAGAAAATATATTATCAAGGTGGGAATGGTAACTAAACTAGATTTTGGAAGGATGGCGGTATAGATCAAACCTCTCTCAGAGACCTTTTCCCAAACCTATTCCTAATTTGTGAAAATCTTGATGCTAGAGTGTGTGATTGCTTGACAGACCAGGGATGAAACAATATCATTTAGAAGATTATTAAATGACTGGTAGGTCTAGAGGGTGGCAGCTTTACTAGGAAAACTAGGTGGAGTGAACATAATAACAACAGTCACATACAATGTCTTGTGGAAGAATAGCATTGGATGGAGTTTTTTCAGTCAGTAATGCATACAAAAGAGGCTTGCAGGTGCTGGCTGGGGTCAAAATATCATTGGAACTATTTCTGGAAGAGTGACATCCCAACAAAAGTGAAGTGTTTCACTGGGCTGGTTATAAAAAGAGCATGCCTAACACAAGAAGTCCTACAGAAGAAGGGCAGGCAATTGGTTCCTAGGTGTTTCCCCTGTAACATGACAGGGGAAACTAATAAGCACCTTTTTTTACACTGCAAGTTCATTGCTCAACTATGGAATCTGTTCATCAACATTACAAGCATGAGCTGGACAATGCCGGAACATACATCTGATCTCTTGAGCTATTGGATTAGGAGGGGGAGACAGTTAAAGCCCAAAGAGATAAGGTTAATACCATCATGTATGTGGTGGTCAATATGGGGGTGGGGGGGGAATAAATGGAAGATGTTTACAGATTAAATGGAACTGTATTTGTATCTTTACTTTTTGGTGTAAAAACTTTGTATAGAATATATAGATCAGATTATAGATTTTATAGGAAGTCTGTAATTGCTACTCTTTTTGGAGGTAGCCAGCATACCCTTGATGCAGAGAAAAACAATTTTACCACTTTCAAAAATAAAATAAAATGGAGAATAAAACCGATATAAAGTCATTTTGTGACAGAAGCATGTGAATGAAGCCTTAACCTCGCCGACCCCTTCTATAGATATTATCTTGTCTGAAGTTAACTTATGAACCCTGTGTAACTTCTATATTGCTGTTACTAATCATTGAAAGTGGATCGCTTATTCATTTGGGTAAAATTCTCTTATTGTGCATTACCCACATCTTTCGGGTACCATCGGCTGTTGGTAATTTTATTATTGAGCCTCTTCGAGATGGTTCCCAACCTTGATTCCAGTTAAAGAATATTCATTTCTCTTGTATTAGATGTGAGTATTGTACATGCTTCATTCCTTGAGTACGAATTTATTCGTTCACTATTAGTTAACCTTCTCTCAAAAAATTTATTCGTTCACTATTATTTTCCTGCTTAAGCAGGGAAACAGCCAGGTCAGTAGGCAATGTTTCGGAATCTGAAGCTTCAAGAAACAGTCAACCTGTAATAGCTTTGACTGTATCATCGAATTTTGAGGTACGCATAGGGTACTGCTCCTCTGCTTTTCTTGTCATTCAGTTTGTGAATTTTTACCTATAAAAGCTAACAACTGTCTCCTCTGAAAGGAAAAATAGTATTCCCTCCGTCCAGATTCTGTGATGGTGATCGACTGTGGATTGAATTTAAGAAACAAAAGAAGACTTTTGAAACTTGTGGTCTTAAATAAGTTAGACATTTTGTGGCTATAAATCATCTCATTAACGGTACAGTGAACATTTAACAATTTTTGGAGGTGGCCAGCCTTCATTAATGCTGAGGAATACAACAGTACCTTTTGTCTAAAAAACAAAAAAGGGTACAATGAACATTTTGAAGTTACTCCCTCCATCCATTTTTTATTTGTCCAATTTTGACTTAAGGAGCAATAAATAAAATGAAAATTTTACGATATCACCCTTTAAAACAACAACAACCAACATGCCCGGTGTAATCCCACTAGTGTGGTTTGGGGAGGATAGTGCGTACGCAGAGCTTAGTCCTAACTTAAAAGGAAGAGTTTATTATATCACCCTTTGAATATAATAAATTCAATGCTTTGGGAAATGCACTGGGAAATGACTATTGTTATAATAAGGGTAAATTTGAAACTAAGTGATGAATTATCTCTTGAATTTTAAAATTGGACAGTGGACATCTATTTTTATTTTTTTTATAAGATAAGTGGTATTAATAACAGCATCAGGAAGATGCATAATTTACAAGATATGGCATTTGAGCTTACAAAAAAAAAATCTCTAGCTAACTATACACACTATCTAAGCCAGGACATCTATTTTTAGTATAGTGGACAAGTAGTAGTGTACTGAGGGAGTAAATTGCTATCCAGTTTCTTGGGATACGGATTATCTGTTGCTTCTTTAAAACTACACTGATTGTTAATCTCTAGCCTACTTTTATACAGATAAGAAAACAAGAGGAACCTTTACTTTAACAACTTGACAATAGAATTGACCAATTCCCATTAAGCACATTGGGCAAAAAGAAGTATCTTCATATAGTTGGTTTAACGAACACAAGAAGGAGATTTTTCATGTGTTCCTTCTTATTTGCCAAAACATGGTAACCCCTCTTTCTCCTGGAGTGGAGTGCTTAGCTAACCTTCCTAATTGTCAATGGCAGTTAAGGCTGGGCACCGGAACGGGTTGTACCGGTACCATTCCGGTCCGTTCCGGTACCATTCCGGTCCGGTAGTATTTGGGACGAGATGGGATACATTGAACCGGTACACGGAACGGAACGGTACCATGATTTGGTACCGGTTATACCGGTACCGGTTCATCCCGGTTCATTCTGGTTCCGTTCCGGTACCGGTCCGGTCCCGGTAAATCATTTTTAATTAAAATAAAAAATAATATTTTTGTCATTATTTACTTTTATTAGCATTTCTTTTTTGTTTATTTAATTTTTTTAAAATTACAAACTTAAGTTATTTAACTTACAAGTTATAAGTATAATTTAATAACTTATAAACTTCAAAAGATTCAAATCTTTATAACTTATAACATAACTACATAAGCTCAAAAACTAAAAAAAAAACTTTATTAAACTTAACTTACAAACTTATATACGTAAAAATTTTAAAAAAAAATCTTTAAAATAAACTTAAGTAAAATTATTATAAATTTTAAAACTTAAATACTATAAACTAATATAACTTAGAAAAATAAAAAAAACATCCGAATTTTCGTAATTCAAAATAACTCAAAAAAAATAATTATTTTTTGAAATAGCTATATGTGCCGTCCCGTTTATCCCATCCCGTTCCGTTCCGGTCCATTCCAGTCCGTCCCGGTTCCATCCCGGTATATAGTGGGACGGGACGGAACTGAGCCTCCATCCCGGTAGTTCCGGTCCGGTTTATCCCGGTACCGGTCAACAACCCGGTCAAACCGTCCCGTTCCGGTCCGGTACCGGTTCGTTCCGGTCCGGTGGTCCCATTCCGGTCCGTTGCCCAGCCTTAATGGCAGTTATATAGAAAGGCAGAAGAGATTTGGATGGCCCCAAAATTCTGACATGATTCACCTTTCCTATCTAGTGTATATGTGTATACTGTATCGATGGCCCTTATATATGTTTATATCCTGTACGTGCAAATGCCTCTTATACATGTGGGAGGGGGAAGTTTGACCTAATCTATACGTATTGCATCCTTTGGAGTTTGGGGAGGTTTTCCTTCGTATTTATGCTTACTCCACTTTCTGGCTCAACACTTGATGTATACAGGGTTGCAACTTTGTATCATGCGCGGGTCAATCTTATTTTTATGAGTCATTTTTTATTTTTATTTCTGAACTTCTTAACCTCTATTTAGAAAAGAGCTTTGCCAGCCTTTGTGATTCTGCAGGCTCAGCTTAGGAATTGATTTTATGCTTTATTTCATATATTTTCTTGCATGTTTTTTGGGTTGACGAGGATTTTTAAATGTTCTCTATTATTTCATCTATTACTTTTTTGGCTCATTGTGGAAAGAAAGTGTTACTGCCATGTAGAAGGATTTAGGCACACTTGTCACTAAGGTGGTTACGTTTCTTAATTATATGGCATGGCTGCTGGCTAATTGTATGTTTTTATCATGGCAGCCTAGGAGATCACGCAACATGTCTACCCTGATTTTTCCTACATCTTGTTACTTAGCTTTTCGTCCAGATGCCATCTTCATTTTACTGAGGAAAGCTTACAAGGATTCTAACCTGGGAAATATTTGCAGAGTGGTAATACACTTACTCTTTCTCCCTATTAAAAAAAGCTTGTCCTTCGCTTTTTCCTCTGAGTAATTAGAAGACGTAACAGAAAGAAAATAAAGCAAGATTTAACTAGATACAAATTTTTACTTGTGCCTCTTCCATTTTTTGTTTCCAAAATGTTGAGAGTTCAAAACTGTGTGATTTGAAGTTTCTTGAGAATAAAAGTAACCTTTGCTTTTATATTAATTTCAGTTCTTGTCTTATATCTAGGCCTCTTGGATTCTGTGGAAGTTTCTTGGGCCTATAATAAAGCCGCCAGAAGCTTCACATTCTTGTAGTGAAATTACAACTTCAGTGCCTGATGAAGGATCACAATCTGACCCTTCCACCCCTCCTTCTTTTGCTGATTACTCAGATTTATTTGGAGATGAATTTAAGATACCAGAATATACATGGGACTCCATTTTCAGTAATGTCTTAGATATTGGCCTAGTGGAAGAAGGGATTTTACATGTTCTGTATGCTTGTGTATCCCAGGTCAATCACAACCAAAGCTTTCTGCTACAGATAAACCACCGTATTCATGTGTACTAATATTTGATGCTTCTTTTGACATTCAACATTTCATTTTTAACAGCCCCTACACTGCAGCAAGTTGGCAGATAATGCTTCTGATTTTTGGTTGGCATTGCCCCTAGTTCAAGCATTGCTTCCAGGTATACCGCTTTTGCGGTTCCATAATTACTTGATCATAGCTTGATAGTCTGCGTCGTTGATTTAATATTTGCTCAAAATTGATTGTCTTTTTCCCTTTATCATTATAAAAAAGAAAAAACTGACATGTTTTATACCTGAAGTGCATATCAATTTGAGACCTTAGGGTTTTGTGGAGAGTTCTTTTTCCTCTCTGTCAGGACTGTCTTTTAGTTAGATGGCTTCACCATTGAATATTGAATCCTCTTTGAGTATTTTAGTAACGGAAGAGCATTCATTATGCTTACTATTAGGAATATAAACATATTATTGAGTTAGACTGTCAGAGTTAACACTCAATTAGGCCGTTGTCAGCTAAATGTATATTTATTGTATCTTGTATTCCATTATCATCATCTTTTACATTCATTATTTTCCTTCTCTTATTTTCACTCGATATTAGAGTCTCTTATGATCTTGGTAGAGATTTAAATGGCTTCCGCCTACTAGTACTCAGACTTATGCTGTTTGCCGACCTAAGTTTTCTTCATTTCATAGTCTTATTACTATTGCCTTTGGTAATTGCTCTGGCGGCACAACCCCTCTTTCCAGTGATTGTTTCCGATATCTTTCTGTTGATTGTTCCGCATAACCGCTCCTCTTTCTGGTGACCGTTTTGGCAACACTGTGTCTTGTTTTGTTACTGTTTTGGCAGTACCATCTCTATTGGTCAGTATTCTGATCATTCTTCCAGCTAATGTTACCACAACAAATTTTCTGATGAAATTCTAGTGACTGTTACTTTTGAGTCAGTCTCTCATTGGTTGGATATAAGATGTGTCTCTCACCCACCTATTCCATTACAAGTTAAATTATTTATTATTTATTCTTTATCCTTTTCTTATTTTCTCTTGCTTTTCTATGACCTGAAGCACTTCGTCCTAGTATCAACAGTAGTGACCCAATTGATGAAGATTTGTCTCTGTGGAAACAACCTTTTGTACAGAAAGCTCTGTCCCAGGTAGTTCTGTGATCTTGTCATAACTTTTGTTTTGGTGTTTTTTTAATCTAGAATCAGTGTGTCATTACGGTTGCTATTGTGCAGATTGTTGGGACTTCGTCTTCATCAGTGTATCGTCCTCTGCTTCGTGCTTGTGCAGGTTACCTATCATCATTTTCACCATCAAATGTAGGTTTTCCCACTTCGTTTTAGCTTCTGTTCTGTCAACACAACATCTGCACTTTGGTTAATGCTGAACATTTTTCATTTGTCTTTCTCAGCCTTTGGTTTGTTATCCATTGAATTTTTATCTGGCAAGATCAACCAAGTGTATTTTTCCTTCGCTTCATTACCTGTGAATTTTATCTGGGAAGATGAGCCTGTTTTCTGCTTGGACTTTGGTTACCATTCTCAACATGGTCCCTATGCAGTTATTTAATTAAATATAGAGCTAGGAAAGAATGATACAATCCAAGACGATGTTACAAATGAATTGAAAAAAATATATTTTACAGTAGTATCTAGTTCTGTTTTTTCTTGTTCTGAAGTTGGTTCTCTTTACTAAAATCTATTTGACACATACTGGCAGGGGAGGGCTGCATGTGTGCTCATTGATCTTTGCTCTGGTGTCTTGGCTCCATGGATGCCTCAAGTGATAGCCAAGGTTATTCAATACTTTCTTCTTACTCTGCTGTGTAGGCTGTAGTAGAATTTAGGTTTTACATTGCAACCTTGCTTGTGAAAATTTTCTTCTTAGACTTCTTTTAATACAGATTGACTTAGCACTTGAGCTTTTGGAGGACCTTTTGCCTGTAATCCAGGTGTGTGTTTTTATTTTTCTTTCATTTTACTATAGTTAGCTTTCTGTGCTTATCTGATTGACCAGTAAACACTTGCTTGTGGACAATGAACCTTTTTAAACATTTAATAACCCAAGGAATGATGGAGAGAATATTGGTGCAGTACCTAATGCAGCAACAAAATTCCTATGTAATTTCTCATCTCTTTGTGAAGGCCTAGAAAAGTAGATTTAGTGGAAATTTGCAACTAGGAAGATGAATGTTTCATTGATGAGTGCAACTGCCAGATAAGGTTGCAAATTCTGTAGGATCTCATAGTACAGATATTTGAAGACAATGTTTCTTGGTAAAAGATATGAAGCATGGTAGTCAACATCATCGAACGACCTTACTTGAACAGGATCTGTTCTACAGTCTCATCTACTGTATCCTTGATTTTGAAGGAGACAGTCAACATTGTTCTAATAAACATGCTGGGTGGATGCCTTTGACTGCAGTAGTTTAAGGTGGCCTTTGACTGCAGTAGTTTACGGCTGGATGCCTACATCTTTGAAATCCTGGTACATAAAAAGCATATCTAATTGATAATGCTGATACTAATCACCAACCTAATACAGAGAAGCCATTGCTGATATATGACAGTAGTGCCATAATAGTACCTCTAGGCAGTCCTCCAGGTCATGATTCAGTTATCTTTTCTTGTGCTGTAACAATTGGATATTTCATATTAAGCAAAGATAATTTCTAACTTTTGGTGCCATTGTCTAACCATATTCTTGCTATTGAGAGCCCATTTTCATTATATACGCTTTTATTAATACTTACCATTGGACAAAATGTGTATCAGGGCGCCCACCACTCATTTGCTCGTGCACGTGCAGCCCTTAAATATATTGTCTTAGCTTTATCTGGCGTTATGGATGATATTTTGGTCAAATATAAGGTAATCTTTTGACTGAAATTTTTGTCAATTATTATTCAGGGAATTATATTATAATGATGATAAGATATGAGCTTAAATGAAGAAATGAGGATTCATATAGTCTACCACAACTTGTTTGGGTCTGAGGGTAGTTGTTGTATTATTCAGGGAATCTTACAATTGCTCTTTAGCTGTTCGATTTAATACCTTTAAACTTTTAAATTTGGGAACTTCATCATTTCAGGATGCTAAGCACCAAGTGCTTTTTCTTGTTGAGATGCTAGAACCATATCTCGATCCTGCAATAACCCCTGCACAGAGCATTATAGCCTTTGGGAACGTTTCTTCAGTTGTCCTTGAAAATCAAGAGAAAAATTGTGCTATTGCGTTAAATGTGATTCACACAGCTGTACTCAAGCCTGCTGTCCTTCCCTCTCTGGAAGCTGAGTGGAGGCGCGGATCAGTTGTTCCAAGGTAATAGAAGGATGCACAAGTCTTTCTTGAAACATTGAGTTTCTTTGTGGGAACTACTTCATTCTATGTCCTGTTTTATAATTCAGAACTTATCCCCTCTTGATTCTATACTGTTTTGATTTTATGGCTGATTTTGTAGCATGTTTAAATACTTTACTTCCTTTTTGGGGCTTGTATCAGTTAATTGATGTAACAGTGCCATTAATTGCTTTTGTATCCTGTTTTATGTGATGCCAGCTTTTGAAAGTTGCGAAATTGCAATCTGGTGATGGTCAACTAAGCTATCTATCTATATACATACGAAACAATCCAACCCAAAAACTGATTGCAGGCTTTTTCCAATTGATCAAGAACAACAATGGCCAATGAGGAACCTATACCTCTGGAGATACAGATTCAGATTGCTGAGTTAGATGTCACCTTATGGGTCCATTGAAAGAAAAGATAGAAAAACATGGGCTTCAATGAAGAAAGGCCTAACTGAAGGGAAAGATAAAAAATATATATGTAGTTAATTATAATGACCATAAACCCAAACCACAATGATGCAGATAAAAGAACATAAAAGTTATAACTAAGCGAGGTACTTATTGGACAATGTGGCTCTCTTCAGGACAGCTTGTAAAGAAATGGATCTTGGGCCTAACTCAACCCAAAAGCTAGCTCAAGATGTGAGGATTGCCCAAGACATATTAAAGAGATCATCCATCCCTTATATGGCCAATGTGTGAATATTTTACAGAGCTCATGGGTAAAAATGTGCATGCCTTAGCATCTTAGTGCGTGCAGCCAAGTGCTACTTAAGTGAAGTGAAGCAATCTATTTTGCACAACTTATTTCACACCTAGCTTCAGGGTTTAACCCTCTGTAAGAGAGTCTTAGAGAACACTGAATTGCACACCAAGACTTGGAGGATATTTTGTTAGCTAGGTAAGATAGTGCTTTGAAAGGGTGTCTAGTTTTATGAAAGGAATATCTTTAATTTAAAAGCCACTTTGGTAGTCTATGCTCAGTAAAGAGTAAGATGTCATCAATCTGGATGGTATCATGATGTTCTAAACCCAATGCATAGAATATATTCCAGTGATCATAATTATCTAAATGTGAAATAAAGTTTTTCGGTTTTTTTCTGAATATATCCTGCATCTTGTTCAATTCTGCTGCCAATCTACTTCGGAATTTTCACCTTGTATTCGTCTCAGAAAGACAGATTTCCTGTATGAAGTACTTGATTAAAGCAGGTTTTAGTACTGATGGAAATGATATTCTACATTGAAAATAGGTTCGGTGCTAAACATCTTTTCAATGTTTTTTAAGACTGGTGCTAAGCAAGTAAGAACTACTTTTCTTTGTCCTACGACTATTCTTATTATTTGTAAATGATTGATTGTTTAGTTGTTGGCGTCAATGTGCCTGGCCTGGACAAAGGTAGTCCATATACTGTTCATTATCTTGGAAAGAGGATTTCTGTAAATCTTTGAGAAAAGAAAAAAAAAGGGCAAAAGCTTTGTCAGGTAAAAGAACTTTAATGGGAATGATTGTTGTGGCGAATCCGATTGGGCTGTTTTGCTAGCCGTAATTGGTGAAACGAAATAGTTACTATTTTATTGAGCTGATTCTATATATAAAGGTGTATTATGTGTCATAGTGAAAGAGTTATCTGGTATCCTGAATTCTGTCTGGTAACTAGTGCTTAAGTGCATTTTATAGTAAGCTTTTTCCCAAGATATGCATATGATAGTAAGCTTTTTCCCAAGATATGCATACTGCTTGACTGAACTATATTTGTCTTGAATCAATGAATATGCAGTGTACTTCTCTCAGTTTTGGAACCTCACATGCAGCTTCCTTCTGATGTCGACCTTCGCCAATCTCCTAGTGTTGAGCTGCTAGGACCACAATTATTGAATGTTTTACCTCTTTCTTCTGTCCTACGCAATGCTGGAGCTTCTTCTAGATCTGGCAGTCATGAGGATTCTGATGCAAAAGTTGATTCTGATATGACTGGAAAAGGAGACATCCCTGTGGAAGTGAACCTTCTCTTTTCCCCCCCAGAGCTCAATGGAATCTCACTAGTCTCTGGGAGCCTGGAGAAAAAGTGCAGAGACTTAAGTTCTGATGTCAAGAAGGAAATTAATCAAATTGTTGAGAAGTCCACAAACAATCAGTTTGACCATGGCTTGCTATCTGCTATTGATAATACTGTTGAGTATTCTAATCTGCATGATGATTACTTTCAGCTTGTAAGTTATCGAGATTGTCAGATGAAAGCTTCTGAATTTAGGCGTTTAGCTCTGGACTTGCATTCTCAGTGTGAGATCACTCCGGAGGGTCATGATGCTGCTATAGATGCTTTGCTTTTAGCAGCAGAGTGTTATGTTAATCCGTTCTTTATGGTGTCTTCCAGGGACAGCTCACCTATTATGAACAAACTGAATACTAAGAAGCCGTGTAAAAACCATGAAGTTTCTGTTCTTCGAGAACTTTTTGAGGAGGACAATGACTTCAAAATTGTAGCAGATCTTGAGAGGAAAAGAGACAAATTTGTTCTTGAAATAATGCTTGAAGCAGCTGAGCTTGACAGGAAGTATCAGCAGAACTCAGCCGGGGAATGTATGACTCCCTATGTTGGGAATGATGAAAAACTTGATTTATCTCAGCAAGATATAAAATCAGCAGATGCTATCACCTTACTTCGTCAAAATCAAGCACTTATATGTGATTTTTTAATTCATCGTCTGCAAAAAGAGGAGCACCCGACACATGAGATACTATTGCAAATTCTGCTGTTTCTATTGCACTCTGGAACTAGATTGAACTGTCCTCCTGTGCTCATTGTTGACACAATCATAAAATCTGCTGAGCTCTTAAACCAGCAGCTGAGAACTTTTTACTATCAATTAAAAGAAGGAATTGTCCAGTTTAATGAGTGGAAGCTGCAGGCAGTTCAACGTCGCTGGATTCTTCTTAAGAGATTGATAATTGCTTCAAGTGGTTGTGATGAAGGGTCCGAGCTTTCAATTAACTACAGGAGTGGTTTTCGGTTTGCTAATCTAGTTCCTGCTTCAGCTTGGCTGCAGAAAATACCTGCATTCTCATCTTCAACTTCCCCTCTTGCCCGTTTTCTTGGCTGGATGGCAATATCTCGTAATGCTAAACAGTATCAGAAGGAGAAACTCTTCCTTGTCTCAGATCTTTCACAGTTGACATATCTCCTATCTATATTTTCAGATGAGCTTGCTGTAGTAGGTCACCTGGAGCAGAAAGATGACAAGAAAATTGAAGAATCTGGTAGCAATTCAAGTTCTAGGAAAGGGGGTGAAAGTTGTAGTCCACAGAATGGAGATCAGTCTTTTTCTGTTATATACCCGGACATAAATCAGTTCTTTCCCAATATGCAAAAAGAGTTTGAAGTTTTTGGGGAATCTATATTGGAGGCTGTTGCTTTGCAATTAAGATCCTTTTCTTCTGCTATTGTACCAGATTTATTGTGTTGGTTTTCTGATTTTTGTTCATGGCCTTTTTTTCGAGAAGAGAACCAACCTTTTTGTAGAAGATCTACTGGGTTTGCAAAAGGTTTTGTTGCTAAGAATGCAAAAGCAATTGTCTTTTATGTGCTTGAAGCCATTGTAGCTGAGCACATGGAAGCACTTGTACCAGAAGTACCAATCTTGATGCAAGTTCTTGTTTCCTTGTGTAGGTCTTCATATTGTGATGTGTCATTTCTCAGTTCAGTGTTGCAATTGGTAAAGCCAATTATCTCATATTCTTTGGGAAAATGTTCTGCCAATGAGAAGTTAGTGAGTGATGATTCATGTCTTAATTTAGAATCATTATGCTTTGATGAACTTTTTGACATCATCAAAGATGAGAATCATAACACTCCAAGAGAGGATGGATTGTGCAGGGCAATGCCAATTTTTGTTTTGGCATCGGTGTTTCCGGATCTATCCTTGCAACGCAAAGTTGAACTATTGCAGTCTTCTATATCCTGTGCTGATTTTGCTTCTTGTGAGCCAACTACTTCATTTCATGATTATCTTTGTGCATATCAGGCTGTAATAAGAAATTGCAGAGTTTTGCTACTTGAGACATTGAGAGGCTGGGGTGTCATTCCCTATGCTATATCTCCGTTGTCTGAAATGGATTCTGCAACATGTGATAATAGATCTGAACAGCACTCAACTTTCCTTTTGGATATCTACTCAACTGAGATGAATGAAACAAACATGGATGATAATGCTGTTGTGAACAAGAAGTCCCATCTCAAAGTTGTGGAAGTTGTAAGATTCTTAAAGGACCTAGAAGCACTCATTTCTAAGCTAAATCCAACTATTGAACGATGCTTTAGGATTCACCATAAATTAGCAGACAGTCTAGCCCTTGTTTCTGCAGAAAGTTTCGTGTACTCAAGATGCTTATGTTTGGTTGCTGAGAAAGTTCCAGTTTCTGAAGGCAGTGAAGAGGGAATTCTGCTTAAGATGAAATCTATTTCAGATTTCACTGATTTTTGGAAAATCAGTCTTGATGGACTTGCAGAAATGATTCTATTGCTTCAAAAGAACCACTTGTGGGAGCTTGCTTCTGTGATCCTTGGTTCTGTACTTGCTGTTCCTCAACGCTTCTCTTTGCATAGTGTAATTAGCAATGTATGCTCTGCAGTTAAAAATTTCTTGCATGGTGCCCCAAGTATTGCTTGGAGGCTTCACAGTGATCAATGGATCTCTCAGTTATGTGAAAGAGGCATCCACACCTACCATGAATGTGAAGGTTCTCTGATTGATCTGTTCTCTTTCATGATTTGCCATCCAGAGCCTGAGCAACGATTTATTGCACTTAAACACTTGGGGAGGCTCATGAGCCAAGATGAACATAGTGGGTCTGCTTTATTATGTTCTAGTATTTGCGATAAAGTAGCCTCATCAGTAAGTAAGTCTTCTGCATGCGAGCCGATTATATCTGCGCTTGTTTATGGTACATGGGATCAGGTAGCTTTGCTGGTTTCATCTGACCCATCACAGCGTTTAAGAATCCACGCAATGGCTCTTCTTGTCAACTATGTACCATTCTCTGAAAGACGCAACTTGCAATCATTTCTTGCAGCAGCTGATACAGTTCTACAGTGTTTGACAAAGCTATCACAACCAACCTGTGAAGGACCATTAGCGCAACTTTCGATTATACTTTTTGCCAGTATTTGCCTATACTCTCCAGTTGAAGATATTTCACTTATTCCTGAAAATATTTGGAGCAGTATTGAAAGCTTTGCATTAGGAGGAAATGGTATAATTTTCTTGTACTTTTCTATTACAACCAAAAGTAGATTTAAGATTGAGTTCTGTCAGTATTGTGCTTATTGTGCTATCCAATTTGTCTCATTTTTTCCAGAAAGATTTCCTGTCAGCCTTGAGAAAAGAACTTGCCAAGCTTTATGTAGACTGAGAAATGAAGGGGATGAGGCTAAAGAGGTAATAGACCAATAAGGAGACCGATTTTCATTTGTCACTTTCTTAGTGATTTATAGAATTTTCGAACATCAAAATATTAAATTCCTGCTCTCTTTTTTCTCTCTCCAATTATCAAGCTATTAGCTTGACAACATTATTCCTGTTAAGTCCATCTAACGTGAACTTCTTTGCATGGATAAAAGATGTTGAAAGAAGCTCTCTCTTCAAATTCCCAGCAGCAAATGGATCCAGATTTTGGTCATACACGCGAAACAATCCTTCAGGTATATACAATCTTAGTCCAGTAAGTCTCTTGTTAATGATCTATGTTTCATCAAGATGTCCTACTTTCCATCTGACACGATATGTATAAAGTAACTCCAGTTGTACCTTTGAACATTGTCTAGAACACATATGGTATTTGGTTTGACTAAAACAAATAATTGCTTTCTATGATAAAAATATCAGCTGATTTATATTTGATTTTAAGGTAGCAATCAGCATCAGCATCATTCCTTTTTAGTTCAATGTCTGATGTGGTCTTTTCCTATTCACATTTGTGTTGATTTCTCTCGTGTGAGGAACTAACAAAGGAGGAGTGAATTATAGGGTACAGGATAAATGTGTTCATAGAATTATATACAATATATATAATACCTTTTCTCAATCTGGGACAATGTGTAACATTTTAGTACACCAACAATCTTATGGTCTAACATGAGTTTGCAAATTGTTGAATTGTGTGGACGATCTCATCTAAAAGCTTAAGTTGTTAAAGAGAGCACACTTCATTTACTCAATTATATTCTCAACACACCCTCTCATGTGCGGGCCTCATTTTTTCATGGGTTAAGCACGTGAAATTCTTTTATTTTATTTTTATAATGGGTGTGGTGTGATTTGATCCCATGACCTCTACCTGCTCTAATGTCATGTGGAAGTGTGTGACCATCTCATCTAAAAGCTAATGTTGTTAGAGAAAGTAGACTTTACTTAATTATATTCTCAACAAAAATTATGAATACACTACCATAGTAAAAGGTTGCTCATTGTAAAGAGGCACACTGATGAGTTTTCTCTAGGAAATAGCTGTAATTGCACAACACTAGAAAAAATATTGGCAGTTCTGTGTGCCAAAGCATGTTTAGGCTCTAAAGCTAGGTATGATGCAGATTGGGCGCTTTGCCTCAAGCATTCATCACTTCAATAAAGCCCCTAAGGCCCCTTAGTGTGAAAGAATCTGACTTTTGGCCTTGGAAGATAATATGGGAAGTCAAGATTCCATACAAGGTAGCATGCTTTACATGCTTAGTGGCAAAACAAGTTGTCCTAAATCAAGATAAGCTAATGGAAAGGGGGTCAGAAGCTATGTCCTAGATGTTTTTTGTTGAAGCTGACTGGGATGTAGATAGGATGACAACTTTATTGAGTGAAGTGGAGAATTTTCCTGGCACTACTGTACAATCTGATACACTGAAATGGAGATATTCAGGGATGGGATATTCTCTGTGAATAAAATGTGCAAGGGCAATAGTGTGATGCAAGGTGAGTGCCCAAACATCTGGAAGAGCATGGCTCCCACCAAGGTTAAATGCTTCACTTGGCTAGTGGTGAAGAGAGCATGCCTTACACATCATGAGGTTCTATAAAAGAATGGGAGAGTAGTAGTGACAAGATATTTTTTATGCAATGAAACTGGGGAAACAAATAACCATCTTTTTCTGCATTGCAAGTTCACTACACAACTGTGGAACCTCTTCCTCAGCTTCACAAAGACTGAATGGACAATACATGAGCATACTGCTGATTTGATGAGCTTCTGGATGAGAAGAGGGGGTGGCAAGAGTCAGGAAAAATGGAGGAGGATAATACCTTCTTGTATATGGTGGACAGTAAGGAAAAAGAAATGGAAGATGTTTTGAAGACAAGATCAAGTTCATACATGATGTGAAATGGAACTGTTTAGTGTCTTTATTTATTTGGTGCAAAGGGAACTGTATAGAGGAATTAGATGAGATGGTAGATTTATTAGGTGCTCTGTAAAGCTTAGAGTCTAATTGTACTTGGAGGTGGTCAGCATTCCTTAATGCTGAAGAATACAACAGTACTTATTCTCATAAAAAGAGTGACAGAACAACTTTGACAGATTTTCATCACCTTGAGGTGAATCAGGTGGACTATGCCAAGGAGTACATTGGAAGTTTTAGCTTGCCGGAATAGAGATGATAATCTGTTAGGACAGAGGGAAAAATATAGGGAGAAATAGAAGGAGAAATGGAAGATTGTCCTAGCTTGCATCTGGTGGACAATTTGGAAGGGAGAGAAACCAAAGGTGTTTTGAAGATAAGAGTATTTCTCTTCAGAGGTTGAAGATTAATTGTCTAGTGCTTTTCTACTTTTGGCGTATTCATGAATATCCTCAGGAGGCAGAGGACATTCCTAGTGTTTCAGATTATTTATGAGGTTTAGGTGGTAGGTTTTGCTCATATGAATACTACTTGTAATTATTACTGAAGAACACCTTTGGTGTAGTTCTTTGTCTAAAATAGATATGTTAACTGCTAAAGAAAAAGGGGTACATCATATCTAGCATACTGACTTCTCTGACACTAACATGGACATTCTAGGAATAAGCCCTGCTATTACCAACAACTAAAGACCCTACAATGTAAGAAATAATAATAGGTAATTTGAAGTGAAAATGAAAAATGAGAATAAATCAAAATGCTAACAAGAGAAGTTAGTAAAATTCAGTTCTCTTTATTGTAGCTAGCGCTTGAACCTTTCATGGCCTTTCTTCATATTATTGTCTTGTCTCTTGTAGAATAATAAGCACAAGGCAGTTTATATTGATTCCTGTTTCTGAACTCTTCATTATGTTTCTTTCCCTTGACTTATTAGTTGTTCATTTCGTTGTTTGGGCATCTCTCTGTAGATAGTTCCATCAACTGGTAATTAGTACCCTCTTGTATTTCTGTAAACTATATTTTCTCTAATTTGACCTTAATTGTCTTTAGAATGCTATATTGTGTATCCATTTTTTCGTTCAATTTTTCAGGTCATATCTGATTTGTCCACTGTCAACTCATACTTTGACTTTTTCTCAAAGGAATGCCACCAAAAAGTTCTGGTAAGGATTTGGTAGCTTTATGACATTCATTATTACTTGAGCTTTTCTCTTGACACTGTAGCTTCAATTCTTCAAGGAATTGGAGGAGGCCGAGATTGAAATGGAACTTCTTCAGAAGGAAAAAACAATGCAGGAATTATCAGCTGAATTTAAAGATCTGCATCAGCTTCCCTTCCTAACTGGTAATACTTTCTAATAATATGTGCATATTTTGTATGCTTTGGAACACAAAATTCTATCCGTCATATCAGTGCATGTTTTCTTGTAAGTGAGACTGCTAGGTGCTCCACTGAATAAAAGGTTGACTTCATACTGTTGCGTGAACTACCGCAGAGCAAAGTGCTACAGCTATTTTTTTTTTCAACTACACCGATTGACAGGGGCACATAGATTTTCTGACATTCACCTTTTGAAATTCTATTGTGCAGATTCGGCAAGGCAAGATAACCGCTTGCAGCAAATCAAAGAGGAAATCAAATCCTTGTATGCACCAACTACAATCTATATATACTTTGGATAAGAGTTGTATTTTGTAGCTGTATTTATTGAACAGTTTTATCTTTTTGTTTCTTCTGGTTGCTGGTTGAGTGTTCAGAAATAAGCTTATCATTAATTTATCATGGGTTTCTGCATACATCCACACTTCACTGTCACTTTGTAGCCTCAGGGCTTCAATTGTTTGCCTGGGCATGCTGACTCTTTCTAGTTAGAGCTTTATTTTTATGCATCACTTTGAAAATCAACTTGCACTTGTTTGACTGTTATCATATACCTACTTTTCTGTTTGCTACCCCACCTCCCCCCAAGAAAAAAAAAAGAAAAAATGAACCTCCAAAAAAAAGAAAAAATGAACCTCTGCTTTTCTTCGTTGCCTTTTGACCCGTTTTAGGGGTTGGTGAATTCATTACGCACTTGTTTAGATTTGTACTTTTCTTTAGGGTAACTGAGATGTCTTTCAATGTCTGTGATTCACTTGTACAAAATGTGGGGTTGGTGGTCTCCTATATGTATTTGATGCAGGATAAAGGTTATTTTGCATTAGACTATAGTTTTTTGTTCTCTATTTATTTGTTCTGGTAAGTTCTCTCTAATTCATGCAGATGTGCTGATGTGAACTGATGTTAGTAATTTAACTTTCAATAGAGCATCTTGCCTTTCATCTCCTACCTCCATCCCCACCCATGTTCAGTAGAACTGATTGATTGAAGAAAATGAAACACGCGATATTCTCTGAGGACGCTTATTAGTTCTACACTCATCTTCTCAAGGAAGAAAAAGAATTAGAGGAGATTGACCTTAGACTAATCACTAATCTATTTAAGCTCTTATGTGTATCTCTTCTTACCAGAGAAAAGGCCAAACTCAAAGAGGAGGTTGTAGCACGCAGGCAAAGGAAACTACTCGATAGGCATGCCCGGCAAAAGTTCTTGGAAGAGGCAGCTCTTCGAGAAGCTGAACTTCTACAAGAGCTAGATAGGTTTTTCCTAGTGTCCCTCAATTCTCGTGCTTACATTATTTGATGATAACATGTTAATTGTAAAATGTCTACATGATGCTACTGTGTTAGAGAGAGGATGGCTGAAGTAGAAAAGGAGATTGAGAGACAACGTATGCTGGAGCTTGAACGTACAAAAACCAGGGAGTTGCGACACAGCCTTGATCTAGAGAAAGAAAAGCAAGCACAGGTATGAAAGATGATCATAGCTCAATTGTCATCCCTTGGTTATGACAGATAGGACAAAGTGTTTCAAATTAGACCTATTAAAATGATGCCTAGTGGATGCTTAGGTTTTGCTTGTATCAACGATATTTCCCTTTATGCCGAGTGACTTTTCTGAATATAGTGGATATCTAGTGATACACATTTTTTAATATGTAAAGCAGCAGTAAACATCATGTCAGCTTCATAAAAATAAAAAGCTTCTTTTTTGTTCAGGGAATTCAGACTCCTAATACAAATTATCTTTTTTACTTTATTTAAGTTTCTTTCCGAGTTTTTTCTTCTTTCTTTTTCCTTTGTCTCTTCCTTCCTTTTTAAATATTGCCTCAGTATCTGGTTGCTCTCTCCTTTGAATTGTTTGTCTTAATCCAGACCTAATGACACATTTCCATCAGCGGAGTGTGTGGACCTTTCACCCTCCCCTTTATACTTGATTAACCATTTCCTTGTAATCTTAAAAGTAAGTGTGTGAGACACCATTCGGTGTAAAGAACTTGTATCCAGTGGCGGAGCCAAAAATTTCGTCAAGGGCGTTCAAACTTTAAAAGAGAAAAAAAAAAATTAGTTGAGTGGTTTGCACCAAACTTTTTTTTTTTTTACTGATGGGTGGGTCCACCCAAATCTAAAATTAAATTACATATCATTTAACCAAAACATACGAAAACTTAAAACTATAAAGCGTAACAATTCACTTAATATGGATCGAAAAATATAAAGAAGACTATGTTATACTCTAACAATCATTTAAAATGGATCGAAAATATATAGAAACAATAAAATCTCAATTATTCGGTTAATAAATTCATTGAATAAACTGTAACAAAATTTAACTATTCACTTAATGTGGATCGAGAATATATAGAAACAATAAATCTTAATTATTAGGTTAATAAATTCATTGAATAAATTGTAATAAAATTTAAGGCTAGAAATAGAAAGATAAAAAACTGTGTTAAAACGCAGCAGGCCAGGATCGAACCTAGGACCTCAACGACGCAAATGAGCATCCTTACCGCTGGATTGCCAGCCTCTGTTGTTTAAGCATGTTCATTAATTAAGATATCAAGTTAATAGACTTATATACACGGTCGAATTTTCCGACGAAGGGTGTTCTGCTGACCACCCTTTCTTATCTATAGCTCCGCCCTGCTTGTATCCTCATCGTAAGTGATTATGCTAAATTAAATTTAAGTTTCATATGATGGAGTGGAAGTCTTGCATGCCGATTTCACCTGATCTTTTTGCAGAGAGAACTGCAACGAGAACTTGAGCAAGTTGAATCTGGAGTTCGATCGAGACGAGATTTTTCATCCACAAATAGTGGGTAAGTTTTGTTGCGTAATACTTTTGTTTCATGATAAACTATAGCATTTTTTTTTTGGCATCTGAATGTTCTGTGTTGAGAAAACTAGTTTAGGTTAATCTTTGGCTCAGACTCCTTCCAAAACCCTGTTCCCTCCGGGGGGGGGGGTTCTCACCTCCCCTTTTCATTTTTCAAAACTGCAACATTTGCTTTAGTTATTGCCGGTGGACATAAGAATTCTCTTATGTCTAGGTTATGTTGTATAATGGCAAGGGTGAATGTCAAGGCATAAACAGGTGGAAGCACTTGCCATGCACATAAAGTCTTTCTAAATTGTTCAGGCTTGTCACTTCGATGTCATATAAGATTACCACAAGATTTACCTTGGTCCAAGATGAACATGGGATTACTTTTTTCTTCAGGCAAATAATTTTGTTTTTATGGACAATGAAAATACTGCATTTTCCAATGGTTGAGTTAGTAATTCTTTCCTCTAGCTTTTCTTTCTCATGGCTATTGAATTGTCTTCTACAAAGAAAAGAATTCTTACTGTCCAGTGGGAATAACTCAAGAATGCAATGTTAGCTGTGCATATAGATGGTACAAATTGATTGAGCACATCATTGTTATGTCATGCAAGATTTGAAGAGTCCCTTTCTTGTTCCAGGATGAGAAGAAATCCCCTCTAATCTTACTCAAAAATAGTGTTGTTTTATGAACTATGAATGCACTAAATTTGATGGGTAGTAGAATTAGTAATTCTTTTCTAGCGTTTGTTGCTTATGTCCATGGGATTCTGGTTGTGAGAACTGATATCATGGTCTCAACAGCACATTCAAAGGCTGTTTAATGTAGATGTCACATCACTGCCTCCAAAAATGGTGGCAGTGGGAGTAAATAAATCATATTTGTCCTATTCTTCTCTCTCTTGTCAACAAAATGGTTGCAACATCAAGCAGCAATAAGTTGGTCTGTTTCTCAACCAGTATTAAGTGTCAAACTGAGAGTGCTATTACTGACTTCCATTGGATTATGTTTTTGCTCTTGACAATTGATTAATACAGTGGTTTAGTGCAACAGAATTTTGAAATCCAAGGAATCCTCTCTTGATGTGTTTTTCAATCTAATGCAGTAGGCCACGAGAAAGATACCGTGAAAGGGAAATGGGAAGAGCAGGTAATGAAGGGACCAGAACTAGTACAGGGATGACACAGCCTGAAACTGCTACAAGCTCATCAATGGTAACCATGCCTACTGTTGTTCTATCAGGGGCAAGGCAGTTCTCTGGCCAACATCCAACTATTCTACAATCACGTGACAGAGATGAATGTGGCAGCAGCTATGAAGAAAACTTTGATGGTAGTAAAGACTCGGGGGACACAGGGAGTATTGGGGACGCAGACCTGGTATCAGCACTTGAGGGACCATCCATGAACTTTGGGTCGTCTCAAAGGCATGGTCCCCGGGGGAGTAAGCCTAGGCAAATTGTGGAACGAAGAGAACGGGATGGTAGACGGGAAAGTAAATGGGAGAGAAAACATTAAATTAAGCACCAACAAGATTAGTCGCATTACCTACCAAGCGTGATGGAATATACACTTCCATTACAGGTCAAGGAGTAGTGCTATAGGATGGTTATCAATTTTTGGATAACCAGATTTATCTGTGTTAGCAAGAATGTTGTTGTTGGTATATTTATCTGTAGAGGAAGAAGCTCAAGGAAGACTGTAAATTCGCAGCACTGTCCTCATAGTAAGCTAGGGAGTACCTAGTCGAGCTTCAGGCCGTTTTGTAAAAGTAATTGTACCATTATCTATTGTAATGACATGTGACTTTTATGTTCAAGATTTTGGCAATTTCTGGTTGTTGCTCTTGGATTGTTTTGCTTACAGCATAGTGGCCCTTTTTTCTGGGGAGAAATATGTGTGACCTGAGTCGATTAGATTGTTTTGTTAACTTTTGCTGGTCAATTCATTTGGTTGAGTTCCTAAAAGTTTGTGCCCCATCCATTATTCTTGAAAGGTATTGTTTAGTTTAAGTTAACGACCCAAGACCAAGGTTAAAAACGTATGTTACAAGTAACATCCAAAATCTATATATGTGCGTGGAAATATTCCTTGTGTAACAGTGAAACATGAACTTAGATCTGTCTTTCCTGATACTTGCATTGAGATAATGTTGTTCAGATTTGATTAAGATGGCGAGGACATAACAGAACCATGATGGTCCTGAGGATCTTGTCCGTTGGATCGTTGCACGAGTAAGAACCGAAATGAACCAACTTTTGAGAAGACAGTTCATAAATATAGATTAAGTTGGTTCTATACAATGATGTCAAGTTGTTACAACAATCAGGAGAAAAACAACAAGGGCTTGGCTTACTTCATTAGAGAAGGAGATCAATCAGTATTTCCCTATCATTGTGTATACATCACCAGGAATGGCGACTACTTCTCCGTAGCCTTCTGCGAAAAGGCCTGCATGCCTCTATGCTAAGATCAACTGCAGCAGCAAGCGCCATGAAAATGGCTGCGTCTTCCACACAGGTCACATGTCGCATGGCAAGTTGCACGAGGGGCTTGCTGCATTTCCCGTCCCCTTGTACTCGACAGCTCATGACAAAGCCGCCTGCAACAGGACTTAGTGCTGCGAAGTCTCCGCTGCTTCTTGGACTAGGCAATGGACTCGTTGCTGCTCGAACCTGTCTGTCCGTGTCTATGTAGAACTCACCACCCTTTTCTGCACTGATCAAGATCTCAGACATGAGGAGATCGCCACCATTTTCTTGCCCCTCAGATAGAAGATGGAAGCGACAGCAAATGGTATCTCTGATCCCACGTTCACGCCATGCTTCAAGCTTTCCCCATGGCTGCCAACATCCGGGCCTGCAAACATCAGGATGAACAATCAACCAAGCTCCTGGGTTGGATTTGGCAACCCAATCACAACCTGTCGATGGCACAAACGGAGTTGTTATGAACGCTGCTGCAACAGCCGAGCCAGAGAGATCGTGTATCTTCACTTTCCATCCTTTCCTCTCTCTTTTCTCTACGTCAAGTTCAGAACCATCAACTGAAGTTGACCAAAAATTATTTAATGGATCTACCGGAGATACCCTGTAAGTTCAGTATAACACACAACAATTACAGAAAAGACCCGAATTCTAAAATCAGTTAGGGAAGGAAAACAGGGTTAGACAAGATAAGCCTTGTAAATGCACTTTATATCGTCTCTGGTGAAAAACTACAAACAGATAGATTTAAGAGTAAGGAATAGAAATGAACCAACTTAAATTTAGTACCCTGAACTGAAGCATATTTGAAAAATAAAAAGAACCATATAGTACCTGTCCTGACTAAACTTGCAACTGAAAATAGGTTGCTTGATGTTCCCCTGAAGCTGTACTATCTGGGGACTTAGTTTCGTTTTATCTTCAAACTGGAAAACATATCTTGGATCAGGGTCCAGCTTCACTCTCAAATGAAGCTCCGCTCCAGGTTTTCCAGTATCCTGTTTGTTCTTGCCAATTCCTATCCAGCCATTAAACAGAGTGACTGGCTTTCCGTCACCCCACTCAGGACCTACTTCCAACTTAAAAGTCCCAACTTGCTGTCTCTTAATACCAACTCCACAGTGGCCACCTTTGTGTCCTGTGAATACAACTATCTCTAGACATGCGTGAGGCGCATAAAAACATCCAGGTTCAAGTAAGGCTTTCAAATCAGATTCTTCAAGATAAAAGCTGGATGCAACGTTGTAATTATCCACAGTAGCTTCAGGTGAGGAAATAAAGGGAACAGATGATGTCTGTACAGGGAAACCTCGAAGACGGATCTCGCATACACAGGGAGAAGAGAGTGCACTTATCCCTGATTTTGTACCATTTAAAGTTGTCCCAGAGAGTCTCAACCCCAACGACCCTATTGACAGCCTAATAAAAGCCTGAGGATCCATTCTGGTCAAAACATTGCCATATGCTGTACACTTCGATCTCACAATCTATTAAATCCTGTCAGTCAACAAGTGAAGGTTAGGATGGGGAGACTAGAAGTAGTTAATAAAGGTCAAACAGGAGTTATCTCAAATTCCACATTCAATTGCAGAAAGTAGATTTCCCTATTATTCACTCAAAGTAATGAGAAACATTCAATTTAATGTACTTCTACTTTATAATTGAAAAATTTCCTAGGGCTAGTGGGCAATGGTTTGAAATTCAGTGGAGAATGGGTCCCTCCCGTCTACCCTTCTACACTTAAATACCCAGTTTTTTTCTACGTCTACAGTTTTTCAGCGAAACAAATTATCACACTTGCGCAATGCTAAATGAAATTGACAGTGTAATCTTTTTAGAACTAGAGATATAGGACATCACATCTCCATGAAATGCCCATGGGAATAGAGATGGCAACATAAGTAAACGATTAGTTTTCTGACCTTTTTGCCGCCTTCGCTTTTAAAAAATGGCTTAATACATAGCCAGCCCCTTAAACTTGCCAGGATATTTCATTTAGACACTCGAACTAAGCTCTGTTACAATTGAACCCTCAACTCCTAATAAAGTATTTCAATTACACCTTCTGTGCAAATTTGCGAAAATTTTTGCGTGTGTTTTCATTCATCTATTAGGTAAGTAAGTTAACCCCATAAAATATGTCGTCTCATTTAATTAAATGCATAACCTCAATAAGCTGTAAAACCTCAAGCGTTTTCTACTTGAGGTTGTAATAGTCTAATACATATACTCATATGGTGACTATATGAAATATGAAATGTGTGTGGAATAATCTAATACATATGCGAAATACGAAATAATGTTTGTAACAAGAGGGGAGAAAGATATGTATGGAAAAATCTAATATATATGGTCACCATAAAAAGGAACTGTTGCGCAGGAAGAAATATCAGCCATTTGGTGCAGAGAGATCACAGCAAGTAAAAGCACTTCATTTTGATTGGTATGTTTGATTCACATCCTCCAGTAAAATAAAATTGAACCTCTAAATAGCACAATATCCACGTATTTTCTTAACATGGCTCTCAAAATATAATATACTTATATCTCAAAAGGGTAAATTGGCTCCCTTGTTTATTAGACATTGATAAGACAAAAACCATCAGTCTATCGAGTGCAAGCTTATGTCCTTAGTGAAGTACAACTGATAAACAACTTACCTCATGGTCCAAGTAAACAGACCTGAAAAAAGACTGGCATGTTTGGATAGTCTGAGAAAACATGAACACGTTGAGCAAACTGTAACCACCCCAGAAGCAGCAAAAGGTAAGGTGTCAAATTTTACTACAAAAATGGTCACATACCTTGAAGTTCTAAACTTCGTAGGTAGCAACATAACCTATTCATTCGGTCCCCCCACCCCCTCCCAACCCACTTTCCCACTTCCAGTATACTTTACGGAAAAAACCTCAAAGAAAGAGGAAAAACGACAAGAAACGCAACAACTACTACACATTAGTACTATCCTAAGATCAAATGTTACATCCCTTTCAAAATTGCACTTCTTGACGCTTTTTCACTTTAATTTTTAAAAGTAAGAGCAAGAATATTGTATTCAGTGCTAATTGTATTATTTTTAAAAAAAAATGGTAATTGTTTCTATTTCTGCAGAACAGTACATAGGTTCTATTCAGTGCTAATTGTATTATTCAGTGCAATCTTTGAGCCGTCTTCTTCTATAACGGTCAACCGTTTAGCGAATCTGAAATATGTTGTTTTATGTGCTGTAATCAAGGTTGAGAATAAAATGAAACACATTTCCAGGTAAATAGCTCAACAAGGCTCACAAAACATTTCTTAATCAGGAAAAGTTCTCTAAAAGCTGCTAGAAAGCATGTATTGTAATCCACCTCTGCCTAAGAACTCCCTACTTTCCAACTTTTTACACAAGCAATCATATCTAGCTTATTTAGATACTTCATGAAAAGGATATTCACTGCTTTTCTATTAGTTGCCATGTTTTCTTCACTATCGTTTTTTTTTTTCATTACTACTTTGATTTGCTTCACTTGAGCCGAAGGTCTTTCAAAAACACCCTTTTTACCTCCCGAGGTAGGAGTAAGCTCTGCATACACTCTACCACCAGAACACCCCACTCCAAATTTCACAGGGTATGTTGTCGTTTTTGAAAAAAATATTCACTGTTTTCATGAATCATAGTCACTTCTACATAGCACTCAAAAGTTTACCAATTACAATAGCTTCTGACAACAAAAAAATCACTTCAGTTAGCATTTTCCTGACAAACAAGCTAAAAGCAAAAAAAACTTTAAGTCCACTAATTCTTTTTTGGGTCTTTCAAGTTTCAAATCCTCCAAAGATACAATTTTTAACCATTAATTGTGCTCAACTTGTTCAAACAAGAAACCTGTACACTGAACAAAGGTCAACCATCTTTAACATTTACTCAAAATTAGCACAAAACCACATATAACACACCAAAAATAAACATGAAATTAAAGATTATAATAAATACTGTAATAAGATAACAAAACAAACCCACCTTTTTTTACAATGAATCTTTCTCTTCCTTTATAGCAACACCAAAGCCACTTTTAGAGCTGCAAACACTCAAATCCTTCCAAAAGCCTGAGAAAATCCTCATAACTTTGTCATTCAAAAAAATAAAAAGACTTTTCTTTTCACTTTGAAAACCCAAAATTCCAAAATGGGTCTCACCCCTTTTTATCTCTCTTTAGTAGATCCCAATTAGTAGTATAAAAAGTGAATGATTCAAAGAGAGATGCATATATAGCAATGATTGAAGCAAATCCACCAAAACCCAAGAACTGGTATTATGTAGACTCTGCACAGATCACGAAAAGAACCGATCTTTAAACTATATTGTATAGTAAAATTATTTATTTATATGCATATTTTGAAAGTGGAAACACATATTTCTGTATATTTATTTTTATTTATTAAATTAATAACAACGACTTGAGGAAAGAGAGAGAGTGTGAGACAAAGGAGACATGGGGTTTCATTATTTTCTACGAAACAGGCGGAGAAAGTAAAGGACTATTACTCGTTCCGTTCGTCCACGTTATTAAAAATAGTTGTATTAATGAACAATTATTATAAAACGAAGGAAGTATTAATTTGATGCTCTACTATAACAAACTACATTAATTATGCATACATATTTATTACTTGGGTTTCTTAAAGTATATACTATTTCTTTTAAAACAAGTGATATTTTTATTTGATCGGACTTTTAAACCCACACATAAGACCAATTGCTATCGAAATTTGAATTTATGATACGTTAATTCAATTTATAATATGTTAGTCATTATATCATTCTTTCCAACATACATCAATCGTGATATCTTGAAGATTTATAATAGAGAAACTTTTTAAAAAAAGTTTGTGATTTATATATGGATTATATAAATAAACTATTTTAAATATCATTATAAATAAGTGTTTTCATTCAAAAAAAAAAGAAAAAGAATAGAGACTTGTGGGACCTTTTTGTGGATTGTTTTTTTTAGCAATTTTTAATTTTAGGAAGTGGAGAAAATGGTTGAAAGAAATTAAATTGGATACAGCTGTAACCAATCCTTTTGTTGTAATTTAAATGAAAGAATTTTTTTTTTTTTTTTTTTTTTTACCGTGGTTTCCGGGCGTCGCTTTGCGAACCCGACTAGCTGTACCCACCGGGTCCCGCTGTTTCAAGGCGGGTCCACCACGGTTAGTTCCACGGGGCCCTGGAGACGCGGCCGGTTTGTAATGCCTCCAGTGGCCCTGCTGGGGCTCGAACCGGCGACCTGAAGGACTTTGTCCCAGGCCTTTACCAGCTGAGCTACCCCTCAGGGTTATTTAAATGAAAGAATCATTTTCAAGTACAGCTAAGTTTGTGTTGAGAGTGACTTCATTTCCCTAACCAACTATTCTTTTTTAAAATTAATTCTAAAGATAAGTCTAATATTTGGTTGAAAATAGAAAAAAAAATTATATTTTTTTTTCAAAAAAAAGATAATATACGATATATATCGTTACTATGAATTAAATATTAAGAAAATTGATTATATATAATTTAAGAATCTTACTAATGTCTGTGATTTTATATTGAGGATTATAATTAATCTGATTTCACATCGCATAAGGCTCATCTAAAAACAACATCATTACAAGGACTTCTTTTATACCTCAAATTCAAACATTGGACCTCTCCTATTAAGATGGGGGATTTTATCGATCATACTAGGATCCATATTAATAAACTATGTTCCATTCTAACCTTCCGTAAAATAGAAACACTATTTTATTTGAAGAAAAGAATATATAGAGGTAAAAATTTTATGATTGAAATTATACGACCGAGATTAATATTGTCTCTTGTAATTTGTAAATATAAGTTATTTGGTCTATAAGTAAATAGTATTATCTAAGATAATTTAAGAAAGGGATAATAACATTTTGATCCTTCGATTATTAATAAATAGATGTTCATTTTTTTTCATTTCTGGCAATGTATTTATTAAACTTACTAAACAAGCTTAGTATCTAGGAGGAAAAGTATATTGTCTTGTGATATAAAGACAAAAAACTTTCTGAAATATTGATTCTTTCAATAATATATAAAGCCTAAACTCTCTACAAATTTGAGTAAAAGTTGTTTACCCATTTCCTCGTAAGTTTTTGGACATATATATATTAATTAATAAAATATTTTGGTGGTACAATTACACATAAGCTAGTGTTATACTATAAAATTAGATATACTTTCCCCAAAATAAAATATAAAGAAAAAGAGCTTAACTTTGTAATCATCATCAAATGAAGGCAAATTAATGAGAGTTCAAACTTTGTTAGATAAACTTATTAATTGGCATGTGTTATTAATTATCTTTCCCTAAAAATTATATTATATATATAAGTTATATATTATTTTCTATATTTATATTAAATTTTAAATATTTTTAATAAATTTTCTGATTTCGCCGCTATTTACTTATCATATTCAAAAAGTAAAGACAAACAGTATATTTTCGTTCCGTCACAAATTATTTATCACATTTTCTTTTTCGAAAGTCAAACTATATAAACCTTAAACAATTTTTTAAGATGCATTTTTTCACCATATTACTATAAGAATTGCTTCTTAATTATATATAATACTTTTTCAAATAGTTTTTGAATATCTAAAAAAAATAATAATTAAATATTAAATTACTTAAATCAAATTTAGCTCAAAAAATAATTAAATCAACTTTCGAAGGGAAGTATGACCAAGTATTTTGGGTACGACTGAGGGAGTAGTAATATCTTTGAATTAATTAACTATTCTAAGGTCTAAGAGGATATGGGTTTTATCTTAAAGTTAGTCGCCTTTGTTAGGGTGTGTTTTACCCTCAAATATGAGATTTTTCAGTATAAATACGAATTTAATCAGACTTCAATTGAATTCCGAATATCAACAGAAAATCATAATTTTTGACAAATTAATATTAGCAAGCAAAATCCAGTTGGACCAATAGTATGGACATTAACATCCAAAATATTTATTGGTGTCGGATTTGCTTAAGATAAAGCCATTTTCAATCACATCTTCTTGTGTCTTAAATAGATTTTTAAAAATGTGAGAAAATAAAGACAAAAAATCCATTGTGGATTTAGTTACGTATTTGTTTTGTTCTTTGAAATTGACAGATGTTGATATAAATACAAAAGTTGGAATAGGGAAAGCCAAAATAAATAAATAATTAATTAATAACAACAATAATAATATATATAGTGTAATTTCACTAGTAAAATCTGAAACAGTAAATAATAATGGAGATTTTATCCGTATTTTTATGAAATACAAAGACTATTTCCGATAGACCATTAGATAAAATAAATATTATATTAATGACGTACAGAAATTGTCATGCTAAAGTCACAAACATGAACGCATGTGTAATATCTAAAATTATTATTTGGAAAAACTAAAATTTAAATGAAAGTCGGACAAGAAAATTTTGTTGCCATATTTTTTTTTGTCTGATTGAAATATTATGAGGTTTATCTGTTTCTAAAAATATTTTTTGTTAATATTTCCAATATATTTAGGCTGTTTGGTCCTCCTTATCCCTAAAAAGACACCAAAAAACATATTTTCTGTCTTTTTTCTCTTTTTTTTTTGTGATCCATTTTCTTTTCTTCCCAATTTAATCTTTTGAAGTACTACAAAGATAAATAAATAAATAAATCTTACTGTTATTATTATTATTTCAAAATTGGGGCAGGGAAGGGGAAATGAATAGGGAATTGCAATGCAGAGAATCGCATCTTCATCAATAAAGTGAGACTTCAGAATTCAAATAATCAACCAATTGAGCTATTAAAAATTCTCAATTTTACTGTTATTATTATTGTTATGAAAAGATACTATCTCCGTCCACTTTTAATTGTTATAGATTCCTTTTAGAGTCAAATTATAAAAAAAAATTAACTAACATTTTACGATGTGTTTTTTCATCGTATTGACATGAAAAAATTACAATTTATAATACTTTTCATATAGTTTTTTGAAAATCTATTTTGCTTTGTTTAAAATATATCAAATTAATGTAATCTAATTTAATTTTGAAAATTAGTCATTTTGACTTTCGAAAAACACAACATGACAAATAAATATGGACGGATGAAGTATTCAAATAAGGTACTCCCTCCGTCCCATTTTATATGTCATCTTTTTACTTTGCACTTACATTAAGAAATGATGTAACTACGCTTATTTAATTTTTTTGGAACTCAAGTTTTCAATCAATGAATATGAATTAATTTAATCAATGAACATAAATCATTTACTTACCTTTTCTAAGTTAGACAAATATATATTTTAAAGGCTAATAACTCATAAAGGTGAAAAAAAAAGAATAATATGATAATTTTTGCATTGATTTTATGAAATGACAAATATTATGAATTAACTATTTATAAAAAGAGATGACATATAAAATGGGACATAACGAGGATCTCCATACCTGAAGAGTATATAGCATGAAGTCTGACAATGCTTACTAAAGAAAGAACAGAACTACCAAAAAGTTTTAAGAAATAGTATAATTCCAACTTTTTGTTTTGTTTTGTATATAATATTTGATATTTGTATCGAAATTTAATTAAATTTGAATATATATTATAAAATTATTTTTAAAAATAATACTTTCAATAAATCTTTTTTATTTCAAAAACTTAAATTTAAGACATCTAATTAAAGATGAAAGGTTATCGACCGTCTTACTGCAATACGTATTATTATAATTTTTAAGTTTTGGATCGGAACAACATTCACTCGTGACTTCAAGAAAGAAACAGAATAAAAATCCAATTGGTCAAAGAAATAACATAAAAAAACATATATATATTATATTATAAAATTCAAATAGGAGAAAATTTCTAAATTTGTGAAGAAAATATAAAAGACAGCTCATGTGCTGATGTGCATGTCAAAGTAGCGGCGCATTGGGTCCCATTTAGCATTTTGAAACAACTTTTTGATCATTTTGAGGTGATAAAAGTGATAAGTAATTATTCATTTTTAACTAAAATATCGGATTAGTTTACTCATTTAGAGCGAGGATTCATATTCAAAAATTATATAAAAAGGCTTTATAAGTTTTCAGTCGATATGATAAAAGAATATTATAAAAATGTTGATTAGAATTTACATATACAAAAGTGCTAGAGAGTATTTGCATACTCAAGATAATTATGATCTTTGAAGCTAAGGGTTCATAAAATATTTTAATTCAGAGCACATAATTTCATAAATACAATAAGTTATATACTCCTCTCTCCATTTCATATTATTGCCCACTATTGATCTTTTAAGAAAGATTTAATTAAATGTATTTTTAAAAATTAATTTTATTAATGACATTTTAGAACTTTAGATTTTACTATTGCTATTATTAATATTATTATTTTATATAGTTATTTAATACTAAGAATAATAAGGAAAAAAGTAATATAACTTTATTAATTAGCTAAAATAAATTAGTAAAATAAAATATATTTTTTTATATATAAGGACCAAGTAAAATGAAACGGAGGAAAACCGTACAAACTAAGCATAAACCTTTTGTGGCTATTTATTTTGTTTTATAGGGAAGTGTTGGATTCATTTTCCTTTCATGTCCTATTTTCTCGAGATTCAAACTCTTTGGTTAATGCACCTTTTCCACGATTTTAGCCGTGATTTGATCAACTAATTAAACTTGTTAAATAAGTGAATTTGGAATTGTAATTACTTTGAAATTTGGTTACTAATATTTAATTAAGTGTTCATGTACCACCAATATGGATTGTGGTGCAGTGGTAGGATTGTTTCACCATTAATCAAAGCTCACAAATTCAAGCTCTAAAATTCTGTTGGGAATGTCACTCTCGAATGAGGCATGTTCCTAGAGCGTGATTCTAATTTAGTTGGGACTCCAATATGGATTTCAGACACCGAGTTAAAAAAAAAAGTGTTCATGTACCTTGGATTCTATCTATCTTGGTGGCCCCTCCATGTTCTTAGAAACTTTATTGTATTTTCACATGGTTTGGTTTTATCTTCACCATACTCCATATGGTTTATGTATGTACACTTGAAACAAACTTCAAGATGGGAATTCTTCTTCCCTAACTACTACTTCAATTTTTCAAAAGTTTAATAGTGATACCGTTTAATTTATCATACAACTTACCTAGCCATACTAATATGTTTAAGCTCTTAGTTATATACATTGATAATACAAACAAATATTATATTGCTTATGTAAATTAAACAGGTGGAGCAAAAAAGTCAGTAATGTATATCAATTTAACTTAATGGCGTAAAAAATCAATGGAAATAATGCTCAACGACTATCTTTTGGCTCTGTCTTTGAAAAATAATTGCTATATATCTTAAGTTTAAAATTTCACAGATAGATATTTTAGAATTTCGTTGTAGAATTTGATCCTGAACAAGGCTAGAAAGTGACTGTTTGTGAATCTCCGCCCCCCTCTAAAGATTCGATAGATACTTAGGGACATTTGGTTAAAAATTGGACGGTTATCCTAATATAAAATAAAAAATTAAATTTATTTTGATAGTGGTTATTAACTAAAATCAAAATAAAGTTTATATCACAATAACAAAATTAGCTCATATAAAAGATTATAATCTAAGATTAATATATTTTTGAAATTACCTTATTTCAAACTAAACAACCTCCAATAAATAGTACTTAAATCTCTTTAAAGTTTTATGTTAATGTAATATTCTTTCAAAATTGCAAACCTTTTTCTATTCCCCTTTAATTTAACAACTTCCCCTTTCTTTTTTTCAAAGGGGTGGATGGAAAGTAGGAATAGAATGACATAATAGTTTTCTTTTATTCCTTTTTTAAGGGTTTACTTTAAAAGTATATCAATCATAAAGTTGACAAGTTTGGTCTGTGATATATATTTAATATATTCTTTCATAAATTAATTAGAGTATGATCTGGCTTTCAACTACCAAGAAAATAAAAAAATACTTACATAGATATAGGTAAACATGAAGACTATTTCAGCAAATGAAAGCTTGGCACCCCACATTAAAAGGCATTAAAGTACCACATATTTTCATCAGCCAAGAGAGGGCCAAAATAAAATAAAATAAATAAATAATAATAATAGAGTATTAAAAAAAACTTGGCAATATTTTCAAAAAAATTAAAATGTGAAGAAAATACCTTGATGTGGAACTTTGCTGAGGAATTTGTGTTGGTGGTCCTTATTATACATATCAATTTGGCCACCCTAGCCATGTTCTCCTAGCAGATTATTTATTTGGACTTGTCCGTCATGGTCAAAATGATTTGTTTGATTTGTAGGATAAGATGGGATATACATAAAATATGGTGTGTGTGATAAATTAATCTAAAAATTACAATCTCAAAATAACTTAGTTCATGAATCAAATAACCATGATTAAGTTGCAAATATATAGATGAATAAGCTCTTGTAATTGATAAGTCCTATCATGAAGATATATAGTACTACTATCTCCTGTCTAAATTAAGTTTTGTTTTAAATTTAAACAAATATTTTCACCAACAAAACATGGTCTAAGTTTCTTCAATTCGTCTGACTTTACATAAAACATAAAGAAAATATAATTGTAGAATTTCTTTACATATGTACCCAGGGGCGGAGCCAGCATGTCTTTAGGGGGCGACCCCCCTTCGGCGGAAAATATTACTATATATACACGGTTAAAATTATTTTTTAGATGTATATAATAGATGTCGAACCCCCTTAGACTAGTTCATATGTTTACTCCTTCGGATTTTGAACCGCCTTATTGAAAATCTTGGCTCCGTCACTGTATGTACCGATCATATTTTCATTTCAGAGACCAAAATACGCAACCTTATTCCTTCGTGTTAATATGAAGTTTCTTTTTGTATATTATATGGGTGATATGTTCCGCAATGATCATGATTAGGAATTATTTGATTATTTTTCTATGAGAAAAAATCGAAATAGAATCACAATTAGCCAATAAAAAAGTCTTAAATATACTAATATCTCCGCCACTGTATGTACCGATCATATTTTCATTTCAGAGACCAAAATACACAACCTTATTCCTTCGTGTTAATATGAAGTTTCTTTTTGTATATTATATGGGTGATATGTTCCGCAATGATCATGATTAGGAATTATTTGATCATTTTTCTATGAGAAAAAATCGAAATAGAATCACAATTAGCCAATAAAAAAGTCTTAAATATACTAATATCATACATCAATTCTCCTGAGAGGTCACAATTACCGCAAGTAAAGATATTAATAACAAGGACGACTTTTTCTATTACTATTTACACTTGCTCTACAATTTACAACAATAGTTCAAACCGCACTCAAAAGAACGGCATTTCCTTATTGGTCGACTACCAACATTTCCGCTTTGGATTCTCTGTTCCCAAAAAAGAAATATCAATTGTCCTTACCATTTCATTATTCATACGCTTCCGTACATTTTTAATTGTCATGATTTTCTTTTATAGAGTCAAATGATAAAAACTTTGACCAACATTTTATGATGTATTGTTTCTTCATATTGATATGCAAAAAATTACAATTTATAGTACTTTTTGTATAGATTTTAAATATCTAAATTTTTTTGTTTAAAATATCAAATTAATATAATGTAATTTAACTTTTGAACATTAGTCAAATTGACTTTCGAAAAGCGCAACACGATAATTAATAGTGGACAGAGGGAGTAAAAAGTCTGTAGGATCTATTATTAAGAATAAAATATTATTTTCTATAACAGTATTTAACCAACCCGAGTTTGTTAAATGCTCAACAAGCAGCTATATTAACTCCGAATAAACTATGTTCGTCAACCAAATATGGCCATGAATTATTAGTTGCTAGACATCTAGATCAGCATGTTCAATTGTCTATAGAGGAAAGTGACATTTCTATGGCAATTGGGAACTACAAACACGAATTCACCAGTAAAAATCCTTTGTAACAAGAGCTTTTTACATCCCAAAGCTTTGGATCGATCATGCAGAGCTTCCGTGAATTCTTCGTTAGATATTATAGTGGTGCAGAAATAGATTGAAAACGTAACAAAAATTTAACAGGTAGCCTAGTAAGGCTGGAGTATTAGAATATCACATAGAACATTAATGAATGTGTCATCTTCTAATCTTCTTTGACATTATGCAATTGTGACAGGGAGGGGAAAAAACGTTTCTATATATTAAGGTTTAAAGAGGCAAGAAATTAATTCTAACACTAGTTTAATTTGTTGTGAGGGAAAAATTAAATGAATATATAGTCATGTGTAAAAATATGGATGGAACAAGGCAGAAAATTGTCATCAACTTAAAGTGAAAACAATATATACACGAAACCATATCGAGAGTGTTGATAACATACTAATATCAGTAAATAAACACCCAAAATGCACCAGAAATTCATCGTCAACAGAAATGTAAAAAGCAAGAACCGATAGCAGCAATCTTGTTACTTTAGGCAATGAATCACTTCCATCTCTTGTGCCCCATGCCAAACATGCCATGCTTGCCAAACTTCCCGTGCTTGAATTTTCCATGCTTAAACTTGCCATGATGGCCAAAATGGCCATAATGGCCATGAGGACGACCATGCATGAGATGGTGAGCCCCATATGCAGCTACTGCTGCTGCTGCACCTCCAGCTAGCATGCCCCCTCCTATATGAGGTCCGCCATGCCCTGCAAAAGTTCTGTATAGTCAACCAACTGTAACGTAAAAGACATTGATAAAATCTGTTTTCACACTACTACAAGTTCATGTACTCATTGGTTGTTCAAAAGAAGCAAAGGATTCACTTGTCAATTGATGGATTTAAGTGGAGGTGCAAGGAGGTATGCAAATAGAAGGAGAAAAACAAATTAATATGCACTAGATGTCAGCACTCTCTACATCTTTGGGGTATCTTTCATGTTAGTCTATTTGATCAGAAACCGTGTAAAACCAAAACTCATATTTGATCATCGAACAATAAGGAAGCATATATATAGCAATCAAGACCAGTACTAGTAAAATTAACATCAATTCCATGGTGAAGTAGCACATCCATGTGAAAACCAAACAAGGAAGCATATATAAAAGCACGGCCAAACCAAAACAAATATCTGATCATCAGGATCATGCATTTGAATTCATGTGAAAACCCATTCTGCAGCAAGCAACTCGTAAGCTACATGCCAGAGACATTGCCTGTAAGTTAATTGTTCACATTAACAAACAGCAGGTAGCAAACATTCTCAGACAACCAAAACCAGTCTAATCTGTATCAGCATGAATAACGTTTTTCCAGAACAAGGATACCCTCCCCCTCCGCCCAATAACAAAATCCAAGAAACGGAAGCATGGTGTTTCTCAACAAAGCTGGAAGGTCTATTTAGTCTGTTTGTTAAGGTGGTTGCATATATGAATGGACCACATTGGTGATCAGCATTCTTCCTCTTGCATATATGCAAGTTATTGATTTGTAACTTCAGGGGTTAATTGTTCTGCCTTTAATCCCCCCTATATGGACGGTCACCCTTGATGTTTCAAGAGCTTTATCATCTCGTTGTGATTCCTTACACATAATTCAGACATGGTATCACAATGAAGAATGTAATTAATAAAGGCACTGCATGATCGAAAAAGAAAACATGGGATGTGTGGATAACAAAGGACATTATATCTTGAAACTGATTTAAATGCAGAGAAGCAATAAATACTAAGAAACTAGTTCAATGTATTACCATGATGTGAGGCTGATGGACCCGGATAGTAGGCGGGTGGATAACCTGCAGGAGGATATCCACCATGTGGAGGATATGCAGGTGGAGGAGGATATCCTGCTGGCGGGTATCCACCGTGAGGAGGATAGCCAGAAGGCGGGTACCCGTACCCTTGTGGTGGATATCCATATCCTTGAGGTGGATATGCCCCATAGCCTCCATGGTGATGGCCCATAGCATATCCAGCAAGACTAGAAAACAGTCCTTTGTCAGTATTTTCATTCTTGTCCCCCATTTTTCTTTTCAGATTCAATTATCAGAGCCTGGATCATAACAAGAACAATAAGGATGTAAATATTCACATTGGATTATTCGGCTAGGTCAAAGGCAGAACATTAGTTTCCAACTTTTCTTAAATTGAATACCACCCAACCTCCATCACTATGCTTAAATCTACGAATTTACTTAGCCACTCGACATCAATAACATGTAACACAAGTAGAGAATGATTCATATAGCCAACAAATTAAATATTTGGTGAATCACAAACAAATTTCAAACCATCCTTGAAGCCAATTGTCTTATGTTCTATGATTAAACTCATTACTACATCTCGTCTTTTTAAAGATCATGAACAAACTAGCCTGATAAACATACAACAACTCGGCATGTCACAACTCGATATACTGAATAATTACACAAACACAAAGAAGAATTTACAAAAAACTACATCATTGGACAAGATCAAGCTTTTCTATACCAACACAAATTGTTTCCCCGATATCCGAAGGGAAAAAGCAATAACTCCTCCACTCTCATAAATAAGATCAATCATCAATTATCACAACTAAAACACTACTATACTAAATCCAAAGATTTGGTTAGTTCTTTTCTACTATGAGATTAGGGGATACAGAACATAAAAGGACCAAAAATCTAAAACAAAACCACCAGAATTAGGCTTATTTCATTCTGCAAAAACAAGAATAAGCCTAACCAAAGATCAATTCAGCAAAACAGATACATGATCACATGCTAAAAGCACCAAGAAAGATCAAAATCAACAGTAAATCAGAAAAACAAACATGGGTATTTCGAAAAACAGAATCTTGAAACTATCACCTAAACCCCACCAAGAAAAACGAAAAAAAAATACTAATAATCTTGAAACCATCAGAAAAACAAAGCAGTAAAGATGGGAAATGAAATTCTATTGAAACCCCAAATACCAAAAAATATTAAAATTGATGGAAGGAGAAGAAAAGAATCACCTTTGTAATTCAATTTTTGTTCAACACAGAGATCACCTGAGATATGAAAACTTATTCAGAAATTTTGTAAATTTATACAAATCAAATTACCATATTAAGTAACACGTTTTTACTAAATATATATATATATATATAGGAATCGTATCCTTATAATTTCCTTTACGCGTTACTTCTGCGTGTTACTTTTTATTATGGAGAATTTTCTCCTTTTTTTCTTGTTTCATTTATTGGGTTTACCTTTTTTTAAAAAGAATGCTCTAATTTGATTTAGCACAAATAATTTAAGAAAATAAAAAAGTTTTTTTAATATTATAGTCTTAAATTAAATTATGTTAAATATATTAAAATACATTTAATTTTACTGCCTTATACATGACACGTAAAAAAATTAATATTAAAGTATTGCCAAAAAAGAAATAATGATAATTTTTTTTGGTTATGTAATGGATATTGATTAGAGAATACGTATGCATGGAGTGTCCATGTATCAAGGAATAAAGTAATCGAATCTTACTGGTTAATAAACTTTAATAATTCTTCAAATGGATAGAATATTAGGACAAATGTTAATAATTCTTTTTAATTAATTAATAAAAAAATTCCAAAACATCAAGATTGACTAAGACGGATCGACTAATTTTGTTGGACAAAGACCAAACTTGTGATAATTGGTTAAAAGGATTGTGTCATTTATATTAATTAAGGAAAATTTAACACATTTATGTAAATTTCGGGTTTGATAATTACACGCAACTAATATAATATAACACACTTATCCAAAAATCAGTTACAACTTACAACAACAAACAAACAAAAAACCAAGAAGAAAATTATGTAGTACAAAAATGACCATATTTAAAATAATTGACTGTGTATAATAAAAAACACAAAAAGATTATAATGAAGAAATTATGACTATTAATTAACGCGTAATAAAACTTACAATTGAAATAAGTTATTAAACTGTTTAGCATGCATGAGTATATTAAATTAGGCACTTGATTTAACGTTCAAACTTTTAGTACTACTCAACAAACGGGTGGTTTACCAAATCTCCACCCTCTAGAATGATATATACAAGTTTTCTTTTTCTTTTATACGCTTTAAACATGTTAAAGATTGTTGGACCGTATATTGAAAAGTAGTCATCAACAAGTATATTTTCATAAAATTACTACGATAATTCCTCTCCTTCCACTTGAACTTTGAACAAAAAGTCAAATCACACCTTCAGCAAATCGTAAAAGCAAATTAAAGTTATCCTGATGTTTAAAAAAGCATAAATATATATATGTATAATGTATAATTATTCGTGGCACAAATAAAAGTGGCACATTTTCTTTAGAAAGTTTCACTACTTTAAAAGAACGCTACATAAACTAATGGGTGATAATTGGCTGTGGCATATTCTAAAGAGGAAAAAGGAAGGGAAAAAATGACGATCAGTAGAAAAGAAAGGATGCATCTCAATTCCCTTTTCTTCAACTACAGAATCTGATGCTAAATCTTAGAATTTTTGGCGGGTTCAGATGAATTCAATAAATTTTTGCGAAGTCCAAAACTCATTAACTTCACATTCTGGCTCCACTTTGGATTACAAAACAAGCGAAGAATGTCACTAGTTATGAATAGAAAGATACCACTACCCCACCTCTTTTTCAAATGGTAAGCGCACCAAATCGAATTTAAATCTTGACATGTTGACAGTTTTTTATTGAAAGCATTTTGGCTTTAATGTCATAAAATGGGCTCTTTACCACAACATGTCATGCATTAGAAGAGTCCGGAGCCAAAAGGGCAAAAAAAATTGCCAAAAATTTCAAAAGGGCACATCATATTTTTTTAAAACCAAAATGGCAAAATTGCTCCTGCCGGAGCGATTTTCCTCTGACACATATTAACGCCGTGTACTCCGTTAAAATAAAATCGCTGCCAGGGCAGCGATTTTTGTCCAATTTTTTTTTCCACTAAAATCACTGGCACAGCAGCGATTTTTTAACTCTAATTATTTTTCCTCCAACTAATATCGCTGCTATGGCAGCGTTTTCATAGAAAAAAAATTGGCAGCATTTTTGTAAAAACTTTTTTTTGAAAAATCGCTGCCTTGGCAGCGTTTTCCTTAAATTTTATTTTATTTTTGAAAATCTTTTCTTAATTTTTTTTTAAAGTTTTATGAAAGAACAATTAATTTTTTTAAAAAAATTGCTGACAGGGAGCCTGATTCCACCCAAAAATTTGGACTCGACGTAGAAATCATCAAAATGAGGCACGAACTTTAATCGGTATCGAATTAGGCTGCCTTTTCAGCAATTTTTGTTAAAAAAATTATTTTTTAATAAAAACGCTGCCTTGTTTTCAAAACAAAAAAAAAATTAAGAAAAACGATTTTAAAAAAAAATTAAAATTGAAGAGAAATGAATTTTAAAAAAAGAAAAAATTAACTAAAAAACTGTCAAGGCAGCAATTTTCAACCATTTGGCAGGTTTTTTATAAAAAATATATATATATCTTGAAATCGCTGCCTTGGCAACGATTTTGGTGGAACTAGTTTTTTTTTTAAAAAAAAATCGCTGCCTTGGCAGCAATTTTTGTAGAAATATTCTTTTATTGTATTTTATTTTTTGAAATTTCTGTCAACAAGTCAATATCTAAATTTTTATTTTTTTTTAAATTGCTGCCAATGCAGCGTTTTTGCGATTTTAAAAAAAATATAATTAAAATCACTGCTATTACAGCGTTATTATAAAAGCAAATTTATTTTATTCTTTTGGCGTTAATTTTTTTTTTTAAATTGCTGATGTTGCAGCGTTATTATAAATTTTGTGGAATTTTTTTTTTTTTTTTAGAAATCGTTGCCTTGGTAGTGCTTTTGGTGGAACTATTTTTTTTTTAAAAAAATTCTTTTGATTTATTTTTTAAAAAATTTCTATCAAGTAGTCAACATCTAATTTTTGAAATCGCTGCCTTGGCAGCGATTTTAGTGAAGCATTTTTTAAAAAAAAAGAAATCGCTGCCAGGGCGGCGAAATTCCCCTCTAACTTTTTTTAAAAAAAAAATATCGCTTCTGACGCAGCGATATCATAAAAAAAAAAAAATTTAGATGTTGACTAGTTGACAAAAATTTCAAAAAATAAAATAATATTTCTACAAAAATCGCTGCCAAGGTAGCGATTTTTAAAAAAAAAAAACTAGTTCCACCAAAATCGTATTTCAAGATATATAATATATTTTTTTTGTAAAAAAACTGTCAAATGGCTGAAAATTGCTGCCTTGACAGCTTTTTAGTTAAATTTTTTTCTTTTTTTTTAAATTCGTTTCTCTTCAATTTTAATTTTTTTAAAAAATCGTTTTTCATTTTGAAAACAAGGCAGTGTTTTTATTAAAAAATAATTTTTTTAACAAAAATCGCTGAAAAGGCAGCCTAATTCGACACCGATTAAAGTTCGTGCCTCATTTTGATGATTTCTACGTCGAATCCAAATTTTTGAATGGAATCAGGCTCCCTGTCAGCAATTTTTTTTTAAAATATTGTTCTTTCATAAAACTTAAAAAAAAAATTAAGAAAAGATTTTCGAAAAAAAATAATTAAGGAAAACGCTGCCAGGGCAGCGATTTTCCAAAAAAAAGTTTTTACAAAAAAGCTGCCAATTTTTTTTTCTATGAAAACGCTGTCATAGCAGCGATATTAGGTGGAGGAAAAAATTAGAGTTAAAAAATCAATGTTGTGCCAACGATTTTAGTGAAAAAAAAAAGAAAAAAAAATTGGGCAAAAATCGCTGTCTTGGCAGCGATTTTATTTTAACGGAGTACACGGCGTTAATATGTGTCAGAGGAAAATCGCTCCGGCAAGAGCGATTTTGCCGTTTTGGTTTTAAAAAAATATGATGTGCCCTTTTGGAATTTTTGGCAATTTTTTTTGCCCTTTTGGCTCCGGACTCTGCCTTAGAATATCCTACATTGAAAGCTCCATTTTTCCTCCTTCCAAGAAATCAAGAGAATTGAACTTGTATGCACTTAATAGTTTAGTTCCTCTTGTACGTGAGAACAACACGAACTGTTACAGATTAACCAGCATCTTTGCCTAGTTAGCCAAGAAACGTCTAGTTTACCAACTAAAAACAATACACTCCATGGTACAAACTACAAAGATCGAACGAAGAAAAAATGAAAAGAAAAGGGGAAAAAAGAGCTAATTAATTGTAAGAGATGTAGGTGACATGCTCTCCTTTTGAAGGGGCTTCATTATGCCATCAAACCACTCGCTCGACTATCAACTGCTGAACTTCAAGCTCCATGGTTTTAACTTTGCATTGTGGGAGACATTAGAATGACTTGTACAAATATAGATGTGTTGAAGGGCACTGCAAAGACCCATAATAATGCCAGGAGAAAGTTGAGAGCAAAATTGTGTTATCCTAAACTCCAGAACAGCAAGTTATGAACCAGAGAGTTAGTGTTGAACATTTTTGTAAACCCTTCTGTAGATTTTGCAACCTTCATATTCTGCATGAATCTCCCTTTCAGTTCTTATCCCCATTGGGTTGTTCAAAACCCATCCATCACCATCACAAGGTAAACTTGGGTCAACACTATCTATATGGACTAGTTTATCAGGTACATCATCAAAATAATTTCTCATGTCAAGCGCAACATCGAGCACATCAGATTGTATAAAGACCTATCAACCATCGATTAGAAAGCTTAGGCAACAATTAAACACAAAAGATTATGCATGTGATGCTCAGCTGAATTTGTAAGTGCATGCTCATTGTTGGGGATTGTTTTCTTAACATAGAATAATAAGATGGAAAGGATGTGCAGTACATTTATGAAACAAACCAGAAGCTAAATTTTATTTAGAAAAAGGAAGGGAACCTATATATTATTAAATCAGACGAATAGCTGGCTTTACAATCACTTTTGTTCCATGTACACTGCTCTCAAATCAAAACCGACTTATTTTAGGGTCTACCAAGAAGGTTAGGAAACGGTAGACCATTTTAGCCATAATATAGGGTGGATAACCTGTTAAAGCATTGTGTTACACTTTTCAACTGAAACCACTGAGAATTGACATCATGATATTTTGGTGATGTCAAGCAAAGTAAATCAAAAGTTTGGAGAGAAGGGTCAAAGCCTAAAAGAATCTGAGACAGTTGGAGCTAACACCTTGGGTACAAGTTTTGGATCATCTATTTTGAACAACCATGGATCCAAGTCATAAGATGCATATCCCTTCACTCTCCCTTGTCCAGTCCCTGATACCAATTGGAACTAATGTATACGTACTGCGTAGTTGGGCAATTACCATGCTTCAATTTCAACTGGTAACCACATAACTACTGCACACATTAGGAAATTACTTAAACCCTCTTCTTTATTTTCCTGAAAAGAAGATTGATGCACTGCAGCCACAAATGCGTAACCACATAACTACTGCACACATGAAAGCTCAATTGACCATGCTTCAATTTCAACTGGTAACCACATAACTACTGCACATATTAGGAAATTACTTAAACCCTTTTCTTTATTTTCCTGAAAAGAAGATTGATGCACTGCAGCCACAAATGCGTAACCACATAACTACTGCACACATGAAAGCTCATAGTTTTCCCTATTTTTTCTTTTTTTTTGTGGTGGGGGGGGGGGGGGGGGGAGATCACTAGTCCAACTGATAAAAAGAGCGCCTCATGCGCTAGATAAACATCCAATCAGCTGGGAGCAAGACTAAAAATATTTGGAAGTGAGATCATAGACAAGATGCAACCTGCATCGAAATCAGAGTCAGTACATTCTAAGAAGTCTCAGATGCCAGATCATATACATTTTCCCCCTAAGAAGATCAAATAGTGTTATGCATACAGTTATACTATACAAGTTAGGTTTGACTCACTCAAAAGTTCAAACACTATGGCACTACCTAATGATACCTCAAACCAGGCGCTAAAAGCCAAATAGAAGTTGGCAAACTGCACAATGCACAGAGCATCAACATGCATATCAAGTAATCTATGCACACAGAATAATAGTCAGCTAATCCAACACTCTAGAAGCTCCGAGCAGGTACCTGTCCACCATGTGCTAAATTATTCACTATGGAATCAACCAAAGGCTTCTGCAGCACTCTTCTTTTATGATGTTTTTTCTTGAAGTGCGGATCTGGGCACTGCAGACATGAGGAACTAACTATTCAGCTTTATGTCAACCAAAATTCATGCATACAAGAAAGGTTAATTGGCACAAGAAAACCCTTTCCTGCATACTTCCAGCATAAAAGGGAACTCACCAAGATTGAAACTAGCATTAATGGTCCAGGATAAGTAGATACAAGTCGTTGGAAGGAAACCATGGCATTCGTAGAGATGAAATGTCTGCATTTAGATATACATTAACAGGTTTTCATAAACATTTTTTAAGTGGACTATCAGGACTTTTCCAAGCCTTACACATTTTTTAGACCCAGGTCGTTTATCCAGTACTCAGCCCGTGTGACCAACTGCAGAAGGAAAAGATAGTCTCAACCATAAGTACCACAATACTACACTTTTTTCGATAACCCATAATATTGTAGTTTCAGAATCCAAGAGAGAACAAATAGCAGTATCTAAACAGAATAAAAGTGCTTTTTACTAGACAAAGTTGCTGTCGACATACCTTAGGCCGAATTTCCAATCCTAGATAATTCATGGATGAAGAATTTCTCTTAGCAAGCCACATAAGAAATCTCCCACTACCTGCAATCTCCTTTCTAAGATCTAAGAAATCACAAGAACATAGAATAGCGGTATCTAAAGGCTCAAGGGAAGAGAAAAAAATAGAAAATATGTGAGATAAATTGAAAGACTAACAATATCATATGGGAGTGAATGTTGGATCTCTAATATCCACAAATGTGACCATATGAGATTGGACAAAATTTAAAACAGATTTTACTGACAGATGGCTGCAAATAGAACACATAAAGGATAACATGAAGGTTGTTTCAGATGGTACATAGACCTCGAGATAGACTAGTATGTAGGTGCAAGATGATTGAAGGTAATAAAAGGGAGAAATTGTCTAAAAAGGCCTAAAATAGAGTCCTTGTAGATTTTGGCTAAAGAACATAATAAAATGGAAGTAAAGGATCCATATAGTCGATACCAACCAGCTGGAATTAATGCTTCATTGTTGTGGTTACACCTACATTAGGTTTGGTATTTGTCAAGACTTCTTATTCTGGTTAAAGACTTGTATGCCTGTGTAGTGGTAAGTGTAAATTTTGTCTTAAGAAAAAAAACTAAAGGTTTAATGATATGTGGCACCAAGCAAATCCTACTATTGTCTAAGAAACATTGGACTGAATCCCTTTACCTATGCAGGGGTTCTAAGAAGTTCAGAATGACATCAACATCATTTACAAGTGACCCTATTCCAAAAGTGTAACAAGTAAAGACTTTTAGCTGTTACAAAGGATATCGGTGTTACTTACTACATATCAGATAAGACATTTTTACTTACGGACCAATTTTAAAAAGACACCCTATTCAAAAAGTTCAACTAGTAAAGACATTTAGCTGATTACAAAGGAAATCGGATAAAACAATCACCCTTCATTTACTACATATCGCTTCACGTTGTTTATTTTCTACAGAAAACTACGTCTTGCCGTCAACTTTCTTCAGATATAGTGTTTTCTGAAGAAAATAAATGGGAAGTGATACCCTTCGGGGTGGCCCAGTGGTTTGAGCTTTGGGACTTCCATGTTGGAGGTCTCAAGTTCGAAACCCCTTGCCAGCAAAAGCAAGGGGTTTGCCTTCTGGGTCGAGCTCGTCGCACCAAGCTTGCCTAGTGCGGGTTACCTCTCCTATGTGGTTTGCGAGCTATTGCATAGGAGCGAGGGTTTTACCCTGTGTGCACCCAAAGGGTAGCGGCTGCGGGTTTCCCTTGTCATAAAAAAAAAAAGAAAAAAGAAATGGGAAGCGATGTGTAGTAAATGAAGGGTAATTTTTTTATCCAATTTCGTTTGCAAACAGCTAATTGTTGAACTTTTGGAATTGGGTGACTTTTTAAATTGGTCCGTAAGTAAAAAGGTTTTTATCTGATATGTGGTAATGAGGGGTGAAAGTAACACCTTACGACCTTTAAGGTTTTGGCACAAATTGCTATTCTATTTGTATAACCAACTACTTTCATGCAGTTTGAAGCAAGTTTTTTCACAGATAAGTGATGGACCATACTAAACTACTAGATCTTTAATGGAAAACATGTAAATTAAAACAACTAAACTATAAGAAGAAATAAAACGGTAAAGAAATCAAAAGGCAAACAGGTTCCTACCACTCCCAATATCCACCATCAGAGGCAATGTTGCATCCTCGAACACCTCCTTCCAGTTTGGTGCTTCTGCAGGAATCTTCTCATGATAAATTATACAACAAAACAAAAAGAAATCATTTGAGTTCTATTCCATCCTGATTTTTTCTTTCTAAAGTAAAGTTTCAGAAATTATAGCTGAGGTAATAGGAAGGGAGAAGCTTTACATATATAAATAGCCATAATGTATACCATGAGACCACGTCGCAGAGGATTGACATGCTGCCTTATTCGAAGATTGCCAACATCCTATTACATCATTTGATGAAAGTGAGTATAAAAATGCACACACATATTGCAACGAAGATCATTTAGATACAATTTTCTCAACCCATCATTTTTACCTTCTCCTCATTAAATTCTGAAATTTACTCCAAATAAACAACTTCCTCAATAGCTCAAGTTCACCAACTTTTGGCAGTAATTATGTGACAACAGTATCAGAAAAAATGATGAAAACAATTCTATCCTAGGATAATGTAATTACAAATAAATTTGTACAAGAAGCATCAATTAGTAACCCTATAAAAATGGTAACTAACATGCTATCCTAGGTTAAAACTACACCCAGTAAAAACTCATTATATTGTCAGTATATATATAGATTATACTGCTAGGGCTCGTTTGGTTGGAGAACAAGTTATCCCAGAATTAGTTATCCCGGAACTGTTATTCCACCCTCAATGTGGGATAAAAATAACACTACAATCTCAGGATAACTAATCCCAGTTATCTGATGATTTCATCCCAACCAAACATGGGATAAACTCATCCTAAAATTAATCTCGGAATTAGTTATCCCTTATCCTTCACAACAAACAAGCCCTCAATGAATTCTTAGTAGCTGCATTTGACCCAATATTTAGCAAAATTAGTAGCCAATCGTACAGGAAAACTCAGCATAGTAGTACATTGGACTTGAAAAAGTTATAAAAATGAAGTCTTTAAAAAATTTCTCAAACCTCAGAAAATCTTTCAGGGAGATTAAGGTCAGCATATTCTTTGGCTACAATTCCAGGACTTGCGTGACGGTTTAAGTGTTCCTCTGTCTCAGCTACAGAAGATGAAACAGCCGATACCCAAGTACAATACCCTCCAAGACAGGGAAAATTTGATGGAGTTACACAAGGGATGTGTTTGTTAACAGTACTGAAGATGAAATTGGGAGAGGAAATGAAGATTGAGTTCAGAGGTTTTTTGGGTATGGCGGAGTACAAGGAGTAAGCCATGGCTACCGCCCCTGAAAACACTATTTCCCCTATATATAAGGTTGGAGAGATAGATATGTAAAAATAAAAATAAATACAACAATAACATATTTAGTTTAATCACGAGGATAGTGTTGAAAAACTAAACTACAGAATAGAGGTGGTTTAAAAGAGAAGTTATTTGAAGCAAAGTTATAATAAAAATGCGATATCAAAATATCAAAGAGCAAATAGACATTAAAACGCACTAGATAGAATAATAAGAAGTTATTCATGTCCGATCGTTATGAGTATGGTTGTGGTATAAAAAGATTATTTCCAAGCTCATCAAAAATGTGTGAAAGTTATACTGTCCTTTAACTTTTGCTTTACTTCCTTTCAACTTGGATAATTTACTCTATTTTGCCTAACGATTTTACCTTTACTTTTTATGGGAACCAAAAGAATTAGAGGATATCATTCAAAAGAAAAAGCAAAGGGAATTAGGGAAGAGTTTGTAGGAACTAATGTTTTTAAATATAATTAACAGATTGATAAAAGAGAGACTAATGCAAGTTAAAAATGGCTCCACTTAAGATGTAGTTTTGCTTGATTGAAAATGCACTTTTTGGTATTCACAAAAGTTTGTAGTTTGCCTTGCTTTTCTTTTTTGTTGTTGTAGAGAAGCTGTGGTATCCGATAGTTTCATGAGCTAAGTCTCTACTCTAGAAAGCTATACATGCAACAATGAACGTGCTTTGATCTCCAATTTCCTTTTCATTATTTCTTTCACGACGAGATGAAATGAAAAAGAAGAAATGAGCAAGTATGAAGATTTTTGTTAAGACAAAAGAACAACAGTAACAGAGAAAATTATATCTAGTTCCCACCTGAATAACAAACATATTTTTCATTGTAAACTCAAGTACAAATTGTGTTTAAGTTTACCAATCAAGCTAAAACACAGAGTATTGTTGACTTCAGCAGCAACTTATTCATAACTGAGCTTCATTTCTACTTAATGAAACTGGTTTCAGACAGAAGAAAATTACTCCTATGAAGTCACAAACTTGCAACTTAATGTAATACTGTTGTAAGCCTACTTTATTCTTTGAAACAGTTCATGAGAAAGGCCATGCTGCTCTCAGGAAATTTAAAACATAGCCATTCCAGAAACATAGAATACATTGAATACCATCTTTCTAAATTTGCGTCTATGTGGCTAAGTCGTATCATTGTGAACCTTAAACTATTTCTTCGTGAGATCTTCCTGGTATCATAGAGGCCAAAAACCATCAGTCCCACATTAACTTTGAGAAGAACTCTAGAACTTCACCCCTGAATGGATTGCGACAACTCCACCAACAAGGTTCTCGTATTCTACCTTTTGAAATCCAGCTTCTGCAATCATTTTTGCAAATTGTTCCTGCATACAATTAAAAGCAAAAAGTAGTAAAAAAGCTGAAGTGTGTCGATGAATAAAGGGTGAAGTTCCTAAAAAACCAACTCAAAAATTTTAAAGCACTGATTCAAAACCTTTAGATACTATCCTTTATACATCTGATGTAGGACATCCTATAACTCAAGGGGAACCCAATTTTTGGAGTTTACCTATGATTTTGAATGCCACTGTGAAACAAAATTACCCAAGGTTGGCTTTGATATCATATGAAAGAATCTGTGAAAATCATCCAATGCCAGAACCTTAAGGCAATGGTTGGAATCTCCCAATTCCTTTATAAACACACACACACACACACACCCTTTAGATGACCTTATCTATCCTATGCAGAATATTTAGATTTAAAATTAAAAGGAACAATAGGACAAAGGGAAGTAGTAACAGAGAAGGAAATTAAAGTTATCCAACCTATGAAATTTTCCTATTGTTGCAGGTGAAGTGCTGATCATACTTTTTCATTTCATTACAAGAGCCTTTTAAGAATTTAACTTTTGTTTAGAAAAGGCATCCATCCATGATCACAAGAACTACAATCTCACCGTACTGGAAAGAAAAAGTACACAAAAAGCAAAAGATATGCATACGAGTTCTTAAATCCGTGATATTTAACGATCCCCAGGAAATGGTCATTAGCTGGGATTCACCATGGTGCAATTATGGTGAACAAATTATCTGATGCTGCAACGAATGAAAGAAAGTTACACACTTAATACCTGTGGAGGGAAACGGCGGACGCTCTCAACCAAGTACTGATAAGACTCTCGATCACCTGTCACTAGCTCACCAACTGCTGGGATGACTGAGAATGAGTAGACATCATACCTGAAAAAAAAGAGGGGGAAAAAGAAAATGAAAATTTGAAATCTGCAGGAGAAAACTCGTACAAGCGCTATCATACGTAATGAATCACAAATCTCAAATTTTGACTAACCAAACCCAAGGAAAACCAGCATATATTACAGAAGTGATTCGCATAGTACAAACAAAGTTCATGCACACCTGATTTTTAATCCATTGACATAGAGAAGAACTGTTGCTAATCATGTTATCTAAGTATTGATCTTATGAGCAAGGATTAGATCTTTCAAATTCGATATAAAATATCACAATATATGCAGACTTCAGTTTCACTTGAGCAAGAACACTCTATTGATTGTCTAAGTTCCACCAGGTCGTTCCAAGCTGCAAAAGTTCTTGTATATAAAGCAGCATCCATTAAAAAGAAACTCAGAGTACATAGCTATTTGAACTTCAAATTAGGCCTGAGGGAATGCTTTATTTTCTTTTCCTTTCCCTCATATTCGGTATGTATTTGGTAAACAAAGGAATCCCATTAAGCTGTCCTGGGCAACACCATTAAAAGTGATAATCTTTGGAGCACAGTTACAACTTATCCAAATAAAGAAGGCAAAAGAGGGACAAAGTTGAATATATAACTGAGTAGGTCAAACAATATTCATGGACCTCTTATCATTGTGCTGAACAATTGCATGGTGATAATAATTACTCCATCCGTTTCAATTTGTTTGACCTACTTTTCTTTTTAGTCGCTTAAAAATAATTGATTCTTCCCCCTTTTTAGCAACTCTTTAATTCCAATTTTCCACATGGCATGTTTAAGGCCACATGATTAAAGGGCATTTTAAGACCACGAGATTCAAAAGTCCTTTTTGTTTTCTTAAACTCCATGCCTAGTCAAAATAGGCCAAACAAATTGAAACAGGGGGAGTAATAAATAACTGAAGTTATAAAGGCCATCCATCCTATGACAAGAAAACTTACAAGTCCTTATAAACCGGGATATCAACGTGGCTTAGTTCAAGGCAAAGAAACCTTCCTCCCCTTTTAAGCACCCTGACAAGCAAACCAAAACCATCATGTTTAACATATTGACCACTTGATCAATGCTTGAGATAAGAAAAAAGGGTATTGTGATCACGGCAATCAACCATATAAAATTTTGCCAAGCACTCACACGAGTACATTTAAAATCCTATGCAACAGCACTCCAAGAGATGGTAAAAAAACAAAAAACAAAAATCCTTGAGATTCGCTTTTGCATCAGAAGTTTATCAAACTATTAAAAGTGCACATATAAAAGCAACGATTACCATATAGTATAATAACGAATTACTGGACCTATCAAAGTCCTGTGACCTCCAATGTGAAAGGGGGGGGGGGGGATTTTCTACACTCTGATATCTTGACTTTTATAAGGCCCCTACATTAACTGCTAAGCTAGAGGAAACAAACTGTCTCCATCTTTATATACCACCATGAACTGCCAAAGCCGGAGGAGACAAAATCTAGCAAATTGTTACCTGATTTGACTCTTTCAAACTTCGGTTCACCCCAGTTCTTGTCAAGGCACATTACAACTTTGTTATTTGTCCAATGTGGAATGATTTACAAACTTATGATGTGTTAACCACAATACATCTATGTTATTTCTCCAATGTGGAACAATTTACAAATGCAAGATGTGTTAGCCACAATATACCTATGATATTTGTCTAGTGGAAGAAACAACAATATCCAACTTAAGAATTTAATTGTCTAACATTCTACCACACTCCCTCAAACTCAAAGGGAAAAATAACAACTAGAACTTGCTTATTTTGAAAACATTGAAAGCAAACATTACTACAAAATCTTGATGGAAAGTCACCAGAAAAGCTCTGCCACCGGAATCTCTATAAGTTATTGCCAGAATGATGGATGGAAAGGATGCACTTGCCATTAGAGAGGTCACCAAAACGAATGGTGCCTCTAGAATAATCACTGGAAATAAATACAGCGCCACTGGAAATTGTCAGAAAAAGGTGTCTCGAGATCAGAAAGAACGGCACAGCGGAACAATCACTGGAAAGAGGCGCTTTGACACACGAGCAATTGCCTGAAAGAGGCATGAACCGTCAAAGTGGTCGCCGCAAAGAAGCAAATGCCACCAAAGTGGGTCAAAGAGGCACAATCCGGTTGTAGCGATTGTCAGAAGAGACACGGTACCACAAGAATGATCACAGGAAGAGGTATGTTGCCACCCAATAGGTCATCGAAAAGAAAGAAAGCATACGAAACTTTGTCTGCACAAGCAGCATAAGGCCATATGCCGGAAGGTGAAACTACATAAGCCTAACAAAATGGTAGAAGCTTTCTTTTTGATAAAGGTAAAATTTTATATAAGCACCATCATTAAGAATCTGCTGTAACGTACGTCAAAGTTCCTCAAAAGAAGATCTTACACGTTACGTAAAAAGCTATTAAGGTCAATCATGGCCTCAACATTTGCATATTGCTCCAAACAGAAAACAAAGAAATACAGTTAAGAGAAGCGAAGAGGATACATTGATGAATTTAAGACATGATGACTACAAGCATGACTATTTATAGGCATTAGTTAGATGCGATACATATATTTAGGCTCATTGTTCTAGGAGAAAGGATGCTATTCTATTCATTAAAGATGCTAAGGGTGTTTGAATTAGTGTTAAAGATGTTTCGAGGTCAATATACCTGCTAATGCTAATACCATCATCTTTATGGTGGTCAGTCTGGAAAGAAAGAAATGGAAGATGTTTTGAAGATAGATCCAATTCCATCCACAAAGTTAAATGGAATTGTATAGTATCTCTACTTTTTTGGTGTAAACAACTTTGTATAGATGATATAAGATCAGATTATAGATTTGATAGGAAATCTGTAATTATCCCTTTTTGGAGGTAGCCAGCATACCCTTAATGCTGAAGAATTCAACCTTACCAGTTTCAAAAATAAATAAATACATGCATGCATATAGTGGACTCTTTGGAAAGAAAGGAATCAAAGGTGTTTATTTTTTTGATGAAGTAGAAAGGAATCAAAGGTGTTTAGAGGGCATATCCTTCCATATTGTCAACACAATTGTTTTAAGACATTTGAAACTAGCATAGCATCTTTTACTAGCACACACTCAGATATGATCACTCAACCAATGAACTATGCTTTAACCTTAACAAGATTGACACTGACTACATGAATCATTGGTGACATTCCATTCTATACACTTATAAGAAGAGAAAGCGGAAAAAAAAGATACTCCACACAAACATTATTAGCTTATAATGATGTATAGTGAAGACTCATGAGCACTCATTTGATCTTATCAAATCAACCAAATTATGAAATTATCCCTTCCTCAATCCTTTTAATCACATCCAGGAAAAAATATTACCTATATGCTTCTGCAAGAACTTTCTCTATGTGTGTAACATTCCTGATACCAAAAGCAATTGTGTAACCATCCATTGAGTTGTCTTCAAAGCTCAAGGCTTCTGCATCTCCCTCTACCCAATCGAGAGACTTCTCCAGTCCAAAACCTGCATATTGTTAAAAAAAGATGTCCAACAACAGAGATGCATTATTTATTCACTTCAATTTTCTCTACCAGAAATCCCAAATTGACATCCAATTATCCACGGAATGCAAACAAGACAAAGCAAAAAATTAGAGGCGTTTACCTCTCTCTTCGGCCCTCTTCTTACCCACACCCAACATGTTTGGATTGATGTCACATACATAAATTCTAGTTTCTTCAATCAGGTCATCATCAAGAACATCTTGCATAGCTCTGCGTTTGACATTTTTTATATTTTCAAGGATCCTGAAAGCAACATCCCCTGTAAAATTAGGAAGTTTTTCACTCAAGTGGATTGAAGAAAATACAAAAATAAATAATCACTACCACGAAGAGAACATACTGAAAGTAAAACAGGCAAGAATATTTTTACACTCTGCATTCAAGACAAAAGAGGGATAAGACCATACAGAAACCAATAAAATTCTAAATCCAATCATTTAGAGCATACCAGTGTGTATTTCACGTAGCTGAATGCTCGAATGCAAATCAATGCAGTTTAGCCAATCACAATTTCAGTTATTTTTAATGGGTGAAGTGTAACAAACTGGAAGAGTTATAACCGAAAAGATGTGACATTACAAGTTGTGTACTGAGCTAATAAAGTCAACAATGTCAAACTATCATATATATCTAGTGGATCCATGTTGCACCAAAGCCTAAGTAAACATATACAATTGTTTTCGGTGTTAAGCATAGAGTTTTCCTTGTTCACAGAAACTCTATTGCTCCTTCCCTTCCAAATGACCCACCAATCACAAGTTCAGTCATTGATAACGAAGTTCCAAATACATGAACTTTTTTGGCTTTGATTGCTTATAAGCCTTATCTCTCCCTCCCCCAACCCACCCCTTCCCACCCCCAAAGAATATTAGAGACCAACTAGATGAAAAAGATAAGAGAGAAATATAAGTAGCACATAAAAGAAAGACCTCCTGAAACATTATACCATGTACTTAATTCAGGTTGAGCTAATTGGAAAAATGGACAAATAGGTCCAGGGTTCAAATTTTATAATTCTGCTATTTACTGCCATAAGACAAGAAATTCTAGCTAGATTTATTAGCTGAAGAAGCAAAGCTTGGAAGAGGTTTTTATTGCATTACACTCCTCCACTGGACATTAAAATAGAAATTTTCAAAGGAATATTATCACTTCTAGATCCTGCTTCAGATCTGCTAAAAGCATTTTTCTGCTCTCATCTCACTTATCAACTGTGTAGCTCGGACTTCTTCAAAATGTTGCTACCCCATGTTGGATCCTCCAAAAATGCACTACTTTTGGAGGATCCAAAATGCACCCCGTGGCATGTTTGAAGAATCTGAGCAAGCAACATTGCCAATCAATGGTGCTTTCCTTCTTTTAATCCATGCTTTACATAATCACATAGCAGGATCAATGTTCAATGTCAAAAACATCACCTGTTCCACCAGCCACATCAAGATGCTTCATTCCTGGAAACGGATTCAACTTCGAAACCAATCTGACATGAAAATTGAGACAAGAAGTGAAGATAACAAGGATATAATCAGGAAGTAGTTTCCATTTCAACTGTGATACTTTTTAATGTCTTTCAGGTAGGATCTAACCTGTCCTTCCACAAACGATGAAGTCCACAACTCATTAGATCATTCATGAGATCATAGTTTGAAGCAACACTGGTAAAGACATTCCCAACCATCTTACTCTTTTCTTCTTCTGCTACGTCCTTAAAACCTGGAATGCAAACCATGAAATTCCTAACTATACCATATAACACAAATATAAATCTCAAATAAGGTAATATCGAAATGAAATTTGTTTCAATCAGCCAATGTAAAGATTGAAAAGTTTGTGTATGCAACATAACCCCATAACCTGATACCCCCTTCATCATTAGCGGGGACATAGGGAGGTGGACTACCCGCCTTCCATACAGTCATCAGTCACTTTATTTTGCATCATCTCCTTGAGGGGTAGCAATAAGGAGGCTCACCTTCTTCCATAGTTCCATTCCTATTTATTTTAATTTTGTGTTGTATTTGTGCCTTGTGTTTCGAATAGTTCAATGTTTGCATCTATTCAATAATAATGGTAAAAAAGAAAACATTTTTTGCTATCCAACTTCTTAATGCAAGAATTGTCAGTAAAAATGATTTACCATCCATATACATGTGTTTCCTATAAGTGAAACGGTAAGTAATATACCAAAGAAATTGGTCATCACCCTCAGGAATTCAGCTAACTCACAGCAGCCAGCTGCAAAACTAATGTCCACAGACCAAAATGTTGAAAAAGAAGAATGGAAGAAAAGAGAGCTTTTTAAAACAATACATTCAAATTACTACTTCAAAAAGAAACTTGTTTTCTTTTAGGAAGCACAAGCAACAAGGATAAAATCATGTTCTCTTAGGTATCACAACAAGTTTACCAATTGTAAATTCAATAACCATCATGCCAAAAAATTCAGCTTCTCAATAAAAACACAGCAAAGCTAAATTGTATTCCTTCCATTGTGAAAGCAATCTTGCGCAGTTCATTTGAAAAAACAAATATGTAATCCTCATAAACACAAAATAATACAAAATGTAAATATGCATACACAAAATTCAACAATAAGCAAACCATAGTACATGTAGACTGAACAAAAAAAATGGTTTCTTGATGCACAAGAAGAATAAAACTGACCAAAACTGGTGGCATGTGACTGCAATGTAGAGGCGGGGCAATACATTGAAGATAAGTTCTTTCTCCTCAAACTACGAGCAACTGATCGAACCAAAGTCGCCATTACTGATCCAAAAAAAATCCTATATCCTTTTGAACAAGAAAACAAGAAATTGAAGAATCAATGAAGGCAAAAAAGAAGCACGAAGAAAATAGAAGTTGTTGCCGCTTCAAATATAAATCGGGTCGGGTTCGGGTATAAGGACCAGCGGGCTTGGGTTCTGTTTATTTTCCCGAAAAAATTACCGTTAAATCTGGGTTTTCTACTTCTTTCTTTTTATTTTTTATATCACAAATGATTCTAATTGAGTGGATCATATTTGTGTGGGTCGTATCTTTCTTTTGGTCATAGGTACAAATTATAATTAAAAATTAGTACATAGTACCGAACACATAAATTGGGTCTAAATTATTGATTTAGTGGTGTTATAATCGAGTCGCTTATATTGTTGCAAGTTACTTCAAGTTGATGGTGTGATTTTCTGTGGAACACAAAGTTAAACTCAGATTATACTAGTGTAGCATGTATTTTTATGACAGACAAAGCAAGAAAGAGTCGTGGGAATATGAGCACCACAAATAAAATAGAATAGTTGGTTAAAGTTTGCGGGATGGAGAAGGCAAGTGGAGTGGGGGGAAATGGCTATGAGTGTAGTAGCATGGCTGTCACCATGCACCACTATTTCATCACCAAACAAATTCAGCTGCTGCTCTGCCATTTCTTCTCAAGCTGAATCTTCCTTCACAACAACTACTGCAACCGCCATTCGTCCTGCTGTTATTCTTCCGGTTTGCATTTCATTCTTCATTCTCATTCTCACCCTTTTGTCTATATGTTCATGTCCTCCCCGCGAATTTCAATGTTATTGCTCCTATCCCAGTTTCTTGGTAAAATTGAGTTCCATAGTTACAGGAACTCCAACTTTTGAGTAAAGATTGGTTTTTTAATGTAGTTTCCAATTAAAGTCTTTGTCTTTGCACCAAACCAATGAATTTATAATATTACTTCGGTCCTACATATTAGTCGTTTTGGCAAACTAAATTTGTTTAAAAAAATTTGACATTTTAGAAAATAAGAAAAAATTGTCACATTTCTTTCGAATTCACCCTTGCTTCTCTAATTGGCGGAGTATCAAATAAGTGAGGCATCAAAGATAGAGATAAAATTTGTTTGGACAACTGTACTCTTGAGTGATTATCATTAGGGCTATGCCTATATTAGATGTCTTTTTTTGAGGTGTATGCAAAAATCTTAAATGACAGAGTTGATGTAGTAATTCTTAAGGTTAAGTTACTTTTAATAATATACCGTTATCATTTTTGTGGTATGGATACTAATTGAGTTTATCATTTATAAACTTCTGCAGGGTTTAGGGAACAATTCAAATGACTATGAGAAGCTGGCTCTCATACTGAAAGGATATGGAGTACCAACAGCAATAGCAAAAGTTTCAAGAATTGATTGGCTTAGGAATGCTGCTGGTTTGTTGGACACAAATTATTGGCGTGGCACTCTCCAGCCTCGACCAGTGCTTGACTGGTAACAATGTTACAATTTTTTGTGCTTAGCAGCTATCAAGCTATGTTCTTATATATTAATTAAAAAAATTGGCCAGGTACCTCAAAAGAATTGATGAAGCCGTCAGTGAAGCAAAAGAATTGGCTCAAGGTTCTCCAATTAGTTTACTTTCACTACTATTGATCTTAGAATTTTCTTTTAATATGTTTCACTGTTGCTCTCTCTCTGTCACGCGCAAGAAAACACACACAAGTTTCTGCTGGTTCTTACTTTCTTTCTGTACTTTTCCTTATCTATTTTCACATGGATCCACTTTCCTTTCCGGTCCCAAATGCCTTGACAGACCTTCTTGTTTGCAAAGCGTTTCTAGCATCACCCATTGTAGTCCAAGTAAATCTTTAATTCCTTGTTGCCCCTGTTTGTTAGGCTGCACATTTTCACGCAGTCCAAATAACATGGGGATATGGTCACGTAAGTCATTTGACTGTCTAACTGCAATTAATATTCAAAACTTGGTCTTTCTTGTAGACTGGTTATGGTCTTGTTATTTTATTTATCTAGTATAGTACATCATGGCTAAACATGATATGTATTCTGGCATTTCAGTTGTCTAGATAGAAGTATTCTCCTGCTTGATCATAACTTAGACCAAATTTTTCTTTAGTCTTCGTCATTTACTCCCCTTCATTTTAGTAGACGTCAGTCTTCTTCATCTGGCCTCATTGCATCAATATTGATCCAATATCTAATGTTCTCCCACTTGATTATGAGCTGACCAAAATTCATGTTTGGAGTCTTTTACTTGTCTAAATTTGCTCTGAAATTGAACACAAGGCTTTATTCTCTGTCCTATCTAGTATCTACTCATTCTAGGTAGCTGCAAGTCCCAAAACATATATACGATTGTGGTTAACCAGATTGCCACATCCTTCTTTCTTTTACTTCATCTTCCTAGGATTGCAGTGTGTTGTCTTAGCACTTCCGATAGCTACAATTAAATGTTGGTGCTTTCTTTTACAAATTTTATAAATATGACCTTCAATCTTGATTGACCTACACAGTCCTCTTTACTCAACAGGATATGTTGCAGTCCCATAATCAGGCCACATTTGTTGTAGGTGGGAGTGGAACTTTATCTATTATTGGGCATTCAGCTGGAGGGTGGCTCGCACGTGTCTATTTGCAGGAATTTGGCTCCTCAGACTTTTCCTTGTTACTGACTCTAGGAACCCCCCACCTGTATGTATAGATTTATTCATCTATTGTATAGCTATTCTTTATGCAACTATTTTACTACACATTTAATAGATGGTATTTCTTATGGTGATTGATTTGTATAAGCCTAACAATGATATTTGGTTTCATTAGGCCACCACCTAAAGGTTTGCCAGGTGTAATTGATCAGACAAGAGGCCTGTTGTATTACGTTGAAAAGAATTGCGCAAAAGCTGTCTATTCTCCAGAACTTAGATATGTATGTATAGCAGGGAGGTAATTATCAAAATTTTGGTGTTTTATTCATGTGCTTAATTTCTAGTGCTTCTTGTGAACGCTGTTTTCACTGCGATGACACATCATTTCATTTAGTTTGTTCAATGCTCAATGATAGTGAAAGGGATTGTTGAAGCTACTTAACTGTCTGATTATGGAAGTGAACTGTCTGACATTGTTCCTATATAGTAGTGCATGCATTTTAACTAAGAACAATGAAACACCAAACAGCCGTGGGAACAAGTACTAACTTGCTAGAGGAATTGCTTCCTGCTTGATCTGTTAAATTTGAGTATCACCATACAGACTGCACCTAAGATCTACTTAACGGGGTTGTTAATAATTCAGTCCAAGCTAAAACTATCTAAACCTTTTCTTGTCTGTGCCTATCAAGGTTTAGGCAGATGAGAAGAAATCATCCTTTGCTGGATTAGAAATTATTTCTTACCTTAAATCCTTGCTGAGTAAAACCAAATGGATTTCACTTGTCTAGGTATATTCAAGGGTCGCGTTTCTTTGATTCAAGTTCAACATACAACTCTGAATTCGTGGACGGTGCTGAACAGCCAATGTCAGAGGTTGCTGCTGTAAGCAACACAAATGCAGAGACTGAAACAGGCACCCCTTTTCGTACACGTTTTGTTGGTCAAGGCTACAAGCAGGTTTATACATAAGCGCTCTTGAGTGCAATAATGCTCAAATTACCAATCTTTATTTAGTTTACATCGAGTTATTCATGAGCAAATATCTGTTACCTAATTACTCTTTCTTCTGAAAAATTTACCAGGTTTGTGGCCAGGCAGATGTCTGGGGTGATGGAGTTGTACCAGAAGTTTCAGCGCATCTGAAAGGTGCACTTAATGTCACTCTGGAAGGAGTTTACCATTCACCTGTTGGTTCTGATGATGCTACAAGACCATGGTATGGTTCTCCTGCTGTTGTCGAACAATGGATTCGACACCTGCTTGTATAGTTTAAAAGACAGCCTGGTGAAATCATTCCTCATTAGCAAGATCTGGGGAAGGGCGACTGTGTAGTTCCATGGTAAATATTGGGCAAATTTGCCTTATTCTTTGTGGCAAATGGAAAACATTGTTCATAAAAATGTCACATCTGAGCCAATTAATGAAATCTTCTTCATGAGTATTATGAGATCCCCTATGCTCATTGTTTTGTCTCTCATATATTCTTAATCAGGAATAGGATTTAAGGACTCGCATTCCAGATTTTTGCGCGGTTTGTATGATCCAATGGCAGCTACTTGTACTATAATACAAGTAAAAATAGTAATGAAGCTGGAAAAGGAGCATCTTACTTATTTTCTAGCTTGAACTTCTAGGAGTCCTAACCTTTAGATCACAATAAATAGCACTAAACCAGCAAGTAAATATAACTAGAATGAGCAATATAAAAGAATTTTGTGTGCTTTAAGAGCACATAATCCACAGGACCAAAAAGGAATATGAGAGTGCAAACTCATAAGACATGCAGCTCTAGTTTTATAACTCCTGATCTGTAAATCTAGTGTGGCAGCTCAAGCTGAAATCTACACCTGCTCACGGACACAACTACCACAAATATATCAGTATATGACAAAAAGTGCAGCAAGTGTAGTATGAGTACATATTGGACACCGTCAGGTGAAGTAACCGTACTTGTTAAATGCAAGTTGCAACTAATACACACAAATTCTGGGATAACTTGTTCCCAACCAAATAACCCCTTAGATAAGAGTAATATGTTTACTCATTCACCAGCATGTTCACAACTTTATTGACCACTAAGCCACATTACGTCACATTTTGACAACACATGCTACCAAAGAAATAGATCTATCTTCAGGGTAGAACCAATTATACTTTTTCCTCCATCCCAATTCACTTGGCACATTTTACTTTTTAGTCCGTCTCAAAAAATGTAATCTTTTTATATTTAGAAATAATGTAACTTTTAAAAATTTCTTTTACCTTAATAATAAGATGATTTACAACCATATAAATATCTAAGTTTTGTTTTGGCAACAAATTTCAAGCCTTCCTTTCTTTTTCTAATTTTGTGTCTAGTCAAATAATGTCACATAAATTGAGACGGTTGTGATATAAGCCTTTATTTTCTTAAAATATAGGGAAAACTACCTTATTAACATACATTCATACCATATATACTAATTCTACCTATATTTTTAAATAATTATGTATTTTACCATTAATTAATAGTTTTCTACCATAAATTGAGGAAGATACATGTATTTTTGCTACTAGAGATACTAAAATAGGAAGGGACATGAGCGAGATGGGGAAGAAGATGAGCGAGATGGGGAAGAAGATGAGCTAGATGGGAGGGAGGAGAGCAAGATTTGTCTACGTATCTCAGATACATGTGAATCTATTTGGATACAATATATCTAAAACAAATTACACATAATTTTGACACATACATCCCGAGATTCATATATCTGGACGAACTAAAATCTATTAAGATTCATAATATTGCAAACTAAAGTATATCTAAGTAATTAGTTTTTAAACTAGCGTTTCGTAATTTATATTATGGGTATATACACTTGCATGAGATCTGTTAGCCTCTGAATTCAGCTCAATGGAACCAGTTAGATGGGCTTATTGTGTTAATGGTCTAACAATAAAGGGCCGACAAGAAAGCCCAGATAAAACAGGGTTTTTAATTATTTTTTTTAAAATAAAATAATAATATCGGCTTCGTTGTCCCTTTCTCGTCCTGTTCAAGAATCCAGAGGCTAAGTTCTCTTATCCTTCTATTTTATCATTTTCCAACAAACACATCCCTTTCTCTTCCTCCATTTCTTCTTCAATCTCTGCTGCTACACTCTTCTTCTCTTCAATACATTTTCTGGGGTTTTATTTAACCCCATTTTCAAGATTACAACTCACGGATGGTGAAAAGTTTGCAGCTTTATTGACTGATTAATCTTTGAGAATATAGCGTTTGAATGAATGGTGTGTAAATTAGTGTCTATTTTATGAGACCCCATATGCTTGTATATGAATTTAGAGTAGAAAGAAGATGTCTTACTTATTGCCACAGTTCCTGAGCTTGCCCGATGCTTTTGTCATTTGCGCTAAAACCCAACAGCAAACAACCATCCAGCTTTGTAAGTCTGTCTATCTCTATTTTCTTGAGAATTATGTTGTCAATTGAGAAAGTTTTGTTCTTGCTTAGTGGTAATGTGGAATGTGATGTGTGAAATTTGTCTGTCCATTTTAGTCTAATTCAGTCTTTTGCATTTTAATCTCTGCTCATGAATTGCTCGTTTCATAATTGGAGTTGAGCAATGTTTGTTGAAGATAAGATCAATTTTTGCAAAAAAAGTGTAAATGATATGGATAAAAATCTGTATTTTGTATGAAATTGCAAATGCTTAAAGTGGGAAATGAATCTTGATGTTTCAATATAACAACAACAACATATTCAGTGTGATTAGAGGAGTCTGGGGAGGGTGGGGTGCTATGTTGGTCGGACTCTTCGAAAATGCCGGTTGGTGCGTGTTGGATCCTCCAAAGGTAGTGCATTTTTGGAGGATCCAACACGTGTGCGGCCACATTTTCGGAGAGTACAAGCAACATAGGTGGGGTGTACACAAACCTTACCCCCTTACCTTTGGTGTGGTAGATAGGTTGTTTCCCATAGACCCTCGGCTCAAGAAAAGTGTTTCTCAGAATAGGTTTGAAAAATAAATATTGATAGCAAAAGTAGTAAAGATAACCAAAGTTAGAGAAACAACAGTAGTAATAAAATTGAAGAATAAGATAATGGTAGAAGATCTTGGTATTTCAATGGAGGAGAGAAATGGATTAGGAAGTGGTTCTAATTGTATGCACTGCCTCCATTTTCTCTGAAGTCAAGCAGGGTCATTAATAGGGTAGGTCATTGTATTATTATATTAGGTCAAAGACTTCAATTGTTACTTTGAATCTGAGGGAGATTTTCCTACTTGAATTTGTAAAACATTTCAAAGGTATATTTGTGATCAGAGAAAAGGTCCTTCAGTTATTGTGGTTTTCTTAGCAATTAGTATTTCGATGGCCTGTTCATTACAGCATAATGGATTAGAAAAATTTAGCAGCTTCCTGCAAAGGTGTTGTGTTCGTCATGTACTTAATGTCGTCGTTTTAAGTTCATCATGTTGCTGTTTCTATTACTTTAGAACAGAATGATGTTTTGCAAGGATGACTACACAAATTATGCCCCGAAAACTAGATTCTCAGACAGTGATGAAATCATTCACTACTCAAAACTAGAGAAATTATGTGCAAAGGAGAGGATGCTCGGTCACAAACACACCCTGAATGGAAGAGAGGAAGAATCAGTAATGGGAAGTTAAATCACTAACTAGACAGCTACATATTTTTTTCCAAGTGAATGCCTGGCCTAAAGTAGAAAAGTCAGTCTTGTATTTTGAGGAAGTCATCGGCTTTGCACTTCAGTATTTCTTTTGAAATTCCTGATATGCATTTGTAAACTTGGATTTATGACCCGGTGCTCTTGCTCTAGTACAATTGTGGCTTTCCTTAGACGACTTTGACTTTGCATGATCAACTGCTGGGTACTCCTTGCCAGTTTGCCTTTTCCTGATTTTACTCATATGCAGACCTAGAAGCAGGAATCGTCCTTGAAACTAAATAGTTAAACTTCTCAATAGAATCTTGTGGGTTTCTTCAGTTATCAGTGAAAGTTTTTAATGATCCATCTTATAGACATAGACTTCTGTTGTTCTTACTGTGTCCTTTGCTGAAATGCAGCAAAAAGTAGAGACCATATTCATTTGAGGACACAATGCATCCTATCCACTACATCTGCAGTAACATCAACAGCAACATCTACTGTGCTTGGCATTGAGAAACTACAGTTACCATCTATTGAAATCCTCTCAAATTCAGTCGCAGCAGAGAGATCATGGAAATCACCATCAGCTGCCACAACCACAGTACCTGATATACAGAAGCTAAAGTTGCCGTCTTTTGAGGCCAACCCAGATTCAGTTGCCCCAGATAGGCCGTGGACATACACTGGGGCACTTGGTCCACCTGCAGAGGTTAGAATTTAAATAAATAGCCTAGAGATTATGGAAAAATTAAGTTTGAGAAACTGACAGGACCCGAGGTCTTCAATCTATTATGAAAATATGAAATAAGTTTCACATGTAGTTCTAGGTATTTGTTTTTCAAAATTCAGATGTACTTGCGTTTTCAAAATATGAAGTAAAAGTAGTTTTAAACTTCAATAGGTCGTTTTCTGACAGTCGGTTGACGTTGAAAAAGAAAAACAATGGTGAAAATATTTTCCTTTGCTTTAGTTATCTTGGTTAATAGTCCCTAACCTTATTATTTACCTTAGTGCCATTTTGCCAAATTCCAGTCTCCTATTTTGATTCAATTGTCCTCTATTTCCCATTAATTGATGTAAACCTTGTTCGGCCATGAAAATGTTGTTACAAGTATAACTGTTGACTTGTCATGTTTGCAGGCGAACACTAAACCTGAAAATTCTCATGCTAGTGAGGAAGCTATTGTAGCTGCTGCAGCCGCTGAAGCAGTTGCGTTAGCAAAGGCTGCATTGAAGGGTGCACAAGATGCTGTAATGCTGGTCGGCTATAATAATTTAAAGGACTCCGACAATGTTGGCAGAGGTACACTATCAGAAGCTAGGACTGCTCCATTTGAGAGCGTTCATCTGGCTCAACCTGGTGAGATAAGGAGAGTTGGTGTTTCTGCGGAATTAAATGGAAGTGAGATGAAGTGGACTGGAAGTAGTTTATTCCGGGACTCTCTTACAGATTCTGATGACTTGGAGCCATCACCTGAAGAACTGGAAATTCTTCAGTCACAGATGTCGAATGTCATAGCTGTAAAATCGAACCGTCAAACTGAGCGGAAGGCCAAAAGAGCTAAAGCAGTAGAGAGGGCTGCAGCCAATGTTGTGTCTGTGAAGTCTGGTTCTACCAGTCGAAAGAAGCGTGCTTCAGTACAAGATGTTGATTACTCGGATCCATTGCGTTACTTGAGAGGAACTACATGTAGTTCTAGGCTACTGACTGCATCTGAAGAACAGGAGTTATCGAGAGGAATACAGGTGTGCTTTAGCTTTTTCAAGTATATGACCCCATAGTTTTTGTTCTTTTTCCTTTTAAGATTTTGCCTCTTCCTTTTTCTTTTACCACATCAATACTCTTTCATGTGTTTATTATACGAATTCCAGCTTGAATGGATCTCAATACATGTAATGATTTCTTCTCTTAAATTCTTTTATCTGCTTTGCTTTTGACAATTAATGGACTTCTTTTTTCTTCTTCCTCTTCCCTCCTTTTGGTCTTAGTAATAGAATACTAAGTACATGTTGGTTGATCAAATTATTGAAAAAAAGGAGATTTTCATTTGTTTTATATTTTTTTACTTGATAGGTGAAAGGTTGTAGCTCCAAACAGATGTAATGTGCTCACCTGTTATTTCACTTCACTTGCCTTCCATTAATTTGCTCAAGGCTCGGCGTTCTTGGATCTAAAATCTGAATCTAAGAAGCTGGGTCTTCTCTTTCTTATGAAAAAATCAAGATTTTAAGTACCTTGAGTTTCCTGGATAGTTTGTGAATCTTCTCTCTTATTGATCTCCTATGTGTGTTCATTCTTGGCATTGGCTTTTGAGTTAATATGGAATAATCCTGTACTGATCCTTTTCAAGGATATTTTTCACGTAGCCAAAATTCGTGTGTGTCCATTAATTGATAAAAGCATTGAGAATGAACCACATAGTCTGCAATGGATAGAATGTTATGGCTTCAAATGTCATATCTGTACCATATTTTGCTGTGGAGTTTGCTTTCTACTTTCCTTGCAAATCGTCTATATCATTTTCTGTTCAATTTTTAGACCATTTATCAGTTTCCAAATGCTACAGGACCTGTTGAAGTTGGAAAGACTTCAGGTGGAGCTTACAGAGCGTTGCGGAGGTCAGCCCACTTTTACCCAATGGGCTGCTGCTGCCGGAGTTGACCAGATGACCCTAAGGAAGCGTTTGAACTATGGCATTCTTTGTAAAGATAAAATGATTAAGAGCAACGTGAGGCTCGTTATTTCTATTGCCAAAAATTATCAAGGAGTGGGGATGAATCTTCAAGATTTGGTTCAGGTATTTATGGTGCAATTATATGCTATCTCAAGACCCTACTTTTTTTCCGGTCAAGACTTTAGTTCTATTAAGGGATCATCTGAAATATTATCTGCTGATCTATCCTCATTTTTGGAAATTTATGTGCAGGAAGGATGTCGGGGCCTTGTAAGAGGAGCTGAAAAATTTGATGCCACCAAGGGTTTTAAGTTCTCAACTTATGCTCACTGGTGGATTAAGCAGGCTGTTAGGAAATCTCTCTCTGATCAGTCCAGGACAATTCGGTTGCCAGTACGTGATCCAGCTTTGCAAGGACATTTTTCTTTTTACATGCCAATTAAATATTGTTGATCCTGCACTATTTAAAAAGAGAGCATGTCTATTTATGGGTCTTGTTGATATTCCATTTTTTTACCATTTGATTTTTATGTTCACAGTTTCACATGGTCGAGGCTACTTATAGAGTTAAGGAAGCAAGAAAGCAATTGTTGACTGAAAATGGTAGACATCCTAACGATGCGGAAGTAGCTGAAGCAACAGGGTTGTCAATGAAGAGGCTCGCTGCTGTGATGTTAACTCCTAAAGCTCCAAGATCACTTGACCAGAAAATTGGGTTCAATGAAAGTCTCAAACCTTCGGTTCGTCCTTAAAACATCTCTCCTTTTCCTGTTTAGGGTGTCAGTTTTGTGTCTCGTCGTCCAAAAGTCCAGCTAGACACTTCATTATTTTTGCAGTTGTGTTCATTGATCCCTTCCTTTTGGGTTCCCAGGAAGTGCTTGCTGACCCTGAAGCGGAAACATCAGAAGAAATACTGACCAAGCAGTTCATGAGACAGGACCTGGAGAAGGTATTAGACACCTTAAATCCAAGGGAGAAGCAGGTCGTTAGATGGCGATTTGGACTAGAGGATGGCAGGATGAAGACATTACAAGAGATTGGTGAGTTAATGGGCGTTAGCCGGGAGAGAATTCGCCAAATAGAGTCTTGTGCATTCCGTAAGTTGAAGAACAAGAAAAGAACAAAGTTTTTGCAGCAATATATAAATGCTTAAAGTCTCTGCTATATATATATCAAGAAAGTAGATTTGACCTTCTAGTCATTGAGTCTTTGTTAGAAAAAATTGAGGCTTAGATAAGCTTTGGTTCTTTGACTGTTCTTATTCTTCAAAACTCTGCAAATATGTTGTGCATAATACAAAATTTTGGCTCAAATAATCAGATATTGTAATTTATTGTAGCAGCTCCAATTTGTTGTAGGCCTAATTTTGGAAAGATTAAAGTTTCTCTCAAAAAAATTTAAACAAAACATTTCTACCTTTCTTGAATAGTAGCATTAGAGCAATGGTAAAGTTGGCTTTGTCGTATAGGTCATGGGTTCGAAGCCGTGGAAGCACAAGCATTAGTGTAGCAATGTCCACATCACCCCCTTAAGATGTGGGCTCTTCTTTGGACCTTACGTGAACCCTATGCTTTGTGCATTGAGTTACTCTTTTTTTTTTAGGCATAACACATGTGTGTTCTTTAATTTCACTTAGTTGGCATGCATTTGTGCCCTCCAACCTTTGGTGTATATAAATATACATTTAAATTTATATAAAATTAAACCAGTAAACACACGCGTCACTTAGGACGTGAATTGTCATGTAGAACACAAACTTGCATGTTGAGATATCTTGGTGAAGATACAGAATCTAAGAAATTTAAACTACATTATAAATTGATTAAGCATCAAATATCAGATCTTATATCATTAGGGATGGCAATGAGACATGGCGGATGTGGGGTGGGGTGGGACGGGTTTAAGGCTATGTGGGGCGGGTTGAAGTGAATTTTTTAAACACTAATGCGCGGCGGGGCGGGTTGCGGGTATATGTGATTTTATGTGGGTTTAAATTTAAATTTAATTTTTTACATGTTATAAGAGTGATAGAGCATTATTTATTAAGATAATTTCTTTAGAGCTACTAAAATATTCAAGATAGTAAATGAAAACGGTTCAATAGAAAATAATTCAATTTCTTACCTGTTTTCCGATTGACCTCTAAAAAATAAAATTTTAAGTCACTATCCTATTAAATTAATACAAGTTAATGAAAAAATAAATTTATTTTTATGAATTTTATTTTTAGTATCAAACTTAACTAGAACAAGAAAATATTAAAAAACTTATGCGTGGGTGAGTTCATGCGGAACGGGTCAATGCAGGGCGGGGTGGAGCTGGTTGAGAATGAAAAAAATATTATGCGGAGCGGGGCAAAGCGTGGCGAATTAAAAAATTTACGAATTAAGCTCAACCCGTCCCCACCCCGCACCACCTCATTGACATCCCTATATACCATTGACAAGCACAAAATTCATGTAGGAATTAAAAAAGAGTCAAGTTCAGAAAACTTGATAAATGTCGATTTCCTAAAATAGGATTTACTACCTTATGCATTAACGAAAATTTAGAAGACGTTCAAATATATATGGCATAATTTACAAGTTATGTAAACTATAAATATGACGTAAATTTATAATTAAAAAAGTTATGTGAAATTTTACGATTATAAATATTTTACTAGATTCGATGAGGATAAAATTGAATTTAATAACTCATTAGGGTGCTTAGCCAAATTAGGTGTGTTTTGGCCCGATCTTTTCATCATATTTATATGGGAAAAAGGTTTGAAATATATTTGAATTTTGACCAAAATTGTTGTAATGATACCAAACTCTTGGAAAGGACCTTTTACCCCTCTGCACTATTTAATAGTATATTTTAAAGGTATATATGTGTCCACGTGAACATCATAAATATTGCATAATTATAAATAGTAACGTGTCCACGTGAGCACATATATATACCTTTAAAATGCATTATTAAATAGTGCAAGGGTAAAAGGTCATCCATAAAATTTGGTATCACAACAATAATTTTAGCCAAAATTGAAAGTATTTTTCAGACTTTTTTCCCTATTTATATTAAACATATCTAAAATATCACCCTTAAATGCATCTATTAAGGATATTTTGGGAGAAAGTCAAAAACTCTCTTTCTTGTTATATAAGAGGAAGTTAGAGGCTCAAAGCATGCAGCAGGTCGTTGACATATGCTTGTTTTAGTAAGAGTATTTTTTAAAATGGAAAAAAAATTACTTTAATTTAATTAGTATATAATTTTTTTTTAAATATTGCTAATATTTGTATAATTTATGTAACTATTTTTGAGTGAAAAAACGACTATTAATGAGAAAAATACTTCAATTATAGACATCTCAATGACCCTCTCACATTAGGTGTTCCAAAAAAAAAAGAGATAATTTATTATTCTATATTTCATATTAATTGAATTTGTGAGGCAACACACACTTACACTTCATTTGTTTGCACTTAATGAAGGTCTTAATCTTAATCATTCAAATTCAGCCTATTAAATGTGTTTGATTTTTAAGTCTGAATTTTAAGCATTTATAATTAGTCTATTAAGTCCATTTATTTTTGTAACGGTCCAGCCTGATAGTGATATTGTCCGCTGGCTTAGGCCCGTACGACTTTAAAACGCATCACTAGTTAGTAAAACCTTCTTACTTATATACCCAACATCTCTTTTGTGTTTTGCCAATATCGGACTTCTAATCTTAAGTTGGGGCGTCACATACACCCTATTTATAGACTCAGCGTCCTCGCTAAGGTTTGCCCTACCGTATGAGATTTTCCTATACTCAGCACTGAAGTTCACACCGCCTTACTGAGATTTGCCTAAAGTCAGTTGAACTCTAGCCCACATCGATAAGGCTGACACAGGAGCGGCTTTTGATACCATTTGTAACGGCTCAGACTACTAGTGATATTGTTCGCTTTTTGGGCCTAGGCCCGCACGACTTTAAAACACGTCATTAAATGGTAAAACCTGCTTACTTATATGCCCAACATCTCTTCTGTGTTTTCCGGATGTGGACTTCTAATCTTAAGATAGGGCGTAACTGTTTCTTTTTAAAAAAAAAATCTCTTAATGATTTTGAAAAGCTCGGAAGGAATCAGATTTGTAGGAGAGTTTTAATACCATTCAGACTTATTTAATTCGCTATAAATAATCAATCGCTTTTCTTTCTCTTTGCGTTGCTTTGTTCCCTCTCGCCACAAACTTTGTTCCTTTCTTTTCTCCATTTAACACCATTTTTTTTCTCTTTGAACTAGTAAGTTTTCATAATCTTTACAACTATTTTTTTATAATGATAATTTTTTTTGGGTGTACTGATGTTTGTCTAGAACACTTCACCTTTACCCTTTCAAATTTTGTGTACAAAACTTTTTGAAGATTCTACTGCAACAAGAGTTTATGATTGGAATCCAAATTGTACATATCCCTGACCTGGTGTCTATTCTTTATCTACTATTATAGATATAGACACACCTGATAAAGTCGAAGATCTAGTTGGTGACAAAATGATGGAGCTTGTAATAATTATTCATCCCAATTTTCAATTTCAACTGAAAGAATAGTTTTGGGATGAAAAGAAAATTCTCTTCGTGTTACTTGAAAATTGATGAGGAGATGAATGTTGTTTTAGAGTTACTGATTAAAAAAATAGTGCACCTAACTCTGAAGAATGAAAGGAAAAATTAGATGGTCTTGGATGTGAAGAACCATTATACAATACAATTGTTAGTATATTTTGTTAAAGTTCAGTTACAAAAAAAAACATGGATAAATCTAGAGGTTCACAAGTTAGAAAAATGGATTAAGGTCATCAGAAAAAATAGGAATTCTTTAATTTTTCTAATTAGCTAAAATATATGTTAGATGCTGATAATTTGAATTTCTTTATTATTTGATTAGTTGGATAAAAAAAAATATGAAAAGATATTTATGTTGAATTCTTAAAAAAATCATGGTATAATAATTTTTATACTGATATATAATTTTTATTTGCATATCATATAATTTTATTTTAAAAATCAAATATAAATATTTAAAATATTATTCAAAAAGTAATTTTTATTTTGAAATAAAACTTTTATAATATTTTATTGATATAATGTTCAATTTCATATGCATATTCAGGTATTGAATACAAACAGTCATTATCATTAAATGTTCAAATCTAGATACCACAAAATATTCATATGTGTATCCAAATCTATATCTTAATGTGCATCTTAATATTCAGATGTTTATTCAGATTCAGACATCTTAATCTTAATGAAAACAAATGAAACCTTATTAAGAAAAACAATCAAGGCCATAATTTAAACCATATTTTCCACTACTATCCTTTGTGAAATCATAAATATAACTTTATAAGTAGTGCAATTTATCTCCTAAAAAATATCAAACTTCATTAAAGGAAAGGACAAATATGAAAAAAAATTCAAACATCCATCTCAAATTTTAAACAATTCAACTATTTTGGACAATGAAAAAAGACCCAAAACTTCAATTAATATGGAATAAAGGGAGCACCACACAAATAAATGTATAATTTTATTTTCGAGCAGAAATTTAATCAACACTATTTAAAATTTATCAATATTAATAATAGTCACCAAATATTCATTTTACACCTAATGAGATTATTACAATCACATAAAATATATAGCTTATTTTAGAGAAAAAATTAAAATTATTTAACTAACCTAATTTAAAAATAAATAAATTTGTAAATAAATATTGAACCCATGTACAACACAAATTTTTCCTCACTAGTTTTAATTTATACTTACCAACATCAAATATAATGCGTTAGTCATTTATTTAAACATTTTCTAAGAAAATATTAGGCTTATTATTAAGGTTGTTTATTGAACGAATTGAGCGGATAATAATGCTTAACAATTTGATTTATCATATATCACTTTTAAATATACTAATATCTTATCTATTTAATAATATATCGATTGATTCGTTATCGGATCAATAACTATCGGGTAGTGTGGTTCAATCATTTCATGCTCCCTTCTTTCATTTTCACTCACCAATATATTGATCTCCCATCAAACAAAACATTATTTCCAACTCTACTTAAGCTGATAATTTTGTACTCGTAAACCACATTAAGAAAAACATATAAACCTAAATTTTGAGAGTGCATGCACATAAGCATTTGTTTAGCAAATATTACATGTACAACAACTTATTAATTTGACTCTATGGATATGTTACGTAATTGGATTTGGAGTAATTACTAGAGTAGTACTGTTTTGTTGCACAAGTATAGTCATTAGGTTATATTGAATTTTAAAAATTAAAATTTTATATTAGACAAATAAAGGCTTTTATAAATAATATTAAATTAAATATTTAAGATATATATTGTCTCTTGAAAATATATCAATTAATAAACATATGTTATTAACTAATACTATAAAAAATATTTGATTTATATTTTTCAATTTAGTATATTTTAATTAAATTAATCATAATAATTAAAAGTACATTATTTGCTATGAACATCATGAAATGCATGTTTGACAAAAAGATTAATATTATAAATATAATAATATAAAATTATAAAACATTTGCCAAAAAGATAATTTATCAAGTCTAACTTTAAAAAATAAATACCTTGTAATGTAAAATATCGAGTCAATAACGTGGAATCACATGAAGTAAAAGTTGAAGATAAGAAGGAAATGAAATATAAAAATATTTTTAGAAAATATTAGAATGATAAGAATAAAAAGAACAATTCAAAATAAATACATTAAAACGAAATAAGTTAAAATAAAAATAAAAAGAAGAAATTAAAAAGTAATCAATAATTCACATTCTCCCATGTGAATTGGAGAGTGTAATTATACCCTACCAATTACACTCAATTACGTGTTGATCAGGTATTTACATGTCCAACCAAACATGACAGACAATGTAATTACACCAATTACACCAAATCCAATTACCAGAGTGGGCTTTCCAAACATGCCCTATTTAATTTTTAGGATTAATAATATGTATTTTATTTATGGTAAAAAAAAAAGGGGACGACAATTCCTAATAGGTTAATGATTTAGCCAATAAGAAAAAATGAATAAACATCCCCACACGGATAAATCGTTAATAATAAAATTTTAATTCATTCATTAACCATCAATTTAATAACCTAATAAAATAAATTAATTTATTATAACTTATTAATTATAATTTTATTTAAATGACCCTACCTATTATGACTAATTAGGAAAATAACTAAAAAGGAGAAACTTAAAAAACAAATGTAAAGTACAATTGAAATAGATTCTCCCCTCTTCATAGTATTCAAATAAATAAATATTTCTGCCCTTCATTCTTACTTCACGAATGTTATTTAGTTAATCTTTAGAACTAAATTAAATTAGATTAATTTTATTTATAATTTAAATTTATATATTTAAAAATTATATAAAAATATTATAATTTTCAATACTTTTTTATTAGATCAAAATTATAAAATTTGATTCTCACAAATCAAAATACGAATTTAATTAGTTTTGAAATTCAACTAAATTAAATTAAATCAAATAAACAAACTTAACTATTTAGAGAAAATGACCAAAATGATTCTCAATGAGTAATGCTTTGTTTTGGTCCTTAATATATTTCACTTGATCCTTAATAAATAACAAATGTGCTTATTTTATTCCTAATGTATAACAAAAAGAGATCATTTTGGACTTTTATCCCAAATCTAATAATTTTTTATTAAAAAAATATTAAATTTAACTATGAACCCTATGTGGCCAATAAAATTCACTATTATTGTCTACTTTGTTAGCTCCAAAAAAAGAACTCCACAAAATCTAGCAACATTTTCTCTATTTTCCCAAACAAAAAATTATATTTTCTCTTTCCTAAAATATTATTCCACTGACGTAATACAAAATTATGTTTTAAGCAAGAGAAAATAGTTAATTTTGTTAGAGAATTAGAGATAATGGTGTTAGATTTCATAAAGTTTTTTTAAGTTAACAAATAAGACAATAATGATGAATTTTATTAGGCATGTGGGGTGTATAGTTAAATTTAACACTTTTTATTTTGATAAATTTGTTAAATTTATGGTAAATGATCAAAATAAACACTTCTTGTTATACATTAATGATCATTTCAATCAAGTGAAATATATCAAAGACCAAAATATACATATTTATTATATATTAAGGACTATTTCAATTAAGTGAAATACATGAAGGACCAAAACAAAATATTACTGGACTATTTTGGTCATTTTCTCTAATTATTTACAACTCAGTTCATATTAATATGACAAAAATATAAGTTTTAAAATGTTATCAAAGTCATTAAGTTACAAAACTCGACAATTCCAAGAAAAAAATTTAAGATAAAAAAGAGACTATAAATAAAAAGAAAGAAAAAAGCATTAGAGAGAGAAAGTGTAGGAGAATGAAAGAAGGGAAAAGGAAAAGCTCAAGGCTTCTGTTGGAAGCCGCCGGAGCGGGGAGTAGCCGTGACACCCACAAGTTGGATTTGGACGGAGAAGCTGCTCAGCATCAAGAGAGAAATGAAGATCCTGAAGATGCCGGCAGCGAACGCGAGGAGGAACCGGTGGCCGGAGAAGGAGAAGAAGAAGGAGAAGAAGAAGAAGAAGAAGAAGAAGAAGAGAAGGATGAAGTGCCTGAGGTGATTCATATAGAAAAAGGAGATGGCGATGGTGTTGCTAAGAAGGTAAAACCACAACTTGCTGCAGGGTTTTACGAGATTGAAACTGTTAGGAGAAGGAGAACTCGGAAGGTTAGTTTTTTTTGGTTTTTTTTTTTTTTTTAAATCTATTTAATGGTTGATTAAACATTTTTACTATTGATGTAGTTTTGTTTAATTAATTTTCCTGAATTTTTGGGCATTAATTTCGCTGATTTTGCTTCTGGATTTGGGGATCTTGGAAATGCTGTGGAAACTAAAGGGTCAAGTCCAGTATTTGATCAAATGGTAAGTATTCCTATGGAATACAAAAAATTAGCTTTTGTTGTACTCCCTCCATTTCATATTACACCCCGTGAGAAAGCTTTAATTAACAGTTGTACTTTACTAAATTAACTTTATTAATGATGTTTTCTAACTCTAAATTTGATTTTGGGGTAAAGCTGTTGTAAAAGGTGCAGGGTAAAGAATAAAATAGGGTTATTAAATAATAAGTAAAAGACAAAATGAGAAGAAATTATTAAGTAACGACACGATCCTACCAAATCGGTTGTTATTCAAAATGGGACTTTCCGTCATTACCTAACAATGAATTTAAACGATACGATGCAATAAAATTTAAGTAATAGTCAAAACAAATATGATATTTAAACTCACAATACGATACAACGGGTAAAAACCATCCAAATAAGGTGTAAGAAATTACCCAATCCTAGAAAATAAGGAGTGTTTTTACTAACTTACCTTAATTAAATGCCTTGAAGAAAGAATGTATTAAAACTTGAAGAAAGAAGTGATTCTTTAATGGTGTAAAACTCCATGTAATAAAACAAGGGTAATTTTGAAAGAATAAGATCAATACCTTCTTGAAACCCTAAAAGACCACTTATTTTGAAACAAAATGAAAAGCTAAAACACCACTTATATAGTAACAAAAGGAGTAATACTAAGGATTCAAACCTGAGTTGCAACTTGAAGGTTTGAATCAAATTGAGCAAGGTCAGTCACTGAAAAATCTCTTTGGCTGAGTACATCAACTAAAAGCTTTCAAGTAAGGGAGCCAGAGAAAGAGAGAGCGGATCTGAGGGATCAGAATGAATCTGCTGCAGCATAAGAGTTCTATACCCCTTCCGTTCTTAAATACTTGTCATGTTTTATTTTGCACATTTCTTAAGAAAAACATTAACTAGAGGGTAATTATCCTTATTTATTACCTCTCTCTATTTAATTTTTCTCTCTTTTGCACCATTTTAATATCTCTCCATATATATTTCTAAGGGCAAAGGTGCAAACAAACAATTATTATGTCTTCATTTTTCTAAAATGACAAGTATTATGGACTATCTATTTTTAGCAAGTATGCCAAGCATTTAGGAACGGAGTGAGTAATAGACAAGTATTTAAGAATGGAGAAAGTAATGAATTTCTCTTGATTTCGTAAATTGGACAAGTAAATTGGAACAACCATTTTTAGTATGGGGGCCATGTAATATAAGATGAAGGTAGTAGCTTTTGGTTCCAAGTTACCACCTTTAGTAGCTTGTAGGTGATAGTTTCCCACAGGCACGGCCCAGTGGCTAAGAGCCTGACATTCGAACTGTAGTGAACGAGTTTGTATTTCTTCATGGTCATCACTGTCCAGTCCATTTTTTCTGCTTCCAGTTGACTATGTGAAAAAAGAAAAATAAGTTGAAGGTGATAGATGTTATGTGTTTTTTTGTTCAGGCGTGGCTGGCCGGAGACGGCAAATACATGGGAACCTGAGAAGAATCTGTTGTCCTGTACTGATATTATTGATGCATATGAAGAGAGGTTTCTTCTATTTATAATCCTTTTTTTTTAGTTCCTTATACTGATTAGTGTATAGGGGATAGTTCTCTTGTTAATCTTTGGTACCTTTCTGAATCTGTTTCCTTTCACTTTGTAGCTTGAAGTCAGGGAAACTACGATCAACACGCAAGCGTAAGCGGAAGTTTGGGGCTACACAGACTCAACCCAAGAAAAAGCAGCAGCAGCGTTCCCCTGCAGCAGCTACATATAATGTGCCAGCAGTGAGGGTTAGGATAATTGAGGAGCCTACACCCTCACCCCCTTTGAATGTTTTGAAGGCTACGAATCGTGTGGACAGTAATGGTAGTGAATTGAACAGCAAAGTAGACAAAGTGGTGAATGGAAATGGTTTGAGATTGAGAGAGCAAAATGAGTTGAATTTGAAGCTGAGTGAATTAAAAGGAGCAATGTCAACCAATGGGAACCCTGTGGATATATCTGGTAATGGTCTCGCAAATGGATTTCCTAAGGTTAATGGTGCAGAATTTTATCAGTCTGATCGCTGTACTGGAGCTAAAAAGAGGAAATCTGGTTGTGTTCGGAGATTTAAACGGGAGACTACCTCAGCTGTGAAGGATGATATCCAAGATGCGTTAGCAGGTGGTCCTTTGGCTACTTTTATGCAGGACGGAAGTCTTAATCATGAATTGGTCAGCGGTGACTTGGTTTGTAAAAACAAGTCTGATGATTCCAAAGATGGGTATACCATTACACAACTTGTCAACCCTGTAGGATATAAAGCTTCTTTCTCCAATGATATGCTGGATGTCTCAGTGACCTTTGTTGCCAAGAGGTTTGTGAATTAAAACATACATTTCTATTTCTATGTTTGCCAGCTAATTTTGTCAATATGTGTGTTGTGGTGGTGTGATAATCAGAATGTGCAATCTCTAAACTTTTTATTCATTTCTTTACAAGTCAAAATAATTTCATTGATGATCAAATCAATACACTATCACTATAAATGTGTGATCACATCAAACTTCAAAAGAAATTTCATCCAACTATATATCACAAAAATTTCATCTAAGAGGAGTACCCACCAGCAAATTTTTGATGATAATGTGATTTCACCCAAGCTTTCATTGATGATCTGGTTTGTAACACTTAATCTTCTTTTACAAACTGGTTATATTTGTAAATCCTTTGCAAAAGAGTATCAACATCATCACATTTCCGGTCTTGAATTAGTCTCCTGAAAGCTATTTCCAGGTTATTTTGCTTCCGTTTCTTCATGTGCATCAACAATGCATTCTCCTACATTGTGATCATAAATAAACAAGACAATTTATATTTCAAAGCTCCACACCAAACTACCAAGTGGATTTAAATAGGATAATTTGTTTCTTAATGTCTTCTTTGTCTTGCCCGTGCTCATATAATGTAAGAGTTCTCACCCTCTACAGACTCTATAACTCATCAATTACAATGCCTGAGGTAACTACCACAAGTATATGCCAAATCTTACTCCCCCATCTGCTAGCCTTGTTCCAGCCTAAAATCAATGCCTCTCCTCCACTCAAAACAAGCAGAAACAGTGTCATCATGTAGAACCTCTCTAAAATTTAAAATAATTGAAATGATTAGTGTACTCAAGTTGATGTGTTTTAGGAGAAATATCCATTTTTTTCTGTATACTAGTGATGCTTGATGCCTTGATCTATTCAGTGTATCTGGGAGTGAACTAGAAGGTTCAAGATCATGATTAACAACTATGAACTTTTCACTTGATGTGTACTATGAGATGCTTATAATCTTCTAATCCTTTCTTGTCTTTCGATATATACGTTACTTGGTTTTGCGTTTTCTTTCTTTTCTTTTAAGTGGAACGTTCTTGATTGAACAAATATCTTCCATCTTCTATGTCTAACAACGTGAACATTGCAGTTTTTGAATCTTTTTTATAAAGGAGCGAAAGCTTTAGCCTTTTACTTAGCTTATCAAATAGAGAGAGAATCATAACTTGAGTCTTTTTTGACCTTCAAGTTGTTGAGATTAGCTGATTAAGACTATTTCTAACAATTAATATTTTAACATGATCAGTTGTATTAAGTTTCACAGAAGTTGATTTATTAAACAAAGCCTTGCATTGGGTATATACAAGGAGTCAAGGATATTCAAATGAGTTAAAAGATGTCTTGAGTCACTCCACCAATTGGCTTAAAGTTTTTGAATTAGATGTTTAGGTTATTTCACATGATTTTGCTTAGTCCTTTCTTACACTCAGTAGTTCGTATTAAAGTTCATATCAAACCCAATAATTGGATTACACGTGTGATAAGATGTTGAGTTTTAGGAAATCCCATATTAGTTATACATTGAGCACCCAAAAGGTACAACCAAGGGTGTGGTCTAGCAATCAATGACATTGCAATGATGACCAGGGGAGACCAAAGTTCAGATTTCGACAAAAACAAAAATAGTTGTGTGATTTCTTCCCATCTGCCTAAACCTTAGTGGGTAGAGTTACCTTGTGTTTGTACTTGCGGGTGGTTCAGGTAACCAGTGAAATAGTTGATTTGTACACAAGTTTGCTCGGAAAGCACCGATACAAATAGAAAAGGGGATCCAAAGGGATTTATTAGGATCTCAGGCCAATCCCTAATGTTTAAAGGTTTGGGTTCGATATTTGATTGTTTTCATATAATAAATACCAAATCTAATCTTTTTTTTTAGTTAAAGTGAAATATACCAAATCTAATCTAACGTCCCACTCCGTGTTTATACTGCATTCCCTTTTGCGTTGTGCTTTGTTTTGGTAACTTGTCCACCAAAATTGTTGTAAGAGAGACTCTTTTTTTATGGTCAGGATAAGCTAAAAGTTCTCAGATTTTCAAATCAATTTTCAGTGTCGTTATTCTGTTGGTCCCGTTACATCATACTTTTAGTGGTACTTCTTTAGTTATCTTTGATTTTTTTTCTTGATGTTGTGTCACTTGTTTTTCTATAACAGCGATGTAATGTGTGTATAAGTTGCAATGACCAGTGTGATAACTTCCTTCTGTTTTTGTTTTTTCTCTCTTCTTAATGGAGTGAGCTTGAACTTGACAGTTAAGTTCATGGTCGCATTGCTCATACTCTCAGTGGCTTCACCAATTTTCGTGCACATCTCTAGATTATCTATTCCTAAATTTTCAGTTCAAATCAGCTTTGCTGATTCTTTTATTAGTTTTTGTTCACATTACATACTTTTTCTTAGTGGTTGCCTGCAGGTCCGATGGAAATTTAGTGCTGGTGGATAACAAGTTTCTGAAGATGAATAATCCACTTCTGGTAGCTATTTCTCTTTTCTCTCTTATTGGTTTTTGCATCACCATAGCAATGATTTTACATTTTTTCGTATGGATTATTAACAGTCATTTCTCAGTTTCCGTAAATATAGAAACTTTTAGCATCTGCCATCTAGTTTTAAAATCACCACAACTTCATTCTGATATAGCAATCAAAATATTTGCTGTGATCTAATTTTGTAATGGTTTAGAAGTACTACATTGATAGTGCCTGGAAATCTGAACTAGTAGACTTTATCTTTTCCTCATTGTATTTTTCTGATTAGAGTTCTCACCAAGTGTTTTGGCTCATCACTTCAGATAAATTCCTGAAGATGTTGTAATTTGTTAAAAAATAAACATTACCTCATTCTATTTTGTAATTATGGTTGTTATTTGATAACTGTATTGATATATACTCCTAACTCCAGTTATAGAAAGTATTTCCTTCCGCTTTACTTAAATGATTCTCATTTAGATGACTCTTAATGGAAATATTGTGTTTGTTTCTTTTGGCAGTTGATAAATTTCTATGAGCAGAACATGCGATACAATCCGTCTGAATGAGTTGGCTGCAATGAAGGAAATATATATGTAGCTCGATTAGCTTCATCTCTTGCCTTATCTTATGTAGAAAATGTTGTTATTTACTTGTTATAACAAGCTGCAGGGTGTTAACCTATTATGTTTATTAGGAAGGCTAGTAAACAGCATGCTAGAATATATACTGTGAAAAACTTATATTAGGGTTTACTGTTTCCCGATATAATATGCTTCAGAGTTCTATCTCGATGTGTACCCAGTAGATGAGATGCCGGAAGTAATATTCTTCTCACCTTTTAAATGTTAAAAATCATGTCGGAATTCCGTAGTGGAGTCCAAATAATCCGGATTAGCACTGCCTAGTGCGGCATCCAGGGGAGAAGCGCTCCCTACCAAGGGTCTTTTTATATTTAGGTTTCAAACTCGAGACTTTTGATTAAGGGAGGAGCAGTTCTATTCGCTGCACTACATCCTTTGACGGTGTTTTAATCCGTTTGATATTCATGTTGGTAAATCTTTTCTTAGTTGGTTACGGTGGTCATGAAAAATGCCATTGCATGCCATTATTAGAATTTCTTGGCATGTTTTATATGAAATCTATCAAAAATTAGTGTTTTTTTTTTTTGGAATCCTACATGTAGCTGCCACAACCTTTGCCACAGGTTTTACCCTTTGGGTAAGCACTCTGTGGTGAGTTTTTTGTGCGTATTAGGTAAACTTTAAGTCCTACATGATCACCCTTCTTTAAGTTTGACTTTTAGTATTCAAAATCCACTAGATTACCTCGTACAAGACCAACAAAAGGAGAAAATCCTTCCTTTTTGGGGTTTATTCGTTCTTGTGATTCAAATCCAAGACTACTGATTATGGGTAGAGAAATTTCGTCTATTTCCACCACAACATGCAAAGACAGTGCTAAGGCATCTAGACTAGACATTATCTTCCAAAAGGAAGCATAAGGTGATGTGACCATGATAGCTGCAGCTTAAAGGTCTACTTTATATTCTCCTGTTTGCATGCCAGGAGATTTCATTTTTTTTTTCTCATCAACACATACTACCAAAACAAAGTACTTTATTGTGTTAGGCAAAAGTATGGGGGACATAGGGCCATCACCAATGGTTCCTTCAATGATTGTTGTGTTTCTTAGTTTGCTCATTGTTTGGCCAACAATTTCTAGTATAGGTGGAGGTGCCACCATTCTTATACTAGTTTTGTTATTTCCCATCTCATTGACACTTGTTGTATACTTGTTGTCAATATTCATTCCTGTGCAAAATATATCATCTGCTACATATTGGGAAAACAGTAATACTGGTTATGTTACATATGATGGAGAAGGCTTGTTTGGGGTTGGAACTATGCTCCTAGTTGTCCTCTTCTTTGTTTTGTACAGTATTTTGGGATGAGTTCTCTTCTCTGTTTAGATGATTGCATAGTGAATTAGTGATAATTGTGGAATGGTGACGGGTTGTCATAGTTGTGCGGAGTTGAGGGTGGCAGTCGTTAGAATTATGCATGTATTAATTATAGAGATTAGTTATGCAAAGATGAATTGGTTATTCCATCATAAAGTTGATCGAGCTTTATGCGAAAAAAGCAACTCAAGAATGTATTATTTTATCCAAGTTTCTTTCATGGGGATAATCATAAATCACTCATGAATTATACTCCCTCTGTCCCAATTTATGTGATACATTTTGGATTTCGAGATTTAAACAAGTCTATTTTTTACCGTAAATTTTTCATATATCTTTTCAATATTTTGAATTATTAATTATTGTAACTTATAGTACTTTTTATATAGTTTACAAATATATGAATTTCATTTTAAAAATTTTGAAGATTTCACGAGCAAATTCTCGGTCAAACTTAAATTGTTTGACTCTCGAAAAGCGAATTGTGTCACATAAATTGGGACAGAAGGAGTACATATTTTGGGCATACCAAAATAGTAAATCTATAACTAAATACGATACTTACACCTTGTTAGGATGGTTGTTACTCGTTGTATTGTATTGTATTGTTAGTTTAAATACAATGTTTGTTTTGATTGTTACTTAAATTTTATTATATCGTATTGTTTAAATTCATTGTTAGGTAACGATGAAAATATCAATTTTATGTAACATTAAGTTAATGTATTTGAAAAATGTAGTAAATAAAGCTATTTGGGATCCTATTAATTAATAGAGATAAAATGATAAACTCACTATACAATCAATATTTTCATAATAAGCGTGCCAAGTAAAATTTTGACAAGTGGACATAGGAAGTAATAATTACTTCATTTGTTCCTAATTACTTGTCCACTTTTGAATTGACACACATATTAAGAAAACAATTATTGATATAGTGAGTTTACCATTTTACCTCTATTAATTATGAATTAATAATTTAAGATTTTCAAGAAGTTCTACCATTTTCAAAGTAATTAATTGAGGGTATAATAGCTAAAAAAAAGTTGTCATTCTTGATTTGTCAAAATGGACAAGTAATTAGGAAAAAAATAAAATAAAAAAATAGACAAGTAATTAGGGATATAGAGATTATATTTCTTCTAACCCTACATTTTCAGAGTAACTCTACATGTATACTTTTCTCGTAGGTTTTTATCATTCAAATTATGTATTTGTGACATTATATAAGGACGGAGAACAATACAATATATTCATTAAAATAATACAATACAAAGTCAAAGTGTTAATGTGCTCAATTCCATACGCAACACTAAAATGTTAAGTCATTATTTTCAAAATAAGTGTCACTTTAGCTCGGAACTGAGTTCAATAAAGAGACGGATTAAATATCCAATCATTGAAGAGAGTGTTCCTTGTTCTATCTGCATATCTTACTGTCAGAATTCCGCCGATGACTTCCTACCCAGCTCCCATAAACCCGACCCGAACCCGAATAGGATGGATAGGAACCGGCGTAATGGGCGGCGCCATGGCCTCTCGCCTTCTCTCCGCTGGCTATTCCGTCACAATCTACGCTCGAAATCCTTCTAAAGTTGTTCATCTTCAATCCCAAGGTGCACTTCTTGCTGATTCCCCAGCTGATCTCGCACGCAACAGTGATGTTATTTTCACTATGTTGGGTCACCCATCAGATGTTCGACAAATTGTGTTAGAGAGTTTGATTTCATCTCTTGATCCCAATAGCGTCATTATTGATCATACCAGCAGTCATCCAGTCCTCGCTAAGCAAATCTTTGATGCCGCCCGAGAGAAGAATTGCTGGGCTGTTGATGCCCCTGTGTCTGGAGGAGATACTGGGGCGAGGGAAGGGAAATTGGCAATTTTGGCTGGTGGAAATGAGGATGTGGTGAAGTGGTTAAACCCTTTGTTTGATGTGTTGGGTAAGGCGACTTTTGTGGGTGGACCAGGAAAGGGGCAAAGCTGTAAAATTGCGAATCAGATTGTCGTTGGGGCGAACTTGATGGGGTTGAGTGAAGGATTGGTGTTTGCGGAGAAGGCGGGGTTGGATAAGAGGAAGTTTGTGGAGGCAGTGAAGGGAGGAGCAGCTGGTTCTATGGTTATGGAGTTGTTTGGAGAAAGAATGATTGGGAGAGACTTTAGGCCTGGTGGGTTTACAGAGTACATGGTAAAGGATTTGGGAATGGGTTTAGATGTTGGAGCAGAGCAGGGTGACGACGTTGTGGTGTTGCCTGGTGCTGCATTGAATAAGCAGTTGTTTTCTGCAATGGTTGCTAATGGAGATGGGAAGCTTGGCACTCAAGGGCTTATTACTGTTATAGAGAGAATCAATGGCAAGTGAGATTACGAAATCTTAATCTTGTGCCAATGTTCTTGTTGAAATCTCATCAGTTGCAGAAGTGGACGTCAGCTGTGGATAGAGACTAGGCTATAAGGAACGGAATCGCATCAGCTATATTGGTCTGGTGAGTTTGGTTTTGGCTATGCTTAGTATTGGCATTACAAAATTTGTTTGTTATATACACTAGAAGGAATAAATACGGATTAGTCAGCCATTATTTCTTGATGAATGATGGCTTTAGGCAGATAAGTGATAACCTTCCATTTATACTGTACTCAGTTTCAGTTCATGCTTAAACCGTGCAATGCTATTTGAGATTATGGTATCATTTCTACATTGGATAAAATGTTAAATGTGAAAAAAGATCAACATAGGTTTAGAAATCAAGTTAATACTTTCATTTTCAAACAACAAGAAGCTTCTTGTAAATCTGCGAAGTTACAATACTGAATCGAATCAAACATGTTACAAAATTCATTCAAAGTTGGAGTAGGAAATCAATTTTGGTTAGGATCATTTATCCAATTTTATAATGTTGATTGTTGATGAGAACAAAAATTTGAAAAGCTACTTACTAAAGAATAAAACTACATACTCGATGAGTCCAAATGGTACGCGAGGAGAGTTAGTTCTTGGGTAAAACAATTCTCTCCAAAAGAACCATAGCTGATTACATAGATTAACAAGAAGAAAATAGATAAATTGTCTACCTATTTTGTAGTCAGACTTATCAATAATAAATGATGACACATTTATGATGCTTTCTTTTCCTCTTCACTATATCTACTTTCCTTCTGAAAGAAACTGAATCTAGCAACAGTAGAAAAAAAACCACCTTTATTACAGCAAAATTCCGATGCTTATCATTTTTCAGAAACATCCAAATGTAGGTTTGATTGGGACTCCCTTCGAATTCTTTAGGCTTGTAATCACCTGGTATGACGAAAAATACCTCTTCGGATTAAGCTATACATTCATATTGCAGAATCCCATCTACAAGGAACTCGGTCCTCCAATGTCTGACTGGCTGGTAATAATCTGGTAATACAAAAGAAGTCCTTCAGAATAAAATTTAAGCGAGATGGCAATCGTCTATTTTTGAGAATACAAGTCCTAAGTGACAAGCTATTGAATACAATCTTCAAGTCACTTACCCTATTTTTAAGCTCCATTCCATCAGGAATAACTATTTTCATGCCTGGTCTTGCAGCAATACTGACTTTCCCCTAAATTTTCAAATAAAGACAATCAGCAAGTATTAGAGAGCATTTTGAAAGAAAAACAAACGCCTAATAGTTCTCTCTCTCTCTCTCTCTCAAACAAAGTAAAAAATCCTGACTATTACGACCAAAAGAATGCATCAAAGCAGAGCATGTCGACATGATAGGTGTTTATTGGGGGAAAAAAAAGACACCATCCTGATGAGATTATTGATGTACATTTCTTACCTTTAGAGTTATGCCAGTTCCAAACCAAACATCCCCCGTCACCTTCAAGCTATCAAGTTCTATAATGCTTGGAATTGACTTGAAAAGACTACGGAAATCATCAACCTGATCAACAATTTACATATGTTTAATATATGAAATAAACTGATAAATGAACGTTGTGAAAAAGATGGATGCACATATTTACATTTCCAAACTCAGGTCCTAGCTCAATAGAAGGATCCTTGGGATTTGCTCTTGCTGCATTTCTCACAAGAGTGCCTTCAACTGAGGTGTAGAGATCTGACTGCAGAATATAATAATGATGACAAAGTTAGTAGATGTAGTCTTATATCATGTGTAGAAAATATAGTTAACAAGACCACCCTTCAACCTGCAAAATGAGCAAATCTGATGTTCTCTCAACTGGAAGGTATCTTGACCATGGAGTATCAATAGCAAATGCTCGATCGAAAAACTGGATCACATGAGAAGGTAAGGTGACAGATGATATCAGAAAGAGAAACACCAAACAAAGATAAAACAAGCTTTGGTGTATATGTGAAACAATATATTTCTACTTGAAGGTGCTATTGCTTCAGAAACATATCTTGTGACCTTTGGATAATAATACCTTAGAACTGGTAAAACCCAGATCATTTCTTTGTAGTAGCCTCTCAACGCAGCTCATACTCATCCACCTGAAAAATTACAACAGAGCAAAATGATTTGATTCCACTATATTTTCCACCATGAAAGAAAAATAAAAACTAAATCACTTACATTGTATTGATTGATTTGACATGCTCCTTTGACTTCGGGCCACGAACAATGAAAAACAAAAAAATAAGATTCATCATACAATGCAAATCCTTGAAACTCTAATAAATTGCACTGTTAACAGTTCACAAATACATAAATTTACAGGGTGTGCAGGAAGGAAGGAGACTGATTGTGAAAGCCTATGTCACATTTACTTGATTCTGGCATTACTTCATAGAGTAAGTTAAGAATCCAGTATCAGTGCATTCAAGGAGTTTAAAAAGTCTTTTGATGTACAACAATAACAACATACCCACTGTAATCACAAAATTGGGATCTGGAGAGAGTAGACTATATTCAATCCTTAGCCCCCTATCTTGGGAGGTAGAGCGGCTGTTTCAGATAGACCCTCAGCTCAAGGGGAAAAAACAGGTTTAAAAAATATACATGACACAGCCATACCCTTGTCGTAATAGTTGAAATAAACAGAATCAAGCCAAATGAAGATTTTGGGAAAAACATTAGCTGGGGGTGTTGAGGAAAAACATCTCGACTAATATCAATGCAACTTTCACCTAATGGATCCATGATCAAGTTAGAGATAACTGATGCATCTGAACAATAGACATGGTAATTCAATTTAGTGATTCCTACAATTTGATTTAGTTCTAACGAAAGAACAAAAAAATCTAAACAAATTTGTTCCCCCTCAATTGTCTTTTCTCATGGCATATAACTTGACCCATTAACATCTAGATGGAAAAGTTCACCGAACCCAAATTTCAAACAAATATGAACCAACACTAGAACTCTTTTTAAAAAAATTTATAATGAAGTAAGATAATATTATTAACAGTAACCCCTTGATGAATAAACTAACTAAACATCTAGGTTTCAGGGAGTGCATTGGAACTTATAATTTGTCCAACCAACAGTTCTTCAACAGTTATCCAATCTCTTGTACCGTATAACCATCATACTAAGCACAACTTTAATTATCTCTGGTGTGGACAAGAACTTTCTTTTATGACTTATTCCCTGCTTTAGGAACAAACTTTTACATATTTAAAAAGAAAGAAAAAAAATTATCACTTGGCTTCCAGTTTTGACTGATGAATTTTGCTCATCTGCTGAGAGCCATATATTGGTTTCTTACATTTTCTCAAAGCTTTAGAAACTGCAGGGGTTATTTATGACAGCTAACTTGGTTCAGGTGAAGTGTAAAACTCAGACCTCATGTGTGAAATTAAACATCAGATCAGGTTTTTTATTTTTTAGACAGAGTCGGAATAAACAGCTAACTTGATTCAGGTCAAGTGTAAAATTCGGACCTCGTGTGTGAAATTAAACACCAGAACAGGTTTTATTTTTAGACAGAGTCGGAACAGGGACATTGATAAACTCCAAATTGCTCTGGTCTGCTGAGAACTACATGCTGATTTCTTATGTTTCGTCAAAGTTTTAGAAACTGTAGTCGGGGTTATATTTGACAGCTAACTTGGTTCAGGTCAAGTGTAAAACTCAGACCTCTTGCGTGAAATTAAATGTTGTCAGAACAGAGACATATAGTCTAACAACATAATGAATGCAGGCCAAAACCAACCTGAATCCTTCCTTCCTGAGGCGGAAGACTCGTCTCTTCCGTTCCTGAGGTGGTAGGCATTACCTGAAATACTGAAAATTATAGCAGCAGCAAGCAGGTACAGAAAACTGAAAATAGCTGAAATTAGCAGCTGCCTGGTGATACCTCGACACAATGTTCTATGCTGTTTTTAATCAAATGATTCAGAATTTCTGAACAAGCAAATCAAGGAGCTGTCCAAAACAATATCACTCAGAAGATAAAAGATTCCAATCACCTCATGCAGAAACACAATAAACAAGTTATAAAACTAGCAAAAGGATACTTGGGTCAACAACTTCAGCAACGTTTTCTGACTGCAGCAGCAGGAAATACTCCTTACCCTGTAATATACATACATATAACATTGAAGAATGTTCCATATTCAGCATGATGTTCAAGTTAGCAAACCTCACATAATTGAGAAATATATTTACATGTATGTTTGCACAAACATGCTAGTTGATAGTCAAGAGAACTCATGCAATTACATGAAAGATTGTTCTAGATTTGTTCTGCATTAGAATATGATAGAGCAACCTTTCCTAATTTTATCATAATTATGAAGCTCAATTTTAGGTAATTTTCCTCGTTAAATAACTCATTTTTCAATAAGTAGGAATTTTGCTTGTTTAGTGTTTAGCCTAAATTACGGTACAAGGAGTCCTCTTTTATTTTTGTTATCAAATTCAATAAGAAGCCTTGATCCTTTATCCCATATGGTATCAGAACTTCTAAAACCTTGTGAAGACAGAATTTTCCTTCTTTTCAAAAATTTATTGTTCTTGTATCTTCCCTGACGTCCCCGGTGGCATCAGGCTTCTGGTGATTATTCTGGCGACATCATCACCATCGACCACTATTCCAACCATTCTTCATTGCAACTTTTCAAGCATACATTCATTAAAAAAAATGTGTTCTCTTTTTTCTTCTTGGTATCAGAGTAAAGAGGTGTTAGATCATTAATTTGAACATTGAATTTTAGTCGTTCCAACAATTTTTTGGCTACGTTTTAGCTGCTTGTTAAGGCAACGCTGATGATAAGATGGGGAATAGCATCTCCCTACCTTTCTCTAGGGACAGACAAAAGATTCATCTACATTGTCCACTAGAGAAGGCACTTTCTCCGATATACTATTTCCAGTGATTTTTCTAGGAAATAATTCCAGCACCCTTTTCTCCGGGGATTGTTCGTTATTTTGAGAGACACTATCCATGCAACTAGTTTAAATACCTTGACTTACTGAATTCTCTTGTTTTCAAAATTGGCAAATTCAAGTTGAGTCACCAACTATAAGAGGGTGAGAAATATCACCGTGTAGGTTTCTTTTGGATGCCCGAGAAATCTGTATGGGATCAACCCTTAGACCACTGCAACTTTCGAAACTCGAAGGTAACAGATCCGCTTCTCTACCCTTCTCCATTCAAATGCCAAGCTTAGTTCACATGTCACAGGACTCGAACCTGAGATCTAAGTCACAAGTTTCTCAACATTTCTCACTTGAACTAAATCCTTTTGGGACAACAGCATAGGTAGTTTTCCTTATTTTTTTTATGACAAGGGAAACCCGCAATCGCTACCCTTTAGGTGCGCACAGGGTAAAACCCCTGCTCCTATTCAATAGCTCGCAAACCACATAGGAGAGGTAACCCGCACTAGGCAAGCCTGGTGCGACGAGCTCGATCCAGAAGGCAAACCCCTTGCTTTCGATGATAAGGGATTTCGAACTTGAGACTTCCAACATGGAAGTCCCAAGCTCAAACCACTGGGCCACCCCGAAGGGTAGGTGGTTTTCCTTATTTAGTACTTCTTTATTTCACATAGTTTGAATTTCCTTGTTTCATGTAACCATAAACTCCAAGATAGAGGTGCTCTTTTACGTTGATAACATCTCAATTCAATTACATATTTTCTCTTTTCATAGTATGTGTGCGTGTGTATAGGAAAAAACAGCATAAATAATAATACTGCCTAACTTTCTTGCTAAGGTCTTACTTTGGGTAGCAATAAAACTCAACACCATACACATCTCTACCTGAGAAATTAGCGGTTCAAGCTTCCCACTGCTGTTCAAAGAAAGGAAAACCTCCAGCAGGTTGGATGGATATCTACCATGAAAAAACAGACATTAGATTAAAACCAATATAGTTCAAGATCAAAACAAGCTGAGATTCATGGCAATCATTGACAGCAAATCAAGTGCTTCAGTAAGAAATAAGTGTTGATTAGATACCACTGCAGCCTAACTTATCTTTGAATAAACACTTTTGAAATGCCTTAATAAGGACATCATAACAGACTCTTCTTTTGCTTCCTTTCGCTTCTACAATCAATAAAGTACCTTAGAATCCTTCTCGAACACAAGCAATCTCTTACTCAAGAATCCATAGTGTCCCTGTAGTTACGATTTGTAGGTAGTTCTTATCCAGAAATTTACTCACTAAATTAACATAGCAACAAACTGTTTTGAGATTTTTTTAAAAAAGTTAGCATCCAACTTCAAATGTAGTGCTGTACCCTTGATCCAGTTTCAAGCTGATACACATGCACGATGCTTAAACAACATACATGTTCAACTTGCTCTATTATCAAATGTGACGATTAATTATTATTGGTACCAAGTTTTATTCTTTCTTTCTAATATTTGAGAAGCGAGTGCCAGAGTAGAGGTGTTTTGAGGCAGGGGATGGATAGAGAATCATAAACTCACTGAGTAAACCTTTTCCTTCGTTTTGGTTCAAACTATCACAATGACCCAAACCATACAAAAGATATCACTATTTGCAGATTAACTAGTTCCCTAGACTTGCCAAAAGTCCTTGTCTAAATGCTTTAATCAACCGGTAAAAACTCGTATACAGAAATGCAAATTATAGATCACAATCTACGTGATGGTGGATAGATTTTTTTACTCATTGTGATGTCGTTCTTAAGTAAAAGCAAGACTAAACATACGCACTAAAAGTTTAGTCAGCATAAGAAGAGTGACGTGAGGAGAGATTTGAGGGAGTTGTGGTGCTGCAATGCAATCGATTTCGTTGTTCCAAGAGAATGGAATGATAAATGAAGACGTACCACAAGATTCCTTCAAGTTTCTCGTATTGGAAAAGGGAAAAAGGCAGTACCAAGAAGAAAAAGTAAATTCCAGGTAGCTTTTATGTTGCACTACGTACTAGAGAAGTCCCCCCCCCCCCCCTCCAAACAACATCTTATGCAAGATACCTGCAATACATCTCTCCCAGTCGTTTGACCTTTTCCTCGCTAGGCCCTAAATTTCAAGATATTGAATTTGGAGCGCCCAAAAGGATGCGGAAAATCAACATAAGCATAAGGAAGAGTTAATCAACTGAATGCCTAGAGGTCAACATTCAAGAATTATACACAGCAAAGTTCTATCAATGCAGATTTCTGATTCATAGCAAAAATATATTTTGATTGTTTAATTCTAAATAATAAAATTAGGAACCCCAGGGCTTTGGTCTAGTGGTAAGAGCGCAGTGACGTCAAGGGTTGGAAACCTTCCGCGGACAAAAGCTTGGTTAAATGGAGAAGGGAGGAGGAGCGGCCCCATTATTCATCGAGTTCAATATATAAATAAAAAATTGAGATTCCATTGAAGATAATTATGCAAAAAGAGGTGAGTAATTTAGTTGTATAGCCTAATAGATCTTCCCAAAATGTAACTGCTCAGACTTGTCTGTAAAATTTGCTACGGTCACACAGTCTCACATTAACTGGTTCAGAAACTTCTTTCAAAGAGTTCTCCGGAGAAAAAGAGAAGTTCTTGAAAAACAAAAATAGCACCATTCAACCACTTAAAAATTCAAAACAGAGATAAGTTGCAAAACAAGATTGGGTGGCATGGTGGATTGTTTCAACCCGAGTGAAATAAATATCCCGCTTATCTTTTTTTTTCTTAATAAGTTCTTTAATCTTCCATTTCTTTGGAGTATCAGTAAGTAACCAACTGATATCCCTTCCAAAAATAACAATTGTTTCAAATTCAATATTTACCAAAACTTCCTAGAATAGAACCCCTCATCCATCAAACTATTAATTTTATTAAGAGTCCACAGCTCTCTAGTACAACTCAGTAGAGCAAGGAATCAACACAAGCAACCAAAAATAAAAACTTATTAAACAAACAGAGCCGCCAATTCTCATGTGCATTGTTTTGGCAGAGAAAATAAAGAGATACAAACATTAAGTTCTGGTATAAATGGAACTTAAAGAATCCACAAAGTTTCTTGGGGAAAATAGCCATGAAAAATCATATATGGAGGCAGACAATGCATTATATTTATAAATTGCAAGAAGGTTCAATTTCCAATTCCAATCAGAAGGGGATCACTATCGGAGCAGGATATAATATCAATCCTTGATAAAAGCTTGTGAAGAAATAGAGAAACAAACAAAAATTGTGGTATGCATGGAACTTCAGAATACCCACAAAGTTGCATAAAGAAAGTAGGATGAGAACGCGTACATGGTGGTGGAGAATGAACTACACACGTGGATCCAATGATCACACCAAAAAGACACAAAATTAAAAGAAAGTATGATTCAGAAGTAACAGCTCTACAGGATTACTGAAGTGCAAAAAGGTTCAACTTCCATATCATTTTCCTTTATTTTTTTCAGCTTCTTTTTTCAAGTGGAGGGAGGTCACACGGGGTAAAAGTTGTTCTCATAAAACAGGCATATATGTCCTTGAATTACAACATAGTACTTCTAGTCCAAAAATGACACATTTTGCAAATAATTTAAAATGCTAAATATGTACAAGCAGAGAGCAATAGCAAGATGGATAGAAGAGATGGACGAAAACGTACAACTTTTCCTGTGCACTGGATTTATTGAGGGTCCACGACTCTGACATATCTTCAATATTTTCTTGTTGACGTTGGCTCTAAAAATCCATTGTAAGAGCTATTTACTTCATAAAAAAATGAAGTGCAGAAAATAATAAAACAGAAAACGTATCACATGTCAGAATATTTTAACAAACCTGAGTGAAAGTGTGGATATTTTTATTTGGGTGCTTCTCCAGAACCTAATTTAAGTTATTAGCTAATTAGTTCCCAGAAAATCACATTAAAAAGGCGCAGAACACATGTGATATAACATCAGTCACCTTCATGATGCCATCATGTGTACTAGGAGTATTCATCATCAACAATGGAATATTGCAACCATATTTTGAGTTGATGGACTGCAAACACATATCCAGTCAGTTGTCCAAAATTTACACATTACAAATCAGCATAAGAGACTAAACAATGGGTTGCATAAGAAACTGGGAAATACCTACCTCAATATGATTGACGACCAAATCTAGACAAGTTAATCCGTTACATACTTCAAGTGCAGATCTGTATATCAAAGCAACACTAAATAAATAAAGATAAAAGCAAGAGCAAGATAATTTATCAAAAAGCACTACAGATCGAATCTGTAATTTAACTGCAGCTGCATGGGTCCTTTACATATCATTCCAGAACACAGCATTTTTGTGATTGAACATTGAATTCACTCCACAAAAAAGTATTGTCTCTTCTAATACACTAAGAACTTCAAATCAGTACAGGTCATGAGTAAGCTCTGTTAAAAGTAAAAGATATTTCCATGGATAAAGATAAAGGGGTGAAAGTCTTCCACCCCACCTTAACTCGTGTTTCTTCTTTTCTTCTAAGGAAAAAAGTCAAATGCAATGACTTCAAAAGTCAGCAACCAATGCATTTGGTGATATATGAAATGAAGGTTAGAATAGCAAAGTGTGTACAACAAACAAACTTGTAAGAGATCACATACACAAAAATATTCAGATAATCAACAGTCCAAGATCCATTTCTCTATAAGGCTAAAACCCTATGGTATTTGCATATAAATTTCCGGAATTAGAACATTAGACTCCTCTATAGAACAATATTGAGAATAAAGAAAGAGAGCCTTAAATGTTATTACGAGCCTTAAATGTTATTACCAGAAGTTAATTGCAGCTAAATTCTTATAACTGTAGAATGGATTCGTCAGTCTAATTACTAGTACAACAAACGAATTTGCTTATAGGCTGTGATCACTTAGGAATAATAAAAGGAGGAAAAGAAAACTTTTGGACATCAAGTACAGTAAGAGAGGAAAACAAAATGTTCATTGAGAAATGAGACCAAAATTGGAGTTGACTGTCATTTCGAAATAAGTGGAAGGTTTTATTTACAGAACAGTAGTCACCATCTAAATGGAAAGGAAGTTTTTGCAATCTATGTGGTACAGAAGTGTCACTTTCTCCTCTAGAAATAATTCGGGAGGAGAATGTAATATAAACCGGTAAGGTTCTTACTTCATTTTCCAACCAGGAAAGCATAAGTTGCAGAATTTATGAAAGTCTAACAGGCATGAAGTACCTCTCGAATAAACTCAAGCTATCACTGCAGCAGTATCTATAAACATAATAAAACAGAAGCTCTAGGTGGTGCAAGTGTGCAAAAAGCCCGCATACCATAAAATTAAAAAAGGCACTCTTAATCAAAAAAGAGAAATAAAAACATTTCTATCTGGAGAGATCATATATTCTACAAAGTATCAGCTTTGAGTAAATAACAATAATGTTAGAGACACTAATCTTTTGGTGTTAATTAATGATATATCTCAACTCTCAACTGAATGCTTACTTTGGTCCACTGAAACCCATATCAGATCCCAAATTACCATTAAACTTTAACACGACAAGTTTGTCCAGTAGCTGCTTAGTCTCGGTAGCATCTGCATAAAAAGGAGACCAAGTGATTGTTATATCAATCAGATACATAAATAAAACATGATTAAGTTACCTTAATGCCTATGTACCTTTAAAACCACTAGTGTTTGTAAGAAGGACAAAGAATCAACAAGAATATTTTTTGTAAGGAATAATCAAGAAGAGTATAAGAATCATATACTTACCCTCAGAAGCGGGTTCTAATCTTTCATAAGGCAGAACATAAATTTTATCCTTGCCGACTGTCTTGATCTTGTCAAGTTGTTCAACTTCCTCTCTACAGCCAAATTTCAGGCAGAAAGGGAGGAAACGTCAATAAAGCAGTAAATTAAAACTTGAAATACTGCTTGAAATCAATGAAGTGATGATAGAAGCACACAACATTCATAACTACAACCCTCTATACTATATCAAGATACCAAAACTGTTTTAAATACTTCAGTCGTAACGTATAGCAATTCTATAGCTAGTGAGCAGGAAGAGATTGTTAGACGAAATTGAATTTCAGATCAGTAAAAATAAGATACACTATCGGTTTTCCAATTAACTAAGCTGATAAGGAACCAATCATCTCTTGTTGCATTGCGGATTTGGATGGTAAACTGTAAACAATTGCATTCTCATTGCTTAATTTCTCTTGGGTGTTATGTTACCAAGGGCTGTGGAAGAAGCAATTATGACTTGGAGATTGGAGAAAATCGACAATGAAAGGAAGGCAGAATGGAAGACGACACCTCGTCAATACCAACACCCTTTTAGACGATATTATCAATTAGAATTTTTAACTTACTTTTTCTTGAGAAGGCTCTTTAGACTATACCTTCTGGTGTTATTCCTAGTAAATTCTAGAACTTTGTTCTTTTTCTTACTGGAATTCTAGAATGTTACCCAGCCTCAAAGCTAACTCCTTTATTATATTCTTAAAAGAGATCTAAAAGCTATAGTACCTTTGAACTATCACAGCAATGTTGTAAAGTTGGAGGCAGCCATGTTTTAATATCCATATTCATTGCTATTACTCATCAACGAAAATAGGCGACCAAATCCTTTTCTCCTAGTTTTCAACGCCATCGTGTATCATTCATTATCCACCCGTCAAAATAATGTAATCAAATAGGTAAAGTTGAACCCCTCAGTTTTCCCCCAATCAGCTAGTGTCCTATATACATTTTTACCTCAATGAATGTGAAATTCATATCACAAATAGACAAACATGTACAAGTTTCAAGTCATCACACCTAAAAAACTGATCGTACCTAATTTCAGGCTTTGCAATTGCAGAAGCTCCCAAGGCAGCATTCAACCTTCTCTGCTCGTAAAGGAAAGTCTTTGTAATCAAATTACAAAACAAATACACAAATTGCACGGAATCCTTGGCAGGCACAGGATAGGTAATTTTCTTGTAAATATCCAACGGCATACTCGAATCAACAAGACCCACAATCGGAATTTGCAACTTAGCAGCCTCTTGAATCACAGAAGACTTCCTCTCCGTATCAAAGATAACCACACAATCAGGTGGCTGTATAGCCGTAAGGTTCAACTTCTTATTCCTTCCTCGAAACTTTCTCGGACTCGAACTGTTTGTTAAAAAGCCTCCAAGACGCCAAGAAGTATCATTCCTACACCCAATCGTTTCCGTCATCTGATCAATAATTTCATCGAAAAGGGTGTTGGTATTGACGAAAATGAAGCGGGCTCTTTGGCGAACGAGTTCCCCAATGAAGGAACAGGCGTTACGGAGGCAGATCAATGTCTTTTCGGAATCTATGATTGTCATTCCATTCCGGGAGCCTATTGAGTAGATTTTGAAGTGGTGTGCCGCCACACGGCGACCCAAGTGGGCGTTGGTGCTTAGGAGCTTTTGGATTACTACTGAATGGATTGTCATTGTGTGAGAAAATAGGGAAATGGGTTGTAGTTTGTTGTATAGATCGACAATGGAGCTTGAGGGTTTAAGGGTTTTGTGTTTGAGCACGAAGGGCTGAGGCCTCCGGCCGCTAAAGTCGTCCAATTGTAGTCTCTAAGCTCACTTGTCCATATAAATGAAGTGCATATAAAATTTTGGAAAAAAAATGGGAAATTAATAATAATGTCCGCGTTAAAATTGAAAAAATATTTTTCATAAGTAAAAGTGAAAAAATATATTTTTTGTAATATAATCAACACATTAAGTATTAGATCGATTCCGCTCGATTATATATGTTTTCCAGAAAATAACTTTGAGAATTATAGCTTACACAAGTGAACTATAAATTTTCATAAGTAGAGTATTTGTTGGGAGGAAGATGTGATATTATGTTTTAACAAGATATGTTGACGTGAGTAATAACTTTAATGAGAATTGTTGACAAATTCTATCGAATGAGCATATTTTGTGTTGTTCAATTGTGTTGAGCGGACATAATTTTGGTGCAAATTATTCAATAATTCTTTTAGATGGATATTCAATAATTCACATATTTGAACCAATATTGTATGTCTACCATCTACTTGATGCTATTTATATGTTAAATATCTAGCTAAATTGTTCACAAATTTTGACTATTAAGGAATTTGCAAAATTTATCTGTATTAAATTTAATTACTTTCTTGATTTCACACGTTCTTTTTTAAAAAAAAAAAATTAACAATTTATACTAGAGTCTTTTCTCAAGATAAAAGGACTTGCATTTTTCAAATGAAAATGGACCACGGGGGAGGAGAAAATGACAACGTAGGGATTTATTGCTCAAGCAATCCTTAAATAATCAATGTTACACTTCCTTCGTTTTTTTGTACTTCAAATTGTGGCATAAATTTAATTGATTCTTAGTTGTTAGAATGGTGTGGTAGAGTGGACACTTGTAACATGGCTAAAACAATTGCACTCCGGGGCGGATCAACTTGTTGGGAAGGGTTCACGGGAACCTAATAATTTTTGCTCAAATCCTGTAATAATGTTTTGTTTCTATGAACACAAATACACAATAACCAACATTTATTCAAACAAAGTGCCAAACCACAATTAAGGTAAACAATCATTCTTCTTCTAAATGCTACGTAACACAAATAATATCAAAGATCATCCTCACCAATACTGATTCATCATCAACTTCAAAGCAAAAAACAAAAAAAAAAAAAAAGCAACTCGGTGGACTAAGCTCCCATTATGCACAAGTCCAGAGAAGGGCTGGACCACAAGAGTCTAATGAAAGCAAACAAAGTTAAATGACAATATCACCAACTCTTGATATTTTACCAATGATAAGTGGATACAAACACTACAAACTACTATCATTGGCACCAAGCAGGGTCATCAGGAACTCCCTGTAGTGACCTGATGTATCATCAGCTACTGCATATTCAAGAGCAGTATCCTTCATTTTGAGATATTCTTCCTTAACTTTGATCATATCAATTTCAGCTCTAGTTACAATGGCTCTACTCAGAGAATCCTCATTAGTTCCTAGCCCATCGGTGGAGACCTTTACGACCTAAAAGCGGAGGAGAAAAAAGGATGCATGATTTAGTCACTGTCATTAGGTGATTATAAGCAATACTATTAGACATCCAGGGGGGGTGATGGTAAAGCAGTCAATTGTTCGATATCAAGTGAAAGTGTTTGAGGATGGTGATGTTACAACAAGTTCCAAAAAATAATTACTTGCACCAGACAACAGCTCTGCACCAAACTAGAAGGATTCTTCTACAGGGAAAAAGGTACTAAAGAACAAGAAAATGAAGAAAGTCTAACAAAACAATCTTTTATGACTATTTTTGTTACCTCAGCAAAATGCTTCTCTGGGGAGTTTATGCACCAGATAACCACTTTCAAGATAGATTCCAAAAGACCTTCGCCACAAGTCGTTATATCCTGTAATGGAGAGTTGATCCAACAAGATAAGATTAATAGAGGAGCAAGAATAGTTAAAGCAAAGTAAATCTGGTGGCTTAAATTAAAGATCACTGACCTGATCAATGGAGAATCCATAGTTTTGCTTATAGCACTCGAAAGTTGCCTTAAGCTGATGAATGTTCCTTGTGCTTAGTATCAGAACAAGTTCATCACTATCTAATTGTTTTGTTCTAGTGGCTTCACGAAGCTTCGAAGCCTCTAGATTAGCAGTACTATGGTCGACTAGTTCCTTGTTATATCTGTAGGAACTGACTAGACTGACTAGAACCTGCACAACAAGCTCTGAGCTTATTACTAGGAACTTCAATGGTAATGAACAATTATTATTTTTTGTAAAAAGAAAAGGGTTGGAGCTTTTTCGCAAAGTATTTTGACGTTGAAGCTCCACTAAAGGCAAGGGCAAGTATAAGAAGATATGCTAACGATAAGGGTATGAATGACACCAAAGTGTAACAGGGGATAAAACTAAGACAATTCATATAGTAAAGAGGTAAATTTGGATCTTTTCCATTTTATAAAGAACATGTTCATCTTCAATTAATAGTGTCCGGCTGTAAACGATGAAATAAATTCACCTTTTGGACAGGAAGAGAAACATGTGCTATGATATCCTCTTCAAGTGAACAGCCAAAGAGAGCACAGTATGTTTGTCTCACAGAAACCAGATGATCAGGAGTTGATGCACAGGCTATCTCTACTATCACTTGTAGACGGGTTACGTCATGTATCCATGAATTTAAAACCTCATTCGCTGGCCTCGCATCTCTTTCAGGAGGATCATGTGTCCAGAGGATCACTGCTTTCTATCATGCATCAAACATGAAAGTCGTAAAAGTCAAAACTTTGAGAAGAAAAATAAAGTAGTAACCATACTTTTTTACCATTCAAAAGTTGCTCATCCACAGGAAAGGAACAAGTAACAAGCTTATCATTTCTAATTCTTTTACTTTTTATGCTTCGATTTTATTACTATTGTGTTTCTTTTATGTTGGTTATCTTTTTACTCTTGCATTTCTTCATACATTTTTTTGAGTCGAGAGTGTATCGGAAACAATTTATCTATCCTATAAAAGTAGAGTAGAGGTAAGGTCTGCATACACTCTACCCTTCCACTATATAACAAATGATTTTAGGAAGAAAAAGAGAATACCCTGAAATCACCAGATAATTCAGAATGAAGATCATCAATTAGAGATTTGTTATAAAGCTGCTGATATGTTTCTTTAATCTTCTTTCTCTGGCTTTCATCTCTATGTCCCAAAACCGTTATTATCGCCTTCTCATCAGTTCCCAGTCCTAAATAATACACCAAAAAGAAGGACGTTACCCATTATGTCAAAAAAGGAAATAGCAACACAATACTTGATATTCATCCTTGTAGTTGCAGTTTACTTGTTCAACTGAATCCAGTATTTTTGACGGTTTAAAGTTGAACCATCGAATTTAAATTCTAAATCCGCCCATGAGTCCCATCAGTTATTGACAAAAGAAGAAAAAAAAAAGAGGTCTACCGAGAAAATGTCCTTTGAAGGACTTTCTGAGTGTTTCAGCATCTTGGATTGGAGAAGGAATAAAATCTGGTACTAAGAGACTGCCCATTTCTTGTTTTGCTTCTATAGAAATATAATAATAATAATAATAATAATTCACAAAAATGAAGAGAAAATTAGCAAATTGTTATTATAAGAAGAGAATTAAATATGAATAAATTAGAATTTCGGTTTCAATTTCAGTTTCAGTTTTAGTTGTTTGTCCAATTTCCCTCCACTTGTTTACCCTTTCATACTTCATTTGGACATTTATGCCCTTACATTAGCTTTTATTACATTCTAAACTCCTTTTTAACGGCTGATTTACGTAAATGTATCTCATATCATATCATATATCATATATATATATATGCGTGGCGCCACCACAAATCAAAATTCCTTTTTAATTTATTTTATTTTGAAAAATAGTTTTTCCCTTTCATGAAAAGTTGTGACATTTAATGAAGAGTTGCGACTTTAATGAAGAGTTGCGATTTTTATGAAAAGTTGCGATTTTTACGAAAAGTTGTGACTTTTATGAAAAATTGCGATTTTAATGTGTGACTTTTATGAAAGGTTATGACCTTTCCGAAGGGTTGCAACTTTTCCAAATAGTTGTAACATTTCCGATAAGGCACAATAAACATTCTCATTTTAAAACAACGAAAATTTTGAACCTCTTCTTCTTCACAATTAAATATTTTTGTACTTTGCTCATGTTGAGTAGCTCACTGACACCATTACTTATGTTACAGATCCTGACATGTATTTTTACAATTATTAATTTATGTTTATGTTATTAAGGATAAATAATAAGATATAATTTTCATTTTCCTTTACATTATTAATGTTTGTTGCTACGCAATCTTGTATGTAAGATAATATAGTGTTTTAGTTTTAATGACTGATAGGTTTTAAGTATTAGTTTATAAATTCCGTGATGTTAAATTTCTGTGCAAAGCGCGGATAATTTTACTAGTTTATTAAATTAGGCAACCATTTTAATTATATCTGTGTTTTAGAAAAACATGTAAATATAACTTTCGATGGATTAGCATTTTGGACAATATTAAATCTGGATATAATATTTCCTCAATTTATATAAACAAAATACAAGAATGTCGTTTAATATTTGTGTAATATTTCGTATCATAAATGATCTCGTATTAATAAAAAAAAGTAAATTATATATAATAATAATTGTATTAATAATAATAGAAGTTGAATAAGACATATTCTCCACTACTAGATGTAATTATGTATTGTGATTTTTTTTTCTTTTATGATATATGTTCTGTTTTTACCTAAGTTTATATAGATATAAAAAAAAATGGTAGGTCTTTCAATTTTCCTTTTTCTATTTATGTATTTTTAGATTTACCTCCTCTACAAAAATATAATTTTTAACGATCACTTTTTAGCGGTGAGGCATAATTTTGACCGTTATAAGAATACTTTTAGAGACCCAACAATTTTTCATTTGCTAAAATCAATTTTTAGTCGATCAATAACAAAGGGTTATCTTTTGACCTTAAAATGCATAATTTTCGATCAACATTGGACATGTTTAAATCATCTCAAGTAACTTTATCACATTTTATCCTCGATGAGTACTAGCTACTTGTATACTACGTCTTTTGAAAAATATGATCATTTTTTATTTTATCTAATTTTGTATAATTGCACGTCCAATATATTTAATATCCACATCTTTATAACACTTGATTATTTAAGTTTTTTTTTAATATTAACCTACTTTAATTGTTCAGTTAAATGACTAAATGAGGCAAGAAAAACACGTTACATAACGCCATTATTAGGCAATAAACAAAAACAATAAAGAAGTTCTCATCAATTAAGTAACTGAAATTATTAAGATCGATGTCTAACTTTTTACTTAATTAAGTTAGAAACGTTACTTGTACATTTTGTACATTTTAACATATGTTTGTCCTAGATTAATTGGCGTGCATGTTTTGGCCCTAATGTTCTAACATTATGTGTGTTATATATGAAAATAAATACTTCATTATTTCATATTAGTTGTTCACTATTTTTATAAATAATTATCATAAAATTATTTGTCAATTTATAAAATTAAAGTAGATTTTTTTTCCCATTTTACACTTATAATTTTATTTTTTTTAAAGTGTAAATAAATTTATTAAGTTTCAAAAAGTTTCTTAAAGAGTAAATTAGTAAAATTATGATTTTTTATGAGGCCAATAAAGAGGAAGGTGAACTACTAATATTAATGGTATCACTCCTTAGTCACCCAATAGTTTACCTAGATTGCAACAATTATTTTTTTCTAGTAGTTATTTGCAAATTCTTCTAGTAGTAGCTATTTTCTTGTAGTAGTAGTTTTTCAAATTGACACAATAGAACCTTACTTTGAGTGTCTAAAATGAACAAACATGGGTTGAAGTGGCTAAGTGAAAATGATGTCAACTTTAAGTGGACAACTGATGAGTTCAGCCTATCTTATAAGTTATGTATTTAAACTCTCCGTCAATCCTAGAAAATTTAAATAGAAAATAATTCAAGTTTTTGAGTACTTCAACTCAAGAGATTGCAGTTCTGTCTTAACGAACTAACACCATATGTTGTAGGAGGAAAACATCATATTTTACCTTGCAACGTTCCATAACTAGATCCAAAATGAGGGACTTGGTATCAAAGACATGAGTTATGAGAGACCAAATTCAACATCAACTAGCACAATTAATGAACTTGTTTCAAGAAGAACGTGCAATCAATTTAAGTGATATAATGCTTGCTTGGATAACAAAAAGAGTTCTATGAAAATTAATCAAAGTAACGTTGAGTCAAAACCAAAGCCAACTGAACAACATTGGGGGCCTAAAGTGAAACTTAACAGAAGGGCCCTAATATTTAATTTTTTTCATCATATATACTTTTATTTAAAATCTACTTTTCTAGCTATTTTGGATGTGAAGTTATTAGGTATTGTTTTATAATCAATTTGTTTTAATAATCCTTTTCAAATGATAATATAGCTAATTTATTCAATCTCTCTTGAGACATTGTTGATCTTAAAGAAGATTTAATCAATTTTTTATTTCGAAAAAACTTCTTTCGGCTGAGGCAACGATTACAGGAACTGTTAACATTATTCTATAAGCAATATGTGTATTTGGAAAAGAATTAAGTCTTTTTATTAGATGAGTATTTTCATTAGATCATTATCTCTACTTATATTATTTCCCTTAACACTTTTAATTCAAAAATAAATTTAAACCATTAATATCAAAATAACTATTACGTGTTAAATAAAGATAAAGGTTAAGACAATATTTTTTTAAAATTCTCATCATCTAGTGTTCTCAATATTTTACCACTAAATAAGAAATCAAAAATATTTCCATATGCTTCAATTGGTTCAAATCTTTTTTGAAGTGAAAAAATAGTTTGATCTACTCTACATATATAAAACAATTAACTCTAAAAGATTCTTCAAGGGACTTTGTGATTTCGTTATTCATATTTTCATCCAATTATTTCTTACGAAATTCAAGTTTATTTTCATCTCATATGCAATTTTCATAGTAAAAATCATAACACTCATAGTACATATAATTTTTTTAAAAAATAACATTATATAAGTAATTGTTTTTAAAAAAGGGACCCCAAAATATATGGAACCCAAGCGATGACTTTAGTGCCTAGGTTAAGACGTCCCTGGTCAAAACAATTGTTTTTTGCAATGAAATCGAAAAATTGATCCTCTGAATTTTGCATTTGATTATTGTGGAAGATCTTCTGGGCATTTTAGTTTTCTTGGGGCATATTTTTGTCTTTAAAAAAGTTACTAAATCAAACTTGTCTAGCCGGTGACGAATGACGACGACTACATGTGAAGTGACCAAAATACCAGAGCTTTGAATCACAGTTCACAGTGAAATTGAATGGAATTCCATACTTGTTCCTGAAAGCTTTAAACTTTGGGAATATTCAATTGTTCGGATGAACCAAATTTTAATCTGGAATCCACTACCGGCCGGCAGCGACAATTTTTGGGTTTTCTGCGAATGGAGAGTGTATTTATGTAAGGAGCAGCGAGTTTCTCATACAGAATGGTGAAATCGGAAAAAATAAGGAACTTTTGCGGTTTTGTTTGATGTGACTGTTGTATTCCATTGTTGTGCCGTCAATGTAGCCGGAGTATCTCATGTGGCATATTAATGGTAGCTTTCTCGTTACATATCAAAAGGGCCTTCTGCATTGCTTTTTCGAAAGTTGATTTAAATGCATCAGGTGCACTATCACTCCAATGCAATAACTTTACTTCATTTGCCATATTGTTTTTGACTATTTTGTTCATGTAGTGTTCACCAACAACAGAGGTAACTCTGTGCACTAAGGCTAGGACAAATGGGAAGAATTGAGATTTGAACCTGAGACCTCAACTCTCAACTGACCACTAGGCAACACCCTTAGGTGCTTTGCTCAAACTCACCTAACCGAAATAAGAAGAACTGAACTGGACAGACTCATGTAGTTGTTACTCATTCAAGGTTAGTCCTGCTTTCACCATGGAATGGTCTTTGTTTCATGCGTTATAAGCACTGCTATTTGTGCTTCTTGGTGCACTATTGTCAGAATACTGGAACATACTTTTGATATTTCTAGCAGCTTATACTTTTTACCCTTTTAGTGTAGGTTCCAATGTGAGTTATTGAAATAAATTACAAATAAGCATTGGTAGATAATGTAAGGTGCACATGATTCTAGGAATCTTTTTATTTTGAGTTGAACACTTTAATGCCTGTGATGATTGTTTCTGATAAATCATGAATGCCAATGTATCTTGTTTGATTATTTATGTGCCATAAGTTCGAATGGGAAACTGAAATTACTCATTTCTGGGATCTCTGTATGGGATGAGATTTTAGTTAGTTATGCTGTTAGTAGGAAATGAAACAATGTAAAAAGATAGCAAGCATAATAAGGAAACAGATAGGAAAAAACCTCTTTCTTTCTATTGAAACTTTGGATGTGTTTTTCTTTACTACACTCTCTCAACATATAATACAACAGGTCTTCACAATACAATATTTTGTAGAATCATCACTTCGGTGACGAAAATAATTATGAAACACGAAACCGAAAAGATTTACATTTTTGAAAACTCACCACTCTCTATTTTACCAATCAACAAAAGAAAGAATTTCAATCAATCAAATCCTATAACTATCATTTTCTTTCTGTGTAAAATCAAAAGAAAATGTCCAAAACTTTTATGCTGCTGCCTGCAGCAGGAACTGAAAATCTGATCTTTGACAAAGGAGGGGAGGTGGTTCCACATCAGACAAGTTGATATTCTGGAAGGATCGCGATATTTCTTCTATAGAGAATGGTATGCTGTAATTTGGAAGATTTGTTAGTTGGAGAAAGCAAGTCAGTGTCTTTCATGTGTTTAAAGTTAATTACCTTGAATCCACATCAAGCAAGAATGTATTATTTGGAATGCTGGCTGAGTCTTCCAATGTTAGTGCTCTCATCTTGCTTATGACCTGAAATTTCAAAAATGATCAACTGAACAAAGAAGCAGTTCTCTTGAGTCTTGAAACATATCTATCCGAGGTCTACTCAAGTGTTTGCTCAGTGTTGCTTTTGTCTGGTCTTTTATAACTTTTTGTGAACAGATTCAATAAGACTATTAACTTAGAGGAGGGAAAGAAATGGTTAAGAACAAAATTAATTTCAACATGATTTTCTTGCATTGTCATTGCCTTACTTCTAAGGCTAAATCCGTAAAGAAGCTAAATATGTGATCTTTTTCTCTAGGGAGCTATGATGAAACCTTTTGCAACATTGAGAGAATCATGTGCTATCCACGGCCTTTGGATGTTTTAGTAATCATTAAAGTTGTTCTGGAACATAAAGGAGGTAAGTCTTTCACTGTTGATGTGAGAATAACGCAAGAGTGCTTCAGTAGAAAGCATTTTCTAGTGCATGTGTCAAGCTGCAGAGCACTCTTGGCCTCTCTGTTGAAGAAGGTGATGGGATTTCTGTTAGGGATGCGTTGGAAGTCATTAATTTAAGTATTTAATTATATTTTTAGTTGCTTTATTTATTATTCTAGAATAGGGTTTGTGTTTCAGAGTTTCATAAGGATTAGGTCAAGTTATAGTTATTAGTTTGGAATAGGATTTAGGTTTCCTACTTCCGTAAGTATTAGACTTCCTATAGATGTAATAATACTCCTATTTAAAGGGGCTTTTGATTAATAAATCAGTAAGTTATTTTTCAGCAAAAAGCAGGAGATTAGAGTTCTCTCTTCCATTGAACTCTAAGGTTTCAGTCTCCCTTTGAAGAGTTGAAGAGATCGGTGTTCTCTCTTTTAATGAACTCTAAGGTTTCAGCCTCCCTTTAACGAGCTGATGCATATATCGCTCCTGTGAATCGATCCTTCCTTAAAGATTCATAACAATTTCTCTCCAGCAGAGCTTAGACGCACTTTAAGAAGATTGGTGGGCTGCTTTTATTTAATGTTTGCTTTATCTATATTTTGCTATTTGAGGACATCTTGTATTTTTGTTCTTCACTGATAATTTTCTTATAATAAGAGAAGAAGTCTTATGCATGTGTGATTCTTAGTTTTTTACTTTTACATGATAATATGTGCATGTGTTGCATGACCAGCTGGTTGCGGACCATTGGCGCCAAACTGACAAAACCTTGAATACCTGTACCAACTCTCATGAAGCTTAGAGTACCTCTAGTAACACACTGAAGAAGAGTTCTTACCTCTGGCGATAAACCATGGGCTCCATATTTGTCGTCCCAGAACATAGTTCCAATGCGATATATTTGTGCAATGCTCAACATCTAAGAGAAAAGGGGAAAAAAGCAACAGGATATAGAGTTGAGTTTTTGATTCTGAGTTCTAATCATAGCTAGAATCCTCTTATTAAAAAAGTCATACTTATACTCCTCTATGTCTAAATTCTAATATCGTTGTCACTTAGCCTCTTAGTGATCTTGAAATGAGAAGTGAAGTCTTTTTCTTTTTAGAAAACCAAAAGAAAAAGTAGTTAGGAGGGAAGTTGTGGGGACTTTGATTTTTCTTTTTAAGAACAGAAGTTAATTACCGGGCAGAGGTCATTCGTGATCTCATCCAATGCCTTTTGAGATTTTTGATGCAACACCTGCGAGGTGGAGGCATGATAATTTAAGTACTCAGCTATGAGGAGATCTGCTTACAGAGTGAGAGTCTGGATGATAGCTTACCAGAAATCCTACAGCTTGCCTTATGTGTTGAAGTTCATCCCATGAAGATCCAGCATACTGTTTCATAAGAACGAATTAAAACGTTGTTTCTTTTATTTGAACATCAGGTTATTACTCTGAACAACTTTTGTTTACCTGTTCTGTTGCTTTGGAACACCAACTTTCCAGTTCTTGCAGACCCGCCTTCAGATATTCCCCATTGCTAAATGAGCAGCATTCACGGCGAAGCAACAAGCTGAAAAGTTTTCATATGCCTTACATTAGGATTGAGGACATTCAGGTTACTTCTAAGGTGAAAACAGTTAATTTGGAATACTAGCTGAATACCTGTTGAAAAGCTGGACATTTATGTATGAGAACACCTGACTGAGTATTTTCCTTGTAATGGTGGAAGGGACCTGAAAACACAGATGCCACTCATGAAAAATGAAGAGCTTCTCTAGACATAAGATTTAAGAAAACTGACAACAAGATGTTACTTCACTTACATTATTTTCTGAGAGTATGGTTAATGTATTGTCTAGGCTATTCACAATGTTTTGCCAGTGTATGCTGGATGCCTGTTGTTTCGCGATGATGTTTGAATGTATACTTCTAGATGATCCTTTTAAAGGTTTTATCCTTGCAGATCTTGGTGCCTGTCAATTAGTTTTAGAATTTACCTTGAGACTGCTGCAAAGTTACTGACAAGGGATTCTATTGTTAAAAAATGGTGCTTGCTTACATGTATGCATTGGTTAAGAAATGGACTTATTTCTTTCTTTAAGTTGTCGCGGATCATTCCATATATTTTCTCAACGCAAGCAGTTAGGTGTTGCTTAAACAATAGTGCTGGGTATTTAGCTTCAATCCTTGTTCGGACATTTGGGCTTCCCTCAATTCCGCTGTATCCACTGGAAATTGCCATGCTTAATGAAGTTGAACGAAAACCCTGCTGTTGACTCTTGAAATGTCAACTACATGTCTATACATGGTCAAAAACTTATACTATGAATATTTACCTGTGCCATTCTTCCAAACAATGTGGTTGGTGAGCTGCGATTACGATATGGGGACCTAGTAGGTGCATTACCAGCTTTAATTGTGCTTTGCAAAAGGAACAACAGAGTTGAAGATGTTGACAGCCAGTAGGCTAGATCACCGGTGTTATCCTGATCCTTCATTGGAAATGTCAATAAATTTTTGTCAATAGGGAGTCTAAATTGATTTAGATTTGATCATTCATTAGGACCATTCCTAGTCAACTATGGATCATAGTAAAATTTCACCTCTATAGATGATCGGATGGTATGAATAATCCTATCAAATATATTCGTTTTTTCTGCTTCAAAGGATCTCCACTGCAGAAGTGCTTTGTACAGGGTGCATGCAGCTACTGGTCTTCCCTTGTCAAATCGCTTGTCTTCCGCAAGGCACTTTATCAGTATATCATGGTTTTCCTGATTATTGAAGAATGAAAACAGAAGTAATCAGCGATGACTACAAAAGCATCACAACTTTATCTATCAGATCAACTTGTAAAGTTCAAGTTTCTTTTACTTGCCTGCTGCCTATCTGTCAAGGATCTTTGCTTAATTAAAGAGATGGGAGGGCTAGAATCCTGCAGAAGCCAGAAAGAATTTAGGTATCATTTAGAATTAGCATTTTCTGACTGTTATGGTCCTTTAGTGAATAACAGGCTAACGGCCATTGGTGAGAAGCTTATATACCTTAGGTATTTGTTGTTCTACTTTCATTTCTTCATGCACTTCCTCTGTTTGATGTTCATTATCAGCTGGATGTGTGATATCAACGGTCTGAAATTACCCAGTCAGGAATGAGTGGCGTTTGCAGTTCTACAAGTTAAGATGCTTGCAATGAAAAAGGAGGAAATTTTAGCTTACCTTAAGCCCTTTAGGTGCCCGATCATCAGAACTTACTACTTGCTCCACAACTACCCTTTGAGTGCGGAGAAGCTCGTTTTCTGACTCCAAGTCTTTAATCTTGTTCTTGAGTCTGATTAAGAGGAAAAAACAACTTCATTTGAATTCTATATAATAAAAATGTTATTATCTCTGGAAGCTAACTCAAGATTAAAAGTTTCTCAAGGATATTGTTCCATTCTTTTAGAAATAAGTCCAGGTAAGTATTCTTGAAGCAATTATATCTTGTAAAACTTACACAAACAGTATAAATTGTTTCTCTGGGTTTATGTCCATATTTTTATGCTCAAATTAAAGTGTCGATTGTGAAATATGAGCCTGTTTCGTTGAGATATCAACGTAAATATAAGTGTACTATCTGTCTTCTAAATGAAGGATAACTATCTTCTCTAGCTTTTCTTGGTGCATAGTCGCAACATTTTAGCTTGCATAGGTTGTTCCAAGATGTGTATACTTACATGTCCATTTCATCAGAAAGGGCCTCATTTGTTGATGCTACTAAAGCCTGCTGACGGAGAACCTGATTCTCCGATTCAAGGTTGGATAGATTCAGTTGTAATCTGAAAATAAATATTAAGAAGAACAAGTAAGACAATAAGTTTCATAGTAATTCAATTTGTATTATTTTCAAGCTTCAGTCACTTCAACATACTACACAAAGAAGTAAAGGAACTACCTTTCTATAGACTCTTGGAACTCCGAAACTCTTAGCTGAGATTCTTCTGCCTCTTTACGTGTGGCCTGGCATTCTTTTTCAACTTCGTTGTAGCTCTGTTCGAAGTCTTCTACTCTCTTCTTGAGCTCTCTGATTTCTTCCTGAATATATGACAGGTAAATTGCATCAGATGTGATGCTGTTAGAAGCACACTAATTTATGACGTATATGTATTCTGCTGCAGAGATTGCAGTGAGTGGATTTTCTTGTTTTAATTGTGAAAGTTTTTGTTTTACATTTTTAAGTATGGATAATCTTCATAACTCAAATAAATTTTTATCTTCCCGCTTTTTATTGACTACATTGATTTCCAGAATTTTCCTTATATGGTCAAATATCTTAATGAAACTTTTCTTTGTTTCAAACCCCTTTCTTTGGGGAGGTGGTTATGACTAAGTTTCTACATGTTTTTATCATCTCACTTGACTTCTTACTTCGCAAACAAACTCCAAAGGTTTTTGGAACGGCTCGATGCTGTACCAAGTACTGTAAATGCATAGAATTATGTTTTTTGATTTTACCTCGAGTTTGTTGTTTTCCTCTGTCAGCTTCTCCACTTTGGTGTTGTCAATCACTGGTACCTCCTTGATAACTGGAGGAGCTTGTTCAATGGCTATCTTTGCTGCTTCTTTCTCATGAATAATTGCATCATGGGCTTCGTCTAGTTGCGTTTGCATTTCTTGTAAGGCTTTTTGCAATTTTGAAATTTCTTGCCCCTTTGCTTCTTCGAGATCAATCTGGAGAAACACAATGTTTTGGTTCTTACTATTACTATGTCATAAAATCATTTACTGTTTACTGATAGTGTAAGAAAACTCTAATTGCCAAAAATCTACATTTCTTCACAAGTGAAAATTCTCTCTCATCCCAAGTGTTAGCACAAGTCAGAGTTATAATTTTATGCAGTCATGTAAGTATACTCTGACTGACTGTGATGCACTAATGATGTTTCCTTTGGCCTTCACTATGTGTGCCAATCTAGTGAGCCCCCAACTCTATAACATTTGGTCTCAAACAACTCTATTTTATTGAGTTTCAGGCAACTATAATAGAAGCATTGCTCTATAGAACCCAGCTTGGAGTATTTTCGACTGTTATGCTGTTTCCGTTTAGAGCAAGCATATTGATTGTACATACCCTCAAGTGTTTTTCAAAATCTAATCGCCATGTTAACTCCTCGACACGCTTTTCCAGTTTGTCCTTTGCTTCTTTAAGTGCCCCAGTATCTCTTGCATCCTGCATTGGAGAAGATTTTTTATGCCAGTTAACATATAGCAGATATAGTGGCACTTCAATGGATTTGAATAAGCAGTAATGCCAATCTTTTCACTAAACAAGAAACACTCACCATCCTCAATTTCCGAAGCACCTTCCTCGCTAACCTGCCTCTCCAGAGACATTGAAGTGAAAGACTTGCTTTTTTCTTCTGTTTATAAGTTGAGAAGGCATGGAATCCTCTCCATTGAGTCTGCAAAAATAAAAGACGAAGTAAGAAAATAAGGCAATGTTATGTCTTTTTATAATCAGTCTTACAATTGAATATGAGGTAATAAGGTAACTTCTGATTATCTTCATATTAGCGCCCAACAGAAGGTTAGTTTCAGGAAGCAAATACTGACAGTAAAAAATAGATTTGGACCCTCTTTAGATGTGGTTTTCTTATTCTGTTTACCTTGAAATAACTTTTGTCAGATGAATGAACGTAGGATGCAAATTCACCTTTTTTGGTGCAATCTAATTACCTGAACTATTTTAGCTGCTTTATTTCTCCTCCTCTGCCTATATTCATTTCGTGCTGCCATAGCTCTCATCCCTGTTTGAATGACTACAGCTGCTGCCTGTAATTCCTTGTAAGATTTTCTTGCTGAATGAGAACGCGCATGTTTCTGTATGCGGATTGAAGCAGCTTCCCTTTTCATTTGTTCATACAGCACTCTGGCAAGTTGTGCTGGGTAGGTAGAACATAATTTTTTTCTCAAAGTCCCGACAAGAACACCATATAAAAATGGGAAAGCTAATGTAGCATTGTGTTGATTAACATATTTGTAAGATTAATATTAAGAAAAGTAGTTGGAACCCTATTTTAGGGAAAATTCAGAACATGCCAAAACTAGAATATGTCAAATCAGCATGTATGCAAAAAGTGCCAATCTTGTTGTTGCACATATTATGCTGACACTTCTGATTTTTACCATAAATGAGTGGTCATTTGTATCATTGCGGTACAAGTTACCTCTCCAAAGTTTCTGGAAATGAATTGTAGCTCTCTTTAGGGCTATGAACTCCTTTCGGGTAAGATATGTTCGAATTTGTCTCTGAATGCGCTTTGCAGCATGAGCTAGAACTTCTGTTCTTCTAGCATCTAATTCAGCCATCTGCCCGGCTCTGAGAAAAACTTTGGTTTTCCCAATCTGAATAAAATAGATAGAAGACTCTATTTCATGAACAAATCCATAAAATGTGCAATTTTATGTCCAGTTTTGTGGAAATGGTTTATTTCTGTTTATAAGAAGTATGGCAATAATCTAGGTGTAATACCTGATAACCCTTTAAGCCCATTCTATCACAAATTGCAATGCATGCTGACTTCTCATCACATCTGCTTCAACGAAAGGGGATTAGCTTGTGATATATCAGTATGTTGATGCTATTCATGTACATACAATAACGTTTATGAGTCTAAAGAAGACTATTTGCTGCAAATATGGTATTGCTACTACTAGTGTATAATATATTTCTCCCTGTCTCAAACTTCCAGTATTTGTTTCTTCCTGAAAAGGATTTAAGATGTGAAACCAAGTTATAACCGATTGTGATATATACCCGTCAAGAACATCTGGAGCTAACGTTCCAAAGCGGTCAAGGAACTCATCGAATGTTCTTTTCGTTGGGTATCCTGCACAACTTATCCTGATCGCCTCTAAGACACCCTGCAAAAGTGTCATGAAAGGTTTGTCAGAGAGAGAACTATGAAGAATCACATATTTTCTGATTGAGAGTAGAGAATTAAAGCACCAAAAAGTACATGGAGCACTTTAACTTACCCCACATCTTAATTGGTTTAATACATTCATGTTCTCAAATATTCCTGGCTTTAGAACTGTATTGGGCTTTACACATCTGATGTAATGTGGCTCTGTAGTGCTCAAGGTCTCCATTAAAGATTGCAGTTGTTGCTGCAAATTGAAGTTCCGTTCGAAAATAAATCAGGTTCATAGGATTTTCTGAAGTAAGTATACTTGTTTCTGTCCTGTTTATAGACTTACCTTAAACCGTGTGCCGATGGATGAGAACTTGGACTGCTTGGACGATTCTTCAGGCAATGGAGGGAAGAGGTTTGCAACGAAAAAGCACTTTGAGTCCATCAGAAGAGCTTGAAATTCTGCTATCACATAGTCCTTATTTTTGTCAAGGAAGTGATCTGCTTGGTAAGTAACCTGTTTGATCAAAGATTTAAGATGACCAGAATTCTTTGACTGACAATTGAATGACCAAATATCTCAAGTTAACATACATCACCAGCGTAATGATTGATTGTAAAGTCAGTACGGGCAAGTTTTGGCTTGCTAAACCGTTTATGGGCTCTGTATGTCTGGTACATCTTTTGGGCAAATGTCTCATGAGTTGCTTTTGGGAACATACTGTGCAAGAAAAAAATTAAGTTATATCTTCTCCTTCAATCATTCTTTATAATTCAGGAAAAAGACGTTATACACTGTGTTTTGAGAATTTAATGACTTTGTCTAGCAAATTATCCTACTTTCACAGGTAGTTATGGTGTTGAAAAGAGGAAGTTTGCGTACCAAGCTTCATCAAGAAGAGCAATAATGCCTCCAGGTTTCTGCAAATTTGATGCAAGGTTATCAAAGGTTTGCTTGTTAAATTAAAATAGTGTGACAAAAATGTCTGCAGTCAGAATGAGGGTACCTTCTCAATAAGATCTAAAACATCTTGGTTATCTACAAACTCCACATAACTCCAGTTGATTTCTTCTGTCGTATAGTCGTCTTGTTCCATCTTGAATACGTGCTGTAAAAACAGAGTTTCTATTTAATATTCTACTTTATTTTAAATGGGAGTGAAAAATGAAGGCACTGAAGAGTGAATAAAGGTTCTCATGATTTACCTGGTTAAAATGCTGCTGCAACTTCTCATTTGTTAGGTTGATGCAGAATTGCTCAAAACTGAGGTTAAGCATTAAAAGAGCTGTTAAGTTTGAGGTAGATTTTATATACTTAGAAGTCGAGAAAACAAGTATCCAAACCTGTTGATTTTGAAGCTCTCAAAGCCATATATATCAAGGACGCCAATTATGCTTTTTGCTTCAGGATCCTGTCCAATTGAATTGTTTATCTTGTCCACAAGCCTGCCACATAGAAGCTGTCAAAAGGATTTCATTTTGAATGTTGTTTTTTCGTGTAGCTGAATCTAGAGTTATGCTAGATAATGCTAATAAACTCAAAAAATAGAATTTCTGAATGTCTTTTTGAACTAATATGATACTGACTCACTGTGGCAAGCAGTCATCATTCTTCTAGAGATTGACTATCTGCATGTCAACAGGACACAAAACACTACTATGGGTTGGTTTCAAAATTTGAAACTAAAATAGGAAACCAGGCTTGAAACATACATAACATCATGCAATCACAATAAGAAATTTCAGCTAGAAAAATTCTCCATTATCTTCAATCCTGTCTGATCACTCTTCTATACGTTGAATCTCTTTTGTTCTTTATGAGAAGCCCCAATTAGTTATTACTTTATTCTTTATAATCAGAATTATAGTGACAAGAGAATTAGAAAATTTTGGTATAATTATGCATTATTTGTGGCTTCCTGTGATTATCCAGAGCTTCATTAGGAAAAAGTTGCGACATATATAAAGTCACATTCATGTGCAGTAAATGTTATTGCCTATCAGGTTCCAGGTTATTCTGTATTTCTTTCACAATAAACTTGTAACTTTTTCTCTCCCTGGCTGTTAATGCCGTAAGTATCCAATTGTTTGGAGTCGAGAAAGTTCTTTTTTGCTTTGTTAGTATTAAGATGTTCCCCTCTCATGAGCTTAGATACCACCCACAGTTTTGCAGCCAGGGAGAGACTTAGTCTGGGAGCCACATTCTATATATTGCTTACCAGTCAAACAATCTGGAGTATACGGTCTTTGCCAGGGCATCCCTGCTCGTGGTTGCAGCTGCTGGATCCAGTAGTTTTGTGATGTTTCCATCAGGAGTTACAATGACACGCTTACAAAGTGAGTCTTCTAGTGCCTTCTCATCACACCTGTGCATATGTTTATTAGTTCAAAGTTTAAGCGCCTTGAGTTCTGAGTTGAGGTAAACTAAGGTATATCCTCTTACATGAATAGCTCTGCAGCTGTCTTCAGATGAAAAAGTGACTTCTCATCTTTTAGTTTGGAGGAATCTGCCTCCTTTCCTTTGACAAAGTTGATGTTTCCGAGATGGAGTATTGCAGCTACAACACGAAATATAGCTTCCTACAGAAATGATGAGTATAGGTTTTAATATATTCTTGGTGCATAATGGGATTTTTCCAATTTCTTCTATATTCTGGGCACACACCTGCTCCTCCTGACCGATTCCAACAACATCCATAGCATTTCTGGTTTCAAGATACTCTCTTGCATCGTCAACATTTGCAACTTCGTAACAGCTACTTTGGTTTAGATAATGAAATGTTTTTGGATTCCCAAGTTTGAATCTTTTCACATCCTGTAAAAGATTCCGTAGATCATCTAGGTGGAAGCTCAATATCATTTGTAAAGAGTTTGCAAATGGGCTGTCCCATGGAACTCACCTCTGGTGGTGCAGCACAAAGCATGTAAAAACAATGGTAGTTTCTCTCTGGGTCTGAGACTTGGCAAACACGTGACCTTTCAAGAAGATATGTCCTAACTGCAGCCCCAGAAATCTTCGCGTGCTTATCAAACTGAATTTCAACAAATTTACCAAAGCGACTGGTACAACGACTCAGTCATATCAATTTTTTGTAGAGAGAGAATATGAAAATCAAAATGAATATAATAGTGATAAAATCTCTGATGTCATTTTTGGTTTACCTGGAATTGTTGTTCTTCACAGTCTTTGCATTCCCAAATGCTTCTAAAACTGGGTTGGACTGAAAAAGAAGAAATATGAATTTGCATTTGCATTGTTAACTTGCAGATCATTCAAGTATAGTAGCATATAGCAATTATTCCCCACCTCCAAAACTTGTTGCTCGACTGTTCTTCCTTCAGTGCCAGACCTTCCACCCATAAACGCGAGATATCTCATTAACATTTTCGTTGTCTCAGTTTTACCAGCACCACTCTCTCCACTGACCAAGATAGACTGGTTGCCATGCTCATTTATCAATGCCCTGACAAACTTGTTAGATTAGGCAAGTTGTTCATTTCTTGCTTGGCATAACCAAATAATTTCAGTTGCACTTCTGATTTACCTATAACAGGCATCTGCCACTGCAAAAAGATGTGGACTTAGCTCTCCAAATGGGGCTCCCTTGTATTGCTGCATCATATGGGTATCATACAGATGTGGAAGTCTCCGAAATGGATTGACCGCAATTAGGATATTCCCCGTGTAAGTCTGCAAGATTGTGGATATTTTTACATCAATAAGACTTGTTTTCTGTAGCTACTCTTTGTGAAGTTCATCATCGACTGAAAAGTATGACTTACATATATCTCATTTAGAGAATACCGACAAGCAAGGTTATTCAGAACGCCAGGCTCATGGAGATAAGCTAACTTGGTCATGTCATCAACCCCAGATGGTGGTGCTTCGGTATCCTTTGGGTATATGCTAGAAATAGAAGCAACTGTCTGAAGCAGAAAGTAGTTCAATGTCTTAATATAATTAGATTTTCATTGTTCGCATGTTGAAAACTTTAGTTTGTAGAAGTCGTGATTATTGCATAACTAAAAATATCAAGGGACCACATTCCTAAATCTTCATAGCAGAGTACACCTATCATGAAAATCATTAATACATCTGCTCAAGGCAAAAGGAAAAGCTTCATAAGCTGCCCTACAGGTATGAACCCTCAATTCGATTGTTTTCCAAGAATGTGCGACAGTAGACAGGAAAAAAGTCCTTTGTTGTTTTATATCTGATTGATCATATTGAACTATTACATTCCTATTTGTTCCATGACCAATTTCATTTTTTGGGGAACTTCTATTCCAGGTTGTATGTGTTTCAATAAGCTTATTAAAGCTAATAAGGTCCTAATTTTCATATACCATACAGTATAACTTTGATATTATACTACATCTACTTTTTGACACTAGTATTGTTCAGACATCCTTTTTTTGCAATCATAGTATATACCCTGAAAGATGCTATCAACATCAAATTTCTGTGAGGCTCTGAACTTATTGATTAGAATAAGACTGCTTACCGTCTTCCCATTAGTTGTGGCTACTGTGGCATTTGAGCCTTTAATTTCTGTGACTTCTCCATCAATCCAGGCATCATCAGGATCCTCAATCCACACCTGGGATCCAACTATGATGTTTACAGGAGTTCCCTGAATCACAAAAGATTATTACAGAGGTCAACAATTGATAAGTCCTTCATCAATTGAAACAGAACAAGATAAACTATTGATCATAATAAACAAGCTCACCATGGCAGTAGTTGAGACTATTTGATCATGGAACTCAAAGGAGAATTGTTATAAGAGATCGATGAATTGATATAGAGGGAGAAAAGGAAGAAGGGAAGAGAAATGAATTTCAGGGAGAATGTGGTGCTCTTAAGGGAATGATGAATAGATGAATGTAGAAACAGGAAAGTAATAAAAAAAAGTGAAAAAAAAAAAGAATGTTTCAAAGCAGGCTAAAAGCAGAGGTAATGAAGATGGTGTGGTAACTCAAAAGCAAAAGGCAGAGTAATCACCCCTTCACCATCCCCTTCCCCACCTCCTGTCACCTTTTATTCCTCCAAGTCCACATAGGATGCTGACTTGGCAGCTATACAACTTTGATATACAGAAACTTCTGCTACTTTTGGGTTGTCTATTTGTGTATATACATTGCTTAAATATAAAGGATAGATCATTTTCCAATTGGTACCTTAATAAAATAGTTCTTTGTTTTTATTTTAAGATTTATTCTCGATCTATGACTTATGCTATGCAGTGAAGGGCCAGGGTGTTTATCATGATGCTGTGCATTACCAAAAGCACTGTGTGTTGGACCAGGTCTGATTAATGTATACAAACTATAGTTAATATATGACTGAAGGTGGTCTCTTTTTGCATAATTAATGCTGGCTTTACTTTCTCTTAAATCAATAGAGGGTTTAAAGATGATTAGATCTAAATTCACTACAGAAATGCCCCACTTAATGCCTTAGCTACCCCATCTTAACTGGGCTCTCTACTTTCATCTGTTTCTATCCTCTTTTTTTCCAGGTTAACTTTTTTACCATCTGGGAAGGATCTCTGTCAAATTCAGCAGCAGGCAGGTATTATGACTATGTTAAAAAGCTTTCAAGATTCTCAAAACTTCCTTATAAATATTTTAAGATTTATGTTGTGGATTTTCTCATAGTTACACCAATTCTTGATATGTTACCTATACTTTTTCCATTTTGGTCTACTATTGATTTCAAGATTTTCCAAAAGTTTCAGCTTTACAACATTAACATTCAGGTCTTTTCACTTATTTTGGCTTTACCAATATAAGAATGGACAAAATCTTGAAATACTAGACAATCATACTGAAAGGTGTCAATGAGGGATCAAAAAAGGTAAAAGCATGGGGATTGTAGTTGTAGAAAAGATATGTACAGAAGCTAAAAAGGTAGCTGCCACTAGATCACCTTAAAAACTCAAATACTCCCTCTAGTTCCAAATATTATTCATTTTGGTAATCCATATATAACATTTTAAAGAAGTCTTAATGGACTAGAAATGATAGCTTAGACAAATACTCTTTATGATTAAGACTATTAAATTATCTTTTTTTGAAGTATACCAAAACCTTAGAAGACAGAGTTTATGGGGTATGTATGATATGATAGAGGGTGGGTGGGGGTCCCTCATATTTTGCCTTATTGAAATAGCTCACCAATATTTTGGACTGACTAGTCATAGGAGGAGGCTAAAAATTATGAATTTGGAAATCTATTTCCATTCATTTAGGGCGGTGGATATAAAGATTTGTTGAGTCCTTTCACATGGGAGAAAAGGTTGTCATGTTGGGTCCCTTCCAACTAAGCTTTCTTCATTCCTTCCCTCTCTTTCTTTATTTTTTTATAATTAGTGGAGAAAAAGTGGAGTATTTTGTTAAAAAAGTTGGCAATTAGTATTTTTCTTAATCCTTTAACTAGTTAAATGTTTTTGTATTAAATTGACTAATAATGACTATTAAAGTATATTAATATTAGGGTGTGCTGTGGTTATTATCATAATATTTATTTATTTTAATCGATTTTTCATGTTATGTTATAATATATATTTCTTATAATAATATTTCATTAACTTGTTTGAATGGTTGTATTGTATTATTAATTTAAATATCACATTATTTGATTATTTTCTAAATTTTATTATCTCATATTGTTTAAATTTATCGTTAATAATCAATTTGGCTTGCATAAGCATGTAGTTGAAAAACTAGAATGCTTATAGAATCTTTGCCGCCCTGTGGACGGTGCCTAATTGGTAGGCCTTCCACTTTTCGCTTCTTTGTAATGATTATTGGCATCACACAAATATTATTTTGTATCAAAGGATGTATTAGGATGCTTATTTTCTTTAATCAGATGTTTTATGTTTGAGTTTTGAGTGTTGAAATTTCTTTGTTAGAAAGCCTTTATCGAATAGGGTCTTACATGACGTGAATTTGAATATAATCGAATTTCAATATGAATACTGAATATTAGGTAGAAAAATAACAACCAAACATTATTTTGTATAGTTTTGGTTTTTTCACTCCTCCATCTTTTTACACAACTTTTTCACTATTAATAAAAATAGAGGGTTGAATAAATAAATATTGAGAAAATTTTAAAGTTTTCTTGTGTTTAACAAAATAGCATATATATAATTATGGTGGTTTTGCAATAGAATTAGTTACAAGGTTGGTACTACTAAAACATCTATAATAATAACAAATAATAACAAATTTTGTGGGACACAAAATGTGTGTGAGTTTTTGTGTGTAGTGTCGGCACGAATACTTTTTAAATATGATTTTTGAGGAAAAATATATGTAATTAACATATTGACAGATATAAGTTTTGACACTCCAACTCAATCTTGTTCTATTTTAACTCTTCAACTCCAATTTTTATGTTTCATTTTGGCACTTCTTTCCAAAGAATCAACAAAGTGGGATGTGTGTACTTCACGTGCTATCACATGACACAAAAATCAATTTAAAACACGAGATTCTCTTAAAAACACATACACAACTCCTTTAACTTGTCCCATTTTTCATTTCGGTAATGCCAACTTAGGGTGTGTTTGGTATGTTCAATTTTTTCATGTTTGGTTGGGTTAAATGTTTTCCAAATCAACTCATTTTCCTCAAATTTAAGGAAAATGACTTCCTTTCAAAACTTAAGGAAAACATTTTCCAAAACTTTCTTCCAACTTCAAACTACAATTACTTTTTTGTTGAAAAAATCAATTTATTTTGTCCCTACCCTCAAATCGGCCCCCAACCAACCCCCCCCCCCCCCCCCCAAAATAAATAAATAAATTTAAAGCTTGTTTTAAAATTCATTTTTTTTACCCACCCTCATCCCTACCCCTACCCCCACCCCCTCCCAAAAAAATATTAAAAATTATTTTTAAAAGATATTTCTAATTTCAATTTTTTATTTTTTACCCCCACCCAATACCCTCGCTCCCCCACTATCAATTTTTTTTTATTGTTTTTAAAAAATATTTCAACTTCAATTTTTTATTTTTCATCCCGATCCTCGATCACCCATGCCCCCTCCCCGGCCTGCCCCCCCCCCCCCTCTCCAAAAGAAAAAATTGAGTTTGTTTTTAAAAAATATTTTCAACTTCAAAATTTTATTTTTTCACCCCTACACTCGATCCCCCCAACCCACCCACCCCCTACTCGCCACCCCTACCCCAAAAAAAATAATTTAAGTTTGTTTTTTAAAAATATTTTCAATTTCAAAATTTCATTTTTTCACCCTACCTTGACCCCCCCTCACGCACCTCCTACCCAGCCCCCCACCCACCTCACCCCCTACCCACCTCACCCCCTACCAACCCCCCCCCCCAAAAAAAAAAAAAATAAAATAAAAATTTAAGTTTGTTTTTAAAAAATATTTTCAATTTCAAAATTTCATTTTTTCACCCCTACCCTCGACCCCCCATCCACCCCTCTACCACCCCCCCCCCCCCCACCACCACCACCCCAAAAATAATTTTAAGTTTGCTTTTCAAAAATATTTTCAATTTCAAAATTTCATTTTTTTCACCCCTACCCATCCCCCCACCCCACCCACCCCTACCAGCACCCCCCACCCCCAAAAAAAATTTTAAGTTTGTTTTTAAAAAATATTTTCAACTTCAAAATTTTATTTTTTCACCTCAACTCTCGACCCCCCCCCCCCCCCCCCCACCCCCTACCAGCCCCCATCCCCCCCAAAAAAATTTAAGTTTGTTTTTAAAAAAATATTTTCAACTTCAAAATTTCAACTTTTCACCCCTACCCTCAACCCCACCCCCTACCACCCCCAAAAAAAATTTAAGTTTGTTTTTAAAAAATATTTTCAATTTCAAAAATTATTTTCTACCCTAGTAAAAATAAAAGATATTTCTAAAAAAAAAAATTCATTCATAAATCAAACACTAAAACTTTTTTCCGGAAAATATTTTCTACTCACCAACCAAACATGAGAAAATAAGTCAAAAATCAACTTGTTTTCCAGTAAAACATTTTCTAGAAAAATATTTTCCATGGAAAACATTTTCCTTCATACCAAACACACCCTTAGTCTTGTTCCATTTTAATCCTTCAACTCTAATTTTTATAGTATCATTTAAACACAAAATACTAAATTTATGATTTCTTTATTTTTATTTATGTTCTTCATTTCCACTTTTTCATTTTAAAAATTAACGTCATATATTTTTTTTTAAATAATAATAATGGATGAACATCATTTTAATTATTTTTTTTAGAGTTTCTGTACATTATTGTGTGAAAAATAATCGATGAAAATGTGTTGGTTTTCTTTTTTAAAAATTTAATTAAATTAAATAACACCACATTTTTTTTCATATCTAGTCTATTTGGACTAACTCAAATATCAGCTTTCTAATTTTTCATTCAACTAAATACGAGTTAAAAAAAACTCATGTTCATTGCTAATTTATAACACCACAAAAAAATGTTGAAACTCGATAGACTTCATTGGGTTGTCATTGATTTTCTTAAGAAAGAAAATTGATGCACTTTCATCGATTATTTTTCACGTAAAAATATAGGGAAACTCTTATAAAGAAATTGTTATTTTTTTTAAAAAAAAAAATCAATGATCATCCTTCAATTTTAATTTTTTACAATAACTAACGGGTGAACGCCGATTTTTAAAATGCAAAATTGCAGTTGAATAACATATATAGAAATAAAGAAATCATAAAATTAGTATTTTGTGTTAAATGATACATAAAAAAAAATAGAGTTGAAGGGTAATCTTTTATTATTTAAAAAAAAATATTTTTGTTTATCTTTCACTCTCTTAGAGACAGTGTGATGCACACACTCTGCCACATTGCTTAGAAGTGTCAAAATGAAACATAAAAATTGAAGTTGAAGAATTAAAATGAAACAAGATTGAGTTAAAGTGCCAAAATAAAATTTAGGGACAAATTTAAGGATTTACGTGTTTGGCCAAATGAAAACATCAATTCTAACTTGTATTTTATTTTATTTTTTGGTCCAAAAAATAGGTGGAATGTGTCGTAACTATGAGTAGTCATTGACTCTCCCTAGCCACTAGCTAAAAAGAAATATAAAAGTTGAAAAAAATGATGTCACTGCTATATATCTTTTAGATAGTGAAACTTAATATTTCAATTTGTCAAAAATATTCCTTCAATTTTAATATTTTAATATAGTAAGTATTGATGGGCTTCATGACCAATTGTTTAAATAATTTAAAATTTTGTACTATTGTACCAGGTCCAATATAACCTTGTACTTTCATAAGTTGTGCCTTCATCTAATTTCTATTTCATAATAAATATTTTATTCACCATATACCTTAGGAATTTATTTAGAAGATTTTGGTATTTTTTTCATAAAAAGAATGATAAGACTAATTAAGAAACATGAATCTACTGTAGCTCAATAATAAGGGGCCAATAATATTCCTGTTTCTTTCTGAAGATGAAATAAGGTGCAATTATTTTCGACATTTAGGTACACTATTATTTGGGAATGAATAGTATGATGATTGTGACTAGTTTTTTTTTAAAGCGAAAAAACTCAAATATATCATCGAATTTTGAGAAAAGATTTATTTATGTCATTCATCAAAAGTTTGGCTCATCTATGTCATTTTAATTTGAAAAAAGGTTCGTTCATACCATTATTTGTTAACTGAAATGACATATTTGAACTATTTATCTTTAAAAAAATGATTTAGTTATCGTGGTCGAATCATAATTAATCACGCGTAAAAACTGATTTTGCAAAACCAAAACTATTTTCGGTTAGAGCTGGGATATAAACTGTTCATATGAATATAATATAGAGTTATATTTCATAAGAGCTACTATAACTTGAATTAGATAAAGAATTGAAGAATGAATAATTTAGTGATGGGGGGGATATAAATAATGGTACACGAACAAATTATATAAAGATTAATACAGCGATTAAAATATAGACATTATATAACCATCAAAGTTTTAAATTTAAATGAACGTGTCTAGTACTCATCAAGTGAGATAGACATTCAGAATTAGCCTTTTTTTAATCTTAATTTTTTTTTATATATCTTTTAAATTGTTAATTATTAAGATTTATAATATCTTTTACGTCAGTGGTGGAGCCACCCTATTATGAGGGGGTTCAAATCCTCTTCGGCGAAAAATTATATGATTTATACATGGTTAAAATATTTTTTTAGGTATATATAGTAGATGTCGAACCCCCTTTGGCTACTTCATGTGTCTATTTTTTTAGATTTTGAACCCCCCTTATTGAAAATTCTGGCTCCGCCACTGTTTTACGTAGTTTTTTATATAAAAAACTTGAAGATTCCATACTGAAATTCATGATCAAATATAAACTATTTGACTCTCGAAATTCAAATCGTGTCACATAAATTGGAAAGGAGTACTATTTTTCTAACTCGAAGCACTTTATGTGGTTGAGTGAATGATTTTGTTTAACTTTATTTTTATGCAAAAATATTATTGTGTTCAACAAATCAAATTTCCATTTCATCGTTTGCTTTTCTGGTTGTTAGGATTTGTTGAAAAGATATGGCAAGAAAGTGGAGGTCAACAAAACAACTCCAAGAATCAAAGCCACCAAAACTCCAATATAAATGTCATGTCTATAGCAATTATAAATTTCATGTCAATTAAAATAATATGATCATCATTTGATCGTGCATTTTTTAATTTACTCATGTATGGTATGGTAACTCATAGTCATGGGTAAAATGGATGCTTAATTGTATAGAACACGTTAGTTAGTTCAATTTTTTCTTTTTTTTTTCCGTGTTTGATATCTGCATTGGAGTTGGATTAACGTCGCATAGGGTCCCGTTCAAGGAGAAGTGCTTTCTACCAAAGATTTTTTCATACCTAGAAATCGAATTTGAGACCTCTAATTAAAAAAAGAGCAACCACATCCAATGCACCACATCTTTTGGTGATAACAAGTTAGTTAGTCATAATCATAATTCATACCCATACTGGACTTAAAACAATTTAATTATACTACTCATGCTATTCTAATTTATGTGTTAGCCTAAGTCCAAATAAAACGATGTCCATTTTATATTTAGTAACAATTTAATTTTTAATTTTTAATTTTTAATTTGAGTTTTAATAAAATGATTCATATCTACATAAAAATATATGACCTATTTTAGATGACAAATTTTAAAAATCTTTCTTTCAATCTTAAATTTCATGCTCAATCAAATATTATAACATAATGTAGGGAATAATATTATTAGAATATTTGACAAAATATCCCTTAGATCAAATTCTTTACCCAAAATAGTCCAAATATCATTCGAGATGACGGAGTTTTTTTTAGATGTCTCTCCTTTCCCTTTTCTTCTTTTGAGTCCAATATTTAATTAATTTCCATTGAGGATTACTCTTTTTCTTCTTATTTATGTAGTAAACTAGTAAATGGCTCCGCGCGGTTAGATTATTTTTCTTTTAAATTTATTAGAATAGAACTTTTCGTATATTTTGATGTTATAGCATTTTTATATAAATATATTTTCAAGAGTATAGAGGTTATTCAATTGTAGTTTACCATTTGTTTTATTAAAAGAAAAGGCAAAATTACAAATTATAACACTATTTTCTCCTAGTTTACATAATTTCATTTTATAGATTCATTAATTTGCTTTTGAAATTTTACAATAGTTAGTTTAGTTTTATCATCTATATGCATGAATACATAGTGTCTTTAATTAGAGAGTCAAATGAATATTTTTCTCAATTTTCTTCTTTGCAAATTTCGTTAGTATAACATTATCAATTACTTTAAAAATGAAATATATATATATATAAACTAATGTGTTTATCAAGAGCAAAGGTTCCATAATCATATGATATATTAATAAGTAATATGTAGTCATTATGTGTTTTAAAATTAAAATGCAATCTTTCAAAATCCAAATTTCATATGTAATATAGTTATGATGGTGTTTGGGAATTGAAGTTGTTCACGAACAAAATATTAAGGATCCTTGAAAAGGGTGAAAGAGAAGTAAGAGATAATGGAAAAAAAAGTTCAAAAGAGTATTTTGGTGCGAGAGAATAGCCATTATTGTGCATCATACATTGTAATTAATTGCTAGTTTTAGTTCTATCATTTGAGTTTCTATTTTTTTTACTCATGTTAATATTAACATTATTATGACAACAACAAAAAATCATAGAAATTTCTAGGCTTGATCTCTTGGAGAAGCATAGATATCTTTGGAGAATGTTGTAAAGAAATGTGTTTTGTAAAAAGTTATTTGTGAATCTGCAGTAGTTGGATTTACATATAGTCTGTACTAACAAATACTTATAACAATAACTTTACAGAAACATAAACAACAAAGTTTAAAACATGTATTCAAAAACAACAATTAATATCATAAGCATAAATTAATGACTGTAAAAAAAACATACCAGGATCTGTAACAATAGAATGAAACAGAAAGGAAAAATAGAGCTCATTGAATGCACAATGTTTCCTTAAGGAAATCATTCCCCTCTAGTACCCGAGGTTTAAAGATATAGATCCTCTTAGTTTGAAACGATTTTATTCACCAATGTAATGATACAAAAACAATAGTGTCAGTGAGCTACTCAACATGAGCAAAGTACACAATATTTAATTGTGTAGAAGAAGAAGAAGAAGTTCAGAATCAAATATTTAATTGTGTAGAAGAATAAGAAGTAATTCAGAATTTTCGTTGTTTTAAAATGAGAGGGAATCCCTCTATTTATAGACAACAAAGGGTAGTGTGAACAAATGCTTATTGTGCCTTACCGGAAATGTCACAACTCTTCGGAAAGGTCACAACCTTTCATAAATGTTACAACCTTTCATAAATGTCGCAACTCTTCATAAAAATCACAACTCTTCATAAAAGTCGCAACTCTTCATAAAAGTCACAACTCTTCATAAAAGTCACAACTTTTAATAAAAGTCGCAACTCTTCATAAAAGTCACAACTTTTCATAAAAGTCACAACTTTTAATAAAAGTCGCAACTCTTCATAAAAGTCACAACTCTTCATAAAAGTCACAACTCTTAATAAAAGTCGCAGCTCTTCATAAAAGTCACAACTTTTCATAAAAGTCACAACTTTTAATAAAAGTCAACCTTTCATAAAAGTCGCAACTCTTCATAAAAGTCACAACTTTTCATAAAAGTCACAACTTTTATAACAACCACAATTTTTCATGAAAGGGAAGGCTAATTTTGGAAATAAATAAATTAAAAAGAAATCCTTGTTTGTGGTGGCGCTACGTAGGTGAGCCTAGGGTTCTCTTATATATATATGATGATATCGGATTCAACATAAAATATAAAAACAAATATAATTGTCAATTGATACATAAGAAATAAATTTTGAAGTGTCATAATTTGAGTTGATCGAAATTGAAAAAAAATCAGCTCATTGAAAAAGATAAATTATTGCAATTAAATAGTATATATAGATATGTATACATTTATAAATGTATACATAGTTATATGTCATATATACATGATTTATACACTATTAAAATAATAAGGGAAAATTGTATATAATAGCAAACTATTAATTCAAATTAAATGCTATAAATATAGTTTGATTTAATTGTACCCCATAGCAAACTATTGCTATTTAACCTCTCTCCTGGTGAATCTCGCTCGCCACTCTCGTTCTCTCCCTCGCCTTTCTCGTTTTTTATACAAACGCAAGTGTATAAAGTGCGTTTGTGTTTGTATAAAGCGAGAGAAAATTGTATATATACATATATTTTCGTTCCCCTCTCTCCCCTCTCACGGATCTCGCTCGCCACTCTCCCAGATCTCGCTCTCTCACTCGTCTCTCTCACTTTATACAAAAACCGCAAATTGTATAAAATGTGTTTGTGTTTGTATACATCGAGAGAAAATTGTTTATATACATATATTTTCGTTCCTCTCTCTCCCCTCTCCTAGATCTCGCTCGCCACTCTCCCAGATCTCGCTCTCTCACTTCCCTCTCTCACTTTATACAAAAACTCAAATGTATAAAATGCGTGAAAATTGTATATATACATATATTTTCGTTCTCCTCTCTCCCCTCTCCCAGATCTCACTCGCCACTCTCCCAGATTTCGCTCGCTCACTCGTCTCTCTCACTTTATACAATTGATCTTTTTGTATATGTATACCAAAACAGATTATACAACTACTTTCTTTTGTATATGTATAGCGAAATATACATATTTATGTTTGCTATGGAGCGCAATTATGCAAAGTTTGTTATAACATACAAATATGAATTTTGTGTTTGCTATATGTGAAAGTTGCTCAAATAATAACGATACATTACATGTACATGTGATTATTTAATTGAATTATTTTTGTCACACATATAATTACGTAAGAAGCCCTAACATTATCTAATGGGAATTCCTTCTTTTTTTTTTAAAACAATGACACAACTAGAAGTGAAAAAAGAGTTTTTGCTTTGTCCCTAAAGTGTCTATGCAACAATAGTACTTTCCTAGGAAAGCCTAGAGCATTTCATGCTAACAATAGCATAATTCTTCTTCTCCCTAGTGTGGAGTCTTGTTTGTCTCTAAAGTATCGATGCAACATAATTTTCTTTAGAATGCCTAGGCTAGTAGTAGCATAGTTCTACTTCCCTCAAGTGTGAAGTCATGCCCCTCCAAAAAAGGAGTGTCTAGTTCATTAAGACGAGGAACGCGGTGTTTGATCATGAGTTTTTTTTTAATTTTTTTGAAAAATATGTTTGATATAATTTTTTTTAGATATTTTAGGGATTTGAAAAGTAATAAATAAATATTTTTACTTTTTTCACTTCAAAATTAATTACTTATAAAAAGTCAAAAATTACTTCAATCGTATTCATGGTCTAACACAATTCAATTTTCAAACATTGTTTTTTCACTATGAAAACAAAAACTATCTTTTTTTTTCTTTTCAAATTTCCCAATGAAACATGGTCAAACACCAACTAAGGAATTATTTGGTAGAGTGTATTAACAAAAATAATATATGCATTAACTTTGTGTATTAGTAGTCCCTTGCATTAGTTATACATTTTATTGTGTATTGAGGAGTGTACTGTTAATACCATGGATTTTTAGGTGTTAGTAATGCAAAGAGATTCAAAACATGCATTAGCATGATTAAAGACTCAATTACCCCCTCAAACACACTTTTACATCTTTTCCATCATAATTGTGGAGGATATTTTTGTACATAAATATTTTTATTCAATGCATACTATTTTCAATAGACCAAACCAAACAATGCATAAGAAATAATCTATGCATAACTAATACAAACATTATTAATGCAAGTATACTAATACACGATTACACTCTATTGAGCATTATTTTTATACACTCTATCAAACAACCCCTAAAGGCTTAAGCAAATTGTTTGTCTTACTACTACCTTTCCCTTTGTTTCAATTTCTTTACCTTGCTTTTCTTTTTAGCTTTCTTCTTTGACAACTTTTAATTTTAACTTTCTACCTGATATGTTTAAAATCACAAAATTAGAAGAATATTTTGATACATTAGTCTACACATCTTTAGCTTAAAAGTTAAAACCACAAGATTTAAAGGTTTTTTTTATATATTTTCTTAAACTCTCTTTCAAGTCAATCGTGACATACAAATTGAAACGGTTTTGACATTTTAGATAAAATAAAAGACCTTTTTTTTTCGAACTACCGTTACTTCTCAATTCAAAATCCATGATTTGTTTCTAGTAAAAAAGATCTTAAATTGCATTTTTCTTCGTTTTTAACAGAAACAGAAAAACCGGCGGCCGATTTCGAACTTTTATACTTTGGCAACTGAAAAAATACGGCAGTGTGCAGCTTTACTTCTCCGGCTGATTTTATGAGTGCTTTGTTGCTCTATCATACCAGAACCAGACACAATTGCCTTAACAAAAAGCTCTCTGCTTTCACCATTTACTTCCCTTTCAAATTCTTCAGCACAATCTCAGTTCAATGCAGACAACAGCAGCCAATAAACCGCCCCTTTCAATCCCTGCAAGATCACCCAGAACCAGAAATTTCTGGGTTTCATCAAAAGGGGTTCTCCAATATCACCCAAGACATTGTTGGAAGGGGAGTTCATGCAGTTTGCCTGAAGGAAGAACCCTATTTGAGCATTTTCCATTACAACACTTTGATCAATATGTACTCGAAATTTGGAAGAATTGAAGCTGCTCGCCATGTGTTCGATAGTATGCCTGAGAGAAATTCGGCGTCTTGGAATAATATAGTGTCTGGGTATGTCAAGATGGGTCTTTATTGGGATGCTGTAGTTCTTTTTGTTGAAATGTGGGGTTGTGGAATTCAACCAAATGGGTACTTTATAGCTAGTTTGTTGACTGCATTAAGTAAATTGGAAAATATGGTTTTGGAAGGATTTCAAATTCATGGATTGGTTTTGAAATATGGTTTGTTGAATGATGTTTTTGTGGGGACTTCGTTTCTCCATTTTTATGGTGTATATGGACTACCTTGTAGTGCTAAAACATTGTTTGAGGAAATGCCGGAAAGAAATGTTGTTACTTGGACTTCTTTGATGGTTGCATATTCAGCTAATGGTTACCCGGATGTGGTAATAAATTTATACCAAAGAATGAGGCATGGGGAGGTGTCTGGTAATCAAAACACACTTACTGCTGTTATTAGTTCTTGCATAGCTCTTGATGATGATTTTTTGGGTCATCAAGTGCTAGGTCAGGTTGTAAAGTCTGGATTCCAGGACAATGTTTCCGTATCAAATTCTCTTATTTCAATGTTTGGAAGTTTTGGTTTCGTTGAGGATGCCTCTTATATCTTTGAGGGAATGAACGACCGTGACACTATATCGTGGAATTCAATTATTTCTGCACTAGCATATAACGAGTTATCCGAAAAGGCATTCAGCTCGTTTTCTGAAATGCGACATGATCACGACGATGTCAATTCAACAACACTTTCTTCATTGTTGTCTGTTTGTGGAACTATAGATTGTCTAAACTTAGGGAGAGGTGTTCATGGTTTGTCGTTGAAATTGGGATGGGATTCTAATATTTGTGTGTCAAATACTCTTCTCTCAATGTATTTGGAGGCTTCAAGGGACAAAGATGCCGAAAGTTTGTTCTTGGCAATGCCAGCAAAAGATTTGATTTCATGGAACTCCATGATGGCTGGTTATGTTTTAGCAGGAAAGTACTTCAAGGTTTTGGAAGTGTTGGCTCAACTGCTTCACTTGCAAAGAACAGTTAATTATGTGACCTTTGCTAGTGCTTTGGCTGCTTGTTCAGATGGTCAATTGCTTGATGAAGGCAAAACTATTCATGCTCTTGTAATTGCTCATGGGCTCCATGACAATTTAATAGTTGGCAATGCCTTAGTCACTATGTACGGAAAGTGTGGTATGATGTGGGAGGCTAAAATGGTATTTCAAAAAATGCCTGACAGGGAATTAGTCACTTGGAATGCATTAATTGGTGGCTATGCCGATAAAAAGGACACACTTGAGGCAGTGAGAACTTTTAAGTCAATGAGAGAGGAAGAAAATTCTCCAAATTACATTACTTTGATCAATGTTCTTGGTTCTTGCTCAACTGAAACTGATCTTCTGAAGTATGGCATGCCATTGCACGGACATATAATTCTGACTGGTTTTGAGACAAATGAATACATTAGGAACTCTCTCATAACAATGTATGCTGACTGTGGTGATGTCAATTCGAGTAGTCTTATCTTTAATGCGCTACTAATTAAGACATCAGTGACCTGGAATGCTATGCTTGCAGCTAATGCTCGTCTTGGTCTCTGGGAGGAAGCGTTGAAACTTCTCCTTCAGATGCAAAGGGAAAAACTGGAGTTTGACCAATTCAGCCTCTCTGCTGCACTTTCAGCTGCAGCAAACTTGGCATCCTTGGAAGAGGGACAACAGATTCATTGTTTAGCTACTAAACTTGGATTTGATTCCAATTCTTTTGTTGGAAACGCTACGATGGATATGTATGGGAAATGTGGTGAAATGAACGATGTGCTGAAAATATTCCCTGAACCAAACCTGCGTCCAAGATTGTCTTGGAATGTATTAATATCTGTTTTTGCCAGACATGGATTTTTCCAAAAAGCTAGGGATACTTTTCACGATATGGTTAAGCAAGGTTCAAAACCAGATCATGTCACTTTTGTGTCTCTTCTATCAGCCTGTAGCCACGGTGGTCTAGTAGATGAAGGTCTTAGATATTTTGCTGCTATGACTTCTGAATTTGGAGTCCCGGCTGGCATTGAGCACTGTGTTTGTGTAGTAGACCTTCTTGGAAGATCTGGAAGGCTCCCTGAAGCCATAGCTTTTATTAAAGAAATGCCAGTGCCACCAAACGACTTTGTTTGGAGAAGCTTGTTGGCAGCATGCAGGATGCACAGGAATACAGAACTTGGAAAGGTAGCTGCTGAAAATCTTCTAACATCTAACCCATCGGATGATTCAGCTTATGTTCTTTATTCAAATATCTGTGCAACTTCTGGGAGGTGGCAGGACGTTCAGAATGTGAGAGCTGAAATGGAATCACATAAAGTGAAAAAGCAGCTTGCTTGCAGTTGGGTCAAGTTAAAGAACCAAATTTGCACCTTTGGGATCGGAGACTTGTCTCACCCAGAGTCAGAGCAAATATACAGGAAGTTGACAGAACTGAGAAAAAAGATTCAGGAGGCCGGTTATATTGCTGATACAAGCTTTGCATTGCATGACACAGATGAAGAACAGAAGGAGCACAATTTATGGATGCACAGTGAAAGACTTGCACTGGCATATGGTTTGATAAGTACTCCTGAAGGTTCAACTCTTCGAATATTTAAGAACCTTAGAGTCTGTGGTGATTGCCATTCAGTTTTCAAGTTGGTAAGCAACATTATTAGTAGGGAAATCATATTGAGGGATCCTTATCGGTTTCACCACTTTAGTAGTGGCCAATGTTCTTGTGGTGATTACTGGTGATAATACATGTTCCTTGAATCCTCATGTATTTGCTTGAGATTGAGGCATAAGAATTGCTAGTCACCTAAAACAGATTTGGATGAGTACCAAGCGATTTAAGTATTCAAACTATCAAAATTAGTCCCCCCCCTAAATCATATAAACGCATTTACATTTCTTAAAATAAGTTGTCTGCTGATTAAGGGGTTGTAAAAAATCCATGAGGTCACGTGTTTACGCCCTATTAGTCTCATTATAATTGCTGATTAAGGGGTTGTGAAAAATTCATGAGGTCACGTGTTTAAGCCCTATTAGTCTCATTATAAATTTTTTTACTGTAACCATTGACACCCCTTAATGTTGTTGTCGGCCTTGGCTGAATGAATTATGACACCATACACTCACTGAGATTCTTACGTGTTGGGTTCGAAAGAATCATGACATAATGTGTAAGCTTACAATTATAAATTATGTCGTTGATGAATAAGATGACAAAAATATACTAAAATCATGATATTATTATATGGTTTGACTAATTGCCCTATATATTTAAAAATATAAACTCAGATTCTTAACTTTTCCTCCAAAGAAGGAATAACCTAAATATGGAAGAAAATTATATTTTTATTTCAGAAAAAGTTGAAACAATTATGATAATACTTTAACTTTCCTTCCAAAGAAAAGTAAATTTCAAATATGATAAGAAAATCAGGACAAAACTTTAACACTACGTTCATCGAACGTATTGTTAATGGTATTGTTGTTGTCCAGACAATTCTGCTTAAACCCTTAAAGTCAGAAGTTGTAAGATCAGGTTAGGAAATTACATGAATGAACTCACAATCGATCATCTCAATGTTGTGTCCTCTATATATATATATATGTAACAAAGAAACAATGAACAGACCATATATAAAAAATGTATTCAAAAAATTAAGATGCAGTGTATGATTAGTAATGGAATCAATTGTATTTTAAAATTGGTTTTGTAAGACTTCCATTTTTTGAAATGTCAAACTTAAGCTAATTAGATTATCAAATGAATAATTTTATTTTTTTAAAGAAAACATTGTTTTAATTTGAATGACTTCTAAAGTGTAACCATCACTATGGTTTAGACCTATTTTTGTAATTAAATCTAATACAAAATATATATATTTCTATTTTATAGAAGAGTGAAGTGATAGGACCGACCAAGGCTAAAATGTAATTTCATTTTAACAAAAATCTATTAAAAAAGATAATAAATAATTCTAGAAACATCTTTCTATATATGAAGTGAATAATGATAAAGGTTAAAAATGTAATTTCATGCTAACAAAAATTTACCAAGAATAATAACAAGAAAATTAAATAGTTCTAGAAACATCTTTAGTTATTGTTATTACCATTAGCTTATTTTGTTATTACATCACTTTATTTTCTTTTGTGAGTTATTGTAATATCTATTCATTACTCTATTTTACTATACTTTAATTTAATTCTTAATATTTTTTCTATTCATTATGCTTATAAAAAATGCCTACTTTAATATAAAAATTCATTATGAATTAATTATTTTCACCTTTATTTTGGCTCTAATTAATATACCTGAAAAGAAATAAGTGTGATAAAACTAATAATATATATTAGATTAAAATTAAAGAAAAAGATGTTAAAAAGTAACTTTACAAATAAAGTGAATAGGATGATATATTTGCATTTCAGATGACCAAGAATAAAAATGTAATTTCATTCTAACAAAAATCTATTAGAAAAGATAGCAAGAAAAATAAATAATTCTAGAAACATCTTTCTATATATGAAGTGAATGATGATCAAAGGTAAAAATGTAACTTCACGCAAACAAGAATCTACCAAGAATGATAACAAGATAACTAGATAGTTCTAGAAACATCTTTAGCTATTGTTATTACTATTAACTCATTTTGTTATTACTTCACCTTTTTTTTATGAGTTATTGTGATATCTACCCATTACTCTATTTTACTATTACTTTAATTTAATTCTTAATATTTTTCTATTCATTATACTTACTAAAAATGCCTACTTTAATACAAAAAATTATTATTTAAAAATATAATTAATTACTTTCACTTTTATTTTGGCTCTATTAAATATATTTAAAAAGAAATAACTATGATAAATGAATAAAATATATTAGATTGAAATTAAAGAATAAGTAAAATTAGTTATTAAAAAAATATATTTTAGAAGATGTTAAAAAGTAACTTTACAAATAAAATGAATAGGATGATATATTTGCATTTAAAGTAGACTAAAAATGTTTACTAGATTATAAAAGAGTAGTTCTTCATTAAAATATATAATCAAATTTTTACTTTTATTTGATTTCAAACATATTAATCTGAATAGTGAACTAATGTAAGTTTGATTTAAATTTAAAGTTGTCGGGCCAAAATTTGATATTTTTCTATTATATAGAAATATGAAGTTGAGGACGATCAAGGATAATATGGTTATTTCATATATATTTTATTTTAAAATTCTATAAATTCTATTTTTAAATTTGTCAAAATATTTTTTTCAAGTGGCTATATTTCCTCCATAAGTTACATGATTATTCTAGAAACTATAAATTATAAAAAAAAATTCTAGAACTAGGTCTATGACACAAATAAATAGACACTAACTCATTCTTCATTTCATTCACTCCTCAATTCTCTCTCCTCTCATGTCTTATGCCAATAAATTTCTCTCCCTTTATTTTTAATTTGCATCCTAAATATTACACGCTTCGGTATAGATCTCTTATTAGGAAGACCAATAATGCAGTTTGTTTTCAACATTAAGAAATTCTTTTTTTTAATCAATTCCCTACATAATGACCGTACCTTTGTAAAATAATTATAAGACAAAAGTAAAATTCACTATTTCTTAGTGAACACATTACTTATGGAACTTGTCTATATAAACAATCTTCAACAAAATTCAATTGATCCACATTTTTCAAACATTCTAATGAATATAATAGTGGACCAGTTAACATGTTAAATCCAATATCAATCACAATTACAATTCTCAAAAGGTTTAATTAATAAGGAATGCAACCACTGAGCAAGCTCTTCAAGCACAAAATTTTCAAAAATTTCGGAGCATGTTATGTCCTTTCCTTTGGTTCTCTTTAGACCTTTTAATTTCATGGTGTTGCTTTTCTTTTTGGATTAAAGATAAATTTTGAAGTATCTAATTTACTTGATTTCTCTTTTTATGTATAATCCAAACTTCACGTAACATATATGTCATTATATAATTTTATTGAGAAACATATATTTATTTATTACTATCATTTTATCATCAGTTAAAATCATTTTAAGCAAAGTATATAAATTATTATTTTAACTACCTCATGTTAAATTGCTGCAATAAATATTATATTTTGTTAATATTTTTAAATTCTCATCAGGTAAAACATTCATTCACCAGGTATATAAATTACTTTAGAAAAAAATTATTTTCTTACTATACTAAATTGTTCTCCTAATTTTAATGAATATAAAGACAAGATATGAAGTCATAATTTTTTTTCATCCTTTCATTACTTTGAAAAGAATGAGATGATTCATTCTAATTTTCATCAAGTAGGTCATTATTTTTGTTTGTTAAACACATATAATACAAATTTATAAGTGTAATCAAAATTAATCTATAGATGGATCAGTAGACTTTATTGCTTCATATATTTTATGAAAATTGTTAATATATTGAGACTCATAATTTTAATCTATTCTCTTGAATAATTTTCAAATAAAATATAAAAAGAATATCATTAAATTAATTATTTAATTCGAATATATATGTTTGACATGATGTTAAAATAATTACTGGAGCATATGATATTTTATTATTATTTCTTATCTTATTTATTTGAAAATGTCATAATAATCTTTCTTTTCGAAAACTAATTAAATTTCCATTCTAAATATATATAATATTGTAATATTGGGCCCGTATTACGAGCCTTAAATTATCTAGTAAATAAAAATGATACTATGATTGGTATACTACCAATTAGAGCCGTCAAAAAGGGCTTAGCCCATGGGGCCGGCCCAATCTAACCCGTTATTGGGGTAGGGTTGGGATAGTATTTTACAGGCCCATTTAAAATCGGGGCTTATAAGCCCAACCCTTTTAGGCCCTTAGCCCTTGAGGCTTGATCGGGGCCGAGCCAGGGTCGGCCCAACCAAATTATTTAATTTTAATTAAAATAAATATTAAAAAAATAAGAATAAAAAACTAGAAAACCTAAATAAGTGTTTGTGGAGTTTTTCTAAGGAGCTTACCTCATGAATTTCTTTATTATTTAGTTTTGAATATAAGACTTGGATAGTAAAGACTATTTATATTATATGTGATAGAATGTTTTGTGGCTTGAACAATTAATTAGTTTCTTGATTTCATTTAACAAAATACTTTAAGTAATTATGTATTGCTAACTAAAGTTTTAGTCAGAAGTGTTCTTTAGTTTACTAGTTTGTTTTCAGATACTATTTACTTAAGAGATTATTATTTTTTTCTTTAAATATTTATTGTTAGATTTTATTTAGAATTATTGAAACAATGTTACTGTTTGTGACATTGATTTGACATAAAAAAAAAAAAAGAGGGTCGGCCTGTCCCAGCCCTTGACCCTTCTGGGGTTGGGCCGGGTTGACCATTTTACATCCCTTTGAAATGAGGGGTCGGCCCTCCCCAGCCCATCAAATTCTTTCGTCTGCGAGGCTTGGGTGGGGTAGGGATGGCCCGGCCCGTTTTGATAGCTCTACTACCAATTAGGGGAATTCTCAATTTTATTTTCTAATATTTCTCCTACTTCTAGAATATTTTGATGATTTGTATAAAATTTGATTTAATTGAAAAAGATTTCAGTATTATAATCAATAAGAACTAATCTAAGATATAAACATTTGTAATATTATATATCATATAATAATTTATATATATGTCTATTTGTATCTTTCGAACACTACTAGAAAAATGTAAATTACATGGAGATTTAACTGGAACTTTTAAAGGAAAATTTACATGTAATTTAGTTTATTGCTGATTTTTCTGCCAAAAAAAAATCCAAAGAAAAAACCTTTGTGGGTAATTAGAATTAAATGTTTTTGAATAAGATTTTTTTTTTCTTAACGAGACATTTATAAAAATATCTTGAGTAACACAATAAAATTATTCTAAATAAGAATTAATTGTATAAAGTGATAGGTAAAATTATTTCACCAATTCAGATCATGAAAAAAGATCCATCTACTTAAATATATTTAATTAAGATGTTTTATAATTCGATAGGCAGAGGCAATAATAAAAAAAAGTCTTCGAAGTTGTCTGGTGCGTTGTCCTTACCATGATTGACCATACAATATCGTCTAGATCAGAGCAATCTTCGTCATAATAGTCCCATCTGAGAGGCAACACAACATTGGTTGGGCCATGACTACGACTCTGGTCAAGCCGAAGCTGAAAAAGAGGATAACTAACCCCCAATTCATGCGCCGTATTCTCCAAAATACTAATTTGGACAGATTTTAGAAAATATCTCACCTTTTCGATTTAATTGACACCTATTTAGGGTAGACAAATTTCCTTTCCTTTTTTGTTTTTATCAAATGATATGGTATATTTACCGCAACCATAACTTACTAAACATAATTTTGTTATATATATTCATATAAAAATATAAATAAAATATATGATTTTACTTTAAAGAAATCACTCAATTATATTCGACTTTTATAGGTAGAATTAGAAATATAGTACAAGTATTTTTATTCATTAATCAATAGATATATAAAAAATTTACAAATCATTAAATTTAAAGATAAAAATTAAAGATCATCTCAAAATATATTGCGTGAAAGTCCAAAAATACTTACCACAATCTGGTTTGGATTAAGGGTTGAGGTTAGGTCCATCGATATAACTTTTGTAGAATTAAGCAGTATAATTTATGTTATATTATGATACAAATATATGAATTTATGCGGAGCAAAAATTGCTTATCATTTCAATGTAAGTGATACTTTCAATCACTTTTTTTTTTTTTTTTTTTACTTAAAATGTTGAAAGACAAAAAATAATAATTTTCAAGACAAATTAAAGATGGCCTCAAAAGAGGAGCATTTGCATGAATGTCCCAAAAATCTTAGCATAATCATGTTTAGATGAAGGGTTGGAGTTTGATCAATCTCACAAGGCAAACATACTTGATGACTCTAAATTGAGGGGTTTTAAGTTTCACAATGCCTATCTACCAAGGACTAAGAATCGCTTCATAATATTTCACAAGTTCTATCTTAAGCCTGGTAAAATTTATGCTACACTATGCATGAATACAAATTTTAAGGGAAAAAATTAACAAGAAGTCACGGCAAGCCCAACCCAAGACCGTAAGGTTTAGAAGGGCAAGCTCTTTAATCAAAATTAACATTCAATTTTATATCATATAATATAATATAAAAAATAGGATAAATTACACAAACTAGTTATGCGGCCTTTCCCTTAACTTATACAAAAAATCAACCCAATTTTCAAAACTACTGAAATTGGCTAAATACTTTGTTCTTATTCCTTCTTCGGTATTAATGTCTTCCTTTGTCATTTTTCTTTCGGAAAATTGTATGAAATAGCAAACTATTAATTCAAATTAAATGTTATAGCCATAGTTTCTTTTATTTGTAATTCGCAGCAAATATTTTATGTTTTTTGTCATCCCATTTGTAAACCGAAATATATGAATAGACTGAAATATACAAATGCAGGACCCATTTGTATACCGAAATATACAAATGCAGGACCCATTTGTATACCGAAATATACAAATAGACCGAAATATACAAATATAGGACCCATTTGTATACCGAAATATACAAATGCAAGACTCATTTATACACCGAAATATACAAATAGACCTAAATACATATTTTTTATGTATATGTATACCGAAATATACAAATTAATAGCCATAACAAACATAAAGTTTGTTATGGAGCGCAATTATACAAACTATAGCTATAACATACAAATATGATTTTTATGTTTGCTAAACCTAAAATTTACTCTTCTTCTTTTCTTCTTAGTCGTATTCTTCTTCTTTCTTTCTTTTTTTTTTAAAAAAAACTGATCGAAAGCGTGAATCGTTTTGAGCAAATTATATATCAAAAGATTCAAAACATCGAGAATTTCATATCTAAAATTTAGGACTGGTTAGATGTGATTTTGAGTTGATCGAGATTGAATAGTTTTTTGAGTGTATCACAATGTATAGTCAGTGTATAGCTCATGCATAGATACGTTATATTATACCGTGAGTATAGATTTTCTATGACTTTTGACAAGCTATAGTGTATAATCAATGTATTCTTTCTATGACTTTTTTTTACTTTTTTTAAAATAAGTAAAACATGGCTATATTTATTGTAAACTAATTACTATATGATATATATATTTAAAACTATCCCTATAAAATTTCATAAAAGAACAAAATTATGCAAAGTGATCATTCAGCCCTTTGTTTTACCAAAAAAATTGTCCCAATTTTCAAAATTATTGAAATTGGCAGAATAGAAATTTTCCTTCCTTTCGATTTTACCATTATAACTTTCTTTCATTGTTCTTCTTCTGCTTCGTCTTTCTTCATTCTTTTTCATCTTTTCCTTTTTTAAAAATAAATAAATAAAAAGTTGACATGTCAAAATGTTAATCATTTTGAGCGAATACTATTTCAGAAAACTTAAAAATCGAGAGAATTTCATATTTAAATATTGAGACTATTTAGAGATGATTTTGAGTTGATCAAGTTTGTATAGTTAATGTATACTTCATGTATAGTCAGTGTATACTTTATGTTTAGTTAAGTTATATTCAATTTTTTTGAGTGTATCATAATGTATTGTACAACTCATTTATAGATGAGATATTGTATAGCCAATATATACTTTTTTATGACTTTGGGCAAGCTATATTATATATTCAATGTATTCTTCATATGAATTTTGACTATTTTTATGTAAACAAATAAATCACAAGTATATTTATTATAAAATATTTACTTTATTGGATATATTTGAAATTAGCCCTAAAATATATTAAGTAAAAGAAAGGAAAAATGCGTAAGTACCCCCAACCTATGCCCGAAATCCAAGAGACACACTTATACTATACTAAGGTCCTATTACCCCTTCGAACTTATTTTATAAATAATTTTCTACCCCTTTTCGGCCTACGTGACACTATCAATGAAAAAATTGTCAATATGCGCTGGGCTTAGAAGATAGTGCCACGTAGACCAAAAAGGGGTAGAAAATTATTTATAAAATAAGTTCGGGAGGGTAATAGAACCTTAGTATAGTATAAGTGTGTCTCTGAGATTTCGGGCATAGATTGGTGTACTTATGCATTTTCCCTAAAAGAAACTAGTGTCTCTTATTTAATGTATGTATAATTGAAGAATTTCAAGTACTCCAAAAAATTTAAGATATCTAAAACATTTCAGTCATCATGTAAGTAATTTAAGATGCAATCTTCTTTGTCTGATCACATCATTAACTACCCAAATTTAGAAGAATTATAAAACTAATCAAAATTAATAACTTATTTATGAAAATAACTATAATTTAAAAATATTATTAAAAAAGTAATATATTGTTTTATAGAAAACTCTTCCGCTCTTTCCATTGCATCTCCTCCCTCTCTCTTGCTCTCTCCTATCTCTCTCTCTGTTTCTCTATTTTTCTCTCTCCTGCCAATAAGAAGAAATACATTTAAATTTATTATGTATCAATTATATTCAATCAAATACAAGTGAGAGTTTTGTATTTTATTTCAATTGTATTCGAAAAATTTCAATTGTTTTTGTATTCATACGAATATAATATGCATTCATACTCTCTGTCAAATTAAATGTATTTGTGTCCAATCAAAGAGAGGATGAATAAAGTTGTATTCGTTGTATTTCAAATACAATTAATACAAAATAAATAAAGAATAGAATGCAAAATAATACAAAATACAATTTTGTTGTATTTTGAATACAATTGATACAAATAAATACAGATACAATTCAAAGTAAATACAAAATACAATCCTCTCTCCTCCCTCTCTCGATCTTGCTTGCATCTCTCCTCTTAATATGTATTCGTTTTGATACAAATAAGTTTGTATTTGTATTTGTTTTTTTTTCTCCAAAATCCAGAAAAAAAGATACACTCTCTTCTCTCTCTCCCTGATCTCGCTCGCCTCTCTCCTCCCTCCTCCCCTAACATTTTGCTATTATCTATAATTAAGCAAACTATAGCTATAGAGCCTTATTTAAGGCCTAATATTTGTTATTTTCGAAAGTTTTCCAGTTATTTGTGTCATTCAAATATTTGACTTACTTGCGTGTGCATATATATATATATATATATATATATATATATATATATATATATATTTCATTATCCCACCTATATATTTTGCAAAAGGGGATTTCCTCTTTTTTATTTTATTTATTATAAAACCTAAAATTTGACGTTGACCCATTCCATAAGATAAAGAATGATGAACATATAATTTTTATAAAGACTTTTGCACTTTGGTAGGTGATGATGCCCACTAAATGCTTAAAGAAAAACATATATAAACATGCAATAATATCATTCTTGAATCTTTGATTGACAAAATAATTCTCAGTTTGTGTTGTCCAGCTAAGCAATGGAGTAACAAGAATGCCTATCTTCCTAGTCATTTAATTAGGCATAAATAATTTTATTTGACCATTGCTCCAATATAAAACATTTTTTGTCAATTTGAGGAACATTTTTTTTTAAGTGGTACCATACCTATCATTGATTTTATTCTTTTGAACGGATAAAAATCCGATCAAGTATAATTAGGTCAAGTAATTTTTAATGACCTTATAGATTCATGCATGTGTACTGTATAATAATTTATGGTTGAGATCTATTTAAATTATATATTCATCTTAATAATAAAAACAACAAACCGTCAACTATTTTTACTTTTTAAAACAATCAAATAAAGCAATTAAGTGTACCCTAGCTAATATTTTCAAGAAAAAAATAATAAGATTGACCTAAGTCATTTTTTTTAAAAAAAATTGCTTCTCTAAAAGGAATATATTTTTCAAATTTTTTGACTAGCTGTGCATAAAGAAATTGAAAAACATTTTCCATACAGAACAAACCCTTTAATAATTCGTGAGTTGTGATAGAATGAATTTTCGAATTAGTATACTACATATTGATGACCTACAAGATACATATATAGAAGTTATTTCTTAATTAATGGAGCAATAGTATGGACTATGGTTGCGTTTGAAATTTCAACACGTTAAATGATTGAATTCACATGCTCATTTTCCATATATACAACTTGTCAATTTTAGCCTATATGAAATGTCAAAGACATATTTTTGAGTGAATTTCATATTTATATATATGCATGTCTAATTCTCTAAATTCCTTAATATTGTCTGTTTTTACACTGGCAAAATTAAACATTGCAATTACAAGATACTTTATACACCACAAAATAATGATTTTTTTCTACTTAAAAGAGATAGGGTCGTTTATTTTATTAAGAGTAATATAAATTATAAACTAGACTTGAACATATATAGTATTATTATGTTTATTAAACATATCTTATTATAGCCTATAGGATCATATAACCCGACTCTAAGAGTTGGTTGATAAAATGAGAAATTATTTTTATATAAAATCATATAAAAATATTAAATACTTGTATTTCATTTAACTCCTCCTCCCATTTTGGACGCTCAAAGATGGATATCTGAAGTGAAAAAAATATAAGACGGGGGACAATTATAGTAAATATGAGTCTAATATAATTCGATGTAGATGAATTCTGAATATACTTTTAATTTATTTTTTCTTGAAGGTGGTAAGCGCATTAAGAAATAAATAGCATAAGAATCTTGACAACTAAATAGCATGTGTGAAAAAATTAAAAAGAATATCTATGAGGGAAAAATCAGAACTGTCCATAATATAAAAATAAAAAAAAATTAAAAAGAGGTTCCACTTTTTTTAATCCAAAAGGTGGATGAGTACCAAACTTTATTTTACAAAAAATAAATTCCCATCATGAATCTTTAAAAGGGTGATCTGTCATTTGGCAGTTAGCTTGTCCTCTTTTTATAGTGCTAGTTTCATTAATCATATTGTAAATTAATTAAAGTGATGATTAACAAATTGATCAAGTATTTGTAGCTCTCCATTTAATTATATCCAAATGACAATGTGATATCTTGTTATAATTATTATTTCACGTATCCAATCAATTAAAGTAGAACACTGCGGGCCATCAAATTCAAAATAAAACATACTTTAAAGGACTACGTTCGATTCTTCTTATCTTTTGTGTTCCCTTACCCTCATGGTAGCTAATTTCCCATTAAAGAGATTTAAAATACAAGAAAATAAATATAGTAAGAAGCAAAAGAGATTTCAATATTTATTTATGGGTGGAGCCGATGCTTCGGTTATAGATCTGGTTGAACGCAATAGTTTTGATCTAAACATTGTTTTTGTATTTAAAATGCATTGAATACGTACAAATAACTCATTCAGAACTTAGTAATTTTAAAAGATTGATATTACTAAATTCATAAGCCTTAAATTTTGGCTTTGTAATCTTGCATGCACTAAAAAACACAATTTTTCAGTGAAGGAGTTCAAATAAATCCCCCTCCTAGCTCAGCCCTAATAATGTCTTTTCACCTTTAGAGAATATAGAACCATCAAAACCTCAGATATTAACTCAAATTATTGTATATAAGGATCAAAATTTCTTGATATTTTTTAAACAATAGCAACAAAAAATATTTCATTTCCATTACAAAAGGACAAGACTTGGAAACAATTCAAATTTCTCCAATTCAAATATATGTCCTCATGCAACTTCAAAGGTATGGTCCTTATGAGTTGCCTTTACCATTCATACAAACCCTAGCTAACATCCATTATGAAATTGGCCATTAGTTGAGTGTATAGACAATTTTGCTTCACATAGTTGGATAGGAGCCTAACTGTGGGTCAAACCCAACCCCCCATAATAGCAACTGATTTGATGGACTAATAACTAATTTTGTATGAATGTGTTCTCACCCATGTGTATTTTAAAGTGAAATAGGGCTCATGGGACACCTCTTGTCACAACTATATAATTGTGGTTCACTTCTATAGTTCTACAACTTCTTACACTACAACAAACTATGGTAATAATACAATTATCACTATATTATATTTAACAACAATAATAAATATAAGTATTTATAATTAACATTTTATATAAATGTCATTACTGACTTTAGCGACTTTGAATGTAATGACATTAACTCAATTACCGTTGAATATCTTTACGGTAGTAAATATAATCATTAAAAATATTATTACCACGCTAAATATCTCTTTTGTTATTGTGTTAACTCATATATACTCACTATAGTTTTATTCTCCATAGGCTCAGGACAAATTGCATTCAATGTGTTTGTCCTCAGATTACACAACTTGTTAGCTAAATGCTAAAGATGATTTTTACTTTGTTGGACGTAAATTGCCAGACGAATAAAGTTTTGATATGTATTATTCCCTCCATTTTAATTTAAGTATCGTACCTTTTTAAAAAAAAAAATGTTTTGAAAAGTATGTTTGTTTAAAATTATTCCGACATTTTACATAATTTGCATAAGATCGCAAAACTCAAAAACCATTTTGATATACTAAACATATTTTTATTTTATCACCATACAATTTGATTTATTATTCCTTTTTTAAAAAAATCATGTTAGATCAAATTAAACTTGCATTTGAATATATGATATAAAATCATGATTCAAATTATGATTTTAAATCTCGCATGATTTGAGATTCCATATCACAATTTCAATTTTTCTTTATAAATGTATAATTTGATCCATAAGTTTATATCTCGTAAAAAATGACTCATCATTTTAAATTTTGTAAAAAAGACTCATACTCTAGCATGAAGAGTTTGTTTGTATCACGTGAAATGATTATATTAAAGAATAACTAATTACAACTATTGTTGACTAGTGGGGGATATTTATAAAATTATGTCTATTTGAAAGTTTGTAATCATAAACATTTATTTATACAAAAAAAACATGGAAATATGCGATTTATCATTGTGACACCTTATGGGCCCCTATATCTTATTTATGGACTATTATTTGTTCATTTGGTAGGATTGTGTAAGAATTGAAGAAATTTGACAGTTTTACAATTTTGACGTTTTCATGCTTAAGTAAAACATGTATATAACTAAATAATTTCAATTGTATATCCAAACAAACCATTAATTTCATATCACAATTATATATCACATGTCCAAACGGACCCAAGTACATTATTAAATGGAAAAAAGTAAAAATATAGCAATAATAACTTGTATATATCTATGTAACCGTTTGTACTGTTGACTATAGTTTGTTGCATTCATTGAGTTCAAAGTAAAATTTTACAATGATCACACCAATATCTTTTCATTATTAGTTAATTAGGTGAACCCAAGTTATTCTGAGAAAGATAAATAATAGCATAAATATATCTTCAGAATCAATTAATTCCAAGTACTAGAAGAAAAGGTGAATGAAATGTTATCTCGTGATTCAACATGGAACCTACCTTAAGCATATTCCCCTAGCCTTTGAAATATGTACACTATTAACCTTTTATAAATATGTACTCACTATTCAATGTATATCAACTATATAGTTAGTTAGTCATACACTGGTTAAATTATGTTAACAATAAAAACTAGAGGAGATGGGAGTTAAAAATTTGAATTTAGGCTTTAATTTCCTATTAATGTCATATTAAAGCCTATACAACATGTTTTGATTGTTCTTCATGATGAATTACATGTTGGAATTTCATGATAAATATCGAGCTAAATTTTGATCACAAAATGTAGAGATATAAAAATTTATGGCTTACCACTTAAAGAGAGAGACTTTTTATGTTGAAGACTTGCGGGCCATTACTATTTCTTTTAAGTTTTTCTTGATATTTTGGCCTTGTAAAAGCATGACATGATTTTTACTAGTCCTGCATGGAGGCTAATAAAACAAATTCATTATGTGAACTCCAACAAGATGAACTAACCCAGTTAATTTTTTTTATAATAATAATAATAATAATAATAATAATAATAATAATAAAATTTATACAAATTAAATTTAAAGCAGTAAATACGACTATATTAGCTCATTATATTTATTTAAATCAATGTCTCAATTTTAAATTATGATCCAAGTTAATTTGTGAATTTGAGTTTGACTAAATAATACCTCTCATCTTTTTAGCAATGCTATTTCTTCCGTCTCATATTAGTGGATCATCTTACTAAAAATAGTTATCTCATATTAGTTGTCCACGTTACTTAATGAAGAAAATATTAATTAAATTTTTTCTATATTACCCTTGCAGTTAATTTTATTTTTGAAAGTGTTCACATTTGTTTGTAAAATTTCCAAGAAATTTTTTAAGGCATAGTTAGTAAAATTATCTTCTTATTTGTGATTTTTTAATATGCATATAAAAAAAAAAAGGAGGGAGTTTTTTTTTTTTTCATTTTAAAAAATGAAATGTTAGGAGTTGTTACTTGTACATATCATTGGATTTTTTCAAATCTATAAATATGACTAATTATACTTTACTCATTTGTACACACAGAGTTTTTAGCTTATACATGCAAACTTCTCTATAATAGTCTTGTTCCATTAAATAATTTTGCTTTTACAATATTTTTAAATTACGTAAATCTTATTTGACTGCTATAAACAAAATCATCCAAAAAGTTTTTTTTTTTTTTAAATAAAAATTATTCAAAGTTAAAGATATTCAGAATTTCTTTTTAATATATATATTTTTTTACTATTTTGCTCACCTTTTTTTGATAATGTAGAAGAGGACTAAAATAAATTACATCAGAGGTCCACACTCTCACACATGAAACAGTACAACAAAAAGGACAAAGAATTGGCAGCTGTTTACTGAAACTAACTCCATTTCCCTTTTCCATACAATCTCCACCTCTCCATATTCCATTTTACACTCTCTTCATCTCTTCCTTTTCTTCAAATACATATTCCCCATTTTACCCCTCCAATCTTCACGAGCGTCGGCAGATTTTCTTGGAGTTTTCTGCTTTTATCAAAATTTCACTTTTATCTTCATGGTTGAAGAATTTAAGAAACCCCACTTTACCTGAGTACACCTAAAAGCTTGGGGGAATAGAGTTATTAATGGATAATGTAAAAATGAAGATGTTTTGCTTGTCTTTGCTGTTTATGGTGTTACTGTTCTGTGATACTGATGCTGCAGAAGTTAAACAGGGCATGTCTCTTTCTTCCCAAAAATTTGAGATTCAAAAACATTTGAATCGTTTGAACAAACCTGCAGTCAAGTCTATCAAGGTTAAATTCATATATTGTTTTTTTGCGGTTTATTTTGTTATAGTGTATTTTCCTGTATTGATGAATTTTTTTTGGGGGGAAAATAACAGAGCCCAGATGGTGATACAATCGATTGTGTTCATATATCTCACCAACCAGCTTTTGATCATCCTTTATTGAAGAATCACACCGTACAGGTTAGATTTTTCACAAACAAATAAAAATCAAATTTTGTAGTTATCTTGGTGGGAAAATTTTTGATTTTTTTTTTTTTTTGTGGGTTATAGATGATGCCAAATTATCATCCAGAAGGGCTATTTCGTGATGGGAAAATGTCTACTGCAGCAAAGAATAAGAATGATGGGTCAAAATCAATTAATCAACTATGGCATTTGAATGGGAAATGTCCAGAAGGAACAATTCCAATTAGAAGAACAAAAAAAGATGACATTTTAAGAGCAAGTAATATGAAAAGTTATGGTAAGAAGACAAATTTTTCTACCATTCCTAAACCAGAGTCTGGTAGACCTGGTGGTGTTGGTAACCAAAATGGTCATCAGGTAAAACCAAATTAAACCTCTTTCTATCTTCATAATTCAGATTTGTACTTATATTGAATTAATTGTTTTCCTTCTTTATTTTAGCATGCAATAGCTTATGTTGAAGGAGACAAGTATTATGGTGCAAAAGCAACCATAAATGTTTGGGAACCTAAAATTCAGCAACCCAATGAGTTTAGTTTGTCTCAGATTTGGCTTCTTGCTGGTTCTTTTGATTCAGATCTTAATAGTATTGAAGCTGGATGGCAGGTAGTTTTTCTTCTTTTTTTAGATGAACTATTCAATTCTGGTTTGAGCAATAAAAGACTGAAATTATTGTCATATTATGTGTCTTTCGATACCGCACCCTTGTCAAATTCTCCAAAAATACACTACTTTTGGAGAATTCGACCCTCACCCATTGACATTTTTAAAGAATTTGAGCAACATATTGTGACTTCCTTCTTTTGGTTTTCTTGTGCTTTTGGGGTTAAAAACAGGTTAGTCCAGATTTGTATGGAGATAACAATGCAAGACTTTTTACCTACTGGACTGTAAGTGAAATGTTTTTTTCCCCCTCTAAATACACCTAGCATACATACTTAACTTTATACTAAATCAAAGATTGTGTGCTGTTGTGTTGTGAACTGTGAAGTTAATATTTGATAATTGTAATCTTGTGGAAATTTTCTTGCACAGAGTGATGCTTATCAAGCCACAGGCTGCTACAACTTGCTATGCTCAGGCTTTATTCAAATCAATAATGAAATAGCAATGGGGGCCACCATTTCCCCTCTTTCTAGCTATCATGGTTCACAATATGATATAAGCATTCTTGTCTGGAAGGTAATTTAATATATGAGATTCATAAATTTTGCATTGACCCTTTTCAGTTTACTTAATTCCTGTCAACAATTAGACCTCATATTCTATTATTGAATGTGTCTATTATTTGAATGTGAATGCATAATTGATTAAATTATGTGAAAGACAGAGAGAATCTCTGACATTTGTTGATGAGTCCATTGCTTTTCTTTTTCTCTGTCTTTGAGTTAGTGTATTGATCTTCTGCCATTTAATTCATAAAAATCTGTTCTTTAACATTTTTTTTTACTGTTCTTGAAATTATTTTTAGTTTGGTTTGGCTTAATTGATAGGACCCAAAAGAGGGGAACTGGTGGATGCAATTTGGGAATGACTATGTACTGGGATATTGGCCAGGCTTTTTATTTTCTTACTTAACAGACAGTGCTTCAATGATTGAATGGGGTGGGGAGGTGGTGAATTCAGAATCTGATGGTGTTCACACCACAACTCAAATGGGGAGTGGCCATTTCCCTGACGAAGGATTCGGGAAATCGAGCTATTTCAGGAATATACAGGTATAAAGTGAAGGATGATCAGTTGAACATCTTTCGTCGAAAAATGATTTTCTATATATATATTTTTAGAAATCTTGAACACCCTTAGTGAAATTCTTGACTTCGCTATTGAACAGGTAGTTGATGAATCAAATAACTTGAGAGCTCCTCAAGATCTTGGGACTTACACTGAGGATAACAATTGTTATGATGTTCAGCTAGGGAAGAATAATGACTGGGGTAACTACTTTTACTATGGTGGACCTGGTAGAAATGCTAATTGTCCATGAACAAGATTCGAAATGTTTCTTTTTCTTTTAATGTAGTAAAGTAAAATTTGTAATCTTGACATGAATTCTTGTATGTTCATTGTTTTACTCTTCGTAAAACTTTTGTTTTAGAGGGGGCTATAGGTTAGTTGCATCAAAAATGTGTATGCATCTTTGATCTTTAATTGTATGAAAAGTTCTTTTGCTTTCTTTTTCGAAGGTGTCTGTCTCCACATGAAATGTTGTAGGAGATAGAATGGAGGTTGAAAATTTATATGTAAACTTGTTACTGTTTGTTTGCTCCTGACTTGGGAGCTATCAATGGAGGAGATTCATATGTTGTAATATTAGTTTTTTTTTAAAAAAGGTTTATATCTTTTAGAATGAGATTCATAGTATGATTGCATATATATTAAAAGATGCTTCAATCATGATTAACATGTATTGTCACTATTTATTCCTTTTTTGTTTCTGAAAATGCTCTTTTAACACTTCCTTTTTGTCATGTCTAAGTTTGTAAATTCTCTTGTTTATACCATTTGATTTCTTAATCACCGTGTAAAATAGAAGTGTCGATGGGATGGAGGGGTATTAATTAGGACTAGAATGAATGAGATTCCAGTGAACATTTTTATTGGCTTTTAGAGGAATTTTTTTTCTAGACCATTTCTAGTAAAATTCTGTTTGTTGGCACTTCTTCCTATGCACCTCTTTGTTGCGCCTCCTCTATCTCTTCTCCTTAATTTACGTGATACATTTTTATTTTGGAAAAATTCTTTTGGCCATAATTTGGTTGAAAGATAAAATAAAATAGTAAGACAAATTCTGGTCAAAAGGATTTTTCCTTTGGCCATAATGATATTTTTTCTATGTTATTTTACTTTTTAAATATTTTTACCTTTTTAACTTTAATACCTTTTAACTAAAAAATGGAAAAAAGATTAGTTTATTTTAAAATAAAAAAAATATTATTGATAGTTACCCAGGTTACAAAATAATTATTTCACATTATTTATCAATTTACAATATCAAAATAGATTTTAATTATATTTGGAAGTGTAAATAAGTTTGTAAAAGTTTCAAATAAGTTCTTTAAAGATAAATTAGTAAAATTATCTTTCTTGTTTATGAATTTTTACGAAGGTAAAGGAAAAAGTGAACGAAAGAGAGAATTTTGATCACTCTTAGGGTGACCCTCCTATTTTCTTCTATTACTCTTTAGTGGCAATGCAATAATTTTGAAAATAAAATGTTCAAGCAGCTAAATATACAAAGGTTATTAGATATTTTAAAAGGAATACATAATTGTCCTTGCCAAATATTGCATGTTTTTATTTTTTAATTTGAGAGGTTAATATATTATGATATTTTGATTTCTACTTTTGAGAATGATTGTCTAGGAATCATATATACGTAAGTTAGTAAAACAAATTTTGAAAAATCATGAGTAAGTAAACAAAAAAAATAAAAAAATAATAATATATATATATATATATATATATAAAGATACAAATATTTAATGTGATTTGATTAATCAACCTACGTCTATCAATGAAAATGAGCAACACTTCATCTTTTGATTGAAATCCTCCACATAATTATTAAGAATTATCATATCCTGTCACAAAAGAAGAAGATGATATAATCAATCATCTAATTTGGTGGACTAGTAAATAACATTATGTTTTAGTCAATTTATAAGCAAAATACTTGAAAATTAAATATAGCTAACTAGCTTTTAATAAAGGCGAAATGGTCTAACAGACCCTTATACTTGTACGCATTTGTATTATGGACCCTTCTATTTAATCTTTTATCAACTGAACCCTTACACTCCATCAAAAGAAGATTTTTAAATCCTTTTATCAGGTGTGTAGTTCACTCGCCTTTAAATAAATGATATATCAAATCCACGTCATCTAAATTAATGACATGTCATAATTATCATTATTAACTATTTTTTAAAACTATTAACCAAAATTATATAATAAAATATGAAATAATAATTTTTAATTTATTCTTTATTGTTTGAAACTCCATACTTTATCTTCCCATTCCTACCTTGAAACCCTCAAAATCTAAACCCTTCGCCGCCGTCTTCATCTCAGTCATCGTCGCAACTCTTGCCGGCGACCACATGTACTCTCTTCCTCACCCGTATCATCTCCGTCGTACCATGGCCACTAGATCTGACTGGAAAACCTCTTCGCTGTCGTGACTAGATCCCACCCTCACCGCTTCATTCTTCTTCCACCGACCTGCGTCGTCTCTCTCACTCCATTGCGAATTAGTGGTCTCAGTCGAGCACGACCACTGCTGCTCACTCACAAAAGCGGGAAGAACAAAGAAAAATGGACCGGACAGACATGGAGATGGCTAAAAATGGAGGTGGGCCGATTGGCCAAGGAAGAAAGCATTTTTTAGTTACTGTAATTTTTTTAAAAAGTTACATTATTTTATTGTTTTATTTTTTTATTTTTTAAATATTTTTTAACTTAAATAGGATAGTCACTCGCCTTAACAAGAGTGAATTCACGCACTTTTGCCAACTCAACTATTTTGATGCCACATAAGATTAGTCAATGGTCAGAGGGTTTGATAAATTGTGATTTATTAAGTTTAAGGGTTCAATTGATAAAGAATTAAGTAAAAGGATTCACAATACAAACTCATACAAGTACAGAGATCTATTAGACCATTTCGCCTTTAATAAAAGTACCCTTTCTATCTGATAATGGTAACAATACAATCCATATTACAAGAAACATCCACTTCAAATCGTGTGTTGGCTTTCACAATATTCTAATCTAAACAATGACAAAAATATTCCTTTCACTTTAAATTAATTGATGTTTCATAAAATCAAGAAGATATATATTTTAATTATCAAAATTTATCCTTGACATAATCCTATTGATTCTAAAATGGAAATCATAAATTAAGGATATTTCAGCCAAATCTCTTCTTAATTTTTAAGAGTAAGTTAAGGTAATTTTTCTCTCTATCTAAGCCTAACATAATCATTAATTGTCTATTGATAGCAATTAGCAAGTAGTTAGGCGGTGAGAGGGTGCAAGCTGGCTAAGCTAGTTACTACAATTAATAAAAAGAAGATAGAAATTAAAATCCCATTTGCAGCATTTAATTTGTTACTCCCTCCGTCCACTTTTATTTGTCATAGTTTCCTTTTTAGAGTCAAACGATACATTTTTTGACTAACATTTTATGATGTATTTTTTCATCATATTGATATGCAAAAAAATACAATTTATAGTACTCTTTCTATAGTTTTTGAATATCTAAATTTTTTGTTTAAAATATCAAATTAATATAATCTAATTTAATTTTAAAAATTAATCAAATTGACTTTCGAAAAACGCAACATGACAAATAAAAGTGGACAAAGGGAGTACTACACTACTACTCCCTCGATCCTCTATTGGCAGTTTAGTTGATCACTTTTCATTTTACACGGTATTAAAAGAATCATAAATAAGAAGATAACTTTACTTATAATAATGATGGGATGAAATATTAGAAAAATTAAGGTGCATCAAATTAATTTAACTTACTTGGAGCAATTGACTTAAGGGGTTATAGGGAAAGGCTACTGCTACAACTAGAGATAATGCGGATGGTCTGACGGTGAATTAATTTATTTTGAAGTTCAGGATATATTTTCTGATAGCTAGCTTTGTACCGATGATAAGGTAATATATTAGTGGTTGTAAAATTAGCCTATCATATCATATATATTATTAAAAGTGGGAAACTCCTAACTTCAAAGTTGGGTTATCATTTTGCCCTTTCACTTATCCTAATTTCAAAGTTGGATTACCATTTTGCCCTTCCACTTAATTAAAATGATTAAATATCTAATTAAATAATAATATTCTAATTACATAATAACATAATTTGAATTCCAAAAGTTGTACTTTAATTCTTTAGTTATGACATTACAAATGTCTTTTGTTTTCTACTTCTTTTTAGCTTTCATATGTTAAAAAACTTTTCATATCCTTTTACCTTCTATAAAATCAATAGCTTTAGCCTTTGGTTCATTGTCAATTTATTATAATGTTTTGTTCTTTAAAATGCTCAAAATTTGGTGTATGCACAACACTCTCTAGATAAAAGTATATTCTTTTTATATTAGTTTCTCCAACTAACTTTCCTTTAAGTTGTGTAGACCTCTGTTTTTTTGCTTTTAATAATTTTTGTTCTCTTTTGCTCTTTGTTGTTCATGCTTGCATCTTCGATCTTTAGATTTTGTTTTATATTAATTACGTGACTTATTTTGCTTAGTCTTCTTTTGAAATTCTTGCATCTGCTCAATTTTTTTCTCTTTTTTAAAAAATAAATAAATTTATACTAATTAACATAAATACACATGCAACACACGTGTTCAAGAACTATCATATATTATTAAAATGAGAACTATCTAAGTCAAAAGTTGAATTATAAAAAACCTCTTTGCCTATTAATTTATTTTCTTAAAATCATTTAAAAAAATTATTTTTCCATTTAAAATCAACTTCATAACTACACCTCTTCATTTTCCTAACTTATTATCTTATGATCATAAATAAAGAATAAACAATAAACAATAATAATATTAATTTATTAAAAGTAGAAAGCTCAAAAATTTAAAGTTGGATTACCATTTACTTCTATACTAAATAAAAAAGTTATAAAATATTTTATTAATTAAATATTAAATAATAATCATAAATTAATTTGTCATTTTTCCTTCACATAAAAAAAGAGAAATAAAACTTCTATTAAATTAGTAAATATAGAAAGTATACATATAAGTGGAACCAAAATATTTTTAAAATTGAATTATCAAAATGTCCATAAAATATTGAATGACATCAATATCCTTCAATCAAATATTATTCCTACAATAATATTGTACAAGAATATAAATATACACTTAATTCAATGCATTAGGCTATTGAACATATATACACGAAAATACCCATTAATATTTTGCCATTTATTTAACTCTTATTTATGTTTTTTCTTTCTTTCTAAAAAGTAAGTCTTATCTTCTAATAAATATAAATAAATAATAAAAGACATGGAGTTATGTGTATTCAATTTTTGTAAATGCTTTACGTTTCGATTCCTAATGCAAAAAGTAAAACATCTCTTTGTAGTAATAAACATATGGAGAATTGAAAAAGTTACTTGGTATATTCAATGTGGAGTAAATTCTTTTGATCAATTCAATACAATATATTCATTTACTAAATGCTATATATTGTGTATATATAGTGAAAAATCACAAGACAACTGTTACGACCCTATTTCGAAAACTAAGGTTTCGAAACCATTTCGCAACTTTGACAATTTATTAATTTTTTCGAAAAATAATAATTTTACTTCGCCTCTTAATTTTAGGAAAATTAAGAAACCGTTTAGAAAGAGATTTTTGAAAGAAAACATTTTAAATAAAATCAGAGTCGGATAAGGGTTCAATTAATTCTCTAAGGAAGGGTTTAGGCATCTTAGAGAATCTGGTAACACACGGTTGACCGACAGATTTAAAAGTTGGCTAATTTTTAAAGATTAACTTATATAATTTTTTTTTTGAAAACAACAGAAGTCTTTTGATACTTATACACTATCTTATTCCAAGTAATGAAATAAGTCAAATGATAAAGTGTCAAAATAATAATTTTAACTCAACATTTTATCCGAGTCAAATTTTTGAGTAGAAAAATTAACACAATAACTTAAACATAGATTTGAAAGCTAAATACTAACTATGAAAGAATATGAATAATTCTCAAGTTAGTTTTGAAGCTTAGGTTGCCTGACTTAAAAGAGTTTGAAAATTGAATACTTAAAGCAAAAAAGAGTATCAAAATAGAAAACTTCCCCAAGGATTCATCTAAATTAACAAAAATAAATGTTAGAAGTTAAAAGCAATTATCGCAAAATCACAATATAAGAAAAACAAAAGAGCCAATAGAACTTGGACAATTTTAAGTCCACTTACTGCTTCTTATTTGCTGCTGCTGGTGCTATTTCTGAACTTTTTTTTTAAGTCTGAAAAATGCTATTTCCAGCCCTTTGAAACTGCTGCAAAAATCAGGTGTTCATATTTCGGCCAATTTGAACCCAAAACACTCTCATTTCAGCTCTTTTGAGCCCTTGTTGCTTCCTTTGATTTTGGGTTTTAACCCAATTTTTGCTTCTCGTTTTTCGGCCTTTCAAGGCTGCTGTAGCGCCAAGCTCTTGGATTTTATCCCAGTAATATTAACCTCCTTTCAATCGGCTTAAAGGAGGTTGACTCGAGGAGAGGAGGAGTCCAATTGGACTCGAATAGGAGAGTTCATGGAAAGAAAAATGTGAGAAATAAGGATTAGATGTCTGATGAAATAAATCAATTAGTTGGACTCATTAAATTGCTAAACAACCAACTTAAACAAGATACAAATTATAACTCTGAAAGTTATAAAATAGGAGTACTGCTAACATTGATCATAAAGGTATATTAGACAATTTATGTTTGAGACTAAATATATAAAAGAAGCAACAATAAAGATAAAAAAGGAGAAGAGGTAAAAAGACACAAATTTGGACAAATCCAATTATGGACAAACACATATCCTTACATAATCTAAAGATAAATGCCAATGAATATGTCATTATCTCAAAATCTCATTCAATAACAGAAACCATGTTAATACTAAAATAATAATGATCAGAAACAAGGCAGCATAACACAAAAATCACATAAGACTAATTGACATGTATTAACATAATTATGCTAAAGGTAGTGGAAATAACAGACCACAACAAAGACTTCAAGAACTTCAGGCTAACATGCTGAGTTTCTTTAAACTCACACGAATATTATCAAAATAAGCGAAGAACAAGCTCTACCACTTCAGAAAATGAGTAAACCAATAAAGGATCACGATAAGTAAAGCAACACATGACAACATGAGCTCTCAAATAAAATAACATTTTATATAACATCAAATTCGAACTAATAATCTGCAAATAGATTGAAATCAAAACCGAACCGATGTACGCAATTTGGGAACTATAGCTCAAATGAGTGTCATGAGGATCTAAGGATTTAGGAGTGTCATGAGGATCTATGAAATCAACTTCGATGAGTTGCATCATTTTTGCATGTTCATCAGTTGTCCTAAGTGCTTCTCTTTTTTTAATTTTTTTTTTCAATCTTCAACTTTATCTCTTCATTTTGATCGATTTTTGACGTATTTTGAGCTCCATTTTCAATTCATCAAGCGTCCTCGATGAAATTACGTATGATTAATATCATCATTTTTTCACAAATTGGCTCTTCATAAATTGGCATAGATGAATATATATACTCTGTGATATTACCTGAAAAGTTAAGTAAATATAATATTAATAGAGAGAAGCTTTAAATATATATTTTACGACAAAATGATAATATTTCTTAATTTTTCATATTGGACAATTATTTTTAATATATTAGAAAATAAAGATGCACGAAGGGAGTACGAAACACGATAAATCAGATACTGTCAAATTGGAGGAAAATAAACATATTAGAAAGTTCAAGCCACATTCTTTATCTTGTTATAGTATTCATTAATGTCTTCTTTCAAAAGTTCAAGCTGCAAAATAAGAGATTTAAACAGAGCGACTTTTTTTGCCTCGAGTTCGAGTACTCTCTTATTAAGTTGTTCCTTTTCTTTCCTTTGATCTTCGATGAGTTGCATCATTTTCGTTTGTTCATCAGTTGTCCTAAGTGCTTCTCTTTCTTTGATCATTTCTTTTTTTTCCATCTTCAACTTTATCTCTTCACTTTTAATCGATTTTCACGTATTTTAAGCTCCACTTTCAATTCATCAAGCGTCTTTTGCTCGATGAAATTACATATGCTTAATATCATCATTTTTTTCACAGATTGCCTCTTCACAAATTGTCATAGATGAATATATATACTATGTGATATTACCTAAAAATTTAAGTAAATATAATATTAATAGAGAGAAGCTTTAAATATATAGTTTACACGACAAAATGATAATATTTCTTAGTTTTTCATAGTGGACAATTATTTTTAATATATTAGAAAAGAAAGATGCACGAAGGGAGTACGAAACACGATAAATCAGATATTGTTAAATTTGACAATTATTTTTAATATATTAGAAAATAAAGATGCACGAAGGGAGCACGAAACACGATAAATCAGATATAATTCATATACATCATAAAATTAAGCGTTCAAAGATAAGTTGATTTAAAATTAAAAAAAATAGTTTTTATGGTTTTCAACCGCTTGTTACAACAATAATCCTACTGTCGATAGAATCAAAGAATAAAACTGATCATTAGTAACTCCTTATTCTAACGTCTTGTCTAGTGAGTAAAATTTAGTTGTCATAGTAATACATTATAATTGTTTCTTCTTCTTTTTCCTACTCAATTATTCCTAGGTTTCGACCACAACCTCGACTTTGACAGTAGACCCGACCCCTGACCCTGATCTCACAATTAGTTTTTAAATAAAAAATAAATGCATAATCAGACTGTTATGTCGTAATTTTACTATCTTTTGAAAAATCACTTTTTGAAATGTTCTAAGTATAAAACGTTTAGGAAAAATACTTAGAAAAGAGTCGACTGATTAAGTCTTTATAAATTTAGAGAAAAAAGGGTACAAGGTTCTCATTTACACTTCAAGAAGGTTTTTAAATCATTTGAAGTGTCCGCTAACATGCGGTTATCCTATGACTTGACTAAATATATTTGACTAACTTTTGGAGAAAATGACTAAGTAAAGAAAAACATTTTTTAGTTTGATTGAGAAAAATTCTTTAACTTAAAACAATTTTAAAATGAATAAAATGTGACTATGTGAAAAAAGCGTTAAAGAACATATCATTTTTAATAACAAAAAATTTAACCTAATTAAAGATATAAAAATTGACGAACATACTTGATTAATAAAATAAATGAACACAAGACTTTGTTAAAAATGAAATTTACTGAAGTAAACCAACACAAAGAAAATAGTTCATATTTTGGGGAATTTGATTAAGTTAATTAACAATTCCAAAGTTAGAGTTAATAAACAAAAGTCACAATTAAATAATTTAAGAATAAAGGAGAAATATTAAATTTGGGTCTTTTTGCCCAAATTCCAAATATGATGGGATTTTGACCCACAACATGTCCTATGTCTAAAGATGGGTTGAAAAACACAAAATGGCCCTCAACCTTTTCCCTTTTCCTCTCTTGTTGTGCGAGTGTATACTGACTTATTCGAGTGTATACTCACATATCCAATCCCTATAATTCGGCTTCCTCAAACCCGAATCCGCCTCTTTTCCATTTGAACGAGAATAGGGTTGACTCGAAACAATCCGATAATATGCAAGGGATGATTCCGAAGTGAACTCGAATTGGTGTCACATGAAAAAAAAAGGATTAGAAACGAGGCAAAATGGAGATCATTCGACGCATCGCCCAATGGACTCCAAGACCGTCGAAAGTTACAGCAAGCCATCAAGGGAGAAGCCAAGGTGAAGTGCATATCGCCGACCAATTGGCGACCCACCAAGAGGACTGGGCAAGCCCGACTTAGCTCGCCCATTTCGGGTCACTTTTGTGCCCATATATGTAATAATGCCTAAAACTATAAATAGGTATCTTAGGGTTCATTTTATGGAGACTGTTTTTGAATATTGTGGTTGTAAACCTGAAACTCCTTGTGTGAGTGTTTGAAAACTTGGTATAAGCTTTTGTTGATTGTTGCTTTGAAACGGGGGTTGATTGAAATATGATTCCCTTGAGGTCTTCGTAAGAGTTAGGTATTTCTAGTTGGATTAACGAATTGAGGTCCTTGCGTTTAATATACCCTTAGGTTGCTCTTTGTTTCCTCTTTTTGTGTCTATTTGTCTATCAATTATTGCTTGTATTTTAATTTCTGTGTTTTATTGTGATTCTTCTTGTGAGAATTATATCATTTGGTATTAGAGCCAAGCCTAGCTTCATTCCTACGAATCTAGTCTTGGGGTTATGTTACAAAAAAATTTGTTCAAATTCATTTTTGAGAAAATTGTTGAAATGAGTTTGATGATTTGTGTCTTATTTGAAGTTTCCAAGGTTGGATTAGTGTTCCCTAACCTTATTTGAGTCTAGGGTTGAGATTTGTAAAGGTTTGGTGCACTATTGAAGAATCCGTCATTGTTGGTTGAAGAAGCTTTGAAGAAGACAAAATGAGTTTTGAAATCTGGAAGTTTTGGCAAGGAATTGAAGGCTAAAAAGTATTGGGGTTTGTTCCCTATATCTAAGAGAGCTTGTATCTCGAATTTCGTGAAATTTCGAGCTAAAAATCTAGAGGGTTTATTTTTTTGGTCTTCATAGTGTTCTTGGAGTTCTTCAAGAACATTCAAATTTTCAAGAAGGGAATATTTGAAAAATGAAGAGTTTGATTCCAAAAAGGAAGAAAGAGAAAGTGTAAAAGTGTTTTTACAAAAAAGAATTTACCTAAAAGGGTAAATACTAAAGGACAAAGGCAGGTGGGACCATAAATTCAAAATTTGGAGGTCTCCAAGAGAAGACGTTGGACATAGGGCGAGCCCCGGCTTTGCTCGTCTAGTCTATTCGGCACCTCGCCTTTTGGGCTGCTAGGTCGCCTAGTTGGCTCTTATTTTGGTGGAGCTACTGTAAAATTCGGCAAGCTCTACCTTGATCATCGAGTCCAAGCGGCGCTCCGCCGAATTACCACCCAGATCGCCGACCTGCTTCATTTTCCTGAAAAGTTTAGCAAACCCATCTTTAAGTTGGCGAGCTGAACTTCAACTTAGGCGAAGAAAACAGGCCGTTTGGTGATCAAAAACTCATTTTATGACCCTAATCTCAGGTTCCAATTCCTAGTTTCTTTTCTTTGATTCTAGTTCTTTGTCAAGAATCCTAAACTGATTTTCAATTCATAATTACTCTACTTGTTGACTATTGGTTCTTGAATTCACTTCTTTGTTAGTGTCTTTTCTTTTCGTGCTTTTTATTCGTTTTACTTCGTAGTTAACTTTGTCTGTTTTTCTCGACACAAAAATCCATTATGACCAAAATTAGAATTGACTCTTTTGTGATCAACCGAGTATAAGCAATCTTCAACATTAGGCGCGCCAATTTGAGATTCAATCAAAGGTGTGTAAACACGAGCGATTGTGAGTTCATTTTACTAACGCTAACATTGTTTGTTATTTTTGTGAGTCGTCATTTTGTATGTACAAAGAAGTTATAAGGAAACATGTATTCAAAAGAATATCTTGATTTTCCTATCTTTGAAGGAAGGTGTGATCCCAAGGCATATCTTGATTGGGAGTGGCAATGTGAGCAGGCTTTCCAAAACCATGATTTGAGAGGCCAATAGCGACTCTTGTATCCCCTTTTTCACCTTAAAGGTCTTGCATTGGGATGGTGGACACAAACGGGAAATCTTAGAGAAAGCTTGACTTGGGAAGAATTAAAAGGGTTGATGAGGTTCAGGTATGTGCCAAAGGGGTACACAAAGCTTTTCAATGTCGATCCGAGAAGACCAGTTCTTAGGACAAAGGTTGACATTTGTGGGGCTTGGGGCTTGACTTTGCCCTCGATGATGGTTATACATCACTCCAGAGGTGGAGTCTACTTGGGACTTTCTCGACTACCCAGGCCTTATCCATACACCATGGATGGATGTAACGTTACCAAAGGGGTAAAGGTTTCTTTCACACGCGGTGAATACTATGAGAAGGTTTGGTGTGATATAATGCCAATGGTTTCTTGTCACTTAAGTTTGGGGACCAATTGGTTTAACGAACATAGGGTCCCAAACGAGCTGAAGGGGTACAATTGTGGTGTGGATCAATGGGGAACACATTTATTTCCTCTTCCTAAGGTGAAAAATGAGAGACAAAAGATTGAGAGAAGTAAGAGAGAGCAAGGTGGCAACCTTAGAGTGGAAAAATGAGAGGTTGAGAGGAGCAAAGTGAGAGGGTTGCCATAATCTCACTCTAATCTTATTATTCATTCTTCACTTGATAAGGATTCTTATGTAGGTACACACGTGATGAATGGAGGAACACGAGTTCCCAACAAAGTGCCTATAATTGAAGGTGTGATGGGTGCACTTCTGGGATGTGCCAACATCCAAGGTAAAAAAGATCTTTCTTGCGGGGGTCAAGGTACAATAGCTAAACTTAACACTTTTGCCATTACAAATTAACAAAGTGTAAATGATAGCTTGTCTTTAAGTGAGCCTACTGTTTCTTTACCATGTGTTGATAATGTACATGTTGAGAGTGTGGATACACTAGTTGATCCTATTGATGACCGAATTGATTCTTCTAGTAAGATCGAATTGTGTTCACCTAGTGTTGACACCCGTGCTTTGAGTGATAGTTCATTATCATGTGATAATTGTGTTGATCAACTTGCATTTGAGTGTATTTCACTAATTGAGAGATTTTGTGATGTGATTAAGGAACCTCAATTTGGTGATCCTAATGATAATGTTGATCATTTGAATAGAAGTGACTCTTTGAGCATATCTTTTGTGGAAGATTCGATTGCTTGCTTTGCTTATAGAGATCATGTGCTTAAAAATGCTTCGAAAAATGATATTTGTCTTTTTTAGGGTGAACTTGCATGTTTTAATTCTTCCCTAGTGGTTAATCATTCCCTCTTTAAGTACAATATCTTATTTGAAGATGATGAAATCACTCTTAGTGATGTACCTTGTGGTGTGAATCATGAGAGTAATGTAGTTCTTAATAGCTATACTTTTTATAGTAACCCACTATGGCGTGGAGCTTTTCCTCCCAAAGATGGAAATCTCTTCTTGGAAGATGAGAGTACTCTTGTGGGGAAGGATTGTGATGAGGAGAAAAGTGGTGTTTGTTTTCCCATTACCTCTTCTTCTTGGTGTATTTAACTTCTTAAGGGTATGTCCAGTGCTTGTGAGCCTATTCTTAGTCACACCCATGAAAACACCCTAGAGGAAGTTGATTTGTGAAACATCTTTCTCTATTACTTGTTTACATATGATGATGTTCATGCTGTTAAGTGGAGTATGTTGTTGGGATGGAAGAGTGTCAACATGATAAATAGATGGGCACTTGATCCAGTTCTGTGGGCCGTCTATCATGTTGATCCCGGTGGATTCTTGAAGGTATTTGAACTTGTGGAAGTATCATCTTTTAGGTGGTATTTCCATATTGTGGGAAAAAATAACCTTAGCTAAGTATATATTACTTTAATGGGTTACAAACCATTGGTTGATATTTGTGATGCTTAGTTATTTGTTAAATTTATGCATCTTTGGCATGGTGATAAATTTGTTATTGCTAATGCTAATTGTCGTGCCATGATGATCTTGTTCTTATTTTCTTTCCATATGATTTTGCAAGGTATGGATTCGAGAGGACGAATTATTTTCAACAAGGGGAGAATGATGCAATCCAGATTGCCTCAAGGCTATCCATTCACGAACTTCAACGTATTGATGGATCGTTCACAAGGATGGAGGCTCTTAGGCTTATATGGATGTCAATGAGGGGGTTCCATGCCTTGCATGGCAACCTACGCACTTTGAAGGAGCTCCCAGTTCAGCAACACCATACTTAGATGATAGCTTGGAGCGAGGGAGGAAAAATAGTTGACAAAACTATCACTTTAGGCAAACATGTCAATTCGACGCATCGCCCAATGGCTTGGGCGATGATCACAAGATCGCCTAATGGCCCAAAGAGATATAGAGTCAAGTTGCTCATTGGCGAGCATGGAGAGCATTCGACGCATTTCCCAAGGAACCTCAAGACCGCCAAAACTTACAGCAAGCCATCAAGGGAGAAACCAATGTAAAGTGCACATCGCCAACCAGTTGGTGACTCGCCAAGATGATTGGGTGAGCCCAACTTAGCTCGCCCATTGGTCCATTTCGGGTCACTTTTGGTCCCATCTATGTAATAATGCCTAAAAGTATAAATAGGCGTCTTATGGTTCATTTTAGGAAGACTATTCTTGAAAATTGTGGTTGTAAACCTGAAACTCCTTGTGTGAGTGTTTGAAAGCTTGGTATAAGCTTTTGTTAGTTGTTGCTTCGAAACAGGGTTGCTTGGGATATCGATTTCCTTGAGGTCTTCGTAAGATTTAGGTGCTTCTTGTTGGATTAACGAATTGAAGTCTTTGGGTTTAATATACCCTTAAGTTGTTTTTTGTTTCCTCCTTTTGTGTCTATTTACCTATCCTTTATTTCTTGTATTTTGATTTCTGCATTTTATTGTGATTATTTTTGTGAGAATTACATCAATCGAGGTTAGAGTCACCTTGTTTTAGGAGATCAAGGCCAAATAATTTAAGGATGAAAATTTGAATGAGCTTACGAAGAAGACGGTGATTGGAAAGGCACAAGAGACCACTCTTGATGCAGGTAGTGTGCTCAGTTTTAAATGAAGAATTTGTCTTCCTAGAGTGGGCGACTTGATTCATAATTTATTGACAGAATCCCATGGTTTGAGGTATTCCATTCATCCAGGTGTGACTAAGATGTACCGAAATTTGAAACGACTTCATTGGTGGCCAGGCATGAAGAAAGATATAGCGGAATTTGTGGCTAAGTGTCAAAATTGCCAACAAGTGAAATATGAACATCAAAGGCCTGCAGGTTTGCTTCAAAGAATGTCAATTCTGGAATGGAAGTGGGAAATGATAGCTATGGACTTCGTAGTTTGGTCTTCCTAAAACATTGGGAAAGTATGAATCGATTTGGGTAGTGGTGGACAGATTGACTAAGTTTGCCCATTTCATTCCAGTCAAAGTGGACTATAATGTGTATCAATTGGTTAAAGTGTATGTAAAAGAGATAGTAAGGCTACACGGGGTGCCCCTTTCATCATCTCAGACCGTGGTACGCAGTTCACATCTAAATTTTGGGAAAAATAACATGAAGAGTTGGGTACGCAACTCACTTTTAGAACAACGTTCCATCCACAGACGGACGGGCAATCGGAAAGGACCATTCAAATGTTAGAGGACATGTTGAAGGCATGTGTGATTTACTTTGGAGGATATTGGGATAAGTTTCTACCTTTGTGTGAGTTCTCTTATAATAATAATTATCATTCTAGCATTGATATGGCGCCATTTGAGACACTTTATGAGAGAGGATGTATATCACTCATAGGATGGTTTGAGGCTGGAGATGTGAGACCTTTGGGGGTGGACTTAGTGAGGGATGTTCAAGATAAGATAAGGAATATCCAAGCTAAGCTTCTAGCCGCCCAAAGTAGACAAAATAAGTATGCAGATCATAAGGTAATGGACATGTAATTCCAAGCTGGTGAGAACATTCTTCTTAAGGTATCACCCATGAAAGGGGTGATGAGATTCGGCAAGAAAGGCAAGCTTAGTCCTCGATACATTGGACCATTTGAAATTCTTGATCGTGTAGGATCTGTTTCTTATAGATTGGCTCTACCTCCTAACTTGTTAGGAGTTCATCCGGTATTTCATGTGTCCATGTTAAAAAGATATCATGGTGATGGAGATTACATCATAAAATGGGACTCAGTTGTGTTAGACAAGGACCTACAGTATGAGGAAAAACCGATTGCAATTCTTGATCGTGATGTCCGAAAGATGAGGACCAAGGAGATTAAGTCTGTGAAAGTTCAATGGAAGCATCGTCCGGTCGAGGAGGCCACTTGGGAAACCGATAAGGACATGTGAGACAAGTATCCCAAGTTTTGTTCGACGATTCAGGTACTACTCTACTTTTACTTTAGCCCATATTTCATAATTAGTCACTCGGGGACGAGTGAGGGGTAAATTGAAATCTATTGTAACGATCGAGTTTCGTCGTTATAGAAAAACCAATGGAGAAAAAGATTTGGGCCGGAAAACTTTTTGGTAGTAACCTGAAATTTGCCAACCTAGTCCAGATTTGGACGAAATCAGAGTGAATGAGTTCTAAGGAAATTTGGTAACAAAAGGGATGTCTAATTACAAATTTGACCATATGAGTAGATAGCTAAGACGTTGAGGAACCCGTACGACTTTCCACAATTGAATTCGGGCGAGTAAAACTCTCGAAATTGATCCTGGCATGAACGGTATTTTTTGAGTGTCATAGGTTGAATGTGAGTTCTGAAATGGGGGTTTGGAGCCTTTTAATTTTGCTCATTGTTTTCGTGCAAGCCGCTGAGGCAAGATTTTTGCCGCCAAGGCAGGGCCGTTGTAGAGGGGTGAGGACCGCTGTGGCGGGACATACGCGACTTAAAGTTGGAAATAAATCCCAAAAACGTTTTATTTTGCAATTTTCAAACTTGGGATCTAAGGAACGAACCCAGGAGTCTTCTTGACAGTTTTCCACCATTTTTTAGGCTAGGGTAAGATTTTCACTCCCCGAATCCATTTTTAGATTCGTAGGACCTATTTTCTTGGGTTATTATCGATGGGGGAGGGTTTTGATATGGGAATTATGGTGAAAAAATCCCCAATTTGGGTATGGGGGATCAAGGGTTGATAGTGTTGACTTCAATCAGGGCAATTAGACATCATTTATTGATTCCCATGTTATTGTGATTGTTTGTAGACCAAGAACAAGCGGAAAGAATCGGAAATAGAAGAATCAAGTTTCTTAGGAGATTCAAGCTCTCAAAGTCGAAAAGTGCAGAATAAAGACGTTTTGAGGGTTTATTTACGACTTAAGTCGCATCGAACAGTCCACAGCGGCACCAAGTCCGCTACAGCGACCCCGTCCTGGCAACTAAACCACCGTCAATACGTCTTGCATGAAACAATGAGCTATTTTAAAAATTCCAAGAACCCCATTTCACAACACACCCTCAACCAACGACACTTAGAAAATACCATTCACACTAAGATCAATTTCAGGAGTTCTACTCGCCCGAATTCAATTAACCATCTGCGAACAGAATAGTGAATGAGGTTAGATACCAATTTGTATCACCTAGATACCAATTGGACCCAAGTTATAGCACGAAAGGAGACAAGAGAAAATAGATAGATTTCCTAAAGTCCTATAGCCTCTACTAGACTCATTTTGGTACATCGAGATCAACGAATCTAGGCTCTGATACCAACTTTGTCACGACCCAGACCGTCGTGAGTGGCACCCACACTAACCCTCCGGTGGGAGAACCATAACTACTAACTAACTAAGCAATTTAAACTACGGAAGCAGGTTAAATAAACTAAAAGAAAATGAAGTTCCCATAAACTTCAACAAGAGTCTAACAATTAAACAATGCGGAAGAAAATACGCCTAGAATCTGAAAGTCAATGTACCAAAACTCTAACGAGATTCATAAGTCTAAACAAGAAGTGTTACAATCCCAAACTAAAGCACTAATAACTAACTAGAAAATCCAAGTCCGAATGAAATGGCCTGAGCAACAAGAGAACTCAAGGCAGCCCGGAAGAACTAGCTCACCTTTGAATTCGGAAACGATCACTGTTCGTCTAAGCGAGGTCTGTCAATAGCCACCGAAAGATGCCATGTACTCAACAAAAATAAGAGCAAATGCAGTATCAGTACACAACCATCGTGTACTGGTAGGATCACGTGGTTATCCCACTAAGTGTAACATAAGCAAGTAAATACAACATCATAAACATGCAAAATACCGAACATAAACAATACTGAATATCACATGCTCAACAATATACATTATAACACGTCATTGGTCCTCTCATGGAACCCAAACTCAAAATGTTAGTGTACCAGTTCGTGGTACCCGATCCAATGATTATGCCGGAGCGTGGCAACTGATCCAAACAGCACACCACAATCACATTCACAAGTATATTTTCAATAATCATACAATCAAGAAGTGATTCATGGCATATTGTTAATCGTTCATACTTATTTACAATTAGTGTGATCAACAATGCCACATTCGTATACTTTCATGCAATACAATGTAACAATACAAACATACATCACACAATATGGAATCACAACCATCACCAACCTCAAAACAAGCTTGAAACCCTAAGAAATTTGATCATTCCTTTTTCAGATTCGTTTCGCTTGTTCTTGGTCTACAAACAATCAATATAATACGGGAATCAATAAACAATCACTAATTACTCGGATTACTAACAATTCTACCAACCCTAGATCAACCCATGATCCCAATTAGAACTGTTCCAACCATAATTCTTAGATCAAAACCCTCCCCCATCGATAATAACCTAAGAAAATAGGTTCTACGGATCGAAAAATGGATTCGGAGAGCTAAAATATTACCGTTAGCCTCAAGAATGGTGGAAAATTGTCAAGAACTCGCATGGGATTGTCTCCTAGCTCTCAAAGTCGAAAAGTGCATAATAAAGACGTTTTGGGGTTTATTTACGACTTAAGTCGCGTCGAACCCGCCACAACGGTACCCAGCCCGCTACAGCGGCCCCGCCCGGCGACCAACACCACCGCCAAAGCGGCTTGCACGAAACAATGAACTATTTTAAAAATTCCAAGAACCCATTTCACAACACACCCTCAACCAACGACACTCAGAAAATACCATTCATGCCATAATCAATTTCGGGAGTTCTAATCGTCCAAATTCAATTCCGTAAAGTCGTACAGGTTCTTTAACGCGTTAGCTATCTACTTATGTAATCAAATTCATAATTAAATCACCCAATTGCTACCATATTTCCCTAGACTTCAAAGACTCTGATTTTGTCCAAATTTGGACTAGGTTGAGAAATTTCAAGTTACTACCAAAAAGTTTTTCGGCCCAAAATTTTTCCCCATTGGTTTTTCTATAACGACGAAACCTGTTCGTTACAGGAGAGGAGCCAAATCCATAGAAATACATGTATCTTCCTCAATAAATGGTAGAAAACTCTTAATTAGTGGTAAGGTACGTAAATATTTGAAAGCATAAGTATAATTAATATATATGGTATATATGTATATCTAATAAGATCATTTATATATAAAAAAAAAAAACATAGCTCAGGCCCATTTTTGGCACAAAATATTTATCTAGTAAAATTAAGGGAAAATTTTCAAAACAATAATATTTTAGCATATAATAGTACCCCTTGTCAAATCTTTCAATATTTATTTAAAATGTCAATTTTTTGGTTTGTAATAAGGTTGATTGTATTTATTTAATTTGAAAGAATAAAAATTTTTACTAACAGATGGAGAGAATATGGAGAAAATATTTCAAAAAAGGTAAAAAAATTTCCCTTAGTTTTTTATCCTTCTTTGAACTTTTTAAAATATGATTTTATCTGAAATGTATTAGGATGAATTTCTTTAAATGTGACTTTGTGTGTCATTATTTTAAAATGTAATTGAAATATAAATTGCGAGTGACATACTATCATGATGACTACATAATAATAAAGTAATAGAGATTTGTTGGCATTCAAATTGAGAATGGAATACAAAGTGATAATGAAATACAAACTAAGCACGGTAAATACTCATTTCAATTAAAAAGTTAGATCATACAATAAAAAACCTGATGGTATACCATTAGGACGAATATGATTTCAAATCAAAATACAAACTAACTGCTATACAAAGTGATATTGAAAATACAAAATGAGCCAAATAAAATACAAAATCTATTGTACTAATGCAATTAGTATGAATACATGTATAATGAATACGTAAATAAATTGTATTTGGTTATCTAGAATTGAAAATGAATACAAAATCAAATCTAAATACAAACTATCTGGTATAAAAGTGATATTGAAAATACAAAATGAGTTTTGCTGATGCAATTAGGATGAATACATATATAATGAATACATAAATAAACCGTATTTTGGTTATTTAGAATAGAGAATATATACGAAATCAAATATAAATACAAAACTTGATGGTGTACTATTAGGACGAATACGAAATTAAATCTAAATACAAACTATTTGGTATACAAAGTGATATTGTAAATACAAAATACGCAAAATAAAATAAAAAGTTTTTTTTACATATGCAACTAGGATGAATACCTAAATAATGAATACATAAATAAATTGTATCTTGGTTATTTAGAATTGAGAATGAATGGACAATTAAGAACTTCGATCCGACAATTGATTCATCAAGTTCCATGGATTTCAAGAAGAGTCTTTTCGAAACCATCCGTAGAGCGCCGACGGGGATTTGGAATTCGACAGAGAAACCACCCAAGCCCGATAAGCAGAGAAGTTGTGGAGCAGGTCCGACTCCTGATCAGACGCATGAGAGAGCAAAATTGGATATTATACCCCAATTTGCTACGAAGAATTGCCAGATGTTGAAATCATACAAGTCGAAGAAATTTCTCAAATAAGTATAGGAGATAGCAATGATGGAAACGGTAGAGAGAGTGGAGAGATTTTTGGTAAAAACATAGAGAGAGAATACTGGAATGTGGGGTCTTTTTTTTTTTTTTACTTTTAACCATTAATAGAGTCAAACTAGGTAAATATGAGCCTGATTTGAGAAATTAAAGGATAGTAAATTAATTATATTTGGTTACATTATATTTGCTAAAATAATGACATTTTAAATCATTATTTTAAAATGTAGATGTTTTAGCTATGTTAGAAATTTTGAGTAGTTTGTTAATTTTTAATTTTCTCTAAAATTAATTACGAGAATAAATTATGATCAAATTCATTCTAAGACAGATGGAGAGGATGAAAATGAAATGCACGATCCGACGATTAGTAAAATAGGTGAAAATATATAGGAGACAATCGTACTTTAAATTTCAATAAAAATTTAAAAAATCCTAGCTAATTTCTTTTCGCCTATAAATTTTAGTGAGCAGAGATAACATTGATATATATGAGTTCTGAGACTTAAGTAATAGATATCTCGTGACATAATTAAAATACATATAAATTGAAACATTTATTAAAACAAACCAAAACAAAAAACATGAAATACATGTATGCTACGTAGGATTTTCACGTGCAGGTGTGAAAGGGTGCCATGTCAAGTTTGATTATAATATCGATTCATACATTCGGCTCATAGTTATCCATATCATCGCTCACATTTTGAGCTTTCATCTTCATTCATTTTTATTTGTTCATTACTTATTCATTTTTTAAAAGTTTTGAAAAGGTAAAAATGTAGATTTTGATTTATAATCCGTTGACACCCTCTAATTTAATTTCTCCAAAAAAGGAAAATTATAAAAGAAAAGAAGAGTCTGTAATCTTTCAAAACAATGCAACAATTTTGAATATAATTAAATATAATGAAATATATAAACACACAAAGTTTATTGGATATTTTTTTAACAAGTAATACAAAGTCCAAACCGAATACTCCATAGATCCTATAATGATTGTCTAGGAAATTATATGTCCTATAGACAAATCAATCTACATACCAAACTCTATTTGTAATATAAAATATTACATCTTGTTGTTTCTCCAAATCACTCCAAGCCTCAAAATTTGGTATTTGGAGCGGTTATCCTGTCACAAAAATTACGATATGATAAAATTAATTTACATGGTATATATACGACAAATAAATTGAAACAAAAGGTAGCTAAACTTACTCGGAACAATTGACTCTTGGTGTGGTAGGGTAAGCCAAGAGAACTTTACAACCCCAAGTAAGTGATTCAGCAGCTTTTGCATTGATATTTGGATCTTGTAATCCTGCCTTAACACATTCACAAATGGCTACTTCTGCTTGAGAGTCCTTTCCCATAGTATTAAGTTTAAATATTTGATTGCAACAAGCCTTTGGAGGAACCTTATTATTCTTGTAACCACTTTTCGTCCAATCTATGCAAGATTTCATATGTCTAGTTATATCTCTACATTTAACTTCATTAGCTTCTAAACTATGCACGGGTTTCAATGAAGATGAATTCGAAAGCGATAAGGAGGAGATAATTAGAATAACAAGAAGAGAAAATGATGTTGATGATGGACTCATTGTGAAGTTTCGATAGGTAATCTGTCTTATTTTCAGATAGGTAAAGATAGATACGTTTAAAAAGATTGTTTTTTTTTTGTTTTTTGTTTTTGTTTGTTGTAGTAGAGTTGGCTAAAGTTGTTCATATTTATAGAGGTGTATGTGAGGTGAGTTTGAAGTTGAATTATTATCCACCATATTTCTAACAAGGATAAAGGAGGTACCACGTATGTTTGTGAAGGCGCTGCTTAATTCACTCTCCACATAAGAAGTCTAGCTCATTGAGGCCATTAAAATTATATAAACTTGAAAACTATTATTCACGGTTTTACTTTATAATAAAATTATAAATTTGTTTTATAGGTTAATCCATAATATAGATTTAAAAATATTATAATATTAACAAAGTAAAAGGAGACAAATTAAAGGTTGATCATATAGAGGGTAAATTGAGAACTTAAAATGTTCAATTGAGATAAATGAGGGAGAATGTGAATTATTCAAAATTAGAAGGAGATGTTACAATTCTAATACAAAATTTAACGAGTAAATAATTTTCACCCTTTTATTTTTGCGATGGGTGAGTTTATTGCAAAAAAAATAAAAAATAAATACAGACTAGTGCAGATTGCTATTTAGTGTTTACAACTATAGAAACATCAACATAAGACGAAATACACGCAATTGAGAAATTACATGAAGATGCAGAAAAATGAAATACCAAATAATTAATGCTAAAGAAAAAACACAAAATTCATGGAATATTTATACTCATAATTCCAGCAAGAGCTTCATCTTAGTGATTTCCAAATTAAGATCATTTTATCCTGCCAAAAGAACAAACATTTAATTTACACGATGTAATTATAGCAAAGTAATAAATACAGTAGAACAAATTAATAGAAATTAAAAAATAAATAAAAATTTGCTAGTACGTAGTACATAGTTTAATTATTACTATTCCAATAGTTCACCAAAAAATAATAATTCAAATCTGTTTGGTTATAGTATCAAGCTACTTACTTAAACATGTATATTATTATTATGATTACAACCTATAAGGTAAACTTATTGAAGTATATATACTAATTAAATAATACAAAAAAAATGCACAAATTTTACCTAATGTTTATCTACAATAATAACATTATAAATGATCCATGTCATGTAAATATTTTATTATTATTAATATATATAACTTAAACTCGTACCAGGACACTTGACATAAGGAGAAAAAGTGAAGGGCAAGGCGACTCCACATCTACGGGGAAGTGCTTTAGCTGTTGCATCGGTGATTCTCAAATCTTTTATTGCTGACTGAACACATCTACAAACAGCTGACCTATCAGCGGTGTTGTTCGCGATTTGTGAGAGAGTTGAAACTCCAGCACAACACGCGAATGGAGGAATCCCAATCACCCCACTTCCGCCCCTGAAGAACACCATGCAAGGTCTCAAGGCTCGTTCTATGTTGTCACACTTAATGTTTTCGGCATGTGAGTTATAAGTTTGGAGAATCAAGAAGAAGAGTATTAAAAATAATGTTACAAAAGGATAGGTAAGCTTCATGGTGAAGTTAAGGATATTGAGATTTTTGAGTTTTGTTTAATTCTTTCCAAATGGTTTGTGGTTTAATTTATAGAAGTTTTAAAGGGACATGAAGAAAAATAAAGTTGTTGGTTGATGACGATATATCGAATTGGCTAAAGATAATGGAGAAGATTAAAATAAAATTAGGTGAAAAATTATAGAATTACAAACTAGTTGAAATCAAAAAGTGATTTCTCTTTTGCCTTTATAAAAACTTTATATAGTGAATCCGTCTTTATAGTAATAGATATTAATGTTCTCTAAAATAATTAAGGTGCATAGAGCTTGCCTGAAATGCGTACTTATTAGCTTACGTAGGATATTCACATGGAAGGTGTCATGTTAATATGTTATGTTTGTTTGTAATTGAGTTTGCCCAAAAAAAAAAGGGAACAATTATACGGCTCATAGTTATCACAAATCTTCTAAAAGAAAAACTGTAAAACAATATATTCAAATTCATACATAAAAAAAAAAATAGTTTGATTTTAGTGCTCTGAATCATATCACATATACTATTATGTTCAAACCGCAATTAATTTGACGTAAACATCGATAATCACACACAAGCCCAAAAAGGGAAAAAAAAAAGAATAACAAAAACTTTGATAACTTCTCATAACGTACATATTTGATTTAATTCAATGTAAGCCCAGCTAGCTCGTTTCGTATATTATAAGAAAAACTATTGAATTTTCTCCTCATCGGAGAAAACACAATTTTATTACATGCAGAACAAAAGTGCAAAAATCCTGAACATAACATCGAGATATATTATATTACAAATATAAACCAGAAAAAAAAATCACAATTATAACTTATAATATGCATCCAAACAAATTTTATTTGCTATATAAATAGTCTTCATCACGCCAAAGAAATGCCTTGTATATATATATATGGCATCCTTAAAACACTTCAATTGATCCTGCAAGAGTAGTAACGATGTACAAAACTATATATCAAGGACATATCGACAAAAGCTATTAGTCCATAAAAAACATTGTTATGACTCAGCCCGGTTATTTAAAAATTGAACTGATTTATTTTAAATATGTAAGTCAAATTAATCCAACTGAGATCTTGTCAAAATATTTTAGAAGAATTCTCTTTTTGATTTGATGCGTTATATGTATACAACAACAAAAAAAAAAGTTGAATTAGTTTTGTATGTTAATTAAATAAAATTTGACTAGTGTTGGGAAGGTTGAGTTATTAGTTATGACCCATTGGATTGCCAACCCAACCCAATGACTCAACATTTATTGACTCGATTCGTTCAAATTCAGTTTAGTCCGCTCATTTAGCACCCCTATAATTATTTTAGCTCGTAATTTCATTTCACTTACTTCAGATCAACCAACATTTAGACATATTATCGACCTCTAATAGTACTAAAAAGTTCCATATCACAACACTATTGATTTGTAATATATGTATAACATTTTCCACGGAAAACATTATTTTCTAAAATTTATGAAAAATGACTATTGTCGTGCCAAACGCACTAATAAGGGAGGAGGAGAGTAATATTACTTGGTGCAGTCAACAGTGGATGAAATAGGGAAGGACAAGGAGATTCCACAACTCTTAGGAAGACTCCCTGCAAGTTGAGAATTAATGTTGATTTTTTGAGATGCATTCTTTAGACAAGTGCATGCAGCCTGCTTATCTGGTACAGTTGTTGCAGCAGATACAAGAGATTGACAACCATCACAGCAAGGTTGTGGTGGTGTCCCCCCACTGCCTTGTAAATAGCTGAGGCAGGGCTTGATTGAGCTAATTACTGTGCCACAAGTGATGGCACCTTCTGAAGATGGTGCAATTAGTAATAGAATTAGAGCCATGATGAATGGTACTAGTACTAATTTTGCTTGGATTGAGGAATTCATGATTAGTTAAATGATTTTGAACTTGTTGTTGAGAGTACTCTTTTGTTTTTGAGTAGTCTGTTTTTATAGATGAAATTTGAGAAAGCTCACTAGCACAAGTAAGTTATAAAAATGAAAGATTATGTTTGGTTTAAGTGATTGAGTGCAAGAAATGATGGAAAATTATTGATGTATTTTCTTTGTTTAAGATTTGGGTATTGTTTTGTGGAAAGTCAAAAGTTTGGTGCAATGGAGATTGAGGCAATTAGGGAGTGTCATTTTTAAGAAATTAAATTGGGGGTAGGGGAAAGTGAAGTGCAGTAGGGTATTACAACGTGAGGAATTAAACTTTTACTAACAAGGTAAAATTTTAGTCAATTAACTGAGCTACTTAAGTTTTCTGTGGAAGTGTAGTGTATTCAACATAATGATCATTTTATATTTCACTTGTCTATTTGGTAAAAACTACTATTAATCGAATACTCACAAATTGAATTCTTCTAAAGGAAAAGAGTACTACACGTCCCTTGTTTAGGTAATTAGTGTCAGCCTATGGCCCTATTGTCACAATTACTCTTGTATAGGGTAGGGGTGTACATGATCGGGTTGGTTCGGATTTTCCAAATATCAAACCAAACCATTTGTGTTAAAAATTTAAATTTATAAACCAAACCAAATTAATAAAATTCAGATTTTTTCGGGTTTCAAATGCCAAACCAAACATTGTGTCAAATTTTTAAATTTATAAATCAAACCAAACTAATAAACCTCTAATTTTTTCAGATTTTTGGATTTTTTCAGTAAAGTTTGCATACAAACATATAATTAACTTGTGCTCCAAATATTTTTTTAGTCCAACCAAAATACAATTATCTAAGATGTATCTTAAGAAAATAACACAAAATATGAGATGAGTACTGATGACACTAAAATATGCAATAAAAAATAATAATGAAATCATCATGTAAAATAAATATTGCAAAGTCATAATGAAAATGACCATAATTTAAAAGTACTAAATCATGCTAAAATAAGTTTAATAAGTATTAGTTACATTACTAAATATTTAAGGAAAATTAAAATTAGATTATGTATTTTAATTCTCTAAACCAATATAAAACTAAAGAACAAATATTCAATATTATTGTCATTCTTAGTGTTGAATTGATTTTCTTTTTGCAGTAGTATTAATTTGATTTTGATTTAACTTTTATTATAATTATCAACATCTATGAACTATAATCTTTATTGGACCATTTCGAATTCTAAGTTTTAAACTTGAAATAATATATTAAAAGATAAAAACTATGAAATAGTATAAGAAATATTTTAAAATTATATCAAAGTAAATATTTTTATGTATAAAATAAAATTTTAAAATTACATATATAATGTCGGGTTGGTTTGGTCTAGGGTTGGTTTTTTTTAGTTAAAACCAAACCAACCCAAATATAATTGGGTTTTTTTTTCCAATATCAAACCAAGTCAAACCAAATCACTAGTCGAGTTTTTTTTTTCGATTTGCGATTTGGTTCGATTTTCGATTCGATTTTGTACACCCCTACTCTTGTAAGAGAGTTTAAATCTAACAACGCAATCCTATTAAGATGTTGCATTGGTGAAATCCTCTAGGAAATGGATATCTTAACTTTTTTAATTAAAATTTGCACTCAGTATTGTTTCTGAATTCTAGAATATTCACTTAACTACCTTGACTGTCTAATATTTAGGTAATAAAATTGTATATAAATACATTTGCCAACTGTAATGTATCCAGATTTAGCAAACACTTGCAAGTAATTCAACTCTAAATAGGGACAAACACATCGAATGATCAAGGTGTCAGTATGTCCCAGGATGAAATTTCTTGAATCTATATGTCATTACGTGTACACGTTTTTACTAAGTTAATAATTTGAATCTTGAATTAGAATTTAAGAAATTGTGTAATTTTTTAAAGGTAGTAGGAGATTGAAAAGTCAATATAATACACAATAATAGAAATGAAAATTAAAAAAGAATAGTGAAGGGCAGGAAATTTATTTATTTTGAATACATCTCTTTGGTTTGTGCTAAAGAATTATACATATAAGTTGCTTCTAAGCATGCTATGCCATATTGTCTCAATTACTCCTATTGGAAAAATCACAGCGTAAGGTAGCAACTAGTATAGATAGTTGGTCACTTTTTGAAGGCTTCACCCGATAACTAAAGAATATCGTTGTTGCAACCACTTTGTTAGCCTATAGTTTTCTAAGTTATGGAGTTTCTTCTAAGTTATTTTTAAAGGCTTGAAGACCTCTAGGGAAGAGAAAAAAAATAGGGAACAATCCAAAACACCTCTTTACTAGAAAATCACAATATGTAGATAGGTCAATTTGTTTAACACATATATACTAAATATGTAGAATCCCTAGGTTAGCTTCTTCGTGTGTTTACTTTTTTATTGATACACCCGAGTGAAAATTCATAGAACCATACGATAGTTGCTATCTTCAAAAAATGGATGTATTCGGCTTTAAGCTTAGACCATCATCAGCAAGTACAGATAGGGGAAAACAGCAATGTAAGAAATTCCCAAATTCATTTGCTTAGTAAAATCATGGTAATGTGGTGACAATAGAAGGTAACATTACAAAATAAAGTGGATCTGAATATAGAAGATACAGTAATACAGATAAATGACCCCCTTTTCAGTTTTGAATGAAAACTGAGAGGAGGTGGAAAAGAGACTGGTACATACACTGATGAAGGATCGATCAGCTAGTAAATGAATGAACTGTGTTGCACATGCCTTTGTTTTTGAGACACCAAAGTGGTTGAATCGGTTCAGCACCTATTCCCCTAGAAACCATTCTGTACCTCCATTCATTCAGTCGATCAGTAGCCTCTGCATATCTCTTCATTCCTGTTTCATCGCGATTCCCTGACCACAAGGTTTCTGCCATTGCTGATGCTCTTGGCCAAATTCGCGAGTCCATAACAGTTGAATCAGCTTGTTCGGACCATAAAGCTACTTCCCCTCCAATTACCAATTGAGCCTCCTCATCAGTTAGGCCGTAGGTTATATCATAGTTGTAAATGGTTTCCCACGTCTTGAAAGGCCCACACCATGATCCACCATTGCCTTGGTCAGTACCTGGTGGCTGATCATAGCGGCTGTCATTCCCAACGAAGCTTCCATGGCCACAATCCAAGTAATAGTAATCTGCAGATGACACAATGACACGGTAGCCAGAAGTGACGAGCTGCTTTGTATTGTTTGGTCCATTATTCCAAGTTTGCATGATAACATTCTGTGGAGGAAGCAGAGATGGATTCACTTTCACATTACCACTCAATATAACATCCTCCCAGTAGACCACCGTACGGTTGAGTGAGAGGATTTCAGGTAAGGTATTATTGATAAACTTCTCGAGTAGCTGACTGAGAGTTCCATTGCTAGCAACAAACTTTTGGACTGATGGATCAGTATTCCAACAGTCTGAATTGATCTCATCTGCTCCTCCATGAAAAAGTGAATCTGGAAACATGGCGATAGTGTCCTGGATGACATTCTTTACTACTTCATAGGTCTTGGGAATCAAGGGGTTCAGTTGCCCAGTGCCTGGTTCAGCTGCAAGAGCTGGACTACTTCCAGCGGGCCACCAGAACATATTTGCACAAGTGACTATCTCAGGGTAAGCTTCAGCCCACGATCCTGTATGTGCTGCAATATTTGCAAAATCGGACAAACACGACATTTAATAGTGTTAGCAATACACTTTACTTTGTTCCTGTAATATATGTTTAACAAAAGAAATCTTACAACGTGATATAACCATCTTCTGTGGAGGATATAGCAATTTGCCTCTCATTTGGATTATGTTATTTTGCTGAAGTAGCAAAAAATCAATCGTAGAAATAAGGACTACCGCACTTTCTACGGCTCTACCTTTATCAAGCTGGTTTACAAGATAATCTAAAATTCGTAGTTTTTTGCACACCATGTAAACAAAATTGTCAAAATCCTACCTACGGAAATCTACCATATATAAAAATGGAGCCAACTATCAAGATTGAGATCGTCAACCATCTAAACTCTCATTCACATCTCATTGAAAGTATCAAACATGTTCTCCTACATTTATGTGCATATATCGAAGTATCTATTATTCGTATTGAGAAGAGTACTCGAAAGAACCGTGGTTCATACACACCACCTTCCCCGGACCCAGGCTTAAAGGTTTTGGTTTCCTGTATAAAAAGATTCATACATTTTCATTTGCCAGAAGAAAAAGTTCAAAATAAATTCAGGAAGGTCCCATTAAGTTAAAATTAATAAATTAATGATCCCCATGTCCTGATAAATTAATAATACATCCAGAAGTCCAATCTTGTTCCTTTTTGGGATTACCTAGAAATTGTAAACGAAAAGTATCCATACATTATTCTATTCTACTTTATCATGATTCCATAACTTACCAGGCATGTCAATTTCAGGTAAAACCCTAACTCCGTGTTCCATTCCATATTGCACAATCTTCTGCACGTCCGCCGGAGAATACATCATCTCGTTGCTGTACGCTCCTTTTCCGGCGAGCTTCGGCTCCGATGGAATCACAAGCGGAAATGAATGTGAATCAGTTATGTGCCAGTGGAAAACATTCAACTTGTTCATACTCATAGCTTTAATAAGCCTTAACAAGTGATCGACTCCGTAGAAATTTCTCGAAGTGTCCAACACCACACCTCTGTGAGTGAAAATCGGCAGATCGTGTATGTACACGCCGGCTGCAACTCTGGTAGGGTTTCCGTACACGAGTTGTGAGAATGTCTCCAGCCCTCGCATGGCTCCCCATACAGTCCCCGCAGTGATGTAGGCGGAGGAGCCGTCGGAAGGTGTGGAGAGAGAGTAGGATTCGTTGACTCCGTGAGCGAGTGGTGAAGTGACATCGGAGACGGAGATGATGAGGCTTTGCAACGGTATTGATGAAGTGAGATTGATCGCCGGAGTGATGATGGGGCGGTGGTGCTCTGAGAGGATGAGGTGGCGGTAACGGTCGACGGCGGGAGTGAGGTACCGGTGGTACGGGTGGGAGATGGTGAAGTTTGAGGAGAGGAAGATTGATTTTGGGTTGGGCCAATGGAATGTTGTGGGCTTGGGCCAGACATTGATTGGATAATTTGTGGCTGTTGTTTGAGAAATTAAGATAAAGAATAGTAGAAGAAAGAAAGAGAATGTTTTCTCTCCTCTCATTTTTCTTAGAGAAATGAAAATTACTTCGAAATTGAAGTAAGCCAATTCAAAGATTGGAAAGGACTATATATGTTGTTATTTTTCTAAAATATCAAATTTTGGAATATGAAGAGTATGGTTTGGTTGTTACAATCTTGTAATATTACTTTGGAAAATAGCTACATATTTGTTTGATTATGTTTGGAGTTTATATTGTGGGTGGGATGGATGGAAGGGGATTGTATAAAGACTTGACTTGGTTACTTTCTTTTCAACTTCAAAAGTCTTTGCTTCTAGTTTGTTGGTTTGTGATTTGGATAAGCAACTTAAACTTCAATGTTTTTATTACCCTTACGGGTGTTTGGTAATTGATTAGAATTATGCACGTATTAGTTATACAAATATTAATTATTTAAATATTAATTGTACATGTAACAGTTATTTCATTTTTTGTTGATGCATAGACTTTCTCATAACATATGGATACAGTTATGTTGGTTTCTAAACTGTAAATCAAACATCCTATTAATTCTATACATAAATAATCTACTTCCTAATCAGGTACCAAACATAATACTATTACTTATGCAAAACTTGTAATATTATGGGTTACTTCTTTGTAATCAATCTCATTTCCTAAATAAATGTCAGTCGTCTTAACAATATGAATCAGAATTATGTTGGTTAAGTGTAGACAAATATACCTTGGTTAATTTAATTTTGTGCTTATTATGTTGGTAAGTTTAGCTTAAGCATGAATCAGAATTACCTTTTAAATGGGATAAGGGAAAACTTTCATAATTAACCTAATTTTTTAAGGTGCAATTAACAAGTGAATAATACAACTCATTTAACCTAACTTTTATATGTTTATAAACAACTCATTAGTTGTGATTAGTGAGACAAATTAGTTTTAAGAGATTGCAGGCGAAGAGGGCTAAATATTTAGAAATAGTCGTTGACCCCTATATTGGCCAAACGGCTACTAATCTTATATTATACTGTTTTCTATCTATTTATATTTTATAAAAAAAAATTTGTCCATACTTAAGTGTGTTTGTATATCGTCAGAGTATACAACATATAATTAGATATTCCGACGATAACAACAATCAAAATAGTTGAATCATACTGCGATATATTAGTAAGGTATATAATATGTGAATCGTATACGTCGATGATATACAGGGTGTTTTTGTTGAAAAAATTATCCAAAATAGGTATAATTATAATTATAATATTTTAATAAAAGAATATGAACTTCTAAAGACCTTTGGGAATTCAGATTGACTGTGGAATGGCGTAGTGCCAAGTGCTTTTGTTGAGTTAATCCCTAGTATTATTTGTAGATATTCAATACGGTGCAATAGCCGGTGCCTGTAGGTTTGGTTTTTCTTTTTTCTCGTGTTAGATTATGCAGTAGAGTTTGGTTATTTCAAATTCGTATTGTAGGGTTCCATTTAATGGAAAGTACTCATTACCAAGATTTTTTTTATACTTATAACTTATTTGAGACCTCTAATTAAAAGAAGATCACCTTATCCATGCACCACATTCTCGATAGGTTTGTCTTTATTTGTTTTTATTCCTTCAAAAAAAAATGTCTTGCTAGCAATAATTTGAAATGACGTATTAGAAATGATTCAAATTTATTTATTCTTTCTGGATTCTAATTGTCCTTCACATTAATTTTAGGATTAAAAATATCACTCCTTGCTCCAATTGGATCACAATTTCCTTAACATTAATTTTCAAACTAAAAATGCATCATCCGTGGAATTTTGAAATGTCATATGTGGGGATTTATTTGATTGATTCACGTTGACCCAATCATAAATAATCCAACTCATGCGTCTAGGTTAATAACCAATTTTTTTTGTTCGTATCTAGTTTTCTATGCTCAACGTTTTGCGACCGAATAGATTCAAAAGAAAATAAGTTTAAAGCTGTAACTAATTATTCTTTTTAACTCTAAGGTTTGAGTCTTGGATATGAAAAAATCTTTGATAGAATATGCTATCTTCCCAATAGCGACCTATATGACGTGAATTCAAATTAATTGAATTCTAATACGAGTATCGGATCCTGCTTGGACGAAACGGAAGATATTGTCAATAAATAGAAGTACGTCTTGCTCATTAACATCTCGGAAATATTCTGCCATAGTTAGGACAGTTAAACCAACTCTCATACGAGCTTCCGACGATCCATTTATCTGACCGTAAACTAGGGCCAATATATATAAGAAAGATAACTTACTTTTTTTTGGATTTTCTCTTTACCAATAATATTTGTGAAGTCACTTTCTACTGCGAGAATTCTGCTCCAACTTTACATAGTCAAGTCAAAACAATTTGATTGGGGATTGGGTTGATGGGGTCGCAACAGTTCACACTTTTTTGACTTGTTAAATAAATTCTATTGACTAAATGGTAGTAATCATTTTATACTTTCTACACCTCTAGGAATGAATATTATGATTAAACTTTTATCCCTTATTTATGGAAATATTCTTCAAATGTAATTGGGAACATTATCTTGAATTTCTTAAAATTGTTAAAGTGGAACACTTTAGATTCAATGTAACTAACAGGAATAAATTTAAAAATTAACGATGACTATCAAAAACACCACTAGAAACAGGTAATCTAATACCATATATCATTTGAAAAGTTAAGAGATTTTGTACAAGTATGCAGAAACTCAAGGAAAATGATAATATTGTATTAAGTATATTTTTTTCGCATCATTAATATTTATAGAAGCTCTAATTGGCAGTTATTCATAATTTGATTAAAAATCAATTCAAATATCAACAAAATGGTGCCATTAGAGTCATATGCCCATATATATCCTTTGTAGTACGACCATATGGTTACCTTATTACTCCATTAAATATCCTTGCACTAATCACATAAATCAATAGAAGATAAATAAATTTTATATTTTATTTATTTCTTCAAATCACATCTTTAATATTTTAGACATTTGTACACTTGCCAAACTCGTCATTGAAATAATATCGCTTTTCAAATCTGAATTTAAAACCTACGGATTAGATAATATACGGATATATATTATTTTCTTAATAAAATGTTTGTATTGTACTGTTGAAAAAATGTAGTTATTGATTAATTGATTTTAAATCAAATATATATATATATATATATCCTAAGTTTAATTGCCCAGCTAATTACTTAAGAGAAATTCAATTAATAGTTAATTACATTAAATGGTAGTACAAGCTTACATTAATATTTGTAACCTCCAAATCTCACCATAATTATAGGAGTAATAACAGTAGTTAGTACTATATTTTAGGAAAATTAAAACTCATATTATGGTACAAATTAATCAGAAAATAAGGAACTGATAAAATCTTCACAATTATAGCTTAATTAACACTATAATATATAAATGTATTAGTGTTTCCATTGTGACTTTTTTAGTTTTCCGCTTTGGTGTTCGATATCCACATTGGGTCGGACTATCCAGTTGTGCTTGCATTGTATGTGTGTATCGGTGGATGGAAAACTCGCCGGAGAAGCTGAATTAACAGAAAATACGGAAGATCTGCGGCGATTTCGATGGCGATGGTGACGTCATCAACATTTTCGTCTCAGCTCTCTTTGCTACTGCGCATTCTTCTCTTCAAGGTACTATTAATGACCAGAAATAATATTTTTCATTCGGAAAATATTTTTATATTGTAATATAACATAAGTTATGTTGCTTAGTTCCTGTAGAACTTAATGTCAATAGAGGTAAAAGTTCAGTTTAGAATTCACAAATTATGTTGTAAAAATTATGACATGGTTCCTATAGAATTTATGTCAATGTAGGCAAAATTCAATTCAGAACCCATAAGTTATATGGTAAAATACGTAACCTATGTCAATATGGCATTTCAACAAAACCTTTAATTGGAAAAAATAACACAATTTAGTTTCTATAAAGGTAAAATTTCAGTTTCAGAACTCATACGTTATATCTTTAAAGACAGAACATAAATATTTCTACAAACTTGTGCCAAACAAGGCAGAAATTAAATCCTATATAAGGATGAATTGGTTCATAATTTTTTATTAAATGAGTAATAAAGACCAAGAATAAAAAAAATCTTAAGTTTAAAACAAAAACTAAACTAAAAACTACTAAGACATAATTCACTATCATATATATTGTTATTATCTATACTTTCAAAATATTATGTATTTTACTATTAATTAAGAATTTCCTATCATATATTGAGGAAGATATACACTTAGTTACATGTATTTTTACTATCACATATAGTAAAATAGGGAGACAGGTGAACGAGATTTGTTATATATCCCGGATAAGTGTGAATCAACTTGGATATAGTGTATCTAGAACAAACTACACCTAATTTTGATCTCATGTATCTCAAGATACATGTATCTGGACGTACAAAAATCTGATAAGATACGTAATATTGCAAATTAGAGTTTATCTAACTAATTAACTCCTAAACTAGTGAGATTTATGTAAGATTCCCAAAATTAAAAACCACCCTAAAACACAAGCAATCCATGAAAAAACTTCAAGCTAGGAGCTAAGTTGGGCTCCCCTAAAAATTGATGGTTGGGCAGACGTAAAGAGTAGATCACTAGCTAAGTAGGCCAGCCCAAACAAAATTGAGATATTGGGTAGGGGAAACTTACCTAAATCCCACTAGTTTAGGAGTTAATTACTTAGATATACTTTAGTTTGCAATATTACGTATTTATTAGATTTTGGTGCATTCAGATACATGTATCTCAAGATACATGGGTCAAAATTAAGTTTAGTTTGTTCTAGATACAATGTATCCAAGTGGATTCGCATGCATCTGGGATACATAACAAATTCAGTCACCTCTCTCCCATCTCGGTCGTCACTCTCCTATGTACATGGTCAAATACATGTGAATCACACCAGATATATACATATACATATATCTAGTGTGTATCTAATGTGATTCACATATATCTGGGATACATAACAAATCTCACTCGCCTCCCTGCCCTTCTCGCTTGCTCCTCTCTCTATTGTAGTGTATCTGGCAACAAAAATACATGTATCTAGGTGTATCATCCTCAATATATGATAGAAAACTCTTAATTAGTGATAAGATACACAATTTTTTTAAAATATTAATAATTATAATAATAATAATAATAATAATATATATTATAGTGGATTATGTGATGTGTAATTATTTAGTTTCTCCGTTGAGTATCTTATCATCAATCAATTGACCTAATCAATTAAGAATTAAAGTAAAGATATAGTATCATTTAATCGTAATTAAATAACAAATGAACGTTTTAATAAACACATGTCTTGCATTTTATAAAATTGATATATTATTTATAAATTAAATCTTAACAAAAGGTTAACATGGTCGGTCCATTTCCCATGTGGCATGCCATAAGCTAAGGCGAGTTACAAAATATCGCCATTGCTCCAATTTGATTCCTTTTTTAAAAATAAATAAATAGTAATAATCAAAATACGTTTCTTATATTCTTCTGATTTCTTTCATTCTTTGGGAAAAAATGGACATTTGCATGTGGACATGTGTTAGGAACACTTTTTTATTCACATTGTATATGTTTTCAATATTTTATTTTCAATAAAAAATTGAAATTGAAAGTTAATTGTTAATAAAGGGCTTTTTACTGTATGAGAAATGAATATATTTTCAATAAATTGATTAAATTGAAAGTTAGTTGTTATTTGTTAATAAAGGGCTTTTTACGGTATGAGAACTGAATAAAGGATAAAATTGTAACAAAAATGTTACCCAAGAGATCACTTTTTTCCCTTTATGTAACTAAACGTTGTATTTATTAATTTTCGTAATGGATGTGAAAAGAATTAAAATAACAGTTAAAATAGAATGAAAGGGATATATAATATATCTAAAAATTGAAAATACATATATAAAATTTACTAGTGATAAAATTTATTGGATAACATAACCACACGCCAAGCATATTCTTATCAGCACTCATCATGACTTCTGCATGATAAAACATAACTTGCAAATCATAATAACTAATAACGAGTTTATCTTTTAAGTATGGATAAGAACTTAGCTTGAAGAATATATACACTTTGTAAGGGTTGTTACGTATCGTATCATAATGTATTGTGAGTATTATATTATGGGAGAGTAATGACATGATCATATCAAATCGATAGCTATATAAAATTTTAATGAATTTAATAATACAGTATAAAAAAATTAAGTAACAATAAAAATAAATATTTAAATTAACAACACAATACAATACCACTGGTAACAACCATCATATATAAACCAAACAGACTTAAAAAGAATCCCATAATTTTGGTGATTTGTTAAGTTAATCCGTTTCCTCTAACTTCCAATAATATATTGATGACGGCCCTTTTAATTTACTGTTAAGCCCTCTGGACAAATTAATTAAGCTGTATTTCTACCCCACCTAACTCTATCGATTATTAATTATTGTCATTATGGGAACAACTTGTTCTTTTGAATTTATTAGTATTTGTTGTGGAACACAAGGAAATTATTTAATCTTGTAAAATAAAAAGGTGATGATGAGGTTGAACAAGTAAAGGTAAATGTTGGTCTCATTTGATTTCCTGGAAAAAATTTAGTTAAAAAAAGTAGACACGACTTGCATCGTGATTCAGTGATCCATGAAGTGAGTTGAGAATCGTGAGGTCTCAAAGTTCAATTCTCAAAAGAGATTAAAAAAATACTAAGTAATTTCTTCTCATTTATCTTAGCTTAGTTGGATAAAGTTATCTGGTATCTATTATTGGTGAGAGTTGAAAGATATAGCATAAAATTATTCCATGTGTATAAGTTGACCTCAAACACTACAATCATTAAAAAAAACTTCGAATGCAAACAGTACGTAGCATCGTTTAGCATATTCTAAACGTGTAACACATCATGTATCTAAAGTATATTTTTTGCTTGTACGAAGCAGATGCCTGTTGACCTTATATGATTAAAACCATGATCAACAAATGTAGTTTTTTTTTTAAGATATAAGTAATCTCCTTTGGGAAATTATTAAGCATTAGCTCTACCTTTCTGGCCATGTGACTAAAATTAATAATGTGCATTTTGTTACGTGCTTTAAAAGGCAGATCAGTATACGAAGCATTTCACGTTCATATTATATTTGGAAAAGGACACATTTATTATATATACAAATCAAATCATTTATCTTATATCGTTTGTAACAATTTTTTCTCAAAATGTAAATTAAGTTGTTATCGCAAAAAATTAAAGAAAGGTAATTTTATTGATAATCGTTGTGAGTAGAATTTTGTGTATTTCCTTGATTTTACTCTTCTAAGTTTTTTTGTTGTTCAAAGGTCTTTATAAGTAAAGTATTTTAGGCATACTTGATGTATTTGATCATCAAGAACGTCAGATAGTAGTTCGAAAAAAGACACTCCTCTTGATCACTCCTCTTTTGAAAAAAGACAATATTTGATGTCTTGATCTCTTTGTGAACACTCAAAGTTTATGGAATATTCAAGATGCTTCTTTAAGGACATATGTATCCCTTTTATTGGTGTGAGCTAAGGGGTTCAGAGTAGAGTATCCTTCAAAAAAACATGGATTCGGTTAGTCTTGTAGATGTTCATCTTAAATACAATAAAATTTTGATGTCTACACATATATAATTTAAGTTTGTAACGAAGAAATTTTGAATTAACCCCTCACAACGCTGAATGTAATGTAGAGAGCCTACCTAATATATACATATATAATTTTCTAACTTGTAGAAAAAAGCAGAGAAGCCAAGATTTTGGTAGGTATGGTCTTTGACATTGTCAATAACTAGGAAGATACGTTTGTCAAGACTAGGAAAGTTATTTTAGTATATATATATAACCATCACATTAAGGTTTCATTGCACAATTCACCCATTGAGCTCTTCTTTCAACTATATATAGCTAGCTAATTCTTTCTTTCATATTATTCAACTTCTCTTTTGCAGAATATATTTGTTGCTTGCCTCATTTTATTCCCTACACTTCCTTCAAGCCATTCCTTGAAAGATTCAACTATGGGTAACATCAACAAAAAAAATTCAAATCAAGATGATGCTAATGTGTTACTTCCAATTGATACTCCCTTTAAGTTTCCATCTCCATTGCCCACTTGGCCTTCAGGTACTTTATGTTATGATTTTTGCTTTATTAGTATCTGATCAATTGTAGTGTTGTTAAAGGCTCCCTGAAAGCGTTTTTACTCCTAAAGCTCGATGAAGTCCATGTTGTGCCCTTTGCCTCGCTTAGTTGAGGCTTTAGTGCATGCGTCTAGGTGATAAGGCGCGCGTTTTTTGCACCATATTACTATCTAGACAAATATATTTGACAAAGTGATACATTTTTTGCATTACATGTAAAATTAAAAAAAAAAGGAGTCTGGTGCACAATGCATCCCATGTTCACACAGGGTTTGGGGAAGGGTGCATCCCTCTTGGGGTGTGATGTGACTAATTCCACGACTCGAACTCATGACTTATTTGTTTAAATATCAGGTGAAGGGTTTGCTAGTGGAATCATTGATCTTGGAGGATTACAAGTATCTCAAATATCATCCTTTACTAAAGTATGGGCTAGCCAAGAAGGTGGACCAGATAATCTTGGAGCTACATTCTTTGAACCATCAAATTTACCAAATGATTTCTTTATGCTTGGATCCTATAGCCAACCTAACAATTTGCCCCTTTTTGGTTGGCTTCTTATTGGTAAAGATTCATCAGGAGATGCTCTAAAATTGCCAAATGACTATACTCTTGTATGGAGTAGTGAAAACTTGAAAATCAAACAGGATGGTGTTTGCTATATCTGGCTCCCAATCCCCCCTGAGGGCTATAAATCTGTTGGACACGTTGTAACAACGTCTCCTCAGAAGCCTTCTCTTGACAAAATCAGATGTGTTCGTGCTGATTTAACCGATGCATCTGAAACTGATGATTGGATTTGGGGAAATGATGTGTTGAATGTGTACTCATCAAGACCAAAAGACAGAGGAATTAAGGGTCTAGGAGTGTCTACTGGTGCTTTTATGGCTTTAAATAACGGAGCTGCAGCAGATTCACTAGCTTGTTTGAAAAACGTCGTAGAAAATTTCTCTTCCATGCCAAATTTAAACCAAATTCAAGCACTATTTCAAGCGTATTCGCCTTTATATTACTTCCACCCTGATGAAGAATATTACCCTTCCTCTGTCACTTGGTTTTTTCAGAATGGGGTATTATTGTACACGAAAGGGCAAGAATCTTCCCCGGTTCTTGTTCAGCCAGATGGTTCAAATCTTCCTCGAGATGGTTCAAATGATGGCGCGTATTGGTTAGACTTACCAACTGATGATTCAGCGAAAAATCGTGTCAAGAATGGAGATTTCCATGCTGCCACATCCTACTTACATATTAAACCAATGTTTGGCGCGACACATACTGATATCGCTCTATGGCTATTTTACCCCTTTAACGGCCCTGCTAGAGCAAAAATCGAATTCATCACCATTCCCTTAGGGAAAATTGGTCAGCACGTTGGCGATTGGGAACACATTACGTTAAGAATTAGTAACTTCAATGGAGAGTTACAAAGTGTGTACTTCTCCCAACATAGTGGAGGAAATTGGGTGAGTGCGCCACAACTTGAATTTGAAAATGGTAACAAACCCGTGGCCTATTCATCGTTGCATGGTCACGCTTGTTATTCGAAAACAGGGCAAAATATGCAGGGGAATGGGAATATTGGCATAAGAAATGACACAGCAAAGGGGCAGGTGATGGACACTGGAGCAAATTATACAGTGGTGGCTGGTGATTATTTGAAAATTGTTGAGCCAGTGTGGCTTAACTATGCTAGAGAATGGGGTCCAAAAATTAGCTATGATATTGCAAATGAGCTTAAAAAAATAGAGAGATTTTTGCCTGGAAAATTAAAGAGGGCTATTGAGAAACTCGTGAAAAGTTTACCAAATGAGGTTTTGGGTGAGGAAGGACCAACTGGACCTAAGTTTAAGGACATGTGGAATGGTGATGAAAGGGGTTAAATATGGTGTGATAAAAAATGGGGTTTGTTTTTTTTCTATGATTGTATCATCAAATAGTTATTTCATGGATGTATCGTATGTTTTCGTTTTAGTTGTGACCTCTTTGTCGTTATAAAGTTTGCTAGTGATTAAATTGACTTACCTTCCGTTGGATGGTAGATTTTGAAGTTGAAAGTTAAGATTTGAAGTTGTGTTTGAACATGCATTATACTTGAAAAAAATTGTGAGTTGAAGTCCCAAAAATCCAAAAATTGTTTGCGGATACTTGAAAATATTGAAGAAATCTGATCAAAATTTCATAGGCAAATAGATATCTGATGATAATTTTTTAAAATTTATGATTAAACGTAGATTATACCTTTGGATCTTCTTGGTCATAGAAACTTTCTTTTGGAACAACTTTTCATTTTATTTGAAATCAATGTTTGACCATGAAAGTTTCAAATCTAACTCGAAATTGTGTTTCAAATTTTTGAAAACGGCTTATAACCTATATTTTAATTCACTTATCACTTTTTGAAGTTGTATTTAAATACATTTAAGCATGAACATTATTCTAAATATTATTTGGAAAAAGTATAACCAAATTCGATTTTATCTAAGACTCCAACTCCATAACTTTTAAATAAAGTGAAAAATATTTAGAATATATGGCCAAAGACCTACTTAATTCGAGATGCATGCATTAAATATTTGTTCTTTCGCTTATATCTGGCTCATCATATGGACAAAATCACAAAATTGGAGATTTTATCATTCTCTTTTATCATATTTCGTCTATAAGTAAATAAGTTTAGTTCAAAAATGATTGTTCAACCAATATTTCTCATAAAGTTAACAATTTGAAAGCATCTATAATATTTTAGACTTAAGCAATTTTTCCAAAGGTTATAACACAAATTATGCATGCATGGGATAGAGGTGTATATGGCTGATTGATTGATTAAAATATACTATAACATATATCCTTATAAAATGATTTTTGGAAATCCTACTTCCAAGTCATGAAGATTTGAACAGATTTTGAACGAAAATTATACTCCCTCTGTTTCAAAAAGAATGTCCTCATTTTCTTTTTAGTCTATTTAAAAAAGAATGACCTCTTTTTTTTTTTTTTGTCTAACACTTTAACTTCAACTTTCCACAAGGCATGTTTAAGGCCATAAGATTAAAGGAAATTTTGGTACATTTGAAATAAACTTTAATTTAGAACTACAAGATTAAAAAATCTTCTTTCTTTTCTTAAACTCCGTTCCAAGTCAAACTAGGACATTAACTCTGTTCCAAGTCAAACTAGGACATTCTTTTTGAAACGGATGAAGTAATTACAAATCACAGAAGAAGTTCGTTTTTGAAGCTAGCAACATATTATTCACTTTCATATATTGTTTTATACATTTTTATACAAGATAAATATATTTCATATTATCACACACTTATTTATATAGGTATATAAATATTGTATAATAATATAAGGATGTATAAATTAAATACTGATACAAAAAAAATAGTTATGTGGGATAAATTGAAGAAGTGGCTATGTAAGTGCAAAGTGTTATGTTGGGCCTACATTTTCCCCAAAATTTAAGCACAAGTAGAGAATGGGCTTTGGGCTGTTTTGAGTGTTGGGCTTCACTACAACAAATTTAGGGTTCATTCGCAGGAATGTCTCTATTTCGGGTGGTCTTTAATTTTTGCTTAATAAATTTATGATTTTTAATCTTTTATCTTTTAAGATATTAAGTAACTAAGCAGAGGAAAATACTCTTAATATTTTTTAAGAAAATCCCTAGACACAGGTTAGACCTTATAAGGCTAGTACAATTTTAGAACATTATGCCTTAAAGAAGTTCATATACTGGACTTTTACCCCAAGGCACAAGTTATGACCCAAAATATAAGTTTAGTTTTAGAATATTATGCTTTGAAAAATCACAATAATGAACTTATATCTTAAGACACAAGTTTAGTTTTAAAACTTGATGTCTTAAAGGAGTCCATCTGGTGAACTTATGCCCAAGGCACAAGTTATGTCTTTCAGGCATAAGTTCAATTTTAGAGTTTATACTTTTAAAAATTCATTCTATTGAATTTATGCCTCAAGGCACAAGTTATGCCTATCAAACTTATTCCCAGGCACAAGTTATATTAACTAATCTTATGTCAGTAAAAAAAAAAAAAAACCATTAAAAGGTTTGTCTTGCGAACTAGATAGTATTGAACTTATGTCTAGCAAATGTATACACTAAGAAAATTTGTCTTGCAAAATTAGGTCATAATTAAAAAAAAAACTTTGGCTCACAATTTTTTATTAAATGAGCCGTAGATATAAAATTAATGTCAACTTTAAAATAAAGTCAATTCGTGCAAAAACTTGCAAATTTAGGGTGATTTGTGTAAATAACTTTAAAGGTGAATTATTTTGAACTTTTTCTCTTGATAACGTAAACTATTTTTTACCTTTTACATTAAAAATTTGCCCATGAGACACGGGGTGATTAAAATTCTGCGCTTAAACAACGTATACAACTTGTGCAGGCGGGTAGTTAATGTGTTAACAGAATATAGCTTGATATGATTTTTTGTTTATAATTTAGACAACAAGTACACATATTTTATTGTTAATAAAATTGAATATAATTCATGAGAAAACCAAGTGCTCTTTAATTAAAATTGCATCATTGGTACCAAGAACCCACTCTAGGTATTGGTTGTAAAGCCATTTTTTAATGACAACTTTGATGTTATATATGTATATGTATGTATTCCTATAAAAAAAAAGAAAATTATTCGAATATTTTAATGTTGCACGAGGTATATATTTTGCTTCGTCGAAAGTTCGCTTGATGTACAAAGTTAAACCGAAACCTGTTGACTAAAACGGTGTTTGGTTGGAATCAAAATAATCAGGTGTTATATAAAAACTAATAATTATAAATTTTGAAGGTGGTAAACTAGACGATAAATGAAACTTTTTTTTTTGAAATAACTACATTATAAATGCTATTGTGAAAGGAAGGATACTCAATTTGTAGAAGTCTAAAGTCTTTTCCTACGGAAAAATAGTTACTTGAATATGAAAGATTTATATTTTCCTTTTGAAATAGTATAAATCAATTATAATAAAATCTAATAAGGTAAGAAATTCAGAGCAAATATATCAAAATATTGTTACATTTCATAAGGTAAAATTTCGTTGTTTTTCACTAATCTGAACAAACATAGCACTATTTACGAAATTTTCTTGATTATTAATTAACTCATCTCATTTTAACCAGTAAAAAGTTATCTAAACCTTCCCATTGGAGACCCCAACCTCCACCAAGCATTTTGCTAGTCCAATCCCATCAATTTGTTATTAAGTTGTTATCATATATAGGGGTATAATTATTAATGTGAATCTTAACAACCAAACCAAACCAAACCTTAAAATTAACTCAAATTAAAAAAAAAAATTATATAGTGAAGGTAGATGACATGATTTGATCATTATATTCGTCATCATCCCTAGTCTCAAAACCTATTTCTCAGCTGCAACGTAACGCAGACTTAATGGTTTAATTTTGTTATAATTAATGTAGTAGTATATTTCGTATTGCTATAAGCTTTAAATTAAATTTCAACATCAAGTGAGTCTCCATGGTTACCGAAAACAATGACACTTTCATAACTTAATTTTTGTTTTATGTTGGCCATGATAATTTACATCTCAACAACTAATAATCATTTGCTGTTTATAAGAAAATATATAAACATCATAAATCATCATTCATCAAGTTAATTAATGCTGTTCATGATTAGAAGATCCTGTTTTCTGGAATTGGCAAAAAAAAATAATGTAAGAAGCTGTTCTACTCATGGTTATTTATATATAATATTATGCTTCTTATAATCAACATCTTGCTATTGAGGTTTAAATTGTTCTTTCTGTTTTTTTTTTGTTACGATTTTTTGTTTAGTTTTTGACGATTTAAATATGAGAGAATGAAGTTTATTCTTGTTTTTGGATTATTATATATTTATATAAATCTTAGATAAAGTTGATGGTGTTTTAGCTATACGTAAAAAAAATAAAATTGTTTACTGACTTTGTTATAATTCTTAGGTAAAGTTTGAATTAATGACTTTTTGGTATACAAAATACCTTTGGGTACAATTACTTAGGTGAAATAATTGAGTGACTGTTATATTATAAAAATGATAATTTAATAACTTTTGGTACAATACACTAAAAATTGAGCAATCATCTATAAATTAAATTAATAATGTTTTTTATTTAAGACCATGTCACAAGTAGAAAATCACGCGTTGTATGGCTTCATATAGAAAGCTGCGTATTACTTATGAATGATCGATATGACATATAAATCACTATGAAAATGTGAAATTATTAGCCGCGAAATTTATCAGTAATCCCTGTCTAATTGGTTGATAAAAAGCTCTTAACTATTTGATTTTTTTTTAGAATTGATAGGTTGTTAGTGCGTAACTAAATAAGATTAAATTTAGAATTCTGTTGTGAGCTATAATTTTTTGTCCTTTACCAATTTCTTTTTTTTCTAGTAGTGAATGGAAGAATAACATTGATGAAGGCAATATTTTTATTGAGAGAATTTAATATTTGCGATTTTATATATGTAAAAAATAATTTTTATCTTAATCAACTCCTTGCTCCTACCTAATTCCGCCCCATGAGAGGAAGACTTGGCTTTAGTGGATAAGCACATTATGAAAATGTCAACACTCAATTTTCTCACTAATTAGAGATAATTTATAGCATTTGATTGGTTGTTTACAGAACTTCATTCACATATAACTATTTCTTGTTGAATTTACGATATTAACTAACTTAACAAACCATTAGCAACCTATGGGAGAATAATGGCCACGAATAATTCATTTATCATTTGATAAGCTACAAGATAATTTAAATAAAAGGTATATGATTAAAAATGTAGCTAGCTAGAAATATAAGCAAATGTTGTTACACATCATTAAGAAAAAAATCAATTAGGTTACCCAACCCTTACTATTATACGCAATTATAATAATCATTTTCTTATTTAATTTTTTTATATATATAATTTGTTTCCCTCTATATTATTTATTTTATTATAATAAATAACTGTACATAATGTTTTTATCTTTTCCATCTTTGCATAGTAATCTTACAAATGGCTGGTAATTAAGGCTCCATGACTTATTAATTATGATTTCTTGTTTGTGGCTATATATGTACGTACTTTTATAAAATTGTCTCTTTACTTGTTTCTACTTTCTACTTAATTAGAGAGTTAGGTGGAGTTGAAGTGAGTTTGTTGATTATTTTAATCACATGACCAAAATATTCTGATTATTTTAATTTTTGGAACCAATCAAAAGCAAAAATACTTGTAATCCTAAAATACAAGGTTAGAAATGAAACCACGTGGAATTAAACCCCTAAATACACTGTTAAAATAATATTCCTTTTAAGTTATACAGAAAAAATGTTGCAAAAAAGGTGATATATAAGGAAAATCTTAGATAAAATAAAATAATAATGGCAAATAAATGAATAAATATTGTTTTGATCACCATGTTTTATATTTCTATTTAAAAACTCACCTCTTTTACATATTGCTCCTTATAAAACATTTACACAAAAAGTTTATATAGGAAAGAAATATATTTAGACAAATATCCTATCTTAGTTTGAAAATCATTAAAAAAATAAAAAATATATTTTTGGACAATATATATGGAATTCATTAATTTAATATTAAACCAAAAGATGTTTGTTAACCAAATTAAATATATTTATATTGTAATACTCATGCAGATCATTACAAAATTATAGATAAAATAAAGTTTCTCTAGGTATAACAAAATATGGTCAAAAGCTGTTACCCCACCCCACCCACCCAACCTCCAACACAAAAAATACATATACATTTGTGTGTGTATATATATATGTATTTTTATTTCTTGTATAAGTTGAGCATATCGCGGGAAATCAGATAAAACTTTCTTGGAACACCTAATTTTCCTACTTCTATATATGGTTCAGAAACTCTAGATCTACTTCTTCACCCCAACCCACCCCTCAAATCCCTCTTCTTCTTTTTTTCTTGATAAAAACACATCACTTTCTTTTTCTCTTTCATTCTTCGAAAGAAACAAAGCATTATAAGGTAATCTCCAAATCCAATGATGTTTATTTTGATAAGTGTGTAAGAGTTTCTATCATTTCAATAACTTTCCATCTTATATTATACTCTTTAAATAAATTGAACTACGCTAGCTAGGCCCTGCACATATATACATATACTAATTACAAACGTGTTTACCAACAAGGTGGTTGAGTGGTATTCCTTTCGTCATCCTTCATCCTTAATTAGAGGTCTCAGATTTGAGTGCTTGTGAAGTCATCTTTATTAGAAAACGCAGGCGTGAATTCCGATTTAATCGAGTTCTGTGTGAGAAAAAATATTTTACAAACATGTTTCTTTTAATATATAATTAGTTAAGTTCTTGGTTAAAAGCACGATAAAATTCGTTATTCCCTTTTTTAATTCTTCTAATCTTTAGAGCAGGCCGGCATACATATTTTGTCCCATATTCTTGATCTTTAATTATTTTATTACTTTTATTATTACTTTCTTGAATTTGTTAATATTATATTAAAGCATGCCTAGAAAGAAGAATTCAGTTTGTTTAATTAAAATTTTGTTTGTTTAATTATTGTAAAAATGAATTAGGAGAAGATTAATGGAAGGACAAAATCAAGGAGGAGGAGAAGTGAGAAGACTTCATATCATATATTTTTTGAGTAGAAAAGGTCGTATTGAACATCCTCATCTCATTAGAGTGCATCATTTCTCTAGAAATGGCATTCGTCTTAAAGGTTTGTTTTCTATAATTTAATTATATATAAATAAAGATTATTTTTCATTTCATTTTTTAATTGTGAAAAAATAAACGATTTATATTTTTTTTTCATTAATGATTGGATTATATTTTAGATATTAAGAGATGGCTGGGAGAATTGCGAGGAAAAGACATGCCTGAATCTTTTGCTTGGTCATATAAGAGGTTAGTTCATGTTTTTATTATAATTTCATGAAATTGTTTGCTTAAAAATTAGCTTAGTGTTCTTCTCTCTCAAAATGCAAATGGATACCCCTAAAGAGTATCATAATAGGTGATGAATCGCTATCGAGGTGTTAAATAACTCAATCAGTTAGAGTTTTTGGTAAGTTATAGTGAATAATGCGTTAGATTGCATTAGTAAAATATTTCTATAAACGAATTAAGAGTTTATAATTCATGGATATATAGATGTGATAATATTGTATTTGAAATTTTGAATCTTTATCTATATCTATTAAAAGCAGAATCGTGGTATAAATTTCATAGTACAAGTTAAAACTTACAGGAGGCTCAGTGCTAGTGTTCACTAAATTTTTATGCATACATTTTTATCATTTAATTATAATTAATCAATACAATTTTTCCCTAAACTATATATCACTTGATCATGGTATAAACACGTTGAGAATTTGTGTATTAGGAAAAGACTTGGATTCTCAATGTATCGATAGTTTATTAAGAGTTTGATCCCTCCTAAAGAGTAACAGAGTAATGAGCCAATATCGAGGTGCCAAATAATAATCCTCTTGAGAAGAACTCTCGGGCTATAAATAAAGCATAGTGAATAATACATCAAACCGCCTAGTTAAACTCCTCTACATGAATATATTCGTCATATATTTTATTTGAAAATTTTGTATCCTGTAAATTAAAATCAGAATGAAGGTACAAATCTCATATGACAAAGTACTAAATTTAATGCTCTAATCCTCTAGTGGAAGTCACGAGAATCAATCATATCTCACCTCATTAAAGATCAATTCTCAATCAATTGTGCTGGAAATATATACTACTATATGATATGGAAATTTGGGATTTTATTTTATTTCCTAAAAATAGAAAAATAAATTGAGGGAGTCAAATATTATGATGATGCAGGAAATACAAAACAGGATACGTATGGCAAGACTTATTGGATGAAGATCTCATTACTCCTATATCAGACAATGAATATGTCCTTAAAGGATCTGAAATTCCATCCATCACCACAATTAAAGGTAACTATCCCTTTTTTCAAGTTACTTTCGATAGATGGTCACTAAACTTACTCTCATTAAAGTCGGTAAACTAACTATTTGTAACACTAAAGTCGCAAAACTAGAAGGTAATCACAAATTAGGCTGTGTAATTTTTTTTAAATATTATCAAGCATATAAGTTAATTTATTTCTTAGATCACCAACATGTTTGCTAATAAACTTTAAGTAGGCTGTGAACAATATTATGGACTTGGGCATTTTAATCATATTCTAAGGGTACAATTAGTGGAATTGTATAATTCATAATTGAGGTTTAATTTAAAATGGCAGCATGGTACATATAATTAAGCACATTGTACAACATTTCTATACTTTTTCAAAAGACAAATGATAGCTTTTGGAAGAGAAAAATTTACTTGTCTATTCTCATTAAATGATGAATATTGCCTAATATTTTTAGTATAAATTCACTTCATTTTAGTGTGGAAAAGGAAATTCAATAATTAATGATCAATATTTTGTACTCACTTACCATCACACTTCAAAAAAGGTAAATTTATAGATTTAGTGAATAAGATATCAATCAATATTATGTACTTACTTACCATCACATTTCCAAAAAAGGCAAATTTATAGATTTATTAGTGAATAAGAGAGTATTAATCAATATTAACATCTCTTAATTCTTATTCAAGAAAGAGTATTATTAATTGAACTTCACATTTATAAAAAAAAAATTGCAGATGTTTCATGTGGTGAAAAAGAAGTAACAACAGCAATCATGCAAAAGGAACAAACAAAAGAAGAAGATCAAGATCAAGTTTTTCTCATGGATTCATCAAAGAAAATCTCTTTAGAAATCGAACAAGATTCTCAAAATAATATTTCTTCTGAAACATCCACACTCACCACAAATTCACCAAAATTCGAAGAAGAAGAAGAAGAAAAAAAAGCTGGTAACAAATTCGAGAACAATTCTTCTTTTTCTTCTTCTTCTTCTTCTTCTTCTATTTCTTCTTTTGGTTCGATGAAAACCAAGAAGAAAACAGAGGATAGTGAAGAAAAAATAGACACTAGTCAGAATACTGAAAAAACATCGAAAAACCCGAAATTCAATAAGAGTAGAAGCTATTCAAATGGAGCTTCAAGTATTTTCAGGAATTTGATTACTTGTGGCGCTGTTGATACTAATGACTCTGGAATTATTCCACTCAAAAAAAATAAAACTTCTGCTGAAAAAACAGTTAGTTTTTCATCAGAGATCTGTAAAGCTGATAAAATTGGAGGATCTCAGAGGATTTTTGGGACTGCTTGGAATCAACAACAGACTAATCCAAGGTAATTTTCGCATGGAACCACCTTAAGGGTGATCTGGTACACATTTTTTCGTATGTAGTTTGTATCCTAGTTAAATGTTAGCTATTATGAATTGTATATATAATTTTGCGTAGAGCCGGAGTCAAGGTTAGAAGTTTGATATTCTTCCACTAAAAAGGAAAAAATGAGAAATTTACACTGATATGAAAAGCATTTTCACCACCCTTTTGCGCTGTCAATTAATTTTGTTAGAGGGTTTACATTTCACAAGTTAATTACATATATATTTATTTAATTTTCTAATACAAATACTGAATATACGGAGAAGTTATTAGGTTCGTTTGAACCTACAAATCCCCACCTAACTCCATCTCTGATTATGCGTACACTCATATAACTGAGTAGAATATCTACACACTCTTTGTCAAATTTCTGAATCCGCCGGTGAGTAGCTTAATTAGTTTGTTGTTGTTTGCAGGAAAAGCTGTGATGGGGCATTCAGTATGTCAAAGAATAAAAGTGAATTTGGTAGTCGTAGATCAGTTTCTGCTAATTATAAGCCAATCCATGGACCCAACTGCTCGTAAGTTCCTTCATAACAACTAAATTAAATATTATTTTTTTTTGTTTTAAAATAAGTGGTATTTTAGTTTTTTTTTTTCATTTTATTTTAAAATATGTGATGTTTTAGGATTTAAAGAAGAAATTGATTTATTTTTCAAAACTATCATAAATCATTAATTAGTTTTTCTTTGATTAGGGATAAGTTAGTATAAACCCTTCTTGTTTTCTAGAAATCAATACTTTTAAGTTTTAACGGATATATCTGAATTAAAATAGCACTTATTTTGAAATTAAAATAGTATATCATCGGTTCACTTTTACTTGTCATATTTAATTTTAACACATTCTTTAAAAAAATATTGACATGATTATTTTACCACACTATCCTATTAATTGATATTTAATATTAAGTCTTGAAAAATATTATGAGAAATGGTAACAAATATTAAGGGTAAATGAAAAATAATAATAATTGTCTTTGTATGTTGAAATTGTTGCAAAGTATACCCCTCTTTCACTTTTACTTGTCAACTATTTCAATATAGATTAATATATCAAGAAAAAAGATAATTATTTTTTCATGTTTTATCCTAAACATTTGTTACTTACTTTTTATACCATTTCTCAATTCCTAATACTAAATATCAATTAATAGAAATATTATAATAAAATAACCATATCAATCAATATTTCTTTAATAAATACATCAAATTCAAAAATGATAAATAAAAGTGAACACGAAAGTTAAAGTATGTCATTAAATTAAAGCACAAATACACAAAGTTTGACACATTCTACTTACTACCATGGTACCTTAAAAAAGACATCTATTTAATCATAAAATTATTTATCTAAATTACTTCATTGGGATCACTTTACTTCTCACATTTTTTTATTTACACACCTCTTAAAAGAATTATGTTTTTTTTAACTATGATGCTTTTATATATTATCTTTAATTATTTAAAATGTTAATTTCTCTTCAATAAATAAAAAAGAGAGTTGATCTAAGTAATCACAATATGTGAGCGCTCTTCACTTAGATTTTCTGTGTAAATTAGAAAAATATACAAATACCCAAAATTATATCTTGATTTTCAAAGATAAGAATTATTTTGAACCATGTATTTTTAATAAATTCGACAAGTAAAGTGATTTGGAGGGAGTATCGTTTCTTAAATGTCAGCATAGTATTTAATTTATGAATGTGTGTTGCAGGCAATGTGGAAAGCCATTCAAGCCAGAGAAACTTCATGCCCACATGAAGTCCTGCAAAGGGATGAAAGCTCTGTCAAAGGGTGCTCATTCTGCTGCTGCTACTGACAAGACATCCAAAAATGCACCAAAAATAGATTCTCTTTGACTCTATTAAATGCTAGCTTTCATTTTTTCTAAATTATTCTTATTCACCTTCTATTGGAATTAGATTATGTTTTTTTTTTAGAAAACTTCCATGTATATTTTTGCGTAACAAGGTTCACAGGCAAAAGCCTAAGCAATTCAAGAATTCACAAGTAGTTATAAGCCTGAATTTCCATCTTAATCTCAAGTATTACGCCATGCGAATCTGAGTTAGTTGAGGCAGTATGGATATCAGATTAAACAAGCAAAAATGACAAGACAGAAACTTTTGGTGATGAAAAAGTTTTTCTTTCTCCAGTTTAATGAAGATAAATTCTTCTTTACATTTGGATACTGAAGCAGTATGTCATATCTACTCCTCTCTAAATATCTTAGAGCCCCCAATGGTGTTAATGACCATATTTCAGGTCATTGGAACATACCTAATCTAATAGCATCTGTAACGAACAATCGAATTTTCAGGATGTCAGTAGTCAATAGCTAAGATCATAGCTGGTTACTTGCCTCCAAGAATCGAGGAGTCAACATGATCGAGCAAGAACCTATATAACTTCTGTTTTAATCCTTCTACCCTCTCATCTATTCTGTTACCTAACTTAAGCATGTCATCCAACCACTGATTGACGCTTTTGAGCTGACCAAGAAGATCTACAATTTCAGAATCTCCGTCTACAGTATCCAGCCCAACTCCCTTGCTCAATGCATCTTCTAAGAAGTTCAAGAACCAAGCTCGAGATGAAGAAAGCAACTTTTCTGCTAAATCTGCAGCCTCTTTCAGCCCACTCCCTGTGGACCACTCTTCCCTTGCAATATTTGTTCTTCTTGTAGCTGGTAAATGCTGCTTCGGTTTAGATACAGATCTTCTTCCACTAGAATCAGGACCAGATGGCCCATTGGTTTTAGTGCTTTGCTTGATTATAGGCGAATGGTTTTCTGCTTCACTAATCTTTGGAGTGTTCTCTAGTATAATGTAATGAGATTTCTCACTATCCAAATTTCCCTTCTTGTCTTCCTTTATGAACAAACAGAATTTGGAAAGTTCGGAGTCAATTGCAGCTTGAATCCAAGAGGCCGCGTTCTTATTGGTAACATTATGGCAAATTTCTGGAAAGGCATTCTGCAGACAGAACTTGTCATTGCCTTTCGCTTCAGGAGTTCTCGTCACCAATGATTTGGTAAGAGACGCTGCTTTCTGCATGTTTTGATGAAGGTTTAAAAATTGCTCAACCAATTGTCCAGCAGGTACTTTCTTCGATGATTCACATAGTTCTGCAAACATACTGTAGAGAAGTGTAAGGAGGAAGCTTACCTTCTATGTCTCAAGGGTAGAACACAGGTTTTGAAGAAAGTTACCACTGCCCATGTGATTTCAAACCACAATTAATACATGAAAGCATTCAGATAATTTGTTTCGACAAAGAAGACCAGTGTTCAGATAATATTCAATTCTTGGCAAACAACACCTGAACTATGTTCACTGAAGAAATAGAGAATGGGATATCCAGCTAAACACATAGATCGAAGAAGTTCGTCATTCAATACTAACTGAAGTCTGATTCAGGACATTGTCAATGTGATCAGAGTGTTGCAGAGTGAAAATATAACATACAAAAAGGTGATCTAGTACAGCCATTCTTGCTTGTACATTGAAAAGGATATGACTAGATAAAACGTGTCTCTAAGGATCGCTTTTACTTTATTTCCAACTCAAAGATAAGGATATCTCGTAATGACAAGTGATGTGTGGCATGTAGGTTAAGTACATGTAAGGGCATGACGCAAGCCAAATGGGACACTGCTAAAGAAAGGAATGCAACGACTCAAAAGGCAGCAAAGACCACATAATCTTGCATGGTACCAATATATTTATGAACCTAATGCAAGATAATATTGTAGGATGAGTAATCGGGTGGAGTGCAATAAATCTATCTAATCAAGATTGTCCCCACACAGGGGTATTCTAGAACTAAGCGAACAAATTATAAATACACACCAACAGAATAATATGATTCAAATATTCAAAGGCAGAGCTTATATTCCAGTAGTTTCATGTCACATACAGGTAAAAATACATGCGAAGTAGAGGCATCGAAATAAAGCTGAAATGACCTCATGCACTGGATGACACCTTCTGCGGCAGCAGCTTCTTCTAATGCATGCATAGCAGACAGAAATGCAACATTCCTTAAACTTGTAACTTCCTGAAGAGATTATAATTCACAATTTGATACACAACTTCTTGAAGAGATTATAATACACAATTTGATAAGCAAGCATACCACTATCATAGACTAAAAAACTAGAACATTAATTCTTCACATACCTTGCCAAGATCACGAACTGTTGATGGAAGTGAACTCCATGAAATCCTTGAGTCGGACCAATTTTTGAAACTGTGGGCCACCTTTGTCAGATTGCACGGAAGAGTCTCATCTTGTGAAAGCTCTAGATCTTTTCTAGCAGGCTTGCTAACTGCTCTTGGTGAGACAATAAGCTCTAGGTTTTTTCTAGTAGGCTTGCTAACTGATATTGGTGACACAATAAGCTCTACATCTTTTCTAGTGGGCTTGCTAATTGACCTTGGTGACACAATATTATTCCTACTTGTAAGCGGTGAAATACTTGCAGTTGAATGTCTTGGTGTTGAAACTTTATCTAAAGAAGGCTTCTTCACAGAAGGAAGCTGCAAAACATCGATTCATCCGATTCAAACACAATCAACAAAACATAGGCATGGATTTTCTCTTAAAAAGACTTGGTCAATATTATATGAGACTAACTAAAGTTTCACATTCATCCAATAAACAACACCAACAAAATGATTCGTGATGACTCACCACCCGTACTCTATAAGACTAACATACTGAAGAAAGCCATATAACTACAGTCTACAGGGATACAGTTCTTAACATTTCCACGGAGATAAATAGCCAAGCTACTACAACGCATTATAAAATCTCGATTTAGCATGAACTGTTTGATCCAGTATCCAGTCCAATCCATCCATTATTGTACAGAAAGAACCAACATTTTTAAGTTTAATCTAAACATGAACTTAATGTGATCTCTTTGAAGAACCAAATAAAGAAAAAGACAAGGACATTGAAATTAACCTAGTGTATTATTGTCTAACCATTTTTGCCCTAGGTTTACTAATTGAATCAGAAAATTGACCTAAAAGAGAAAACAAAAAGAAATAACTATTCTAACAAACAGCATTAAAGCACCAACTTAATCACTAAAAAAGATAAAACTTTACAACAATGTCAAGCCTAAATTAAATGAAGTCACATTCTGCCAAAAGTTCATCAACAACTAATTTATGGGGGTAAACTTACAGAATCCGAACCCGGAAACCCGGTTTTTGATTTGGACCTAGGTGTAGTAGCTCCAGCACCATTTTTCTCACCGGGGCTCCGATCCCATCCTCTTCTAACTGAATCCAAACTCAATCTCCTCATCTCTAACCCATCCACCTTCCTATTCCCAATGGACTGTCTTCTTGATTTTACATCTTCACTCACCACCACTCTGTTTATTTTGGTTTTCGCCTCGACCCTTTTCACTTCACCATTCTTCTTCCCTCTTTTCGGGTCGGGTCGGTTCCGAGCAGTGAGAAAATCACTAGAAATCAAATCTTTAGGATCCCCAACACATGGGCGCCTGTTGGGAACCGGCTTGACTCCACGAAGAACCGGAACAGGGGAACCGGAATCAAGACGAGTAACATGAATGAACTGACCCAGTTGGATCTTGTCACTCAGTATCAACTCAACATCTTGTTCTGATACAGAAACGTAAGCTGAATGTTGAGAATCTGATACCCTTAAATAAAATCCCCTGCTTTTCCATGGATCATCATCAAGTGAAGGAACAATACTAATCACCTGAAAACCCATTAAAAAAAATATTCAAGTGATATACCAGCATTGCTATAAATATAAAAAAAGATTGGTATTTTTTTGGACATGCCTGAAGAAGAGCAGAGCGGTGTTGGCCAGCAACTTTGGTTTCTTTATCATCAAGATGTTGCAAGAGTTTAAGCAAAATACCAGGCGTTAGAGACGCCATTAGTGCAATGTAGATGAAACAGAGAGCAAAAAAGAAAGATTAACAAACATGGCAAAGCAAGATTTGAGAGAAGGTATTTAGGGGGTATGGGGAAGAGTGAGTTTTAGGCGAATCTCAAAACGGAAAAAGGACACGTGTCAGCTGGGGATGTGGTCTATAGGTGCCAGAGTTGCAGAAATGGTACAGAAGAAAGAGAGAGAGAAGGGAGGAATGGGCACATATATCCGTAAGGAGGAAGGCAGTAGAAGACAAGATTCAACTAAAAAGGTAGTAGTAATGCTCCTACCTGGAGATATTACAAAAATCATCCCTTCTGTATCTTAAAAAGATTCAAAATATTTGTCCATTTAGGGTAAAAGGACAAATATATCCCTGAATTTTCGAAAATGGTATGTCAATATCCTCTGTCATATTTTTTGTTCATTAGAACCCTTGTCGTCCAATAATCAATGTACATTTGCGTCTCTCACTAATGAAACACTCATTTTGTACACGTGGCGCAATCCTAAGCCACAACCCGGTTGACCAATTTTTTAACCCAAATTTCAAAAATCCACTCATAACCCATTTAATTTACCCACAAATAAACTATGGACTAAAGCTCAATTCCAAGTTTCTTGGGTAGATTAAAAGAATTTTAACTACTCCTTTCGGCCCATTTGAATCTGTTTGACATTCAATACGCTGACATACAAATCGTGAATACTATGTGAAAGAAATTCTCCGGCTATGTTTTTTAGGTGGGTATCGAAAATTTCCAGGTGCTATTATGACAAGGTGCCATAGGCAAAAGAAAACAAGTTGTGTGTGTGAGAGAGAAAGGATTCTTGATTTTGGGAAGATAAATGGAGTGGTTCTTCAGATGCATTCATTGATAAGGGATCTGTAAAATCTGCGATGGTGCCTATTAATAAGTTGCCAAAAATTAGGCAGAGACGTATCTAGAGGGAGTGCCGTGGGTTCACGTGAACCCATGCTCCTTTCTCTAGATCATCATATATAGTAGTGTTATATTTTTAAAAAAATATTTAAATATAGATGCGTGAACCCATGTTCAAAGTATCATATAATAATACGATGATGATTAGGTGCACCTCTCTAACTGAGGATAGAAATTTAAATCTTACATCTATCTTGTCTTTTTGAGTAACACCACTCCAAGTGGTTATCGGTGACAATTTTGACGTTTCAACTAATTTTTCTTTTGTATTTTTGCCTTTAATCTTTCAAAATTTTCAAGTGTCTTACATTGAAAATTCCTAAAAAATTAAGCACTGTAATTTTTTTATATAATTAAATCAATTGTGTATATTAAAATTTAAAACTAATAGTATTATATATTTTGAATCTATAGTTTTTAAAATTTAATGGTTCATATTTAGAACCTAAAAGTCAAATGATCAAATTTATATTTAAGATACATTTCTTCGTAATCGTGCACCCATTTAACCGAAATCCTGAATACGCCTCTGAAATTAGGCATCTCAGTGTGAGCCTGGTGCCCATTTGAAATTTATCAATTTTCACAAAAAATAATTTAAGTTATAACATGGGTGTTAAAAAAGAACCACACCATAAAATTTAAACTTTCTAAACATAGTAACAAATTGTATTATAAAACAGATGCAAAAGAAAAAGAAAAAGGGTTGCCGGAAACAATGGCGGATTCATCTAACTCGGCAGCAATATCCTCCGGTATAGTACCACTACCACTCCCAATATAAGAAGGGGCAGCAAGAAAAAGTGATTTAGGTAAAACTTGAGGAGGAGCTAAAGCTTTAGAGACTTCAAAATCAGAGAGACTCCAAGAACGAGATAGAAATTTCATGGGTTCCTTTGGTGTCTCCGGCGGCGGTGGCCGGTACATTGGCTGAACTTGGTCCATAGTTTATTTGTGGGTGAATAGAGTGGGTTAAATGGGTTATGGGTGGGCTATTGAAATTTGGGTTAAAAAATTGGTCAACCGGGTTGTGGCTTAGAATTTGTGCCATGTGTATAAAATGAGTGTTACATTAGTGGGAGGGGTAAATGTGCACTGATTATTGGACGGCAAGGGCACTGATGGACGAAAAGTATGACGGAGGGTATTAACATACCATTTTTGAAAGTTCGAGGGTATATTTGTCCTTTTTCCCTTTTTTAAATACAAGTAGCTTAAGTTTATATTAACGGAATTCATATCTCAAGAAATTAAATCCCTTTTAGCAATTTTTTCTGTTGGTTCTCTCTCTGCTACTTTTTTTAAATTTAACTTTATGCAAAGAACCTTAACCTCAACGATTTAAAATAAAATTCACGAGGAAAAAAAATATAAGTCATAATTTTATTAAAGAGAGGATAAAATGAAGCATATTATTTCTACTAATGACTGATAATGCTAAACTTTATTATAAAAAGAAAAAAATTATTACCAGTTAAATCCAAAGTTTGTACTCCAATGACTTCATTGAACAAAATTTATTTAATTTTTCAGAAATTGAAATTTATAAAATGATAGATTTGCAATTCTTTTTTTTTAAAAAAAAAAAGATCAATTGAATTATTCTATTCATTTTATTTTACGTAAAGAAATTTTAGTAAATTAAATAAAATCTGCATTGATTAGCATATTCAAGTGTGGACTCAAGTCATTAACAACAATTATATGCTTAATTATATCCTCCATTAAATAAAATTAGGAGTTATATCTTCTTTTTTCATTAATTTTATTTTGAATCGTTGACGTTATTGTTCTTTTCATAAAAGTAGTTTGAAGAAAAAAAGGTGGGGATAGAGAAACAACTTAAAAATGGGTTAAAGATTCAATTTTACGAAGATTTCCGTTAATATAAACCTAAGCTATTTGTATTTAAAAAATGGACAAAGATTAAACCTGATAAGTTTTTGAATACTTAAAGGACTAAAATCGATAAGTTTATAGTTAAGGGACTAAAAATCAGTAAGTGTATAGTTAAGGGACCAAAGTTGATAAGTTTTTGAATAGTTAAAGAACGAAATCTGTTTAGTGTATAGTTAAGGGACTATTTATACCATTTTCTCTTTATTTGTCTGCTATCTAAAATTTTATTTTCAAATATTTGTTTGACTATGAAATATGATCAAAATTTCAAAATATGACCTTCAACTAATTTAAAGTTTTTTGAGTTTTTTTTGGATTAACTCACAAAACTTCAAGCTAGTATTTGGCTTCGGTTTTTTAAATATTATGGGTAAATTATTTTTAGGTGAAGTTTCATCGTCATAAGTTTTGGGAGAAATATTTGACTATTTTATAAAATATGATTTATACTCATGAGTTCTAAAAATTATTAAAATTATCTTTAAGTTTGTATTAAAATTACATGTTCCGAAAAAATAATCTCATAACATAATTGATGACAATCAACAACCACAAAATAACAATAAGGGCAAGAACAATACATTAATCGCATACTCAATTTTGTCACTGATTCAAGATGAATTATAACCCATTAAAAATAAAGTGTCTTTTTTGTCAAGTTTTGAATAGATAGCAAAGAGGAATAGTTATTAGTGGAGTAATTTGGTAGATAAATATTGCTTGGATTAAAAAATGATTGGTGTTTTTTATAAAATATAAAAGTTTGGGGTAATTTTTAATTTTTTAAAAATTCTCAAATATAAGAACTTGGCCCAAATACTAATTTTTTTGTAGTATTTGAGAACTTGGATATTTGACAAATATATTTGTCAAGTAATGACAAGTTGTATGACCAAACACTATTTTTTAAGTTATTTTTTCCAATATATTTGGGGCCAAACGGGTCCAAAATCTCAAAAATTGCAACTTCAGAAATCATGGCTAAAAGAAGTTAATATTTTTAGCGAGTTTAGTACTTTCTCCGTTCACTTTTACTTGGACGTTATATTAAAAGATAATTCTCTTTTTTCACATTATACTGTCAATTTATAAACATTAAATTAACGTCTTTGAAAAATGTAATGAGTAAATATGTCTGGAACTCTATCAATTAATAAGGACAAAATGGTAAACTTAGTATATTAATCATTATTTTCTTAATACGTGTGTCAAATAAAAAATTGACAAGTAAAAATAGTTGATCATGTTATTAAAAATAGTTGTCTCATATTGGTTGTCTTACCTTACTAAATCAAGAAAATATTAATTAAATTATTTCTATATTGCCCTGACAATTAATTCTTTTTTAAAGTGTTCACATTTATTTATAAAATTCCAAAGAAATTTTGTAAGAAGTGAATTAGTAAAATCATCTTCTTATAAGTGATTTCTAAATATGCATGTAAAAGAAATATGATCAACTATTATAAAACGGAAGGAGTATTCTATTTATTGTTGCTTAAGAAGTATGTTAAGACAATATCAGACAAGCAAAAATGATTAGAAGGAGCATACTTTTTGAGGTATAATTTGTGTATATTGTTATTATTATTTTTTTGACTGACTCATTTACTTATTCACCATATATTTTTCTTGGGTTATTATGTGCGGGTTCGTGGAAACCAACTAGTAACAACAAGTTTGATCGGTCGCCTTCTTTTTTCTTATTTGTGGCTTATGTGTGTGCTTAAGATGGGTAAAACTTGCTAATTAGTTTCTAATTGCCTTGCTAAACATTTTCTTTTAAGTTACAGAAAAGATTTTTACAAAGGGGTCTTCTTTTGAAAAGATTTCTTAGATATTTGTGGCTGATTTTGAAGCTTTAGTAGAAGCCAGAAAGTGCATTTTTATTGCTCAAAAGAGGAGGAATTTAAGTGTAAAAATCGCAAGTTTTCTGAGGCTCAAAACACAACCCCTTTTGTGAGCTTCGAAGTGCAAATGTTAGCTTGAAAATTGCAGATTTAGAGAGCTAAAAAAAACTGCATATTTACAACAGCTTTAGTGCAGGTTTTATGTGTATTTTTTTTCAAACAAAAATGCTATGTTACGAGAGTTTTTATGGTGAGCTAGTTTGAGTTCAAAATGATGTATTTCTAGTTTGAGAAGGGGCAGATTTTGAGAACCTTTAGGGGGAGCAATTTGAACTTAAAAATGCATATTTTTGAGGTTAAAAAAATGCAGATTTTTAGCTTAAAAAATTGCAGATTTATAGTGCGAAAAAATGCAGATTTCACATACTCTACCAAACAGATTTTTAGCATAAAAAAGTGCAGTCCTTGAGAGGTAAAAAATACAGCTTTTAACAGCCCTATTGGGCAGATTTTTTGGTGTAGAAATGCAGCCCTTTCCCTAGTTTCGAACACCATTTTGTGGGATCTAAAAGTATACATTTTTGAAATTAACCACTATACTTTGAGAGTTTAAAAGTGCAATAGTTTGAGTCTAAAAAAGGGTTTTAAAAAAAAACACTACTTTCAAGAGAAAGAAGAACATCATTTTAAAAGCCGAAAATGGATGTTATAAGTTTTGCTAGAATTGTTACCCCGTTTTTCTAGTCTTTGAAAGTTTAGCTTAACGGATAGGAAAACTCATGATTTAAAACTCCCAAATAAATTTGAAACTAGCTTAGAGGCTAAAGCAATTACCCTTTTGAAATATTTTTAAGGCTAATATTTTTATCTTTAGAAATACCTTTTTTTAAAAGAAAAACAAGTAAGAAAGTAGGCTCATATATCTAACAAAATAAATATAACTATAGAATAAGTCCCAATAATTATGCCCACTGTATATTCTTTTGACATCATCCCTTTCTGAAAATATATTTGTTATTGTCTTTTTTTTTTAATCGAATATTACAAAACATTTTAATTTCTTAACATGTTATTTCAAGATTTTAGATATGCTAACAGGTTCGAAATACAAGGTACATACATATATATATATGTCATACACAAAAAGGTACAAATCCTATATATATTTTTAGTTTTCTCTATACGTAACTCATTATTTTGTTACACTTCATTTTATTTTTTCTCATATCTACTATCACTTTTACTAATATTATTTATTTATTTTATAATTTATAAATCCCTACACTTAAATATACATATTACTTTACTACATTTAATCTATCGTCAATTTGTCTATACGTGTAAATAAATAATAAGTGTTCATATGTTTTAAACAACTTACATGTATGTACTACACTTTATAATAAACATATTTAAGATCACAAACTTTTATATAATATTTTAACATTTAGTATCATTATTATTTATTTCATTAAACTTCATTTTTCACACATATCACTCTATATATTTAAACTCGATTATAATCTTATTTCAATTTTTACGTCTTAATTCTATATATAAATAAAACAACAAAATTTTATCGTACATTTAAGTACATTTATTTATTTATTTTACAATATGATAAAAATACTACTATTAAATCTATTTTATAAGACATATATATGTCGTACCTTGTATTTTACTTTTCTCTTAAACTAACTAACTTATCATTGATTTTTAAAGCAAATAAATAAACAAGTTTTCCTAATCATATTTTCCAAAATTGAGTTTAAGGACTATCTTCAGATAGGCTCTGAGGGATGCTTAACACCTTCCCCTCGAGTAATCGAAACCCTTACTTAGAATCTCACTGGTTTCGCAAATCTAAACAGAGTTTACATTTACATATTTAAAAAATGATTTTCCTAATATTTTCCTTAAAATTTAGGTAGCGACTCTAAAACGAAAACAGAAACAATTTTTCCAAAAATCAGAGTGACAATCATATTATGCTGTGAACTGTTTCGGACGGCTAGAAATGGGGTGCGACAGGTTTCATAATATTATGCCAGATTCCTTATCTAGTAAATGTAGGGATAGAAAAATTTCTTTATGCACCCTTTCACTATTTCTCCCTGCTATTTTACAATTTATTTTCAACATGGATCAGGGACTTCATGTATAGTTAGAGTGGCTAGTTTTTAACAGAGTCAATGCTCGTGCTAGAAAAGAACTGGTATTAGGTCATATGCGTCTTCTCCTAAGGTACATTCTCCATCTTTTTATGATGATTAGCTCGAAAGATGTTGAATTTGTTTTTTCTTCCTTCAGCTGTATCTCTTAAAAGTTCTTGTAACTTAAATTGCTGGCTATTGTGAGTCTTTTTGCAGCTTCTCTGGTGGTCATGTGGTCGGTAATTTTACGCCTCATGAAGCATTTGTGCCTGGTGGAACCAATAGTTTTCCTGATATGAACATTTGGTCTGATGGTGAAAATGATCAAACTTCCTCTTCTAAATCCTGATTAGCATCTAGCTGTAGTTTTTCAAAAGATTTTTTTTTGCCTAATACATAGTGTTTTACTCGAAAAAATAAAAATGAAAAAAAATGACTTGTTTTCAAAAAATTGACTTAACTTATGATTTGAAGAGAAATCGATTTTCTAAATAGAGTCGCCACTTAATTTTTGAAAGAAATTAAGAAAACTTGTAGTCTTTCAAAAGGACTTAAACAAAATAAAATCATTTGACATTCAAAGGGGGTTCGGGATTCAATTTACATTCCGAGAAGGTGTTAGGGCCTCAGAATGTCCGCTAACTTGCGGTTGACCAACGATTTGACTAATTTTAAAAATATTAACTAAGTAAGGAATACTCATATTTTATTTGGACGGAAATAAACCTAAGGAATTTTTCGGGAAAAGTAACTCATATATTGCAAGACAACCAAATAAAATAAAACTAAGTAGTAAATAAAATATAAATATTTTAATTTGAACATAAAAGGAGAAATGAATATCTTTGGGGAATTAATTAAATTAAACCAAAAATAAAAATAAAATGTTAGTCAATCAACAAACAAAAAAACAAAGAGGAAAACATTGAATTTAGGCCTTTTGCCCAAATTCTAATCTGATGGGCTTCTGGCCCAAATCTTGTCCTAAATCTAAAAGATCCAATCCTTTAAATGAAGGAAAAACTACCTAACTAGACATACATCAGTACCATATATACTCATTTTATCTCTACTTTCAAACAATTATATATATTACCACTTTTAATATTTTATACCATATATTTTTTAAGATACAATAAAAGATACCCACACCCCTTAAAATTAGGATTGATTAATTATCTTTATATTTAAAATCCACAATTAGTGTTTTAATAACAACCAATCTCCAACCCTATCAATATCTCCACCCACCCCTACTAATTAACGATTAGTCAACATTTTTACTCCTAAAATTGTTTTTGCGGCCACCAACCAGAAGTTATGTACAAGTTGTTCATCAATTTCTTGCTTTTTACCTTCCTTAAATTAAATGTATCAATGCACGCATATTCATAAAATTAATCTATAGCCTTTCGTTTTCAAATTGTTACTATTCGGAGATCACATCGACGTCGGAAGCGATTTGGAGGTCGAAAGGCTCAATTGGAGGAGTGCTTATGTTGATTTTTCGGTTGATCTGGCGGAGGTCCGTTAGATCTAATCGCAACGAGCAATGAGCAACATCGATAAATTAAAAGTGAAGCAAATACCGCCGTGGTGAGATGTCCTGAGCAACCACTAACGTAATCAAAAAGTTTCAATAAATGGAGATTTACACATATTTTTGATACATTATCGATGTATCTGACACATAATTTTTGTGATTATATGTATCTAGCTTAAATGTATCTAGTTTTATCAGTGTATCTTATTAAGTATGCATGTATCTAATCTTTCTTGGGTATTAATTTTGATTTTTTTAAAATTAATGATAGACAAATACTCTACAATCGTGATTTGTTCCTAAATTCATGTGTTTCAGTTACATTTCATAATTAGATACACACAATTAAATGTATCTCCTTATCAATATGTATTCGAGATACATGTTGTTGGATATAACGTATGAAATTGATACTTGATACATCAAATTAATACTAGATACATGAATTTAGTATTAGATCGTATAAATAGATACATGAATTAATACTAGATACCGTACACTAATGTATCTAAGTGTTTATTTTATTGAATACATCATATATTGATAATAAATACATCAAATTAATGAATTTATTATTTTAAGAGTAATAAGTTGAAATTAATCAAATTTCATAACCAAGATATACATGTTTTTGTCTTTTATTAATAATATTAATGAATTTATTATTATAAAGAGTAATAAAATGAAATTAATTAAACAAAGATACACTCCTTGATTTATATTAAGGAATTTGATTAATATTTTCAGAATTAATTAATTGTCCATGTGAATTAATTAAACATGTATCTCGATTTTTAAAATTGTTGGATACATGTATCTGACGAGTAATGATACATGTATCTAAAGGAAGAAATATGGTACAAGAAGTAATTTTTGAAACTATCATGAATTCTAGTAATTAGGACCTAAACTAGTGGATTTATGTAGTTTGCCCTTAAATGAATTGACCACTGCAGTTCGTTTGGGCCTGACCCAATGTATTGATTTGGGCATTTAGCCCATTTCTCCACCTAGACCTGCTGAAAATTTAAAGGACAAATTACTTAAGTACACAACATTACTTTACCTATTCTCAATATTTCCCTACTCTTTTACTAAAATACAAAAATCCCTTATTTTCCCCCAATTCAACTTAACCGGATACTTTATTAGTTTAAGTATCCGCCCGTTATTAATTAAAGTATCCGCGCTGCTATATTATGCATCCGCCCGTTAATTTAAGTATCCGCCCGTTATTAATTAAAGTATCCGTGCCAACAACTTAATAATTTAAGTATCCGCCCTTTATTAATTAAAGTATCTGCGCTGCTATATTATGTATCCGAAAGACACTAAAAAAGGGATTTTTGGTAATTAATGAAAGAGTAGGGATAGGAAGTAATTTCCTTCTTATACTATGTGATTTGCCTAATTTTTACAAATTTAAATGGGTTTCGGCCCACTTACTTCTTGTTCAACCTGTTGCTTTAATTATAGGATAAATTACCTTATTAGACATACATCACTACTATATATACTAATATTATCTTTACTTTCAAACAATTACATATATTACCACTTTTAATATTTTATACCATATATTAATATATTATTTGAAGATACAATTAGATTATTAGATACCCACATACCTTAAAACTAGGATTGATTAATTATCTGCTTAATTAACTCTTTCACTCCAAATCAACCACTATCTCTTAATTCTCCCCTCCCATATTTATCACTCAATTATGTCTCCTCCTTTATGATTCAGGAATTTCATCGTACAATTTCATTCCAACAATAGCTAATCTACTCTCTTCTTCTCAAGATATCATCACCATGGCCGACAAATTCTCCTGAACCTAAATATTATTTTGTATTGTTCATTTATAACTAGATCAAATCAAAGTAACTGCTACAGAGAAAACATTAATTCAGAGTGGGTCTTGATTGTTTGTCTCCGGAAGAAATGGATCTTAGTTTTGATTATGTTATGCCACAACGCAAAAGGATCAAAGGGAGTATTGTAGAGAGTTTTTGTTTGCTGGTGTTCTTCTAAGGCTTTCTTTGATTACCGTGACATGGATTTGGTAGTACCAATATTACTTTGATATAGCCCTTGAAACATGTGTATCCAATAAGTAGTAATCTTAATTAAGATCTGAGTTGTATTTTTAGTAATAGGGTGTCTGACCATGTATATGTATCCACCATTAAATTTTGGATACATGATTTTAAACAACACGATGATATTAATGATACGACAGATACTCTACAGTCGTGATTTGTTCCTAAATTCATGTGATTCAACTACATTTTATATTTAGATACACATAATTAAATGTATATGCTTATTATGTATTCGAGATACATGTTTTTGGATATAACGTATGAAATTTAAATACACATAATTAGATGTATATGCTTCTTCTTTTTGTATATTCCATATTTAGATACACATAATTAGATGTATATGCTTACTATGTATTCAAGATACATGTTTTTGGATATAACATATGCAATTGATACTTGATACATCAAATTAGTAGTAGATACATATAAAAGATACATGAAATTAATATTATATATTATATATAAATAGATACATAAAATTAATACTAGATACCTATAACAAATACATGAAATTAATGCTAGATACTTATATGAATGTACTTGCAGGACACTCATTTATCTAAGTGTTTAGTTTGTTGGATACATCAAATATTGATATAGATACATCAAATTAATGAATTTATTATTTTAAGAGTAATAATTTGAAATTAATCAAATTGCATTACCAAGATATACATGTTTTTATCTTATATTAATAATATTAATGAATTTACTATTTCAAAGAATAATAAAATGAAATTAATTATCTATGTATTTTGAAAATCCTCAATTACTCCTCTAATTAAGGAAATCAGTTCCAACCAATTAATTTAAATAAATAAATTTTGTATCTCAATTTTAAAATTCGGCAGATACTGCATGTATCTCATGGATTCAGACTCATGTATCCTAAGCATAAAATATGGTACAAAAAGTAATATTTGAAACTATTGAGAATCTTAATAATTAAGACCTAAACTAGTGGGATTTATGTGATTTGCCCATAATTATATTGGGCTTTGGCCCATTTTTGCCCTGAATCATCTGTACACAGTTACTGTATATCAGTGTATACAAGCTCATATTTCAGCATTCCATTTGCTCTGTATTCCATCAAGATTGACTCGATAGCGGTGTTGGGTTTCAATCCAACTCCAAATGCAAGGAAAGAGTCTCGTGGACTCAAGGCAAGTGCCACATACAAATAAGAATACAACAAGGATTAATATTCAAACTTAAAGGGTGAGCCATGAATTATCTTGACAAAATTTGCAACTATATATAATAATAATAATAATTAAAAAAAAAACAAGGAGTTAAGGAAAAAGAAAGTCACCAGTTGGTCACTAAAAAGAAAACTAAATATGCCAAAATCATGCTTAGACTATAAAACTAAATATGCTTAAATCATGCTTAGACTATAACATATGATAATTATGCTCAAACAAACCAAAGTTCCATTTAAAGAATTGAAACTTCATAAGAGAATAAGGTAACAGAGGTAAGCATATTGACAAAATGCAAGAACAAAACAGAGGCAACCATGAGCCATCCTTTCTTAACAGTAACAACACATGGGGGAAGATATGAACTAATTGAAATACTACTAACACAAGATAACTAATAAAATAAAAGAAGGGAAAATGGTCAAAAATACCCCTCAACGAAGTTAGTTTTGCCCCTGCTGTTACTAATTTCACCATATATACCCCTCATTTGACGGAAAGCCCCAAATTAATTCAAATTAACCCGAATTTTAAAAAAAAGGCCCATTTCCCATTTTAAACCTAACGCCCCGACCCCTCTATCTTTTAACCCGTATAACCCGTTCCCATTTACCCATCCATTTCTCATTCATGTCCATCAATTTCTTCTTCCCCAATCTCCTTAACCTTCTATACAATACTCATATCTCTGAAAAATCATCGTCATTTCATCACTAATAATTCACATCATCTTCATCTTGATCTTCTTCTTGTACTACTAATAATTCCTTTCCCTTAGCTGCATTTCGACCCCAAATGTTTCACCCAATTTCGTAAATCTTGCAGTCGTGTGGAGTTTTGATTTGAGATTTGGATCTAGCGAACTTGTGGTACTTCTCTTTCAGTTTCTTCAGTTTATACGCGATATGCACATAGGTGAAGTTTCCGGTACGGAGGTCGTTGTTGTTTGGGGATTGTGAAAGGGTTTTGAGGAGTGCGATTTCGTCAGCTTTAATGAAGACTCATGTGATGTTTTGCAGCTTTTGTGATTGTTTTGGTGATCGATGGCTTTGGATTTCCTGGTGATTTGGGATAGTTTGTACGGTGATTTACAGCGGAGGCGAATTTTTCCCGAGAGCGGAGATAGAACTCATTCCCTTTTACCCATTTTCATTTACCAATTCTCATTTAGTAACTTATTTTTGGAGTGTGAAGCTTAAGTATTATACTATAATTCATTTTGGTCTTTTAATTTGGAAATGCGATCCAACTATGAAAACAAACAAGCAAAGTTGCAAAGGAGATTCATGCAACACTAATTGAATGGTTTATACGGGTTAAAAGATAGATGAGTCGGGGCATTGGGTTTAAAATGGGAAATGGGTCCTTTTTTTTAAAATTTGGGTCAATTTGAGTTCATTTGGGGCTTTCCGTCAAATGAGGGGTATATATGGTGAAATTAGTAACGGCAAGAGCAAAACTAACTTCGTTTTAACGGCAGGGGTATAGTCAACTAATAAACTAAAGTTGAGGGATATTTTTGACCCTTTTCCCATAAAAGAATGTATAACACTATGAAATAACATATACACATGAAAAATTAAAACATTTATCATGATACACTGCCAGCCTAAACCACAAGTAAATAAACCTCAACCCACATCAAACTCTTTGAACACTGAGAAACAGGAGTGGGTAGGTGGCAATAGCCGTCACGTACACAATCTTTGCTTGACTATATAAACCAAAACGAATAGGATTTCCAAAGTCGAAGAGGCATACATCAAACCGAACCGAAGTCTGAACAAAATGAACTCAACTGATCGGCACAACGAAAATAAATGAAGAGAAGAGAGAAAGCAGTAAACCATCCAACTTACAAGTTTGCACCAGTCGAGACACGAAACGAAATTCGATTTACAAATGAAAACAGCCTATCTATAGAAAAAAAATTTAGGACTTCAAATTGAACCACAAATTATAAACAACAAGAGAGATCATGTATTGAAGTTACAGGAGGAAATCATCTCGATGTTAAAATGGAATCAATCCAACTTTGAGCGAAAGAAACCGGAAAAAATCATTTCGAGCAAACAAACCAACTACATAATGATTTACGATCAATAGTGAATCAAAAGTATTCCCAAACACTAGCATATAAACAACTCACACATTAAGAATCAAACGACAACACATTAACAACAAAAGGTACTTGAACCGAAATGAGTATTACCTTTAAAGGGGCAGTAGAACCGAGACAGAACGAGCTAGCTACTAGGACGATTCCACCACCACAAGGCGAGGTAAGAAAAAGGGTTGGATTGGAATTGAGAATTTGACCCCTTCGATTGCAATTATAGCCAATTGAATTTAAGAATTTAGCCAAGTTGAGCTTAATTGGTGATTCGACTAAAAACTAAATAAGACGAATTAATATAAATTAATCAATGAGCTTCTTAATGTTAACGAAATAAAATAATTAACTTAACTATAAACTAAATAAATTAATGTATAAACTATTATATAGCTAAACTAATTAACCAAATATTTAACAAAATTTGTTTTGAGAGGGTTCTCGAATATTCATAAACTATACTAATTATATATAAATTTATATAAAACATATATATTATATTAAAATTATAAAAAGTGACAAAACTATTTAAAATAACTTGAAAAATATTTTGAATTTTATAAGGTCAATTATTTCAAATCGTTTGAAATTTAAGAAGCTCGGTGATTAATCTGTACTGTGAAGATCCAAAATTGGGTGTCAACACATAGTTGCTTTAACATTTTGCTGATTAGAATAGCTTCTATGCAAAATGCTGATTAGAATAGCTGCTATGCAAAATGTTAATTCATAGCTGCTTTAACATTGGATTTCAAAAGATTTGTTTTGCCTAATTAACATTGAAAAGGAGGTTGCTGATTAACATAGGTCAATTTTCAATGTCAACTCTCTATTTCGTTAGTTTTGGAGAGATTTCATGTGACTTTATTGTTATGACTCAATTTTAGATTTGTTAGTTTTGAAGAGCTTCAGTTTATGGTGGCTCTGTTGTGACTTTATTGTTATGTATTGGTTTGGCCTATTGTGAATTTGAGCATATTAAATACATATGATTTATTTCACTAACTTATAATTTTATTTTGAATGTGTAGGAAAATGTCGGTAATTGAATTTGAATAGTGGCATGAAGTAAACTAGACCTATTGTAGTGAACGATGTAAAGTTTTTGTACTATTGTCATATATATATGTGTGTGTGTGTGTGTGTGTTTGAATTCATTTGGTTTTGTGGAAATTATTGATAGTAGAGACATGTTTGTCGAAGTTTGGTTGTACAAGACATGTTTCTCAAAGTTTATTTGAAATATATACCTTCGATTTATTTATTAGCTAATTTTGTGCTTCAGATCGCTTATATATTTAATTATTATATGTGATTTTTGAATATATGCAAATAAATATTATTATTCTTAAAAATGAAAAATTGTGGCTACAAAAATTCTATACAACATTACCACACTTCAAAAGTGTTGCTATAGGGATGTCCAATGTGTGACTTACTGTACATAAAAAAAGTTACACTTTATAAGTGTTGTTGTAGATGAGATATAAAAGGCAATATTTTTTAAGTATGCCCAATATCAAAGTAAAGGTCACACTTTTAAGTGTAGTATAATCAAACAAAAGGTGTTGCTAATGAATTACTAAATAGTGTGCCCTTATACCTTTTTGGCCATGCTTTTTAAGAGTAGCTGCTATGGCGACATTTAAAGAGCGTGGCCTAATGCCAAAGGTTATGCTTCTTTTGACCACCCCACATAAAAGCGTTGCAAGTCCAAAAGTGTTGCCTTTTATCAAAGGCCACACTTTTTGCTAGTTTAGGCTACACTTTACTGGGGTGGCTAAAAGTCTAAAATATTGTAGTGTTAATTTAACAATCTGAGCAAACAACCTTACAAAATCCAATTTGTAAGTTGATACAAATGCACATGTGACCATACCATAGATGCATCTATTAAATCATAATAGTAAGCGGTCCACATGGCAGATGAACGGGCCCATATTCACCTTTTTATATGTTCCAAATAATTTCAGGGGATACAATCTCAACCTTAGCTGGTACAATGATCATTTTATCATGAGAACAAGCAACTCAAGAAAATTCTTGAAGAATCTTTTATTTCTTCAAACATATAGTCACATGAATTCTCAATTGCTTTTGCATCACATTTGAATCGGCATGGCCAACCGATTATGCCAACTTATGTTTATTCTAGTAAACTTCTAGTTTACTTTTGCATGTGATTCCATAATCATGCGCATATTTGTATACAACAAACAACGGGAAAAAAATGGGTAATCTTATACATAAAATTTTACAATCCACTTTGGTTGTAGTAATTTGAAGATATTAAATCTTTCCATAATTTATAGTCTCAATATAATATTTTTCTTTTCAATTCTTCTGAAACTTAAAATGTTTCTTTTGAGACTTACTACAACCCCAATATTATGAATAATTTCATTCCTCCGGATAGTAACAAATTAGCCCTTTCGGAACTCTCAATTAATTTTGTGTACTACCACAAATTTCACAACACCATTCTTATGGTGACCATCTCCTTCAAGGAGAAAATTATTATTATTGTCATGGTTAAAATTATCACATGCAAGACTTATTTCGTGACAACCAATGACAAATTTGTGTTGCCACACAACAATATTTATTTTGGTCATGGCAACAATCTTTATAGGAAATAATTATTTCTTTATTTTGTCCTTCAATAGTTCATAATTTAACATACCACAATATTTGTGTAGTACTTAAAGTATATGACTAAATGACCATTTATGTCAAAATATTTCTTTTCAATCTCTCAAACCTCCCGTAGAGGTGAGATGTGACATTTATCCAACAATACATGAACATGTTCTTATTAATAAGAACACAAGTCACATTTTCTTTAAGAAATGGACCATAACCATTTGAACATGCTCCATAAGTTTTTATTCGAAACTCGTTATCATTCTTTCACATTTATCAAATTTATGAGACTCACCTCAACATCACTTTAAGAGGTCAAATGTACCAAATGTAGTACCACTTTGTATTCCTTTATTTTGATGGAGGATTTACAAAACTTTTCAAATGGGGTTGCACCAACAACAATGTGGCCAATAACTTTTCATATCACTTTAATGGATAAAAATTACCTTCACATTTGAAGGATCATCTTAAGAACCCATATTGTTCTTCCTTTTAATTACCATAATGATGACCATTAACATTTTACCACGCCTACATTCATACATTAAATCACTTGTCATCTTTCATATATATTATACACTGCTACCACATTCACATAAGAGAATGAAGCAAATCAATTGGGTGGATTTAATGACTTTTCACCAAAACTTCATCATTTTGCCTTAGTCATCATCATATTATCACTATGGTGCATTAGGACTTAAACTCAATGTCTTATCCATATAAAGAAGCCTTAGACCATAAATGAACCCAACATATTATTATCATGATGCATCGAGACTTTAACTCGATGTGTTACCCACTTGGTGCGATGAAACTTGAATTCATCATGCTCAATCATTTGTCTTAATAAACTAAAGCGTTACCAAAAAATAAATATCGAAACCCATAAATATAATCTGAATTTGACTTAAACCATAAGAAAAATGAACAAAATCAATTAATTAGAACAACATGTTGGAATCATGTAAAAGTCCCAAGTTAAAATGAATTAAAACCTTTTAACATTCCTTCTCAATATTGTTACGAAGATTTAACATAATTTACTAACCATTTTAGTATAACCACAAAACAAATTTTGTTGGTACAAATAATATATTAATAACTCAATTAGTAAATGTTAGATAAAGAAAATAAAGAGGTACAAAAGTAACCAATAATGATAATCCAATCAATATGTATATGCCACATAACTCAATAACTTATATTTTAATAAAATAAGATCAGAAAGAATAATTTCTTTACAAATTATTAACTTACAAGACTAATTTTACTTTTTAAATATATAAAGGATCAAATTAAAAGTTTGCTCAAAGTAAAAGCAACTTGCTGGACTCATATGATTTTGAGATGGTAAGAAAACTAATGATGCATAATCAAAAGTAAAATATAAAGTAAATTATATAGTAATTTACCTTGTTTTCGAGAGAAAAAATAAACACAAATATTTTTACTTTCTTTAAATTTACTTTGCTTCAATCCTTCAATATTAGAACAATCGTGCTGATAACATGTTATAAAACTAAAGTAAAATAAGACACGAAATATAAAAGATGAAGACAAGAAGAATATAAGACAAGAGGAATAATATAAGATAACTCTCTTTCTTGCAAGCAGGGGCGGAGCCACCTTGTCCCGTTGGACACCCTACATCGAAAAATTATACTATATATACAGGTAAAGTTTTGACTTATATTGGTATATATGGTATTTTGGACACCCTGAAATAACAAAGTAACCCTTAGTGGAGATGGCTAGAGTTGTCGCAATCCCATTCACTGTCCCAGTTCGATTCCTCGCATGAGCATTTTCATTTTTTTGTAATTATTTTGCCTTTTTGAAGTTATTAAGTAAATAAACATGCGTAAATTTAACATAAACGTTCAATAGCTTGGTGGTAAATACTCTTAAGCTTGTCATTAATGACCCAAGTTCAAATCTCACCTCCAATAAGGATTTTTTTAAAATTAAAATTGAATTATTTTCTTAAATTTTAATACCTTTTCCTTAAATTTTAATACATTTTCCTTTTGGAATAAGGTTTTCTTTCTCTATAAATTTGAGACTCATTTACCCAAATTATATCACAATATTATTAAAAATCGAATCTCTATAAATCATCATTTTAAAAAATAAATAAATATATATATATATATATATATTATTCAAAGTTTAGACCCCTTTATAAAATTTCTGGCTACGCCACTACTTGCAAGTGTTCACCAAATCTTCAAGTTTATACAATATGAACTCTTATGCCTCTATTTATAGTGTAACATAAAGGCATACAAAAGGTTAGTCATAAACATGGCATTATCATGAATATAATGGAGGAGGTTATAGAAGTGAAAGGTTACAAGAATAATGGTTATAAAGTTGGAGGTTATGGAGGTTATGGTTATCTTCATAATGGAGGAAAGTAAAGGAGATAATGGGAGAGAGTAACTTCTTGGTGTAGTGGATATCCACACTATAATATTTTATAACATGATCATAAATATTGTATTTTTTAAGATTATCTTTATGATAGTGTATTATGAGATTTTATAAAGTTTTGTTTATTTGGTAAAATTGTATAAATAATTGAGACAATTTTAATAGTTTTATAACTTATGAAGTTTTTATGTTTATGAGAAAACATACCACATAAAAAATCTAAATATCATATCTAAATAAAATTTTATTTCATGATTTCATATCGCAAGACCAGATGGGCCTAACGTTTCTTTCTGGGACCACTGATGTTTAAGTGCCCGTTTGAATTGGCTTATTTTAGATGCTTTTAAGTCAAAATAGCTTTTAAGCAATTTTGAAGTGTTTGGGTAAAATTAAAAAGTGCTTATAAGCACTTATTTTAAAACCAAAATAACAAAAATAAGCCAAAAATCATAAGTTAAAAATCCTAACTTATGGCTTTTGGCTTATAAGTCATAAGCCAAAAGTAAATCCAAACAGGCGCTAATGCCTTTTGTTTTTTCCTAATAATTAACTTTTCTTTCTTGGACCGCTGATGTTTAATGGATTCCGGAGCCTAAAGGGCAAAAAAAATTGTTAAAAATTTCAAAAGGGCGCACATCAAATTTTTTTAAAACCAAAAGGGCAAAATCGCTCCTGACGAAACGATTTCCCTCTGATACAATGACTAAAAAGCCCTAGTAGCGATTTTGTCCAAAAACTTTTTTTCTTTTTTTTTAATTAAAAATCGTTGTCGTGACAACGATTTTAAGTTGAATTTTTTTTCCTTACACATCGCTGCAGGGGCAGTGTTTTTCATGCCTATGTTGATGTGCTCTTCTTTTCATGCCTATTGTTAATTATTAATAATATAAAAATGATAAAAAAAACTTATGCCTAAGTTAATGTGCTCTTCTTTTCATGCCTATTGTTAATTATTAATAATATAAAAATGAAAAACAAGACGGACAACATACTCAATAAAATTGTTGAAACATGAGGAAAATTGAATTATATATCATAAATAATAATAAAAGAATATTGAATTAAAAGAAAAACTTTTTTTAAAGAAAATTCTTAACCAAAATCGCTGCTATATAGCAGCGATTTTAAAGAAAAAAAGATTATTTTTTTAGTTGAGAAAAAGATTTTTTCTTGAGAAAATCGCTGCTAAGGCAGTGATTTTTATTTTTTTTTAACGAACGACGTCAATTTTTGTCAGAAGAAAATCGCTCCTGACGGAGCGATTTTGCCCTTTTGGTTAATTTTTTTTTTATGTGCCGTTTTAATTTTTTGAAAGAAAAAAGTTGTCCTTTCGGCTCCAGACTCATGTTTAATGCATGTTTTTTTTTCTTGATAGTCCTAATTTATTTTCTTGGTTGGATAAAATGATACATGTTGTTTGTTCAAATCAATCCAATCTAGATTCGTGAACCACTAATGTTTAATGCCTATTTTTCTCTCTCTCTAGTTTCCTCTAGATTCGTGACAGTATGCAGGAGGAAAGGAAAAACTTGGAGGGGCTCTAGAAAAAGATAAATGAGTTTAATTCTATGTGATACACTGAGTTAGGGTTAGTGATTTTTTTCTCTCTCTAGTTACCTCTAGATTCGTGACAGTATGCAGGAGGAAAGGAAAAACTTGGAGGAGCTCCAGAAAAGAGAAATGAGTTTAGTTCTATGTGATACAATGAGTTAGGGTTAGGGATGGTAATAGTGGGGGTGTGGGTTGAGCTTAATACGCAAAAAAATTAATTCGTTCTGTTCTATTCAACATAATAATTTTTTTCATTTTCAATCTGTCTCATTCCTCATCATGAACCAGTTGAGAGAATACTCAATTGAGCCAATTTAATCACCAATTTCAACCTGTTTTAAGATTCTTTATTTGCATTGATATAATATATGTTCTTATATTGTAGGTATGAATTACTATCTAAAGTGTTTTAAAAAACTCTGTTGGGACTCATCTCGTGGCTCGTCGTAGGGCGGGACTTTAGCAAAACGTCTTGAGACTCAAGTGTGGGGATTAGTTTTGTAAGACTTATGCCATAAGCGCCCGACTGTACGCCCTAAGCATGCCCAATGCTCGAGGCTCGCCGAACAGATCATACACAAATTATGTGTTGAAATCTTTAGTTGACATTGTTGACCCTCATAATTCTTGAATAATTGAATGATACATAATAATTTTTAATCTATGGAGCTAAAGAAGATTGAAAATAACTCAAATAACAAGTTTTAGTATCGCATCTTTCCTATTTGGTAACACTGTGAAAGTAATTATATATTACGTAACATTTCTTTTATAAATACGTCGCGAAATTTTACCTTTCACTTATCATTGGTCTTCATGGTTTTGGCATATGTCTCAAAATTATTATATTTTATTGGGAAAATTGTATGAAATAGCAAACTATTGATTCAAATTAAATGTTATAGTCATAGTTTATTTTATTTGTAATTCACAGCAAACATCCCATTTTTTTGCCATCTGATTCGGTTTACAATTAGCCATTTTCGGTATACAATTACTCATTCGGTATACAAATGTATAAATTGCGTTTGTGTTTAAATAAAGCGAGAGAAAAGTTTATATACAGACACAAATACATATATTTTCGTCCTATACACTTATAATTTTATAAATACAGATCTTATTAAACAAAATACAATGTATAAATGAATTTATACAAAACTGAACAATTTGTATAAAATTGGATGTATCCAGCGAATTATACAAATCAAAAGCTTCATAGCAAACATAAAATTTGCTATGGAGCGCAATTATGCAAACTATAGCTATAACATACAAATATGATTTTATGTTTGTTATATGTGAAAGTTGCTCTATTTTATTTAGCTATTTGAAAGTAATTGTATTTTTATTCATGATGGAGTGATGTTTTTATTAGGCCAAATGATCTGGTGGATCCTTATATTTATATGCGTTTGTATTGTGAACACTTCTACTTAATCATTTATCAACTGAACACTTAAACTCAATCAAAATGAGAATTTTAAACCCCTCCAACCATGTGTGTAGCTCACTCTCCTTTATATAAATGACATGTCGTATCAACATCAGATATATTAATGCCATGTCATAATTATTTTTAAAATTATTAATCAAAATTGTTTAATTAAAGGTAAAATAATAGAAATTTAATTATATTCTTTAAAGTAAAAGCCATTACAATTTCTTCCATTCCCACTTGTTCACGTGAACCAAGCCGTCGCCGTCGTAGCTAATTTTGCCGTCGAAAGCACTCATATTCCTTCCGCTTTCATCTCCGCCTTCATCATCACCATTTTCCTTTCCTTCTCCAACCTCCACAAAACCGACAACCTAAGCCACCACATCAGATCTAGCCGAACACCATCACCATTTTCGCCTTCATCTCCGCCGCACATCATCACCATTTTCGCCGCCATGGTTAGATCCTCGCACCCTCACTCACTTTGTTCTCCTCTCCACTGACCAGCCACACCTCTCTCTCTCCTTCCACTGCATATCAGTGGTGTCCGGCGAGCACCACCAGCGCTGCTCTCACCCTCCGTCGGTAATTAGTGGACTCAAGGAGGTGTCCAAGATCATCTAAATAGATGAAAATAGCTTCTGGAAAAGAAAGTAAAAGGGGTTGGGTAGGGATGGACATGGCTGGAAGGAGGTGTTATGGGTGAAAAAGAAGGTTTTTTTAATTAATGGCTTTAAAAAAATATATTTTTTATAATTTTTAATATCTTTCAAGTAAAAAGCTCATCACTCACCTTAATAGGCATGTTGTTACACATTTTTGCCAACTCAGACATCTATCGCCACATAAGTCTGGTCAATGGTCTGAGGGGTTTGTTAAAATGTGTTTTGTTGAGTTTAAGGGTTTAATTGACAAACATGTAAGTAGAAGGATTTATAATACAAATTCATACAAGTACAAGTGTCCACCAGACCATTTTGCCTTTTTATTATAATACTAGTAAGTCTATTAATTATTTTCTTTTATGGGGGTAAATCGTATAGTATGATAAAAAAAAAAAAAAAAAAAAATAATGATTCTTTTATTATTAGAAAGTTAAGATATTAGATTATTTATACTTGTATAATCATGTTTAGAATTTTTAATTTTCTATTAGTTTATTTAATCATATTTGCAAATATTTCAAACTATTGATTTATTTTTATAATTTTGTGTTATTATTTTATCATACTATAATATAAATTAAAAATTTAAATATCCATAGGGCTTACGCCCCAAGCCTTGCCCTATATTAAGTAAAACGACTCGCCTCACGTCCCCGCCTTTTAAAACACTGACTATCTATTTTATAATTTTCAGATTTTATCAATCCATTTGTAATTTATTTTAAATTTTTTTTAAAGATTTTCTTAAGTTGAAATTCAAATTGTGGTTATAAATGTTAAATAACAATATGTTAAAATTATTGAGATTAAGCGGTCATAATTCAAACCGATTTTTTGTTCATTTGAGCTTAAAGTAAATTTGGGCGGGTCAAGACCCAACCCAATTTCTATTTCAATTCATTCTAATATCTCTAATTTAAATTCAACCCGCCTATTTGACACCCCTACACTAATGTAATTAGAGAACAAATCTGCATCATTTATTTTATTAATTGGCACGTGTTATGAATCCAGAAGGGAACTGGAGGGACAGGAAGAAAGGAGGCTCCATTCTTTTAGGTATGATTCATGTGACACATTTTGACTTGATTGAGAGTTTAAGAGGGAAAAAATAATTTATGAAATTTATGATTTAAAATGGTTTTAAATTATTTGTGTGATCACAAATCATTTTATTAAAGATAAAATAAAAAAAATTAAAGTTAAATTTCATTAATAAAAAGGTGACATTTTATTTTTGAAATTGATAAAAAAAAAAATATATCTTCAAAATTATTGAATTCAACCTTCAATCATGTCAGCTCAGTTAAGGAAATTTCTTCCAAATGGTGGTGTTGGACGGTCTACCAATTATTTTGTGATAGATTATTGGAAGAATGAACTCACTATCAACATGGAGTAGTAGCAATAAATTTCTATTAAGAGATAGTTTGGTAGTTGATTAAGAGGTCAGTAATGTATATATTTAATCTTTTATGAGTAATATTTCACGTTATGTAATTGATTAGGAGGTATGTTATTTATGTATAATTTTTCACGTACGCATATTATCTTCTTTGTTCAAATTACTAAACTCATAGCGGCAGGGGCGGAGGCACATGCAAGTTAGGGTGTCCAATTGAATACCCTTTGTCCGAAAAAATATCATATATATAAGTAAAATGATACGCGGAGTGATTAAATAACATATTTTGGACACCCTTACATAATAGGTTGTTGTAGCCCAGTGATTTTAATGGGTTTCAAACACCTTGAATGAGTCAGTGCTTGCTTGTTCGTATTTCACTAACAAAAAAAATTTCTCCCCTTTTTAAAAAGAGCTTTTGTTGTACGATTTCTGGACACCGTTCGTGAAATTCACTAGCAAGAAAATTTCTCCCCTTTAAAAAAAAGAGTTTTTGTTGTGCAATTTCTAAACACCCTTCATAATCTTTAGAGGGAAGCATTTCCTACTAATTTTTTTTTCATATCCATGACTTAAATTTGAGACATTTAAAATAAATTAAAATAATCTTGAGCAAATTGATTTTGTCTTGCTGGTAGAATAAGTACCCTATGGGTCATGATATATGTTGGTTTTTAAAAGGTGTAAATGGGAAATGAAAAGGTTTTAACTTTTATGAAGAGATGACATTTATGAAGAGTTGTGAGTTTTATGAAAATTTATGATTTTTATGAAAAATTGTGAATTTTATAAAAAGATGGACTTTTTTATAAGATTGTGACTTTTCCGAAGGGTTATGACATTTTTGATAAGGCACAATAAACATATATTCACACTACCCTTTGTTGTCTATAAATAAAGAAATTTCTTTCATTTTTCAACAACAAATTTTTGGACTTCTTCTTTTACTACTAAATCTAGTATTCTAGGTGTATTTTATTGTTGTTGAGTGGTTCACTGACATCGTGATTTTAAGTATCGATACACTGGTGAGTAAGATCATTCTATCTTGGGAGTATATATTCCATTAACCTCAGATAATTCAGACGAATAATTTCCTTAAGGGCACATTGTGCATTCAGTAGACTCGATTTTTTTCTTTGAGAAAAATATTTTGTATAATATTTCTAATTTGTTTGTGATTTTATTTTCTTTACTGATTTGATTTACTAGTTTTGAAAATGCCCTTTAGATTTTATTGTTTCTTATCAAGTTTTTCAAAGTTATTATTTTAAGTATCTTACTAAAATTTGTTGAACAACAATATAGACTTTGTGTATTCATTCATTTATTTATGAAACACAGCTAAACTGGGATCATTTTTTTCTGTAAAAATAAGAGAATATAATATTAATAGGGCCTGAAAACTTGGTTGTTTTCAAAGTAAAATTGAAATAAAGAAACCTTTATTTCCATTACAGAATCTTATCCTAAAAATATTCGATCAAAAATAGGTGTAATTTAGAAATCATATCTTTTTTTTTTATAGAAGAAGCAAGAAATACAAAGCAAAGACCATTCAAATAGTAGATGATGTTTATTTGTCACAATTCAAAGTTGCTGCTAAAATAAAAATAATTTGAATAAACTATTGAGTGACACATTAATCAACAATCCATATCAATAATGATTATGGGAGGATGATAAATACTCTGTCATCCTCATCCTTAAATAGAGTCTAGAGATATCAGGTTCAAATCTCCCTAAATACAGACCTTTGATAGAGAGAGTGTTTTACCCATATGGGACTTCTTGGGTGCGCTGCCCTCTCTTCGACCAAACTTGAGCAAAACCCTCATTGGAAACCTAATCTAATTTTTTATATAATTTTTAAATTTCCAACACCTTCGCTACAAAAGAAAGACAAATATTTTAATTGAGGTGGGCCCCACAAATTTCTAGCATCTCGAGACATTAAAGTAAACCTGTCGCCCTTGTGTTGTAGCCTAAAAAATACTCGTCCCTGTCCACTTTTGAATTGACACACCTATTAAGAAATTAATTAATGACATAGTGAGTTTATCATTTTACCCCTATTAATTATGAAGTAGATGAAGAATTCTGCATTTTTCAAAGTAATTAGTCATTTAATTGAGGGTATAATAGGTAAAAAAATTATCCTTTCTTTTTATTTGTCAAAATGAACAAATAATTAGGGACAACTATAAAAGGAAAAATGGACAAATAATTAGGGATAAAGAAAGTACAAAACAATTTCAATTTATACTTATATTAAAAAATAACTTTGATTTTCAAATATCAATTTCACTTAAAAGCAAAAAGAAAAAACTTCTCTTGAATACCACAATTACAAGTCCTTGGTCTTTGGCTTCCTTATTTTAACTTTAATATATTTTATTGATAGAATAGAATAATTAACATTTAAATTATTTTTTATCATAATTAAGAGTGGGGTTTCATAGAAAAATTTTAATATGGTTGAGATCCAACCAACAATAGTTGTGTGAGACTCCATTAAAAAAAACTGTGAAAAAGAGAGAAATATTGAACAAGGAGCTAAAATATTTTGGAGGGGAAAGGGGGAATTTGGGAAAAAATAAGGTGAGAAAGTGTGTAGTGTTAAAATGAAGCCCACAAATCCAAGTGTCAAAAATTGAATGGAGCCTCACACATCTATTGTTGGTTGGGCCGCAACCATATTAAAATATTTCCTAAGGCTAGTACCTATTAGACACTTTATTATTAACAAATATATTACTATTAGACATAAAATGACAATCAATACATAAAACCTCGTGCGTGTAACTCACATGTCATAGCTTAAAATAATTACGAATAAAATTATGACACCTGTCCCATGGCCTATTGCCCAATCTAACTATAAAAAATTATTTTATAATTTTGAAAGATAAAAAAATAAGTACTGTTTTCAACCTTAAATATTTCAACCCCACCTACTAAAACTTTTGCTTGTTCTCCTTCTTCCTTACGCACTCGCCGTTCTCGACTCCTTTGGCAGATTATTTTTTGTTTTTCTTCTTATTATTCCTATAAATTATGGGGATTAAATCTATTCGTGAATAATCCGTAGCTTAGCAAAATGATTTTTGAGATGTCTGTGAAAAATAAATCAATGTGAATTATTTTGAAATTAACGGCGATAAGAAATCGAGAATACTCAAATTAATTCTATGAAATTTTAAGATATCATTGTCAATAAGCTTAATTAACTTATATTTTAATTTGTGTGGTGATGTCGATTCAAAGTGGTCAGAAATATAGATGAACAGAGTCCGACTAACTTTCTTAAGTACTTCAATGCCTGAAAAATCTTTCTTATTGCAAAATTAAATTAATTAGTAGATTCAGATCGTATAAAGAATGAAAATAAATGAAATAACAAAGTTAAAAAAAAAAACAAAAAAAAACAGAGAGTATGGACGAAGAAGACGGCTGAAAAAGGGGATGGGGTTGGTTATTTGGGTTTACCAAGAAATTAATTTTAAATAAAAAATAATTTTAATTATTTTAATGTCAAATGTCAATAAAACAAAAAAAGGTACAAGTTCTTAGAAAATAAATAAAAATAAAATGATATTTGGAACTGGTTCACGCGCCTAATGTCAAGTAAGATACACTTAAGTTGCCACATCAGTGTTTTGTGTTTAATAAGTATATGTTTTAAACAATTTAAGTGTTTAATAAATGTCTAAGTGAATTATGCGGACAACTTTAAGGAGTCATCGATGATTTTAGTCAATTTCAAATATACATAGAAAATGCACTTGCTTAGAAAAATGAAGTATAGTACTGAGAGGGTGTTTGAATTGATTTCAAAGTTTTTTTTTTACTTTTGAAAATATTTGATAAATATAAAAAACAACTTAAAATAATTTAAAATAAGTTATGAAGTGTTTGATAATGTCAAAAATCACTTAAAATAATAAAAAAAACAAAAAATAGGTCTCCCCTACTTTTTTATTTTTTGATTTAAAACTAGTTTGACTCTTTTTTTTTGGACTTTGAGCTAATCCAAGCGGGCTCTAAAGCATCAAAATTTTTGAATTACCAAAATAGCCTCGATTGGGTAGCGCTTCTTAGACCTCTTCTATATATTAGTAAATTTAACATACAGTTTCTGCAAAGGAAGCCACCTACTCATATAATGGCAAATAAGCTCAGGTACTTAATTAGTACATTAATTTCTTTCTTTCTTTTTTTAAATTGTATATGTCATTACGGAGAATTAAATGTGTATTTTTAGCTTTAATCAAAAGTTTTTGTGGTATATTATATGCATCGTGTAGGTTGGAGGAAAAAGTGGCTATAATTACAGGTGCTGCAAGTGGCATTGGAGAAGCAAGTGCTAGATTGTTCGCCGAACATGGTGCTCGTATTGTCGTCGCCGATATTCAAGATGAACTTGGTCTGAAAGTAGTTGAGTCTATCGGAGCTGACAAAGCCAGCTACCGACACTGCGACGTTACAGACGAGAAGCAAGTTGAGGATACTGTAGCTTACGCGGTAGAGAAATACGGTACTCTTGACATCATGTTTAATTAGTAATGTTGGGACGCTGAATTTCTGCAGCGTCCTCGAATGGACGTGATGGCCTTCGATGAGACGATGGCCATCAACGTACGAGGTTCCGCGTTAGCTGTTAAGTACGCGGCTAGATTTATGGTTGATAAGAAAATTCGGGGATCCATTATATGTAACGCGAGTTTAGAGGGTATTGTAGCTGGGGCCGCTTCGCTTGCCTACATTGGGTCAAAGCACGCAGTTGTAGGCATTGTGAAAGCGGCAGCACGTGAACTAGGTGGACACGGGATAAGGGTGAATGGGGTGTCGCCATATGGAATAGCGACGCCCCTGGTGTGCAAAGCGTATGGGTTGGATGCGGGTCCATTGGAAGCAGCAATATATGGAAATGGAAACTTGAAAGGTGTTAGGCTGAGCACGATGCATGTAGAACAATCAGCACTTTTCTTTGCGTCTGATGAATCTGCTTACACAAGTGGTCAAAATTTAGCTGTTGATGGTGGACTTAGTTCTATTTTGAAGCTACAATAGATTGTCACTCTATTGTGTTGGTATGCTGTGATGTGGGCCTCAGTTCTATTTTGAAGCTACAATAATTCCTTTGTCATTGTAGTACTGTTTCATCTTGTTTCGTTTCGAATTTTCAACTTAAATAATATTCTCTCACAATTTAGCAGCACTTTTCAAATTTATAATAAATTTTTCATAGATGACTTATTAATTATTGTGACTTACAAATATATATAAATTTCATTTCAAAAAATTTAAAAATTTTATGCATAAATTTCTGATCAAAATTAAACTGATTGACTCTAAAAAAATAAAACATATCACATAAATTGAGACAAAGGAGATATACTATTTACGGTAAATAAAAAAAAATATAGTACAATATTTTTAAGGTTTACATAGTAGTTCTAACGGCAAAACTAATGATTGACGGAGTATAGCAGCGGAATTTCTCTTTCCGTATCCTCACTTTCTGTGGGCCCAAATAATTGTCATATCCTCCACAATCTTGTCTCTTTCTATCTAGAGTAACTTTGACACGTACTAACAAACATAAAAATTATCTTTCTATAATATTTGTATGTTATAACTATAGTTTGTATGATTGCGCTTCATAACAAATTTTATGTTTACTATAAGCTTTTGATTTGTATAATTCGCTAGATATATTCAATTTTATACAAATTGTTCAGTTTTGTATAAATTCATTTATACATTGTAATTTGTATAATAAGATCTGTATTTGTATAATTATAAGTGTATAGGACGAAAATATATGTACTTGTATTTGTATATGGACTTTTCTCTCACTTTATACAAATACAAACGCATTTTATACGTTTTATACATTTATATATCATATGGGTTTGTATATCGAAAATGGTTAATTGTATACCGAACCAGATGGCAAAAAAATGGAATGTTTGCTGCGAATTACAAATAAAATAAACTATGGCTATAACATTTAATTTGAATTAATAGTCTATTATTCCATACAATTTTCCCTTCTATCTACTCTTCACTTCTCTCTATATAAAAAAAGCGAAAATTTCAACTAGAGGCCTAAAATCTAAACTTACATTTTTAAATGCAAAGTATACTTAATATTTTTTTTACAAACGATTTATTCGATTTCCTTTTCAATTATTAAATTTAGATAAGATTTTATCAATTCAACGTTGAAAAACATCTTTTTATTCGGGCAATTATTATATTAATTGTTAACATAGACAAATTTCAAATAAAGATAAGAGTTAACCATAGAATTTGATTCAAAAAGTTGATAGTTTTATATACCCCACATTTTACTATGCTTGTTGTAATTCTTGAAAATCTAAGAAGAAATAGAAAAAAAAATTACATTCACTTTGTTCAACACTTTTTGACTATTGATTCATATTTTTTACAAAGTATTACTCTAACTTGTTGAAATTTTAAAGAAGATAATGTAAAAAGAATAAAATAATGTGAATATTAGCATAGATAGTGTAAGGAAATAAAACATTTTTTCTTGATTTCTTCTATTTAAATATGAATAAAATAATAAATTTCTTAGAAAAAATATATACTTTTATCCTAATAATAATGGAGTAAATTAATAAATTTCAGAAAGAAAGGATGAGCTGCATTAACAAGGTAAAAGTTACAATGTAAAGTAGATGATTCTTAACTTTACACAAGAGACTTCCTTGCAACCAACCAACATATGACAAAATTATCACACTAAGACTGAAAATCAGAGGATGGAAAGGATCAACAGAAAACAAGTCTTCATGAAATCATACATAACAGCATTGCTGGCTGCACTTCTCCACTCTAATATTCCTAACATAGGTTAGAATATGACTTTAACCAAGGGGGACCTGGTCAAGCCTCTTTATCCTCGGATTACCTCCCGGGAGCAGCCTATTAGCTTTGCCATAAATGCACTCACATCTCGACAATAGATGGAAGTTATCGCAAAAAACAGCACTTGGCAGACAATAGATATTGCTCTCCATCACATTTATAAGAAGTAATCAGGGGTTCTTCGTGTTACATCCGGTTCTCCCCTTCTTGGAGCTGGATCAAACTGCAATTGCATGTTTTTTCAGGTGTTTCATTAGTTGAGCCACAAATACAAGACCAAATTAGACCCCTTACATTTCACAGTTACATTCAAAAATTCCAGCACAAGGTATCAGTAAATCCAAGAAAACAATTCTAGGAATACAAGATTATAACATGAGGCACTTCTGAAAGGGGACAGAGGGATAAGCACCTGGATAAATGTGTGCCCTCTGCAGTCATCAACTTCCAAAATAGAGGCCATGTTTCCACATCGATAACAATAATTTGGTGCACTAAATATAGTGACAACTTTTTGTTCCTGTAGTAGAAGATGTTACAATTAATTAAGCTACTTAAAAAGGAAATGTATCACCAGATGAATGAAAAAGAGGAAGCAATTAGTTACATGGCTCCAGTTATATCCCTCCATAACCAGCTGATGAGCTCGAGCAATCAGCTTTAGATTATTGGTATGGTGAAATTGCTCAGATATGTCCTGTAAAATTACAGACAAGTGATGAAAATCTGAAGAAATAGTCCCCAAGAAAAGAGAGCAAGAGAGGATGGAAATAAGAAATCTCAAGTATACAGTAAAACTACCTGCCCAAAAGTGTATCCAGCACCCCGGGGTGACATACCCCAACCACAACGATCATCTGGGTCTGACCACAAAAGATCACACATGGCCCCTTCATGAGGAACTTCTTGGACACGGTCGAAACTTCGTACATTATCAAGGGTTTCAATAGATGGAGACAGTCCTCCATGCAAACAAAAAATTTCGGATTCAACCTAGAATTTGATATTTGGCAACATGAGTTAAAGGAAGCGAATTCTTGCACTTAAAAGATACATTTTTCATGGTAAACATCCAAGTGCGCTCACAAAAGATATATTAAATGGGTCATCAACAATCAATGGTATCTTCCGAAACTGCACAAGCCAATCTGAAGCCACTATGCATGCCCAATAGAACATAGGAAAACCTAAGTCCAGACTAATCTATGGTGAAGTATTCAGCCTTGCCATATCTTCTGATATTGGTATTCATAGGTTGAGCTAACAAGAAGAGGCCATTATTCTATTATTAACTCTTACGAATTCATGCCATTTTTAAATTCACTCTGCTATTCCTTTCTAAATAAATGAGGAAATTCTAACATGCATTAAAATTTGAAGAAATCAACAGGTAAATAGTGAAACCTCTTAAATGCAGGGACATCATTTCTCCCTCATAATACAAAATTGGTGAAGCAGTCTCATTAAGAAGAGAAAGCAGGAATGCTAGGAGGAACAAGCTCTTAATCCATCTTCAAAACAACCCACCTCCAACTCCACCACAACATCCACTTCCCCTTCCCCAAATCCAATTTCAACATTGGCTGGCTTAAAGAGTCTCAGGCTTTTGGGTTGAAACTGCCTAACATTATCTGGTCTAAGTTGGTGTGATAATTTTATATGGCTTTCCTTGAAGCTTTCAATTGTATTTGTTTGGACTTCATAATTTACTGAAGCATGTGTGAGTAAGAATAGTGAAGCAGCTCATTAACCAGGAGACTATGAAGCAGTGCTTGATTGCTTCCAAAGCAAACAAGAAAATAGAAACTAATACGTTAGTCTAAAGGATGAGACATTTATAGCAGCTACTTTTGTAGATATAGTAGTGCGATGAAAATTTTATCGGACAAGGTAAAAAGCTTAATCGCTGAGCTCAGATGCAAGCTTATGCTATAGCAGGCTATATTATTGCTGTTAAGATAAAATGGTCTAAGAGACTGTAAAGATTAAACCAGAGTGACGATTAACTAACCAATGCCGTCAAAGGAAAATAATCAAATAGATCAGTAAATGTTTTCCAAACATTAGCATTGCCATACCTGTCAAGAAAAGAAATGATTAACATATCAGCATCAGAATTACACAGGAGGAGATAATATACAACGGAGGCCACACCATCAACCAGAGCAATTGAAATCAGCTTCATATCTAAGTACAAATATGCAGCTTGCTGATTTTAAAGTATTAAACCAGAATAAATCCTGACAGTTAGAATAGTCTTAAACAGGAAAAAAAGAACAGGGACAAAGAAATCAAACAACACAATATTTACAATCTCCTGAAGCAATTTTATAGTTCAAAGGGAACCTTCAATTCCATTCCACCTCCACCCCACCCCCACAAACTCAAATTTCTGACAGGGTAACAATAATAAGCACCATGAACACTACTATGTTACTCGGACTCTTCAAAAAATCAAAGGTTGCGTGTCAGATTCACCAAAAGTAGTGTATTTTTGGAGAATCCGAGAGGGGTGCAGCATCAAAGTGAAGAGTCCGCGCAACTAAGTGCACATATAACTTTAGATGAAGGAACTATTGAGGAAATCATGTCAATAAACTTTCAAAGATAAGAGACTGGAAGGCTACTTAGTTCTGTGCAATGGTTATAGAAATAGCACTTCAAATTTGGTTATGCTACTCCAGTTCTGTGAGATGGATACTGAACACTAGTTCTGATATGCATCATAATAATTTTAAAGAGGGTGATTAATTGACTTTTGAGAAAACTACTGTAAGCTGCTCCTAACTTTCTTGTTAGTCTTTTTGAAATCTAGTGTAAGCTCCTCCTCCTAAGCCCTGACTGCAGGAGCTGTCTTTGCTAGTGACACTATAAAATAGGTTACAAGTACTCACACACATTTAACAAATATATGATATTTCTTAATGCATTAAAACTATAAGAGCAAAATCAATATATGAGATATAATGCAACAGCAAACACTAAATTTGTCAATCAAAAATGGTAAGGAAGCTTTAATTACAAGTCATGAAATATTATTAAAGAGTACTTTTTATGTTAAGGATTAATGTTTCAGATTTGTCTTCCCCTTTTTCCTGATAGGTGCTTTTCAGGTATCAGATTATTCTCTCAGCAATAAATTTGATATTTAGATGTCCTGTGAACAGCAAATAAGAGAAGTATATATCACAGGACCTTTACTTAGTTTGGGGATTACATGCTTATCTTTGGAATGGCATCAGCAAAGATTTTACCAAACATTATGCAATACTAAAGCAAGATAGGATTCACTTGGAACTGGATATAGAACCATAGTCTAAAGAACTCACTTCCGCAAGCATTCATCGTAGAACCCATAGACTTGTGTGATCTGCATTTAGGAAATAACATTCAGCAAACTGATTTAAAAAGAGATTAGCCTAGTTTAAATGAGCACAAGAATAACAAGTTCCTCAGGAGCCTAATACTACATCTGCACTCAACAGAATGCGGATCTCATCTTCTTCCCATCAATTTGTCACTGATAAAGTACTCCAAAAAGATGGAGGAAATTGATGCCAACATGTGATCCCAAAACAGGTAAACTGGGCCAAATTAAGCAAATAACAGTTTGAGAAAATCAACGTGAATGAAAGCTTAGAACCAGTGAGCTAAGGTTGGAAGTCAAAGCAATCAATCAACTATTCCTCAAATCCCGCATCACAGTCGGAATTGAAAGCACCGAGTAAAACCTCGACCAGAAAACTTTTGCTAGAAGATATTTATTGTATTTATGGAGTGTAATAAAGATCTTGTAAGAATTAGTAAGATTAGCTTTTATTTGAGACAAGTTTCTTTGATTGAATCAATTGTCAAAGTCAACATCCTGGCTACAGCAAACAACCCCCAACACTGCGGGGGGAAAGACTCATCAAAATAATTGCAGAAGCAAAGAGGGGAGAAGAAAATCACAAAAAAAATGGAAGGAACAAGAACTACTATAAAAAAATTAAGAGGAATAATATCACTATCATGCACCAGTATTTAACTAGAATGGAAAACAAACCTATAAGTAAGACTGCAAGATAAACTATTCAAATACTAATTCCAACCAGACACCTGTTTTAGCTCCCAATGAGAAAGATGAAAAGACCAGAAAACCAAAATGCAACAATGGGCTCAACAGTACTAAATTAACACTGGCAAAATAATTTCCTTCATACCTGTCGGCTTTCATGATTTCCTCTAAGAATTGTTAGTCGTTGAGGATAACGCACTTTCAGAGCTACCAATAGCTGTAAAACCAAGATTACACGAATTCTTCAGCTACTCAAATTTTATACCAGAAGTTATTCAGATAAATACAGGTCTCATCCTAATTGATCAGATGCTATTATAAACAATGAAAACTGAAAAGGTCCCCGTGTTGTTTAAGAGACAAGAATCAAGAAGATATAGAACAATCATATGACATACTCCCCGTGTCCCATTGAGTCAGCATTTCTTGACCAGTACTAAGATAAAAGAATGGAAGTTTGGACAGATGATCACATCAAAGGGAGTTAGACATAATTTAATATAGCAGTCGATACTTAAAAATTGAAATGAGTTAAAAACAAGATAATTTGTTTTGAACTTTAATTAAAAGCAGGAAAAAAGCATGTGAAGGTATTATTCAGTTTGTTTTTTACTACCTGCCTACTGTACACTACATGAATAATCAATAACTGGTCAAACACTCATGTAAAGGAAAATCTGAATATGACCTGATTCTGGCACACTCCTTTCTATCACTAAATCAAATGTAAGAATGCAGCTGTCTTCATCAAAAATATTTATAGAGTGAAAATTTTACTATATTAGGAATTTCACGTGAAAATATGTCACAAATGCAGCAAATTAAGACATTGTTTATTTACTTACAGTAACTGTTTCAACCGAATAATATCCACGGTCAACGTAATCACCCATAAACAGATAATTTGTATCTGGACACTGCAAATATAAAAATTAAACTGGAATAAGAACACAATCAGCTGCGTAATAAATACATTAGAAATATACTAAAGGTAACATGAAAACTACATGGATAAAATTCCTTTAATGAGAATCAAAGATTACTCAAAAAATAGGTAACAGAAAGTCACAAACTTATATCTTATCTCTGAAGGCCAAAGTCACAATATCCATCAGGCTGTTTTATCATATCTTAGAAAACCTCACAATACAAACATAAGAAGCCAGCTATTTGATAATGCAAGTATAGATGCTCTAACACTGCATATTAACCACCTCCAACTTAACAGCATTTGGTAAGAAATTTGTACTCTTAGGATGAACTAGTTGCATCTTGACAGGTAAATTAGTATGCCCAAATACATAATCCCCACGTGCCCCTTAAAGTTAACAGGATTTTTTATTTTGGTACCTAAACTAGAGTTTGTTCCTATTAGACACTTGACGTAAGTCCAAAGTGTGTCTATGGAGCACTTCACTGATAATCACCCAAAAATATCAAGTGTGTGTCATTCACACACGGTTGATGTGGACAGGTATCAAATAAAATGAAGACAGGCATTTGGACCCATATATTATTAAAAAACATTTTTGAATTAAAAATAAACAAAAAGGAAATGTTATTTTTCACATAATCCTCTCCCCACCCCCATTGTCTATCTTCTTCCCAGTTCTCAATCTCAATCGTTATACTAGTGTTCATCAACCCCAGCCCTTTCCATCATCTCCTGCCCACCCATAAATCCTCCCCTGGATTCTTCTCAATTCCCAATCCCAATTGTTATACCAGTTGGAACTTAGAGAGCGTAGTGTCAGTAATATGTTTTGTATAGTGCTTCATTAGTGCTATTAGCTATTCTCATTGTCTGTTCTCTCCTTCCTCTAGATAATTCTACTAAGTATGTCTTTAGTCCACGGCTTCTTTCTTTTCTAGTATTCAACCCATATCCAGATCAATGGTTATTATGTTAGATGCCAAAGTGATTATCTAATTTTACCATTATTTAGTATCGTGAAGATCTTGATAGTTCTTTTTTCTGTTAAATTAAATTGACTCATATAGTAATTCATGATTCAGGCATTTCAGATGACAATAGAAACAAATGCAATTGAACTTGAAAATGCAAATGGTGATTTTTGTTGGCCCATAGTGTAGTTTTGCTAATTAAGTCTTAATTACTCTACTGAATTCTCCAGGATTCAATCGATGAAGGAAAGGGGAATGGCCGTGGTGACAGGCGAAGGTGGAAGTATTAATGGAGGCTAGAGATATAAGGAGAAGAAAAAAAAAAACTAAAAATAATACAACTTCTTTTGGCTTTTCACGCTCAAAGTGGAAGTATGTTGCACACACTATGCCACATCGCTTTATATTGTCTAATAGGTACATTTTTAATGTTGGAGTGCTTCAAAATGCAAAATTGTGGCAATTATTTTTTTGATAACCGTGGTGTCCGGGCTAGCTTTTGGGCACCTCAACTAATTCCACAAAATACCTATCACCTCCCACCAGCAACAAATACAAAGTAACTTTGTCCACCAAGGCTAGAACAAATGGGAAGAAATCACCTCGGTGTTTTTTTGTTTCTGCTGAGATTAGAACCTGAGACCTGAGACCTGAGACCTCATGATTCTCAACCCACTTCATTGACACTGGGCACACCCTTTGGTGCTCGTGGCAAATTTAAGGGGGCCCTTATGTATTGGCCAATTAGTTTTTTTCCTTATGATCCAGTCAACTCTCTCCAATCCCAGACAATCTTTTGCCTTTTATTCCTACAATATTTTTCTTATGTGTGTACGTAAACAAATGTCTTTATCCGACATCCACCACAGAGAAGTGATAAAGGTGCACACACCAAGACGAAATTAGCAATTACCTGTCCACCAATCCTAAAAAGTTCAGCAAGATCATGGAACTGCCCATGAATATCACCACATATAGTCACAGGACTTTTTACTGGCTGCAAAGCAAGAAAATAGGAAATAAATCAAAATCAAACCAAAGATGTAAATACATAATCTCATGAAGAAGCCATACATTTATAGTTAATATTCGTAGATCAATGCAAACACAATAGCAAGGATACAGGATAAGAATACTCTTATCACTAGGGCAAGAACAAGTAATCACCACTTAAATCTTGAAATGAAAGACGGCGACAAGAAGAAAAGCAAACAGATACAATAGCAAACACATATTATGATATTTAAATCACAAACCATGGCACTTTTTATAAAGTGTAAAAGACAAAAAAAAAGACACATCTATTGTTACACAAGTGTACCCCAGTATAACCAATATAGATATACAGTCTCAAAAAGACGGGGAAGGGGGCAGTGAGACGAGCCTAGACCTTGGTAGTAATTTTAGAACACAGCACAAGCAACAGAAAATTTGTGAGCACATAAACGTTTATACCTGAACATTACTTTCTTCCATTAGTATCTCCTTAGCCTTCTCACATAATGCTCTAACCTAAATTAAGAGCACAAAAGGATTAGCTGCCAATACCATTTTCATACAGATAGCATACACCAAGACAGGAAAGAAAATAAAGAAACAACAGATGAAACATCACATTCAAAGTGATAATTTGCAAACAATTGAGCATCTATCAGCAGAAATGGAATAACTGCAAGCTCCGTGAACAGAATATTATAGAATATACCAGCAGAACGAAACTAAACAACATTCAGGAGTAGATTAAATCAACAAAACAGATTCAACCCTTTGCATACCATCAAAGTAATAAACAACTATTACTCCATACAAAACATATATATCATTATTCCGTGCACATATAAAAGCATTTTCTTCCTTTTACAGACTCAACTCATAGTCAAAAGGATGAATTTTTTTTAACAAAAAATCACATTGAAATGACTCACAAGAAGTTCAGAATCCAATGAGAATACACAGAGATCTCAAGAAACCCATCTAAAGTCACTAGAAAACTCCAAATGCAATACTAGCAGAAGAACCATAATTTGGATCCCGATGAACAAATCAGAAATATCTGGTTAGAACCACAATTTGGATCCAAGAAAACATTTTTCTTACAAAAATTAAATAAATTTCATCCATTTTAGGAACAAAAAAACGAAACCCAGATCCAGAAAAAAAAGAGAAGTAAAGACCTCAGGCTCAGATAGAGGTTTGCACTGCATAAGCTGAGAAATCTGCTCATCCAGGTTACCATGTGTGTTAGCTATCAGATCTGAACTCATTTCGTACAACTAATCTTCAAACTAAAAAATTTCAACTTCAAGAATCAATTTTCCTTTTTCCCAATATATAATCTTGAATAAATTTCTGAAATTTTTTTTGACACCAACCCACAAAAGCCCTTTGCTTTTTATGTATTTTTGTTCTTCTGGGCAAGAAGAAGAAGAAGAAGAAGAGAAAATGCAAGAGAAAGCCCTCGAAATTTGTCGATCTACTCTTTATCGACTACGTAAAAAAAAAACGAATATTTAATTCATTTTCTTTGAAAATTTCGATCTGCTACTGAGTCCTAGATATATAGAGAATATAAAAAAAAGTAACAAAACAATACTTTGAAAAAAATGGAGAAACAGAAGAAAACAACAGATTATTTGAGGTGGAAAGGAGCTTCAAGGAAAAACTTTTATATAATTAATTCAATTATTTTTTCGCTCAATTATAGGTGTAGTAATATTTCATATTAGGTAATAATATAAAGTAAATGTAATTTAAAATAATTCGACTTATGTTATTTCGAAGGTTATATCAAATGTCAAATTAAGAAAATATATATATAAAGATTAGCTTTAATATCTTACTATTTTAAGTATATATTGAATAGAAATATTTACTTCGCCAAACATTAATTAAGGATTTTAATTTCTTTTAATTAAATCTCACAAATAGAGAAATTAGATAGATTTATTAGACGTTGCTTATACATGTGTTGATGCTAGACTGATAATACACGTGATGTTAGGTTTTGTTTTGTCTAGAGATAATTAGGTAAATATAATTTCTAGTCAAATGTAATTTTTATTCTAAAATTAAACAAGTTTTGTTTTTGCTATTCAAAAATTACTTTCTTTAGCTTCATATTATGGAAAATACTAACTCATTTTACTAAGTAAAATATTTATTTTTTTTCCATAAACTTGACAAAACACTTTTAAGTCTCCAAAATAAGCATTTTTGTTTAATGAATATTAAGTTTATTATAGTATTAATCTATGAAAAAGAGTGAAGTCGTAGAAGGTAGTTTGAAGCAATCTTTTCGATAAATTTGAACTATTTTACTTATATTGTTATAGTTTTTCTTCATGTGAAATTCAAATATGTTAAATGAAAAGTGATTACATATGCTCAAAACTATGTGTTTGCAACAAATTTTAAACATATGGAGAATAAATTAACCACACAAATAACATATGAAGAACGTGAATATTTAATTGATAATAGTGCGAATTCAATTTTGTTCCTCCCTTGATTCTTCTCCCATACAATTTATTCATGATTCGAGCGTATTTCTCAAACTAAGATGATTTAGAGTTGACATTTATATAAATATGGGAAAATTGTATATAATAGCAAACTATTAATTCAAATTAAATTCTATAAATATAGTTTGATTTAATTGTACCTCATAGCAAACTGTTGTTATTTCACCTCTCTCCTATTGAATCTCGCTCGCCACTCTCGTTCTCTCCCTTCCCTCTCTCGTTTTTTATACAAACGCAAGTGTATAAAGTGCGTTTGTGTTTGAATAAAGCGAGAGAAAATTGTATATATACATATTTTTCGTTCCCCTCTCTCACCTCTCCCAGATCTCACTCGCCACTCTCTCAGATCTCGCCTCTCTCACTTTATACAAAAACGCAAATTGTATAAAATGCGTTTGTGTTTGTATAAAGCAAGAGAAAATTGTATATATACATATATTTTCGTTCCCCTCTCTCCCCTCTCCCAGATCTCGCTCGCCACTCCCCTAGATCTCGCTCTCTCACTCACCTCTCTCACTTTATACAAAAACGCAAATGTATAAAATGCGTGAAAATTGTATATATACATATATTTTCGTTCCCCTCTCCCAGATCTCGCTCGCCACTCTCCCAGATCTCGCTCGCTCGCTCACTCGCTCACTCGTCTCTCTCACTTTATACAATTGATCTTTTTGTGTATGTATACCAAATCAGATTATACATCTGCTTTCTTTGTATATGTATAGCGAAATATACATATTTATGTTTGCTATGGAGCGCAATTATGCAAACTTTGCTATAACATACAAATATGAATTTTGTGTTTGCTCTATGTGAAAGTTGCTCAATAAATATTCCATGAATTTGCGGAATAGCCTCCAAAAATTCTAACGGGAATCAAATTCTTTTTATAAAATCCCAACTAGAATTGAACATGATTAGAATTGACATAAAAAGTGTTGCGTGATATTTTTGGGCCTAATACATAATTGACATGACTTCAATTTGTATACACAATAAGTAAAAAATTGATTTTGTAATATACACTTCTAATTGTTGATTATTTTGCGATATCAATTTATCTAATATGATTAAAGTGAGCGCAAATTATGAGAAAAACGGCGAATAATTAAAATTGCACCAAATATAAATCAGATATTATCTATTTAATATTGTTAAAATGTGTGTTAATTAAGTTATGATCTTACACTGATAAATTTTCTAGTTAATTTATGTATGACCTATATTGAAAATTACAAGACCAACATCATGATATCGACTACAAAATAAAAGTCATTTTTTTTGTCCTTTTTAAATATTCTTGACTTTATTCAAATATAATCATAATTGAATTAGTATTTTCTTCGTGTATCAATCTTTATAATATAGTTAAAATAACAAAATTTAAAATATATAATATATAGTAGAATAATAATTAATGAATTGGACTATAAAGACTATTTAGATTTTGCAGTTTGCTAACGATGCTTTTTTGCTCAACAAATATAAAAATAAGATAAAATTTATGGTTAGAATCTCTTTATACATAATTGATATCGAATTAGTGAATTATCCTATCATTACTTTATCACAACAATTCTTGATATTTTTGCATATATACTATAAAAAAAAGTGAGTCTCTTGATTTCATTCACTTTTTTTTTCCAACTACGAATGAAAAAACTCGACAATGTAGATCATTATTTATTATTGTTATCAATGTTATTTATAAGCAACAAATATCAAATAACTTTGTTCATTAAAATTAAAACATTTTTTTAGTTATTTGTTGTTATTGTTATAGTTGTATTACATTTATTTGCTTTCTATATATGATCTAATATAATTTCACCTTGAGGAAATGCTCCATCGGTTCACTTTTACTTTTTTACTCCTTAGGTGTTTGGACATGCAATCTTGTCCACTTCGTAGGTGTTTGAATATGCAATTTTGTCCACTCCATAGGCGTTTAGACATGCTATTCCAAATTTTTCAAAAAGCAAGATGTGAAACTTCAAAGTTCAAATCAAAATTTTTAATTATTTTTAAAATTTAAAACTTAACCCATAAGCTTATATTTTGTAAAGAAAAAAAACTCATCACTTTAATTTTACAAAAGAAAGGACTCATGATCGGAGTAAAGAGTTTGTCCGTACCATAACTACTATATTGACTAGTGGATCTTTATAAAGTTATATATATTTGAAAATTTCTAATTACAAATATATATTTATATAAAAAAAAAAATATAAAAAAAATATATATATATGTATGATTTATCAATATAACGTGTTAGGATATTCTTTAGCTATCAACCCAAATTTGGCGCTCTTGGATTAGCTTTTTTACTCTAATTCATCCATGATGCAACAGACCTATTTTGCACTACAATAAGGGATTGATGCGGTGGAGCTAATTTCTTTACAAATATTTGTCTTTGATGTGAGAATTTATTTATATTTTGTATTATATATATCGGGACATTGCTTAACTTATTTTATCCACACATATTTGTTAAGTAATGTCAACATCCTGCCTATGACAAGGCCCGCGAGGGGCTGGGTGGCCTGGATCTGGTCATTATCGAACATGGTATTTGCTTGGTGGACTTAGTTAAGAAATAAAGTTGCGTCTTTGCTATCAGCTATAACTTTTGGCATGATGGTAAGCGGTTGATTCTAACAAGTGGTATCAAAGTCAAGGTCATGGGCAGGTGTTGGGAGGGGGATTGTTGAGTAATGTCAACATCCTGCCTATGTCAAGGCCCACGAAGGGTTGGGTGGATCGGGTCGGAGTCAGGATCGAACATGTCGCTTGCTTGGTGGACTTAGTTAAGAAATAAAGTTACGTCTTTGCTATAACTTTTGGCATAATGGTAAGATCTTTGGGATCTACCCAAAAAGGCAGATTTTTTTTTAGGGAAAAAGGATAAATATGCCCCCGAATTATCGTAAATGGTATGCAGATATCCTCTGTCATACATTTGGGACATTGGTGCCCCTGCCGTCCAAAAACTAGACCATATATGCCCTTCACTCTAATGGAAGACTAAATAGGGACACGTGGCACAATCTTATCCGTCGATTTGATATTTAATAAATGTCGGGTCGGTGGATAAGATTATGACATGTGTATGTCCGTTAGTATAAAGGGTATATATGCTCTAGTTTTTAGACGACAGGGGTATTAATGTCCCAAAAATATAACAGAAGATATCTGCATACCATTTACCATAGTTGAAGGATATGTGAGACTTTTTTCTTACTCACAACAAAGTAGCTCAAGAAGTAAAATCTGAATTCATGTTTTTTTGTCAGACAAAAATTAGTCCCACACAATTATTTTCAGTTGTATGTAACACGTAATAAAATCTCTCAAATAGACACATATTTTTCTAAAAAATATTTAGTTACTCAAGATTATTCACTTCTAACTTTGTCCATTAAAAATGATAGGAACTTGAAAGCTACACATATGACAAAAGTTTAGTGCCATTTGCAATTTGTTAGCAAACAACAGGGTTCAGTCACTTCCTTTCCATGCAAAGTCAATCTTCTGCTAGATATTAATTAATTATTACAAGTAGTTTCTGGTTACATGTCACTTGAATAGTTTTTCACATGACTGCATTTTTTTTCTTAGTATAAATAATAAAAGAAAGTGCACAGATAATATTAAGCCAGAATAAGAAAACAAATACCATCATGTTACAAGAGTTCTACAGCAAGAACATCTTTCTAGCTCTGTACATTTTTTGACAATTTAATTTCCAGACTATAGTTCTTCATATCATTATACATATACAGATCAGAACATGTACACATAATCCCTAAGTTGGTTGAAATTGCCCAGAAAGAAGTTATAAATGTTCTGTCTAATCTTTGAACTAACTGGTGTCTGCTGAAAAAAAATCATCTATCAGCAAGGCTTGAATCCCTTTCTTTAACATGACTTGATTATAAGATCATCAGTATTTAGGTGTTAACCCAGTAGAGGTTCTTCCAGTGGCACCAATATGGGTGTCTGGAGGTTCATACTGCAGGTGACTATTACACCAAGGAGTGCACAAACTGCTGGAACGAGACCTAGTGCATACCGATTGAGGGAGAAGAAATGGTAACTCGGATTGCAGTTGTGCAGTTCCGGAGTGGATCCTGCATAAAAACATGACAATTGCCAAAGTAAATAAAGATTTCTCCGATGAAAGGAAGCTACAAATAATCTAATTAAGAAAAGGGAAATGAATTTTGTACCTTACTATAGATTTTTAACAGAAATTTTCTGGTAACAAGTCTATCGTAAAGTAAAAAGATCTCTGATAGAAGTTTATACGAAAATAAGTGGGAGAAGCAAAAAATTATTGGCAGATAAAAAGGCGTTAAGGAAATTTAGGTGGAGCTATTTCACTAGTTTTCCCCAGACATGCTCAACAATGAATGTTGAAAAATTAGAATGAATTTGCATTGAAGCTGTGCATTGACTGAGATAACAGAGAGCTTTGGAACCAAATACTTACTCTGATACGACTCAAGAATGAACAAAGCCACCCCACATATCATTTTATCCATAAAGCTCAATGATCCATACACAAAGGCACAGCCATTGAGATCTCGGCCAACCAAGACACTTTGCATGCCCACTCCAGTTACCTGTTAAATCACATCGGAAAGAGGTGCACATGAAGATTGTAATTGTAGAATTTATGATCACAATGCATGTTTTACAATGAAACTGAGTATCATAAATCACACTCCTTCACTATTTCCCCCATTCCATGACACAATAAAGAGCCTGGCTTCCTCATGGAATAATAGGAAACCATATACATGTTTGCAAGGCATGTAGCTGACCCATATTCCACAGTTCAGAATATTATTGCCTACTCTCCAGTTAAACAAGTTCGTTGTTGGTTAGGAGCTTCATAGAACTCAAATAAGTGACAAAAATTAAGCAAAAAAACACAATAATAGAGTTCCTTGTTAAAAGAATATCATTAAGAAACAAATGGAAAATTGCCTTTCTAAGGAGATAATTATATCCACATATAAAAGGTGACAATTAGGTTAACCACATAGAGAGTCCATCAATGTTTGAAAGAGTATTTGGTCCATATATATTTATCATAAGTGAATTTTGCACGTAACGAGAGCCTGAGATGTTTCAAAATGGTTTTGTATCATGCTTAAATAGAAAGTATTGACCATCTAGTAGTTGATAAAGGCAATGTATGGAGCACCTCTCTAGCCTATGTCAGCAGAAATAACCAAAACTATATGGACCAATAAACCAAAGCTTAAACTTTTCACTCAGTTAAATAATTGATGCCTTATGGCTGACCACCCACCCATCTGTGTTCTTTAGAAGTTTAATGCGAAAAGTAGATATGCTGTAACAGGATAAATTGCTAAGATAAAGTTTCAAGACCTGATATCAAACTAAGCTCATAGAACATTAACCTTACCATTATCAAGGCATTTGCTATGCCAATGAATATCGACAAGATATACATATATGCGTTCATGTTTCTTGGAAGGAGGAGTATTCCTATGCCACAGAGTACCCAAAGGAGACCTCCTGCAGTATAAAAGCCCTTCAATCGCTGGCTTGTCCACTTAATCTCCTGCATATAATACAACTATCAGAGCAACAGAACAGGCAAAAAAAAAAAAAAAAAAAGAGGCTCTGGAAAATTCAGAGATAGAACTGATGAAAAAGTTCTGCTCTGTATGGACCTGTAGCAGGATGGATACAACGAAGCTGCAGACAAAGATGATTGCAGGGACCTATCAACATCAATTAAAGAAGGAACAAGTGTTAGTATTGTATTTCTTCCCTAGCCTCTCTTCACATAAAATGTCTTTATTTTAAATGGAAACAATGCTCAGAAAGATACCAAAGCTTTTGACGATAGACTCATCTGCAGGTCATTGATCACATAGAAAGCAAGAAATGCCTGCAATGCAAACAATTACAAGAACTTTATTGGTTATGAAACCAAGTGAATGCTTAGGAAAAATGATTCAAATGAAATTCATGTCATCATTGTAATATCTATTGAAAAGAGCTAAATTCAAAAGAAACAATACTCACCTGGGAGACATTAGTCACAAGTCTGGTAAGCACGTAAACAAGAGCAACTTGGTGATATAAAATTTTCTTAAACCAATACATCCAAGAAATTCTAACATAACCTTTAACATGAGCTTCTAATTTCAACCTGCCCAAGAAAGGCAAATATTAGAGTGAACATCTAAGCAGAAAATTATCAAAACCTACCCCCTTAAACTGACAACTCAAGGTACTTGAAAGCAATCTCCCATTTCGAAGTTAGCATAGTTCTCATTTTTTTTCTTATGTATCCCAATTTATTCTTCAGGATGGAATTTTATTTTTCATCGGAGTTTTACACAAATGAAGCTATATTGTTATGCAGAAAGAAAAGGTGAACAACTTTGATGAATGCCTAAGCTGGTTACAGGTTAGATCCATCAAAACTCTCAAACAAAGTGATTTTATCCCCAATTCATCCAAGCAATCAATTGCATTTTCATGAAAATTCAGTCCAAGCAACTAATGCAGTCAATGCATTCACTCAAAAATAGAGAAATAAGACATGTGCATACCTTGGCTCTCTGGTTCCGATAGCAAACATAACAACGAAGCAGCTTCCAATGAAAATTGATATATATGCAATCCAACGATACTGATCATTCAAAAAGTAATGAGAACACAGCCAAAAGAAAGTATTAGAATAAATAGAGTAACAACTAAAAAGTCACACACCTGATTTTCAACAGCAGCAGGTGTCCCTGCTCCGACGATATTGAACACAACAAAAGCAACTGCGTATAAGCTAAGGTTTGCAACCTTCAAATTCATCACGTTCAAACAAATGTAGAACGAACCAAAAGTTAATGACTGCTCACATGTATAAGGAAAATTTGCATGAAGTCATGGAGGAGATCACCAACCATTGTAAAAGCATTGCGGCAACTAGCTAAAACTACTCTGGTTGTCGAGTTCAGTGTAATGCAGTTCACCATTGACCTACAGGAAGCATACATCTTGTTAAGAAATTACAAAGAACTATCAGCTAATCTTCGGGTTGTGCTTGGTAAAATTTCATAGGGGGGTCATGTTCTAGAAGATTAAAGCTGTCCTTCTCAAGTTATTACAATTTAGTTAATTACTAGCGATCTACAAATTTGAGGTAAAGTTTAGCATGTTAGCAGAGCAATTACTTGTCTGAAGGAGGTAACTTCATGATAATTATCAGGATCCTACATAGCTTCAGTGCGCAAAAGCGATGGTCACTCTAGCTAGTTCAGTTGGAAGAATATGTGTGGTCTTACGGACATTTGAGAGAGTGGCGGTGGAGGAGGATCAAAGGAGATAGATATGGAATACAAGTTTGGTATTAAAGAATGAACAGATGTAGTTCTTACGGCACCGCTATTTGAGAGGAAACCATAAATAGACTGACAGACATTTTCCCAAGTTCACAAAACAGGGGATAAGCACTGGTGTTGTGATAGAAGTCCAGAAGCAAGCTATATTCACCAGCTCTATACAGGTTACTATCCATAGCAATCAGGAAGCTATGTAATGAAAGCAGGGAATAGAGTATCACAGTCCAAGTCCATGGTACACATTGTCAACTTTGGCCCAACTGGCCTCACAACTGTCTCTTGGATAATTCATATCGAGTTCAAAAGTACACTTACCATGTGAACACATCCTCTGTATTATAAAGTACTTTACTTTTCTCTCCCTTTCCAATGTGATATTTGCCTAAGATGTTTTCTTTTTGTGGGTTGGATTTGCCTAAGATGTGAATACACCACCTCTTTGGAAGCTTGCTAGCATAGAGCCTGTTAGTCACTCCGTCGTGACAGTCAGATACAACCCCCGTACGAACTTAGCTTCCTTGTCTTAGGTTTGTCTACCATCCTATCATAGGAGTCCAGTTCTAATACTATATTTTTCAGGCCAAGCCATTAGTTTACTGCAGCAACAGGAGAGTATTTCTTTTTGATGAACATGGAGAAAGATAACTATTTTTGCGGTGGAAAGTACATGGATTGCCATTCGCATTCTTATTGCTTATAACTTGAGGAGGAGAAGGAGGACATCAATTAACTGGTGTTTTTTTCTATAAAGGATTGATGGATCTAGATCTTTTACTTAGTCACAGAAAACTGCCTTCCAAATAGTAGACTAATATATTAAGCCTGCCATAAGAAGGTTTTCAGGAGTAAATGGGCAAACCTGGCAGTCTTATAATATTTAGAACAAGAAGATAGATAAGAGCAAACATTACATGTGTGATACTTGAGTAGCAGCCCATCCCACATTGAAGATTGCAGCGAACACACTGTAACCAATAGTTTGCAGCATGGCCGAATCAGAACCGATAAGTTTGCAAGGCAAGCAACCGCCAAATACCGAAGAAAATGAGACAGCAACCAGGAGAGATCCTGCAATATGCCATACTTTAAAATGCCCGAATCTGTCTATCTATCAGGTAGAACAACAAATATTAGTTAGAAGGTTCAATAATTAAAAAAATTAAAGGTATGCACTACTATCTGGGGATATAGGCGTAGTTGTTATTACTCTTGAAAAGACTGTGCTGTTCTCATGTCAAAAATTACTTATTGCATTTAACCAACCAATATATTATTAAGAAAATGACTGCATAAATAAGGAATACTCACACAAGAAATACTATACATTTTATAACAGACAAGCATATGTTTAGATGAGAAATGGTGAAAATGGTAGAGCATGTTTTCATCTAGCAACGACTTCATGATCTCTTTTAGGAAATGACATTAAAATATCTTAACATGTTTTTCTTAAGTCATCTCATCCATTTTCCAGGAAAATACAAAAGATGCTTTAAACTCAGTAGGTGATATAAGGACAAAGTTTAGGTAGTAGTTATGTTCTTGAGAGATACCAGTTCCCCAGCAAATATAGTAGTCAATCCATCTGCAACTTGACCTGAGAGCATTACAACTGCAGCATCACTGAGAAACAGACATGGTATACATGAATACACAATCAATTGCTTCACAAACTACAGTATCCTATATAGTATATACCCTTTTCTTTTGAGTTTATTTAGACATTTGGGGGGGGGGGGGGGGGGGGGGTAATGAAACGCTAGGGACACAGGAGTGTAGAAGTCACATGCTTGACAAATTGGGGAGAGTGCAGTAGTGGCCAACATGAATGGGGTGAATTAAGGACAAAATTCCACTATTAGAACTGAGAACCCGGTAGCGAGCCCTTTAAATGTCATTATACAATGTTAGTTAGATGCGGCATGCTAACAGCAGCATAACAGGGCAGTGCTCAGTTCAATTTTCATATGCCCATCCTGAGTGTTGTATCCCCAGTATAGCTGGCTGCAGATATACCCTATGATTGTATACAAAAATGAAACCAGTCTTTCTATTTAACTAATTAGAAGCTAGGCTCCTAGTAGACTCCATTGAACTCATAACATTCACACAACACACTCTAAAGTACATAAAGTTGTGGTAAGCATTAACTCAAGAATTGTGAAAAAGGTGGCTATATGTTAGATTGCTATCAGCAGACGAGCTACATCACAATACAGTAAAAGAGGGACATGATAATTTTAAGATGCAGGAGCCAGGAAGGGGTTTTATTCTTTTTTGTCTTAATGCTAAATAGATTATTGGAAGACACATGCTCATCAGAGTACCTAACAGCAAGAAAATAATTAACAAACCTGGGGGATAATCCAATATCCGTTAGAAAGACTAAGAGATAAGTGAACCAACAGGCTGAAGTTATGTCGTTGAGCATGTGCCCAATGCCGTAATAAAAGACTGAACACCTTCCGAGGGGTTTTGTCAATGATTCATCATCCTCACTATGATTAATCATAGTCATAGTGCTATAGAAGTTTTGGCGGTGCTTCGATGAATGGGAAACCTGCAATCCAACAGATGAGGCTTCAGATGCAAAATTACGTTGACTTAACCACAGACAATATTCAGGGAGAAAATTGAACCACACAACAAAACCAACAAAAGAAGTAATGAAAGGATACAAAGTAGATTCAACACTCTCACCTCGAGTTCTAACAAAAGATTTACATCTTGCAATCTTACACAAGTAGTGATACTAAACACATCTTGTTCAAGGTTGATGGTTGCACAATACACAGTACATACACCAAATATAGCATAACCAAGAAACTAAGATCACACAACAAGTGAAGATTTCAAATAACTGAACCACCATAGATGCATGATGGAGACACAAGTATGTTGGATCCAAGTCTCAGCAAAAGAAGGGTATCAGATAGTGAATTCATACAAACAGTTATGTTTAGAGGAAATACCTTACTCTAAAAACTTGACTATTAATAAACAATGACAAGTATTTAAACAGACTCCTATCAGCTTTTAAATAATTACAAGATATCCCAACTGTTTGTTAAGTGATGTTGACGTTTTCAAAACTGCATCATACATCATTCATAGATTTTCTCCTTTCCTTCCATCATGACAAGAGCAATTATGACTAAATTAATACTCTGCTTAGACTTTGCTTATACGTATCAATCACTAGTTGTACTCCCTTAAGGACCACTCTTGAAGTAATAAAAATTCACTTAGGACTTGCTTAAACTTTTAACCAACTGCTTTTAATATCCTCTAATACTAGTCATGATTTGATGCATAATAAATGAACTAGATTACCCCAACGCCTTATCTTTATGGATAACGCTTGGGATCAAGAAATCAGCCCTACTAGTAAACCCATCTCTCTCTCTTAAAAAAATAAAAATAAAATATCACCATACTCTGCAACCAAAAACCAGAAAGCTAACCTCTTTACATGTTCATCTTAATCCCTCCTAAAAAACAAAAGGAAACAACAAGGAAGCTTACACAATATCAATTACCCAAATAATCATATATACAAAATGAAAAACAAAAAAAAAGAACAATTTTTCACGAAATTGAAGAAGAAAAATTGTAAAAATTATACCTGGGTTTTAGGGTGAAGCTATGTAGAAGAAGAAAAACCCATGATTTATATAAAGAAGAAAAAACTAATCTTGGATCCACAACAATCAAAACTCAAGAGCAAATAAAAAAATAAAAAACTTTCTTGCAACACAAACCAATCAAGAAAGTAGAAACAGTTATTAAGCGTGATCTAGACGCACCAAAAGAGAAAAAGGGCAAACCCCTTCTGTTTTTTTTCTTCTTCCTTCACTGCCACCGCTAATTGAAACCTTGAAAAGCCACCTCCCTTTCACCTATAGCAGTTCACAAAAACTGAAAGCAATAAAAGATGATATCTTTTTTTTCTCATTTCCCACCACTGACTGACATTCTGAGAATTTTGTTTGTCCTTTTCCTTCAATCTTTTTTCAAAATTTTAGGAAGATATTAAGCAATTGGGAGTTTTTGGTGCATTGGAGTCATTATTATTTATCACTGTGTTTGTCGATTGATGTGGGGAGCTTCCTTAAAGTGCCGTATCTTGGAAATTAGCTAAAAATTGAAAATAGAATATTAGAATCTAAACTCAAAATTAGAAAATATTGAAAAGATTCTTTTCTTTTTCTTTTTTTTTTTCTGAAAAAAAGATTCTTATCTTCAGTTAGCCACAACCTCACCCTCTAATTGTTTTTTAGCATTTTTTGATTTGTGCGTGTTGTTCTTATATAAGGATCATGTTAATTTTTTTATATTATTTCAATTTTATTGAATATCACCAAATTAGACTTGCAAAACTATAATGACTTTCACTGCTTAGTTCGATGGCTTTAACCATTTTGACAATTTCAAGTCTTTTTTGTCACCCTTGGGTAAAAATTACATGTTACTTTCCATGTCCACTGGTGGAAGGTTCAATTTAGAGTGCTTACGGGGTTAAACTAATTTTTACTTTCAACTTAGATTCATAATACAAATAATAAATAATAATAATAATAATAATAAGAATAATAATAAAAATAATAACAACAACAATAACATACCCAATGATAATAACTAATAATATGCATATAAATTTATTTTATTTTTTTATGAAAATAAATCATGATAGAAGACTCTTCATGTTGAAGGCCTCAAGTTTGAAATCTCTTATCAGCAAAAGCGACAAATTTGTTTTCTGAATTAAGCTGAATACCAAAGGATAGTAATTGCACCCACATTTAAAAATAAGTTTGGCTTGACTGAAACCATAATCTATTTTATGTAACCAACTCATTCAAACGTAACATACAAACCATTTACTATTAAACTAAACAAATTTGGTTGGGGAACTTTTATCACAAGACAAAATAACCTCATACATAATAAACATTTAAAAGTATTACCATAGAAAATAATTCCTTAAAAGTGATTATTATCAGGTGCTTGGTCGTAGAATTGATTTGAAACTCAAATTATGTTTTTAAAATGTGAATTTAGTTCCAGTTTTAAATTATGATTTGAAATTTCCAAAATGTAAGATTGCAATTTCAAATTATCACTTCAATTTTTAAAAAATGTAAAATTTAATTTAAAAGGTCTTATTTTGTAAAAAAAAGAAGTGCCATTTTAAATTTTGCAAAAAAAAAAAAAGACTTATGCTCGTGAATATATTACTTTTATAATGGGAGAAAATTATATTAAAGAATAACTAGTAATTATTATTATTGATTATTTTTTTATTAGTGAATCCTTATAAAATTAAGTGTATCGGGAAGTTCGTAATAATATGTAATTACAAATATTTATTTACAATTATGAAAATTGTATAAGGATCGAGAAAGTTTAGATAATTTTCACATAATATGATATTTGTGTATCTAATAAAAAGATATAACTTAAAAATATAAATTTTAAAATTTCAACTTCAAATTAATCAGATTTTAACGTCTGAAGGATCTAGTCAATTATTGGTGATTCTTCCATTTTGACATCCAAACGGCCCCTTAACGTCCACAATTATAAAGTTGGGCCAATAAACTTATGAGTTATGGTCCCACAAAGAATCCTAATCTAAATCTAGTGATCACTAATCAAACTTCTTTTTTTCAAGGGTGCTTACGTTACGTCTTTATCTTTTTGTCTCCTTGTTGAAAAATAAAAATAAAGAATTATTAATAAATCACATAACATTATATATTAATTATGTGAACTTAATTATAAAAAAGGAAAATAATTTTTTTTGTCACTAATAGAGTTATTCTTTTCATACATCTCGTTTTATTTCTCTGAAATTATTAAATTATTTTTAATGATAAAAATATTATTTAAATAACAAATATTACTTATGACGCATGTACTAATAATTACCGATCTGGAATCTAAACAAATATATAGGGCTTGAAGAATTTGATTGGACTTAGGATTAAGATTCCGACATAACAAAGATTCCTAAGTACATGCTAATATTAATGTGAAAATAACAATTATACATGATGTGTCATCTCTTATTGTTGGCTTATTTGAAACTTTGTCATAATCTTTATCATCCACTACTCCTAAAGTCACAATCAACTAATCTTTCAATTAAAAAAACAAACTAAGAAGAATTAACTTAATCAAAATAGTTGTTTATAATAGCTAGAGAACGTATAATTTTATGTATAATATATGTGTGTATATATATATATATATTTGACTAAAAAAAAGTAAATAATGAATCCGACTAACTATTTATATGATAATCCCTTAAAATAATTTTTATTAACGTGGATATGTGCAATTGAATAAACAAAAAAAAAAGGATACCACCAAAAATTATGATATCATTCATGCTTAATTAGAGATCTTGAATTTAATCATTGAATATTGAAACAAGAAAAAAATAATAATAGAAAAACAGCAAGTTGGACTTTGGAAGGCAAAGGTCTGAACCACAAATTCATTTTAAGTAGCTGAGACGTAATCCAAGACTATTGGGACTTCACAACTTTTTTGACAAAGTTGATTGAGTGGCTTCAATTAAATGATTTATCTTTATGTAACTTTGCCAATTTTTAAAACTGGACCATTATTATCCTTATTGCCACAAACAAATTAAATATATCATGGAATTGGAATGACAATCAAGTCATCAATCAACAAATTGGGTTTATAATTATTATGTTTAAACTCCTCATCAGATTTACTACATGTATTAGAAAATATTCTTGAATTTGATTTGAATGGTTAATCTCATCTTCAAATTATTGATAATCTTAAAAATATTTTTTTATTGGACTAACTCAACTTAAATATACTCTCAATCAGCTACATGACATAATAAGTGGTCTCAAACTCTTGTAGGAGCGTATGACTCTTAATAAAAAGTCGAGAGAAGTGTTGAAAACACTCCTAAATTTGACAAGAATTCACGGTGTATTTCACCCATGTGGCAAGATCAAGAGTGTATTTAAGTTCAGTCAGTCAGGTAGAAATTATCAATAGTTCAGGGACGAAACTAATAATTCACGCCAAGTTTAGGAGTACTTTTAATACTTTTCAGTTTTCTCAATTAATTGTATATGGTATCCATCCGTTTCGTTTTATTTGGTCCCTACATCAAAATAGATATTTAATCCATTTTAACAAACTAAGAATATTTTTTTTCCATGCTACCCTTAGAATTAATTAAGTGTTCGAAATGTATCTATCAACCTTTTAAGACTCTTGCTAACAAGAAGTTTACAGAAACACGCAATAGGTCGTTGCCATAAGGTCTTGCCAAAAATAATATTTGTACATGAATATTTCTAACTAAAATAAATATAGAATACTCAAAACTTTGACAAGTAAAAGTGTAAAAAGGAGAAAATTCTAAACTTTGAAAAATAGAAAGTTATCAACTCATGAAGTACATGTATTCGAATTTGAAAAGTTTCGAGAATTTGAAATTTTAAGAAATATTCAAACTTCAAAAAGGGTTTAAACATTTTGAACGCTAGACACGATTATGGAGTTTGAACGTATCAAGGTTTAATCTCCAAAGATTTTGATGCAATATAGATAGGTACTATATGTAGAGTCCAACCCCCTATATTGACTTTCAACAATTACGGCATGTAATTGTTAATGGTTGGCAAATTTGTAGATGACAACAAATGTTGAGAAACACAACAATTGAAAACTTTCGGTGGCACAATTTTGTCATATTGTGAATGGTTGCAGTTGTAAATTTCTTTTATAAAAGGAGATCATTAGCTCATTTTTGTACACGCCACTTTTTTCATCAATTTCATAAAGTGAACAAGTATAGTGGACAATTATTTTTGAATAGAGGCAGTAAACAAAAGATTATTTATATACAAACTCCTTTGTGATTGCACTAATTAATTTAGATAATAGGAATTGATGATGTCGACCCCTTGTCACTGCTTTTGTAAAGAGGTTTGTCAATTGATATATTAAAGACTTCAACAAGAAGTTTACGAATATAATGACAATCACATGTTCTCATGGTGGACTAGATTTGTTGCCATTTATATTGCAGTGGGTCTGGCATTGTCAACAGTGGCGGATCCAGGATTTAGAGTCCATGGGTGCCAAATAGACTTATCGATTAAATTAATTTTATATTTGATTAAATTATTTGTCTTTTCGATATATATCATAAATCAATCAATAAAATGTAAATAATAAGATATTACACTTTTATTGAGTATTTAATCAAATAAAAGAAAAGTCAAAGGAGTAATAATTTAATTTAAGTCAATAACAATTATAAAAAAATAAAAATAAAAATTGTGCCCCGCAACATCAGCCTTCTAAAGTTGCCCTCCTACCATGGCACCACAAGATAATTTTGTTCTGTGGGTGGCACGCTTTATATTTATATAAATATTATATATAAATATACCTATGTATATATAGAGTTTCCGTCGAAGTCCAAACCTCTGCATAGATCCGCCACTGATTGTCAATGTATAACCATTGCTTGCCTCCATGGCTTTGGTCTAATGGTAATAGCCAGCGCGTGATGTGTGGGTTAGGCTCATGTCATGAGTTCAAATCCTGTTCTAGACAAATGTTTGATATTTAAGTAGAGAAGGGTAGAAGGACGGACCCATTATCCAATTTTGAAGGGAAAAAAATATAACCATTGCTTAGGTCCACCAATTACAATACAAAGAAATAGAGCTTTTGGCTTATCACTATTCCAACAAAGGTTCTGCCAAAGGGTCTGGATGTGAAGTTCTGAACTTTGTAAAACATGTAACTATGACTCCAGCTAATGCAGCAACTCCCGGAATGAATCCCAATGAAAATCGCGTTACTGTGAAACAAGGATATGCTGGATTGCACGCTGCTGGTGTTACACCTACATAAGGGTGAAGACTTTCATGTCAAAGATTTAAATTTCATTCATGATATGCAGACGTTTGAAGTGAACGAAATATATAGCTTACTTTCGTATGATTCTAGAATGTACAGCATTACCCCACACAATACTTTCTCCACAAAGCCTAATGATCCATAAACGAAAGCAGATCCCTCAACTTCTTTATCAACTAGCTCACTTTCCATGCCTACTGAAGTTACCTGTTAACCACAAAGCAAATAGAAACATCGTGATTAGGAGCCTGAGTGCACTTTCTTGGATGAGTTAGCTTGAAGATTACCAACACAACAATGTTAAATTTGAGGTACAAAATAATTGAACTGCAGCTTACCATCATGAAGGCATTGGCTATTCCAATAACCACGGACAAGATGTACATAAAAACGTTCATGTTAATCGGTAGGGAGAGTACTACTGCACTACAAAATAGCCACAGGAAGCCTCCTACTGAAAAGATGGCCTTCAACCTGTGACTGCTCCATTGGAGTTCCTACATGCAACCAGTATAATAGATTAGGATATGGAAACAAGGAACAGGCAAAAAGTGAAGACCAAATGTAGAACAACCCCATAGAGAAAGAGAACCTGGAGCAAGATAGATGTAATGAAGCTGCACAAATAGATGATGGCAGGAACCTATTACATAATAACTCAGCCCGATTAGCATTAGTTAATTGGAAGATATAAGTGTTGTCAATTTTATTCAACTCGATAGCAAATCATACCAAAGCCTTGGAAGATTGGCTCATGTGTAGATCACTAATTACATAGAGAGCAAGAAACACCTGAGATAACAAAGACAAAACAGAAACTTAGAACAGAGAACTACTACATATGTGAATGATCGATAACATATAACTTAAAGAAGCCGGAAGAAAATTATAGTTACCTGTGATATATTCGTTACAGCTCTAGTTAACACATAAATGCTAGCTACTCTATAATATAGGCCATTTTTCAACCATCGCTTCCAAGAAGAACCACAAGGATTTGTCTTGTGAGATACGTGTTTCACCCTGCACAAAAGATGCTTAACATTGTAATTTGTTTCCTCATTAATGAAGTACATTCGAGCCTTCCAAATTAACAAGGGGACTGAGTAGATAACAAACCTAGGCTCTTTAGTTCCAAGATGAAATAAAATTACAAAGAAGCATCCGATCAATACTGTGATAGTTGCCAACAAGTGGTACTGCAAACATAAATGGTAAAGTACATTAGCGCAAAGCACGTGCTCATGCATATAGAAGAGCACTCCTGGTATTCAATGTACCTGCTCCTTGATTTCAACTTGTTTCACGGATGAATTGAAGATGAAAAATCCAATTCCATATACGATTAGGCTTGCGACCTTCCCAATTATTGGTTCACAGTAACAAGACAAGAGGTAAAAGGTTAGTTTTGTCTATATTGAGATGAAATGCATGTAAGAGAGCTATGCATAGAATGGTGCAACAGAGTACCAACCATTGTAAAAGCATTACGGCAGCTGACACATGCCACTCTGCTTGTTTGATCCAGGGTAAGGCCATTCACCATTGCCCTTCAACAAAGAAGGCCAAGAAAATGTAGAACACATTTATCATTTTAGCCAAATAATCGAATGATTCTGTAGTAAATATAAAACGAACACGAAAGTTGAGATGATTACATATGTGATACTTGAGTACAAGACCATCCACCACTGAAGAGTATATCAAACATATAATATCCAATCATTTGCACAAGAGGCGTATCGATCCCAATAATTTTGCAAGGAACGCAAACGCCCCAATAAAACGAAGAAAATGCAGCAGAGACAAGAACAGTCCCCACAGCATGCCATATTTTGAAATGTCCAAATCTGTCTATCTGTTGTGGAAAAAAAAAAAAACAAGCAAAAATAATTCATGATCGGCAAGTTTTTCGATCATATCAAAAGCTTGAAGTGAAACATATGTAACAAGTTAACAACTTCTCATGATATTACATTGAAAGAAAAAAAGAAGGATTGCAATGAAAAAAATACCAGTTCTCCAGCAATTATGGTCATCGTTGCATCGGTGAATTGCCCTGTAATTGCAAGTGCTGCAACTTGTCTGTGAAATAGAACCAAATGAAGTGTCAAATCAACCAATCTCATAATGAAGTTTAAACCAGTGTACTAAAGCCACTCGTAGACTAACTCGATCCAAGACTCTGTAAGCCCTGAAATCAGGTATCTTCTGATTAAATGATGCTCTAAACATTACTCTGCCCTTCCCAAACTTCTCGGTGTACATCAATATCCAATCAAATTCATAAAATCCTTGTCACAACTCACAAGAAGTAGTAGCAAAATTATGCAAAACTCTTTTATACCAACTTTAAGTCCTTTTAATATTTATTTTTTTCCAACAAAACAAAAGGTACCAAGATGTGATGGAATGGTAAAATTAAGTCCCTCCACCTTTAACCAAGCGTCTCAGGTTAAAAAAAAGAAAAAAGAATAGAAAAACAAAGAAAGAATAATATTACCTAAACTAGCTACAACAAGATGTTCATAAAAAACTGAGTCAAGATTAGCAAGAGAGTGTGTATATGCTTACTTTGGAGGCATTCCAATACTGGTCAAATAGAGCAAGAGATAAGTGTACCAATAGGTTGATGTTATATCATTAAGCACATGCCCTACACCATATGCTAAAACAGACCATCTTCCCAATGGCTTTGCTTCTTCATTTTCCACATTGCTTCCAATCATGATGGAATAAGTAAACTCCGAGAATTCAAAAAATCTGTTCTTATAACAACAGTACAAAACATATATTAGTAGCAAAGATGCTAAATTAATAAAGTCTTTGCTGTTTGATGAAATGCATAAGTTATTTCCATTGACAAACAGACACAGGAGTATCAATGTATTTGACATGGACAAGAATCAAAGATATTATTAAAATTAATGCATGTTGACAACTTTCAATTAATTATTACTCCTTTATGATGATTGAAACAGTGTTTTTTTCCCCAATTATTGCGCTTGCTGATTCAAGTTTTCCTATTACAAACAAGAAGCCAATGTTATATATACTCCAACTTTTTATGAAATTGCACTAGAATAATTGTGATATTAATAAACTGATATACCACTTCTCCAATTCTGCCTATCCCTGGCACAACAGGACTATGCAATTTCTTGGCTGGTCTTTCAGTAAATCGGGGAATAGTGAAACAAAAAATTGACTATACTAGATGCAGCAAGATACTTCGCAAAAACCAATTCAGGATTTGAAGTTTGCCAGCGATTTCAAGATTTGAAGTTTATGAGTTCTGAATTTAGTTATTAGAAGTTAGTGAGTTTTAAATGTATAATTGGTAAAATGTTACTACTATATTTTATGAATTGTTAGTACGAAATATGAATATAGGATTTGAACTAAAATTGTTGAGTACTGCCAAACTTGATCACTCATTTTGTAAATGAAAAATTAGTTAAATCCCACTTGTTGTGTTGGTTACTGTATATGTATAATCCGTATTGACAAAATATGATTGTGGTTGTTGGATTCGTATCCAATCTGGTTGATCGAATACATTATATATAAAAATTGTTATGTCTCTCTTTTTCCTTTTATCTCCTCAAGATTCTCTTCTTGATAAATATTTTCTCAAGTTTTTTTTTACATAGCATCTCATAATTTAGATTTTATAACTCTATTTTTAAATTATTATTAACATTCATACATGAATCTGTTTCCCCAAATCTTAAAATTTAAATCATAAAAAATCCGACCTTTAAATTCACACTCATATTAAACACCTGCACTCTAGTTTGAGCAATATAATAGGCCACTGCTATATAACCTAAACATGGGGTATGGGTGAAGGCAGTGGTGGAACCATCTTATGCTCGTTCGAAAATTATACTGTTTAGCTAGGTTATAAAAGGTGCCGGAGTGGCGCAAAATGATTTATTTGTGTGATTCACCCATGTCGTAGATCAAACTTAAGCGCATGTATTATTGAAAAAAAATAGCATGGGTTGGTCACTTTTTTGACATGTATAATATAAGAAAACAATATAGCCACCCTTTATAATATAGTTGAAGAATGGCAAATGTTTGAGATTTTGGACAAAGTTGCCCTCAATGTATCACTCTGAGAAAATATTAGTGAATAAATATCAAATTAGAAGGACACACAAGAATACAAGGATCATCCATTTAACAAAATGATAGATTTAATTATTATGATACAAATAAGGTTATTAGACTCATCATATGAAGAAATTTGAAGTTAAAGACCAAAGAAGGACTACACCAACAATTGCTTCTAATCCAAACCATCTCTTTCCAATATGACAACCAGCAGATTTAGGAGCACCAGCAGGGGCACCTGTGGGACTAGATCCAACTGCAAAAAAAAATTGCAACACAAAAACAGAAAAGTGTTTAACCTTTATATATTTGACTATATAGAATAATTTATACACTATTACGTCGTGTAAACGATAACTACAAGTAATGTTTTAAAAAAGTGGAATAATCATATAATTAGATATAAATAAGACAGGTTACCTGATACAAGTTATATTAATACATTGATAGTGTATAAATTACAGTATTACGTTGTCAGTGTGTATAAGTTGAATCGCCTGAATCACCAATTTTTCAGAATTTTGTAAAAGAAATGTAGTAGTATAACTTACCAGAAGGAATGGGGCTATGTGCAGATGGACTGCCAGCAATGCTGCTTGAATTATTAGCAATTTGATAGAATACTTGAGCATCTGGTGAATTTGCAGGCAAGTGGAGAAGTGCTGCATATATCATCAAAAAGTGTCAAAGATTAACTTGATGAAAAACGGTTTTTCTTACTACTGTCTGTCTCAATTTATGTGCTACTATTTCTTTTAGAGTTGTTAACAAAAGAATGACATATTTCTATATTTATAAGTAACAATTAAAATTTAAACTTTCCATTTTACTCTTAATAAAATGATTTATAAATACAGACTTGTTTCTGACCACATATTTCAAAAGATTAAAACCCTATTGATAAGATTGTGAACTCTTTCAGATCGTTAATTTCATTTAGTTGAGACAGAGTTCAGCATGCTTTCCACTAAGTAAGAAAAACCTATAAGTAACCCATTACATCCCGGTGAGTGAGAGAGTTATTATTTGTGTTACATCTTTAAATCCGAAAGAGGGGCTTTCCTCTTATCTCTCAAATTACTTATATTGAAGCCATCGAGAGAAAAATAAGAAAGCTATTGTACACACAACCCCATTCGCCCCTTACTAATACAATAAATGATACTGAAACTACGAGCTAAAAACAGGCGTACTTACCAGGGCATTCAGAGATGTTAGCAGGGGCTTTACAAACAGAGGGGAGTGTTAAAGCAAGTGTAACATTGAGTTGAAGTCCCAAATCAGGATCATTTCTATCCTTAATTAACAAACAAAGACACTTCTTGCTATCTTTCAACACTTGTTTCAATCCAGTACAGCAATCTGGTGTAGGAGCTGGTGCATTACCTCCAACATAAGGCAAACATGTTGCTAAACCAATCAATGATTGTGTACACTCTTCTTTGTCCTTTTCTGTATCTGAATTTCCAAATACACATAATATGAAGAACAACACCAATCTCAACTGATATTTCATGGTGCAAGAAACCATATTGAAATGTTTATAGAGGGAACTGAGGTGTCTTGAACTCTGTTTTTGCCTTTTGCTAGTTTTTGTGTTAAGTGGAAAAAAGATAAGACATTCCTTTGGCTCTTATATAATAGGTTCCTTTACAAAAAAAAATTGTTTTCGAGGAGACGTCTTGAACTTTTGACCCCGATTGCCTCAGACAAAATTTCAACATCAACAAATTTTGGAGGCAAGCGGATGTCAAAAGTTTTAAGACTATTCATTTTAAGGTCATTAGTGTAATTTCGTATATAATCTTTGGGCTAAGTCGGTCCAAATTAGTCATAACATGGTGGCAATACCGTCCATTTTAGGGTAAATTTATACGATATTTTTAAAAAAGGTCTCACATCGTAAATGTGACTTTCCTTCTTTTTTTTCCGGATACTCATACCTCCAATCAGTGGTGGAGCCACCTTATCTCTAGGGGGTTCATCCGAACCCCCTCCGGCGGAAAATTATATTATTTTGACATGGTTAAAACATTTTTTAGGTATATATAGTAGATGTCGAACCCCCTTCGACTACTTTGTTTGTTTATTTCTTCAGATTTTGAATCCCTTATTGAAAATTCTGGCTCCGCCACTGCCTCCAATAATATCTAAGTTCCTCGAACCAAAACTAGCCAGGTGTTTGGATGAGGGTTTAAGGAAATAGTAAGTATTACTTAACAACTTGTAGTGGTTGAAAAGTACTCACTCAACATTTTCAGACCTTTTTCTTTCTTTTGTCTCTAAGAATTGTTGGCTTTATTATGGAAGATTCCAATTTCCAAGAACCACTAATTTTGTAGCAAGAAACAAGAAACTAATTTGTTTTTCAGTTTTCAATTAAGGATGGGAATGTAGGTGTAAATACAAAGTGGGGCACTTTACCAACCCACTATAGGATGTAAACCAATTAAACCTGGACCACCTGAATTTCTTCTTGTTATCATAATTGGTTTGTGTTGCCTAAATTTAGCCATGACAACATTTGAGCATGCTTATGATGTCACTTCCACTTATTATGTGGATCAAATTAAATTGTTGTGCAATTTAACTTGTTAAATCACCTAGAATAATGTAATCACTCTGTTTCAATTGGTTTGTTTTGACTTAGACATACTCCCTCCGTCCCTATTTACTTGTCCATATTTCCTTTTTTAGTTGTCCCTATTTAGTTGTCCATTTTGACAAATCAAGAAAGGACAACAAATTTTTTCCTATTATACCCTTATTTACACTTCTTGAAAATTGTAAAAGTGTATGTTGTTTCCCTCCAATTTATTTCACTTGAATTCAAATAAGTGGTTGTAATTTTGAAGTGAAAAGTTGTCATAAGGGTAAAATTGTAACTTCACTGTGCTAATCATTGTTGTCTTAATCTGTGTGCCATTTCTAAAGTGGACAACTAAAAAGGGACGGAGGGAGTAATGTTTAAGAAAGTAAAGAAAATTCTTATATTGTGATTTTAAATAAAAAACACGTATCAAAATATTCTTTAATCATATGGTCTTGAACGTATCATATTGAAATTAAATTGATAATAGAAAAGGAAAAAGACATTCATTTTAAAACGGATTAAAATGAAAGTAGGATAAATGAATTGAAATGAAGGAAGTAATACATATAGATATGCAAAAGTAGAGGCCGGGCTTTTTTCATTTTCACTAGAAGAGACAATGTCGTGGTCCGCTCCAGGCCCAACTAATAATGACTGTTGTGCTGCAACTTTGGGCCGCACGAATTTATCTTCGTTAAGCTTCGAAATGGACTAGAAGGGAGTCGGGTCGAAGTGGACAATAATTTGGTTCATTAATTTCTAATAATAGAGTATCTAAATACAATGTTTGTTTTGATTGTTATTTAAATTATATTGTATCGTATCATTACCGATAGATTTAAACAATACGATACAATAAAATTTAAATAATAATCAAAACAAACATTGTATTTAGACTAACAATACAATACAACCATCCAAACAAGGTGTATATTACAATAATGAAATTGGAAAAATGTTTAAATAACAAAAATATTAAAATAGCTAAAAAAAAAATGAAAAATAATTAGATGAAAAAATGAAAATGTCAGCCGCTTTTTTTTTTTGAGGTAAGGCACAAGTCGTCATGTGCCTTCCTTCATCAGCTAAAGCCGTTCATGCGTCTAATGAAAGGCATGTGGGGCTCTGCATTTTTATCCTTTTGGTTTCATCTTCAATTTGTTTGTTCTCTTGAAATTTTTGATAATTTGTTTTCCTTTTGGTTTTGAACTCGCGATATTAGATCTGATGATAATTAAATAGTGTCGATAAATATTTTAACACCCTTTATTAATGTGTATATTCATTGTCGCTAAAAATTATTCGATCATCTTTCCACTTCAACTAATTACAAGAGACGTATAGATAAGTTCAGCTTAGATAGAATTTTTTAACCATTTTAAATACATAAGATTCTAGTGCTTGTTAAGGAAATTACAACAGAATTATTTACATTAATCAAATTATCAAATCTATGATGTACAAGGTTTGGTGTTATGGAATAAGTATAGTATAATATAATATAAAATGATTAAAAAAAAAAGCCACACCGTAGATCTAGTCTAACTGAATGCTCCATTAAAATTCGTGTCAAGATCCCATTTGTTAATGGGCAAGACCAAAACAAAAAAAATAAAGGAGTTGTGACAAAAATAAGGCAAGGGAAGTGTTCTTATCTTAACAAAACTTCGTATGGCGTATTAACGGCAAAAACTAAAGATTTTTTTTTTAATCGTGAATAAGTGAAATTTTTTGTATTACAAAGTATGATTCTTATTGAATTAGTACGTTGAAAAAATGCATAGTGGAAAGCGAATTACTAAAATAGTAGGATAATTTCTAATTTTTTTCATATGTAAATATTATAGTATTATTTTTTTCCTCACCAATTCAATTAAAATATCAGTGAAAATAACCACTAAACATTTTCGACAGGAAAGTAAGATTTTTTTTTTAGTAGTGACTTAACTTACATCAAGCACAAAAAAGACATAAAGATGGTCACCCATCTCAAAAATTTGTATATCAAAAATCCCTCCCCACTCCCTCTAATACTAAAACTAGGAAAAACTAAAAAGAAATATTAGGAAGACCTCTATAGATTTTTGAAAATTTTATAGTACTTAATTAAAATGGAAGCAAAGTAAGTAGATCATGAACATGAATGATATCGTTAATTTATCTTTCTTTTACTTCAAATTGACGTATTCTTTCTTTCAATATTCATATTAAATATATATCTACATAGTTAAAGTCTCAACGAAGGGATTAACATGTCTCCATGAATTTAATTGCCATATAAATAATCAAGGTTTTTTTAAAAAAAAAGAAAATTCTAAGAACTTGAGGGAGGACAAATGAAGTTTAGTGTAACTAAACTGACATTATAACAATTTAAAAGTAATACATACATAAAGAGGTCCACGTCAAGTTCTGGTTTTGGTCGGTGACAAATGTCAGTTAGATACATATTTAATTAGTACTATATTTTATAAAGGTCTTGACCATATAAAAATTCACCGGCCAGTTGGACAAATATTAATGGAACGTCAAAAAGTAAAAATCCTACGTACAATGCACCCAAAGCTAACACTCAATTAAAAAAGTCTCCTCTCCTATATTAATTACACTTTCTCCGCTCGTGACATTATTTAAGATGATACAAATTTTAATAATTTTTTTAAAAAAGGATGGTAATCTTAATTTATCTAATTGAGGGTAAAACGGTAAAAAAAAAATTAAAAAAAATATGACAAAAGGAATATCTATTATCTGAAATGTGATGGGATGGATTAGATCCCAATGACCAATATACTCTTAGTTAGAAATATGGTGTTCGAGCTCTGAAAATATGAAAATTCCCGATAGGGAGTATTTTCCTTTTTTAAAAATGAGTCAAAATACATGACACGAATTTGAATTAATTGAAACAGTGAGTTTAGAAATTAAATGCTTAAAAGAAAAATGAAAAAAAATCATTTAGTATCTAGTCAAATAAAGGAAAAAAGACAACAATAAATGAGATTTAGACCTTTATAAAAAGCCATAGCAACTCTATTCCAAAACCAAACAAATCTCATTCTAAGAAAATCAAACTCTTCTTTCCACACTTTCAAGCAAATCAAAGTTCCAATTATAACACATCTCCTTTTAATTTGAGAAAAAAATGGGAGATAATTACTCATCATCGCAGGCACCTTCAATACATTTATGTTTCTTCTTTCTTGTTCTTTTCATGTTTGTAAGTGTTACATGGTACATCAACTATGAGTCTATCTTTGAAGGCATTATGGATCAATTCAAGTTTCTTCTCATGTTGTCTCCATTAGTACTACTATTAATTGTTCATTTACTTTCCAACTTTGAGAAATCTCTCATCTTCAATATTCCTTTGCCTGAACAAGACTCATTTCATAGAGCTGGTGGTACTCCTTGGGGAGTTGGATTTCTCCTTGTGCTTCTACTCTTCATGATTTCTTATCACTCTGATCTTCGCGAACGATGGTTTCCTCTTCTAAGTTGAAGAAGAGTATGTTATGAACGGTTACATGTAATTATCTTTTAGTTTGAGTAACGAAGACACTTAAAAAGAGTTTTTGAGTACTGTCGAGAAGAGCCCTTGTGTATTTATTGTAACTGGGATGTTTAATTAGTGTTTTTCTTGTTATCTTTTCAATTAGTTTCTTCACTACTCTTTAATATTGGAAAGTTTGTTTTGTTTTTCATGTTGTGGTTATTTCTTAATAATTGTAGGGTTATGAATGTGTAAATAATCGTCATTTCTGGTCAACAGTATTTATTGGCAGCTATATTTCATTCAAGTACAAAGGAAAAAAAGACGTTGAAAAAACTGGCCATGAGAATTATTCACTTTTTTCGGAATAATTATTCAGTTTATTTGGAGTTGGATTTCAAATTTGGAAAACTGCTCCAAACATGTTTTCCAACTCGATCTCTTCTCTCATTTGCAAAAAATTATAACCAAACACAACTCCAACTTTATAAATTTCAAATAAGGTGGAAAATATTTGAAATGTATGGGGAAACAACGCCTATGCAGTTTTGTGTTTTTAGGTTCAGTTGAAGTGCAAAATTGTTGAGAGAAGGTCAACAAGAAGAGTCAGAATTGCTGCAACTTAAACTTGGCCATCACAGTGCCATAGCCATAAATCATACAATTCTGACTTACAGAACCATTCACATGTTGATGTAAAACAAGGAAACTATACGTTGATGGTAGATATTATGACTGAAAATAATGATTTCAAATGCAGAAACTTGATATCAATGAAATCGTTAATGCTTGTAACTTAAATAAGCTTTGGTTTCTTTACCCCTCAACAAATTACCAGGTGAGCTTTCATGCACATGATTTTTGATATAAGAAGAAGCAAGTTTCCAGAACTATGGTGAAATCAACTTTTCAAGAAATAACTACATATATCATTAGCAGATTTAATATTTTCTTTTTTCCAGAAACAGGGAACTTTGTCAAATCTAACCATCTAAGGGGATTGTACTGCCGTCAACAGCATAAATGCAGAAGACTCATCATATTTATTGTACATTTTATCGTTCGTCGTTTTCCTCAATATACCCGTACAAAAAGAATTACGAGACTTGGAACAAGTTTATCTCCCAGAAAAGATTTTTGGAGCATCCACCTCAATCCTTGGAAGGAAAGCTGTTTTCACTATTGCTATATTTGAGGGATGTAAAAAAAAGAGAGAATATTATTATCAAATACATGACACAATTTTGAGACAGGAAATATCAGATAAGCTTATGCAACATATTCAAAAGTAAAATTTCCATCCAACAGCTCTCCAGGTAAAAAAGACTGTCACTGAATCAAAAAATTGAAAAAAGCACACAAAACTAACCAATGAGGCAGCTCCCCGTAGAGTTCATTAAGTACAAACATGCACAGAGCTCTTATTTGAACAGGAAAAATCTCTCCATCTCATAATATTATCCATCTATATTTGACAACAGACGTGACTAATAAAAGCTGACCTCCACATTAGAAAATAATATCCTCATCTTTCTGTGAAGGATGGGACAGTAAGTTATGGGCTGAACCAAGCGAAATACCTCTCTTCAAAGAAATATCTTCAGCAGCCTTCTCCGCTGCATACAGCCTGGCAGCGGCCATCTGTTTCTCTACCTCCCTCTTCTTGTAACCTTGTATCTTCTTCAAACGGAAGAAGTCCTCCCTTTCCAGTTCATCAAGTTCCCCCTTGATGTAAAGAACTGTGTTCTCCAACCGAGGCTTCACAACATTCTCCAACGCATTGACCCTCCGATTTGTTGTCTTGATTGCCTCATCGAGAGTCAAGAATGATGTTTGCAAAGATGCAAGCTCAACAAGTAATTCAATAGATTTCACGTAAGCAGCACGGCAGGCTTGTACCTGTTGCCCACCTCTAGCTAATCCAGTCAGGTCATTCTTGGTCTCTCCTTCAGAAAAGTGCTCAAACTTGGGGAGCTTCACCCCAGCAATATTTTCCTGCCGTGATCGAACTTTCAGAGTAGCAGTCTGGACATTTTCAAGGACAACGTGCTTAATGTTCTCACCAGCAGCATATTTTACCTCTGTCAAAGCAAATGAGGAATTTTTCATGACATCTCCCATCGATTCCTTTGTTGATACTATTTTCTTTAAAATCTGACGGAACTGCACAGTCAAAGCATCACTTTTCTTTTTCAGCAAAGCATGGCCTCTTGTTGCTCCAACAAGGCGAGCTTTAATAACTCCAAGCATCGTAACTGTGGGGACGACAACCAAGCGGTTGGTTTGCCCTGACATTTTGCCAAGCTACTTAGCTGAAAAGAAGAAGTGAGGTTATAATTTACAATAGAAAAAAATATCACTTCGATATAGGACACAAAATTGTAAATGAGTGTAATTGAACATAAAAAATGACCCTATCAGTTCCGTTTTTCCTTTTCTTATAGACAAAGTAGTCTTTTTTTACCTATATCCGATATCAGCAACAACAACATGCGCAGTATATAGTCCCACAAGTGTGGTCTGGGGATGACAGAGTGTACGCAGACCTTACCCCTACCGGAAGGTAGAGAGGTTGTTTTCGATAGACCCTCAGCTCAAAGAAAGCAATAAAGATCACAGCTTTAACCAATGAGAAAACAATTCTGTTCACAGAAAAGCCAAAAATTCCAAAAGACCCAATTTCAACAACAAAGAATAAAATTAAGCATAACCGACAACCTAGCAATTTCCAAGATATGAAAACAACATCAGCAATAACAAGAAACAACTACCACTACAGTACACAACCCAAACTCAGTAAAACTCCACATGCTAAAATGAACAAAACAACATTGAAACAACCCCCAAATCACATAACGCTCACAGCTTGAAGAATACCTGCGGAAAAATATAGAACAAGAAGGATTTGGTGGTGTGATTAGGTTAATATGCTATCTCTTCTTCTTTTTTTCTGGTCAGTTACTGAATCAGAACACGGCCAAAACTAAGTAAACTCAACATCCCAAAATGAACAAAACAACACCCAAATCACATAAAGTTCACAACTTTGAAGAATACCTGCTAAAAATATATCCGATGTCATTAATAAAAAATTTCATAAATTTAATTTTCATGGATAACCAAAATCATCAGATGTATGCTCCTAATGATGATAAAAAATCCCAGAATAGAAAAAATACTAATTATCAATGATGCTAATATCTATTCTTTCACACACTCACCCAATCTAACGTTTTTAGGCATACTGATTGATTTGCATTCAAGAAGCACTCTAGATAAATTATGACACTTAAAGTGCAAATGATTAGAAGTTGAATCCATTCCATTCATTGTCTTCTTCTCCCCCCCTCGGTTACTGAACTCCACCCGAAATTTTCTTGAATCTCAAGAAAAGGGTCTTCTAGAAAAATTCAAAGAATTAGAGGAACTCCTCTTCTTGGACGAAATGATCAAGGAGTACTCGGAAACACATCTCGAAGAGTCTGGGAAAGGAATCCATATAGAAACTATCCAACTCATCAAGATACAAAATGAGAATCATATCCATACGATTTTACACTTCTGTTTTATTATTCTATGCGGGTATTCAATTTTGGGCAGTGAAAAACTTATTATTCTCAACTCTTGGGATCAACAATGTAGCTAGAGCGAATCGTCTCTTGTACTACGGTTTAATATAAGTGTCAAAGAGCGATTCTCTTGCAACGGTTACAGGACATGCCCCTGAGGCTATTGATTTGCATCATCATAACAACTCATATCTCTTTTTACTTTTTAGCCGAAGTCTATAGGTATGATTACAAGAAGGGAATTTGTGAATGACTTCATATTATGACTTCTCGTTCCATCTGGCAAAAGCTCAAAATTCATTGTATTGTGAGACTCAGTTTATGGAATGGCAAAAGCTCAGATACACCATTTTTATTTTTTTCGAAATTATCAGGAAGGTAGATTAGTAAATCAGCACAAATTCAAAGCAATCATCATACCGGAAGAAGTAGCAAGATCAAACGTTATTTTTTAAATGAATCTTCTAACTTGCATCAGCTTGTGCACTATGTTCTAGTGAGGGGATATATGACAGTGACTACTTACAGCTGTCACTATGTTCTAGATGAGGAGTTTAACAGAATCGTTGATGATTTGTTGGTACGAGAAACTGCTCAGGTGATTATTCTTCCCAATGAAAAGCCTTTTCGATGACTGTTGCCTTTTTCTTGAATGTTTCTTTCCTCAAAGGAAAATTAGAAAATGAAAAACTTATATTATGAGCAGAAGAACCTAATTAAATGCAAGGTCACAAGGTTGTATTGAACTTTAAAAATGAAACAACAGAGCTGTATAAGACTTCTTTACACAGTTGAATACCAGGAAGCTTGGAAGGCACATTCTAAGTATCACTTTAATTTCCTGTCCTTTTAAGCCATAAGGTTCCAGATATTCCAACCAGTTTGTAACCTTATATTATGCTAAGTGACCATCTTGGGGACTACATAAAAAGTCGTCTGCTCACAATCCCAAGGCAGTGAAAGCTCTCCATCAGGGATATGAGTCTAGAAATAAAATATTAATTACTACTTTATTGAGGTTGATGGGTAATAATATGATGGTCAATATGCTTTTCTCTGGGACAAATAATTAATTATTCTCTTCCCTTAGTCATATAACGCCTGGGATTAAATCAAATGAAAGAGTGACAACAGGCCCCTATGGGCTTTCTTAATGTACTCTTCCCATCGGTCTGAACAGGTTTGTTATTGTTGTGTTTCTTCCCCTCCAAAATCCTCCAGCTGTAGCTTAGTTTAGATTGTTATACAAAAATCTCTAAATCCGTTAAGGTAATATCTTTTTGTGCCCCCAAGGCCTAGCTCAAGTGGCAAAAGGTGGAGGATTTGTGGCTTAGGTCACAGGTTCAAGCCCCACACCATGCAAAGCGAAGCCCGGTATTTAAGTGGAGAAGGGTAGAGGGGAGGGCCCATTATCCACCGAGTTTAAGACCGTGATTGGGCCAAAGGGCGGGTCCCAGACGGATTTCTTGGTTATCAAAAAAAATATCTTTTTGTGCTTGATGAAAATAAAGATGTTAAGTTGCTTTTGCAAGATCATCTCCAAATTTCTGAAGATGGAACCACCTTATTATGTATATAGCAGCTTTCACTGATTTCTATCTTCTTGTATTTTCCTACAGGTTAAACTTTTTATGAATTTATTACAAGATTCTGGTCCTTTCAAGGAGAATGTGTGGAATTGATTAAGGTGTTTGACATCCGCATTTATCAATGGCCAGCTATTCCCTGTTGAAGCTTCTTCTAATTCACCAATCAGAGTGACATCTTCTGTTGGCTGTGCTAGCAGATCATTTTAGAAGCACCCATCCATGTTTACTGGGGAAATTGGCATTTGATCTTCTGTTTAAAGCATTAATCATTTTCTAAGAATAGATAAGACCCTTTCAAGCTCTTTCCGCAGCTTATTCACAATATTCAAAATTGGAAATATCCAACCAGAATGCAGTAAGAATCTTAGCCATGTATAGAAAAACGATCAATGTTTATCCTGTATAGAATCATATTCTTCAATACGTGGTCACAATATTGTTCTTATTAGACCTTAGCAATACAGTTATCATAAGTTCGTATTATCTTATTTAGGTATATACACTATGAATATTACATAGATGACAGCATGTCTTGAGGTTAATTTCATCTTCTAAAGCGTCTTTTAACATTTTCGAGTATTCTTTCCAGGTTACTTTGTGCTTCAGCACAATCACTAATTTTAGAGCACCCAAAAGTGCCAAATTTTCATATATTTAACACTTCATCTTCTTGTGTTTGATTGTAGTATAGACTTAAGTTTACGTTAAAGGAAACAGATAGTACTATCTTCCGCCCCTGCCACAACCTGTAACTCCAGACCAAGAGACGAACATGATCCAGCACAAGAAGTAACAAGTTGCAACTACTCAAAACTCGGGCAAATGATAAAAAATAATTATGAGAAGAAAAGGGGATCCACAATAACCAACGCAGATCTTAAGCAATTGAAACTAAATCCACAATTCATCAAAGATCATTAGAAGGGAATCCATAAACTTAATAATTGCATTTCATAAACTGAATCTGACAATACAATGAAAAAAAATTCATGATCTAATTCCGTTTTAACAATACCCCAAATGGCAGATCATTATAAATAAGAATGCATGTATAACTCGTAAAAATCACAAATAAGTATAGAAAATCGAAATTGGGGAATGTTGATAACCAATTCAGAATTCACTTACAAGTAGATTTCTCCGGAGAAGAAAGAGATCACTGGAGCTTCAAACAAACTCAGCACAAGAAGAGAATTGGGTCAACTATACCAAGAACAACACTTTCAGATCCAAATTGGGACTGCCTATTACTATACCTTTTTATTATTATTATTATTTATCATTGACATAAAGACAAAAAAGAAATGAAAATAAATAAATAAATAAAAGGCAAAAAAATTCGTAACTATTATATTTTCGTAATTTTATACTTAAATAGGTCCTTTTAGTTCAACTTTTTCTTTATTTTATTATAAGATAATAAATTTACATTTTTCAAAACAAAATAAAGGAAGAAGAGCAATACTAAAATACATATAATAAAAATAAACATAAAATCAAAACAAATTCAATAAAAAATTGTTGGTTTCTTCTCGATGCAATAAAATATCCAAAATAACAAATTTTAAATATATTTTAATAAATCTCAAAAACAAATATTTATCTTTTAAATTTCATATTCAATTAATCACCATGTAAAATTAAAATAACAGAGAATATAACTACATACGAAAAATAAGAAGGAAATATTACTATCTAAGAAAAATAGGGAAGGTATTTACAATTTGGAAAATCGAACATTCATCGATAAAGTGAAATTTTAGTTAGGTAATTTATTGAGATACTAAAATTTTCGAAACAAAAAAAGTAATTAATGTTGAGTATATAATATAAAAAAATAATTATCTTTTCTTGATATGTTAAAAGTAATAAATATATTTTAAAAATAGTGGACAAATAAAATTAAACGGAAGGGGTAATAAAATAATTTCGAAAATAAATAATAAGAACAGAGAAACTTATTCATAAATAGCATTCGCCGAATGCGTTTTATACATTTTTTTCTCAACTCTTTTTATTAGGTATCTATGAAGGTTTTTTTTAAGTTTTCAACATTCTGACCTTTTTTAAATGATAAAAAATAAAATTGTGGGTGGAGAAAAGAAAAATAGGGGGAGGGAATTAACAATCTCGAAAATCGAACATTCACCGATAAAGTGAAATTTTAGGTAGCTAATCAATTGAGAACTAAGATTCTCAAAAAAATAAGCAATTAATGTTGAGTATAAAATAGAAAAAATAATTATCACTTCTTGATATGATAAAAGTAAAAAATATATTTTAAAAATAGTGGACAAATAAAATTAAACGGAAGGGGTAATAAACTAATTTCAACAATAAATAAGAAGAGATTGAAACTTATTCATTAATCGCATTCGCTGAATGCGTTTTATGCTTTCTTTCTCAACTCTTTTTATTTAGGTATCTAAGAAGGGTTTTGCAAGTTTTCAACGCCATGACTTTTTTTAAAAGATGAAAAATAAAATTGTGGGTCGAGATAAGAAAAACAAGGGAGGGGTTTCACATTATGAAGAATCGAACATTCACCGATAAAGTGAAATTTTAGGTAGCTAACCGAGATACTAAGATTCTAAAAAAAAAAAGCAATTAATGTTGAGTATAAAATCGAAAAAATAATTATCTTTTCTTGATATGATAAAAGTAGAGTTGTCAAAATGGGTTGATCCAACCCAACCCAACTCTAACGGGTTAGAGAGTTAAATGAGTTAGGACGGGCTGACCCTTTTAATTAAAGGGCCTATAAAATAACAGCTCAACCCAATCCTAAGTGGGTCACGGGTTGGGACGGATTGGCCCTTTAACCAAAAAATGGACAACATTGGTCTCTTAGAGAGAGTATCGAACATTGATGTCTGATGAACACGACATCAATATATACATAAATTCATCCATGAATTACACATACTTCAGTAAATACTTACAAAACAAAAACATAATAGCCAAGTTACAACATTCATAAGATTTATCCAAGCAAAAAACATTACATGATCAATATTTTCATAAACAAGACAATAAAGGAGAAGTGGAAAATTAGGTGTAAACACAAAAATAGAAGAGGTCAAAGATTCATAGTTATAATAGAGTAATGAGCTTGGGATAATAAGAAAATTTAGTGGGATAATGACCCTAAAATGTAAAAGATATGCAAAGAAGTTAGACTTGATTTTATATTGATATTTTAAAAATATTTATTGACAAAATCTTAACAAATAAAACACTACTTAAAATATATATAATAAATATTTTTAAATTCACAGCCCACGGGCTGGCCTACGAGGCTAGCGGGCCAAATGAGGTTGAGGCTGAAAAGGCTCATTCCTAAATGGGCTGAAAAAATTAAGCCCAACCCCACTTAATTCAAGGGTTGGGTTGGGCCGGCATAGCGGGCCAAGCCTTTTTTGACAGCTCTAGCTAAAAGTAATAAATATATTTTACAAATAATCGACAAATTAAATTAAACGAAAGGGGTAATAAAGTAATTTCAACAATAAATAAGAAGAGACAGAAACTTATTCATAAATCACATTCGTCGAATACTTTTTATGTCTTTCTTTCTCAACTCTTTCTATTAGGTATTTATAAATGGTTTTTAAGGTTTTCAACGCCATGACCTTTTTTAAAAAGATAAAAAATAAAATTGTGGGCCGAGAAAAGTAAAAAAAATTGTGGATATTAACTATCTAGAGAATCGAACATTCACCGATAAAGTAAAGTTTTAGGTAGCTAATCAATTGAGATACTAAGATTCTCAAAAAAAATAAACAATTAAAGTTGTGTATAAAATAGTAAAAATAATTATCTTTTCTTTTCTTGATATGATAAAAGTAAAAAATATATTTTAAAAATAGTGGACAAATAAAATTAAACGAAAGGGGTAATAAAGTAATTTCAAAAATAAATAAAAAGAGCCAGAAACTTATTCATAAATTGCATTCGCCGAATGCGTTCTATGCCTTTCTTTCTCAACCCTTTATGTTCAGGTATCTATAAAGGGTTTTCAAGTTTTCAACGCCATGACCTTTTTTCAAAAGATGAAACATATAAAATTGTGGATCGAGAAAAGAAAACAGGGGAGGGGATTAACAATTTGAAGAATCAAACATTCACCGATAAAGTAAAATTTTAGGTAGCAAATCAATTGAGATACTAAGATTCTCAAAAAACAACAATTAATGTTGAGTATAAAATAGAAAAAATAATTATTTTTTCTTGATATGATAAAAGTAATAAATAAATGAAATATGTATATTTTAAAAATAGTGGATAAATTAAATTAAACAAGGAGGGGTAATAAAGTGATTTCAACAATAAATAAGAAGAGAGAGAAACTTATTTATAAATCACATTCGTCGAATGTGTTTTATGTCTTTCTTTCTCAACTCTTTCTATTAGGTATTTATGAAGTTTTCAACGCCGTTACCTTTTTTAAAAAGATTAAAAATAAAATTGTGGGTTGCGAAAAGAAAAATAGGGGAGGGGTTTCACAATCTAAAGAATCGAACATTCACCGATGAAGTGAAATTTTAGGTAGCTAATCGAGATACTAAGATTCTAAAAAAAAAAAAGCAATTAAAGTTGAGTATAAAATAGAAAAAATAATTATCTTTTCTTGATATCATAAAAATAATAAATATATTTTAAAAATAGTCGACAAATTAAATTAAACGGAAGGGGTTATAAAGTAATTTCAATAATAAATAAGAAGAGAGAGAAACTTATTCATAAATCGCATTCGTCGAATGCGTTTTATGCCTTTCTTTCTCAACTCTTTCTGTTAGCCATTATGTATCTATGAAGGTTTTTCAAGTTTTCAACGCCATTGTCTTTTTTTAAAAGATGAAAAAAAATTGTGGGTCGTGAAAAGAAAAACAGGGGAGGGGTTTAACAATCTGAAGAAACGAACCGATAAAGTGAAATTTTAGGTAGCTAATCGAGATATTAAGATTCTCAAAAAAAAATATGCAATTAATGTTGAGTATAAAATAGAAAAAATAATTATCTTTTCTTGATATGATAAAAGTAATAAAATGAATAAATAAATATATTTTAAACATAGTGGACAAAAAAAATTAAATGGAAGATGTAATAAAGTAATTTCAACAATAAATAATAAGAGAGAAACTTATTCATAAATCGCATTCGCCGCATGCGTTTTATGCCTTTTTTTCTCAACTTTTTTAATTAGGTATCTAAGAAGAGTTTTTCAAGTTTTCAATACCATGACCATTTTTAAAAAAGATAAAAAAACTAAGAAAGATGTCTATTAGTTATTCGAAATCTAGTAATTATGTAAGATTCATCGTAATTACTTTTTAATTTTTTTTTTATTAGTGATCTAATATAATACATATAAATTAAACTCTAGCACTCTACATGTGGTGAAGTGATTAGAATAATTAGAACTTCGGAGGATCCAATGGCTAATGATATAAAAAGAAACAACACAAAACATATTATTATTGATGCTAATTACCTATTGAACAATAGTTTTTCTAAATTTATTTTTTGTCAGAAAATATTGTTTTGGATATATGTATTTATGACCAGTTTTTAAGCGTATGAAGAGAGCTTAAATTTCAAATCTTTACCCTCAGATACATTAACTATAAAAAAAAAATACGTTCTTTCGGGACATATGCTCATAGCCACTGCGTGTGGCTAATAATCAATAAAAAAAAGTACTCAAAGTCTCAAAATCTTTTATTTTTTAGTTTCACTGATGTAACGATTTGTTCCCGTCATTATAGAAAAGTCAATGGGGGAAATTTGAGGCAGGAAAACTTTTTTGTAGTTTTTGGATTTTTCCAACCTTGTCCAGTTTTGGACGAAGTCAGAGTCATTGAGATGTAGGGAAGTCTGGTAACAATTGGGTGAATCATTTATGATTTTGATTACATGAGTAGTTAGATAACTCGTTAAGGAATCCGTACGACTTTACGAAATTGAATTCGTGCGAGTAGAACTCCCGAAATCGATCTTAGCGTAAAAGGTATTTACTGAGCGTCGTGGGTTAGAGGTGTGTTGTGAAATGAGAATTTTGGAATCCTTGAAATAACTCTCTGTCTCGAGAATGCCGCTTTGGAGCTAGGTTTTATCGCTTTGGCGGGTCCGACGCGAATTAAAGTCGTTAATAAACCCCTAGACGACCTCATTATGCATTTTTTGACTTTTAGAGCTCAGGAACGACCCTCATGCGACTCTTACTCATTTTTCACCATTCTTGAGGCTAAAAGTAAGTTTTTCACTCCCCGAATCCGTTTTTCGATCCATAGAACATAATAGAATGGGTGAATATTGATGGGGGAAGGTTTTGTTATAGATTATATGGTGGAAACAACCCTAATTTGGATAATTGGGATCATGGATCTGATTTAGAGTTCATAGAATTGTTAGTAATCCGGGTAATTAATGATTGTTTATTGATTCCCGTATTATATTGATTGTTTGTAGACCAAGAACAAGCGGAACGAATCCGGAAAAAGGAATAATCAAGTTTCTTAGGGTTTCAAGCTTGTTTCGAGGTAGGTGATGATTGTGATTCTATGATTGTGTGATGTATGCTTGTTCTTGCTTCATTATGATACTTGTATGTGTATGAATGTTGCAATGTTAATCACACTTGTTGTAAATGAGATAAAGAATTGATGAATGTCATGAAATCATGACTTAAATGTATGATCTTGATGATATACTTGTAATTGTGATTGTTGTGTATGAATAGGATCGGTTGCCACGTTCTGGCATAAAAATGGGATCGGTTGCCACGTGCCGACATAAATATGGAATCGATTGCCACGTTCTGGCATGCTAACTGTTTGAGTTTGGGTTCCATGAGAGGATCAATGATTTGACATAAAATATGAAGTTGTTCGTTGTTCGTATATGTTGATGATATTGTATATGTTGATATGTATACATGTGATTATAATGTTGTTTGACTTGTTATGTTGCACTAGTGGGATAGTCGCGTGATCCTACCAGTACACTGTGGTTGTGTACTGATTTTGCACTTGCTCTTATTTTTGTTGAGTACAGGGCATCTTCAAGCGACTATTGATGGACCTTGCCTAGAAGATCAGTGATCGTCGTTTGAATTCAAGTGTAAGCCAATTCTTCCGGGCTGCCATGGAATTCACTTTCGTCTATGTCCACCGTTTTCGAACTTAGACATTTGTTTTAGCTAGTTGATTAGTTCATTAGTCGAGGCTATATCCCTTTTTTGTTTAGACTTGGCTCATTGTTAGAATGTTTTAGTACATTGACTTTCAGGTTCTAGGTTATTCTTCCGCATTGTTAGTTATTATTGTTAGACTTTTGTTAGAGTTTATGAGAACTCTATTTTTATTTCCTTAGTGTTTGATTTAAATGCCTTAGTTTTTAGATTATTTGCTTGGTTTGAGTTATAGTAATGGTTCTCCCACCGGAGTGTTAGTGTGAGTGCCAATCACGACGGTCTGGGTCGTGACAACTGAGAAAGTCTTTCTCATAAGACGACTCTCTACGGGGATATATGTAGATAAAAGGTTAATAGTCTGATGTCAGCTTCTACAACATAAATTTTAGATATGTATTTCAAATATACATGAACCAAATTAAGTGTAATTTATTTCAGTTATGTATCTGTCACATCCTTTTTCCGACCGGGGATGGTTTACCAATTTAGTGACGGTATTGATCTAGGGATTATTATTATCTGTGTTTCAAAGTCACCACTTGAAATTGAGTTATGGTGTTCCAAGTCACCTTTTTGAATCCTTAATCAATAGGAAATGACTCTTTAGTTTTGGTCTGTGAACCAGAAATTCAGGTAAGGAATTTTGTTGACCGAGGGGAAGGTATTAAGCATCCCTCGAGTCCCGTGGTTCTAACACGGTCGCTTTTATTGACTTATACTCATCTTAATATATTTTCGGATGATTTGTGTCTACATGCCAGAGTTTACCTTTCTTTTATTGTTGAATTTTAATTAGTCTGAACCTAGATGCGTAACCGCATTCTTGGTCTTGACATTTAGAGGCATAACTGCCTTTTCCTCTCGAGTACCTCACACCTAATAATCTCTATTTACACCTCTTGATTTAAAGTAATGAAAGTTAATTATTAAAATAATTTGGCCAAGGTGCGTAACCGCATCCTTGAGTTTCTTTTAATGTCTCCAAAAAAGATGTGTAACCACATTCTTAATTGAGACAAATATTTTTAAAAGGTGTATAAAAGTTTGTTTAACGTTAAAAATAATTATTTTCCTTTATAAATTCAAAACAACTTATTCTAAGCAAATCATTATTATTAACTCCGACTAAATTTGTATAAGGTCCAACAAGTTAAATTTAAATAGTAAACAAAAAATGATATGACTTATGATATAAGCTCCTTTAGATTAAAATTTGGTAATGTTAACACCAATAGAAATTGTATAGCAATAGTAATTCAATTAATGATTCAACCTATCTTAAGTAAAAAATTGTTATTTTAAATAAAACAAAACACAATGTACTAACTCTAAATCCTTAATTAATTTTCGATATTCAATGAGATTCTACGTGACATTAACTATTAACTTATTCAAAGCATCAAAATTGTACAACAATAAATAACAACAAATATATTTAATTTCAAATTTATTTCAATCGAATTATGAATGAAACAAAACTATATATAAAAAAAAATATCATAAAATTACATCACATTCCATAGATAAATTAAAAGAGACAAGTTAGAATTGAATACCGCAAAAATCTTAACCGAACCTCGATTAAAACACCCATAAATTTTTGTATTTTGTGTTGTGTTCTTGAAAGGAAATGAAAAATGTTTTTTTTCTACTTTTTTAGTGTGTCATGTGTTGTTGATTCTCTTTTTGCTTCTTGTGTGCGTGTATTCTGTAGTGTTTTCTCAGGATAGCTTTTTTTCTTCTTGGGTTGTAGGATTTTTTTGGCTGAATGTATATATTTTTTGGTTTGTCCGTTTGGGTGTGGTAATATTGGTGTATGCGTGTGTTGTGTTGTGTGTGTGTCGTGTGTGTAGTAGTGTATGTTGTGTGGGAATTGGGTAGTATAAGGGTGGTGAATGGAGTTGTAGGACAAGGGAAGTGGGGGTAGTGAGGGTAATGTGTAGGTATATATATAAATATAAAATATAATAATTAAAAGTATAAATTAATTATTTTAAATTAATATAAATATAAGAAAAGTTAAATAACTAATTAAAAAAAATATAATTAAGAAACGCTATATTATTTATTAAATAAACATTAAAAGAAAACATATATTTTTTGAACATTTTATTCTCTTTTGAATAAATTGAAGAAAAAACTTAACTTAAAACATGACTCTATTTTTTGTGGTTTTCAAATAGTTTTTTACAATAAACTTATTAAAATATGATAAAAATCAAAATATTTAATTTAAATATAAAAGAAATATTTAACCACTAAAAATGGCGTAAAACTGCAAGTTCGGTCAAAAATTATGTGTCTACAGTATCCAAGCGTGATTGCATGTATTTGGGATCCTCCCACTCTCCGCTCGCCTCTCCCCATTGTCTCTCATCTCTTTCCCTCTCTCACTCGCTTCTTTCCCTATGTCTCTGTGTTTCATAATGTATAGGAGTATCACAAATTTTATAATTCGTGTATCCAAATCAATTTTATGTATTTGTGTATTCAAAATTAATTAAAAAAATCACCCCACACATCTATTTAAGGAGTAATATTACAAGTTTTAGATCTACTTTTAAAATATTACTACTTATAACATTTTAATTGTAAGTTATAACAGATCGCTTTTTATTTATAATTCAATTAATTTCACTTCATTAAATAATTAGTCTTTTATAATTATATTTTAATTAGGGCAAATTACAGAAATCACATACTTTTAAGGCAAAATTACAATTTATCCCTTAAAAGTTTATAATTACAGAAATCTCTCAAAACAGATACAATAATATAAGCGTTGATACATTAATCTGATGCGCGAGATACATTCATCGTTAAGTAAGATGCATTACATTTTATACATGATACACTAATCTGATGTACATTTTATACATGATACACTATCTGATGCGCGAGATACACTAATTTGATGCGCGAGATACACTAATCTGATGCGTGAGATACACTGATCTGATGTGCAAAAATGAGGAATTTTGGAGATTTGTAAAACTTATAGGGAATAATGGTAATAAGTAAACTAAAAGGTGGATTTCTGCAATTTTTCCTTTTAATTAATAGGTGAGATAAATAAAATTAATAAGAGTGAATCAATGATAATTATCTATTACACTCTTTTAGGGATATTTTTACCTTTCACACATAATATTACACATTTTTAGGAATTATTTTACTGTTCACATTCAACCTTTACTTAAATGGTAGATCTTTCTCTCTCACCATCATCATTCTTTTTCTTTGTGTACATCCAAAAGAAGACACAGTAAATCTCTCTCTCATCATCTTCATTCTTCTTTGTACACTCAAAAGAAGGACAAATCTTCTAAACAATACAAAGAATCAAGAGTTTAGGTTGACAAAAAAACATGTTGAAGAATTAAAAACATCAGCATACACTTAAAAAGGTTTCGTTAGAAGGGGTTTCTAATGTTGAAATTGAGGCTTCATCTTTTAACATCTTTACTCAAACGCCGCCAACCAACGGAAATGTGAATCCGGTGAACAAGTGTGTTACTACTCCCAAGAAGAAACAAACCCCAGTAAAATTGTATATGATCAGATTGAGTATATTTTTTACATGAAATTGATATACTACGTAGTTGGTATGATTTTTTTTGTATTAATATGTTTGTGCATTGGCATGAAGTTTGTATAAATCTGGTATGACTTTTTCACAGTTGTATTTAAATTGTTTTCCGATTGAAGTTGGTGAAATGGGGACAAAAATGTATGTATTTCTATCTTTTTGTGATTTTTTCTTCAATGTTGTTTCAGTGATTGTGGTATGTACACATGTCTATTTGCCGAGTATATTAGCAATGAAGTTTTTGATATGGGTCCCATTGATATCGATGCAAAGTATCATCGTTAAAGATACGCCACAATCATATGATAGTATGGAAGAAGCAGGAATGTTGATGGCGCAATTAGTGAGAGTAAAGTAACTGGAACTGTTGTTGACACCTAATTTTGGACCTCCACATTATAGATTAATCATCGAGCTTCTTCAATTTCAAACAATTTAAAATAATTAGTTTCATAAATTTTCAAAAAATAAAATAAATTTGCAAGTTTTTAAATAGCCTATCACTTTTTGTATTTTTTTTAATAATATATATGTTTTATATAATTATGTATGAAATAAGTATATCCTATAAATATTCGAAAATCATCCCAAAAGATTTTATGTTTTTAGTGTATTTTTAAAATGATGGCTATAATTTTGAATTAATTAGCTTTTATGAAATTCGAAATATTTTTCGAGTTATTTGTATGTAAGTTTTGTCAATTTTAAAAAAATAATAATAAATACGTTTTTATAGTTATGTATATAATTAGTATATCTTATTTGAAGATCGTCTCAAAAGGTTTTAGTGTTCCTTTAAATTTTGCCAATTAGTTTAATTAATTAATAGTTAACCTTTTAAAAATTGATTATTTTATTTGATTATGATTAAGAAGCTCGTTAATTAATTAATATTAATTCGTTTTATTTAAATTTTAACCGATTTCACTAATTAACTCAAATTGGCTAAGTCTTTAATTCAATGGCTATAATTGCAATCCAATGGGCCAAATTCTAAATTCCAATCTAAGCTCTTTTTTTTTCCACATACAAGACCACAATTGGGATGATTTTCAACCAAATTGGGCCCAAACATTGACCCATTCAGCAGCCAACTCTTATTCCCAATTCCCAACCCAACATACAATACAAACCCAACCCAAATCCCTTCAATTCAATAACCCATTCCCAAGCAGCATAATATATACAACAATTCCCAATTAACCAAAAGCAATACAATACATACAACAACAGCAAACAGTAGCCGAATGCCCCACCCCTGCGTTTTCTCTTCTTCTCCGTGTGAACCAGACAGCAGCAGGACGTGTTTTCTTCTCCCTCACGCGTCAACTAGCAACAGCTCCCACGGCTTTATCTGCCATAGCCGCCCACCTTGATCTTGTCATCCAGATTTTAGGGGATTTCGGTTGAAATCTTGTACAAGCAGCAGTTCCTTGGTCCTTGGGAAAATTTGAATCAAAGATTGGATGGTAATTTCCGTTTCTGCCCTTGCCCTCGTCCAATTTTCATCGACCTAAATTGCCCCAACTTCCCCTATAAATAATTCTTTACATACAAGTGACAGGGGGAGACGGAAAAAAAATTAATTTGGATTTGAGGTCATACACGATAAATAAGTTGGCAAAAGAGTTTTAGAGTTTAGTTCTTAGACAATAATCACTCATACACTTGAAAACTTTACATCTAGCTTTTTGAATCTAAGTTACGAGAGGATTGACGCTTGGATTTTCTTAGCTTGCTGTTCCTATTCGAAGTTCGTGGTAAAAGAATCGCTGCCCCTCAAGCTTGTTGTCGTCCAGTTCTCTGCCCCATAAAAGGTAATACTCGTCTTTGATTCACGCCTCTTTTGTGCCTAATGTAAGGACGATTTGCTTTTGATAGTTGTGTAGTGTTAGATGTTGGTATCCTGGGAGTGTCATGACTTACTGTTGGTTGCAAAACTTTGACATAAGCTTGTTTGTTGATTCAACTATTGTTTTGGTTTGTTTTGCTCGAAGCTTTACTAATTCCGTATGGCATTGAGTCGGTTTCGTTCTATTTTCTTCTTGTTATTCTAACTAGTATAAATCATGTGAGTTGCTTTTAAGAGTAAATTCCATAATCCACCTGATGGTTGCTGCACCTCTAAATCTCTTATTTAATAATGTTGATTACGTATCTTTCGTTATCGGGTAATTCGAGTTAACTTGAATCAATAAATTGGTCATTTCCAAATCTCTGGAGCATTTTCTTGTGCTAAACTCGCCTTATTAAAATGATCTATTATTGCTAGTTAGTTTCTCAGTTGTATGTCTTTATCATCTTCATCCGTAAATCATGCTAAAATTGAATCTTGCCATCCGTAATCAAGTTGGTTTTGAATGTCTCTTTCTTCCGCTTCTCTCAATTGCTTGGGATTTATTATCTCATTCGTGTAACATGTCCTGTTTTAATCGAATTTATGTCTCCATTTAGTCTAAGTTTTAGTCGAAAAAATGCTTAAGTAAAATGTAATGGATCATTTTTTATTATTATTATTATTATTATTTTTGTTTCTTATTAGTAATTTTCTTATCTTGTTGGCTTTGTTGTTCAAACTCATAAAGATTACGATGTCGGTAAGTAGGAGGTCGTAGGATTCACTTCAACAATTATCAAAGTAGTTTATGTTTTGCTTCTGTTCTGTTTTGATAGCTGCTGGTTTATCTTCTCCTTTCCTTATAATTGATCTATTGTTTATTTGTTTAAAGCTCATTAAAGTTGTGACCATAAAGTGAAAAGTTGGCTAAATAAAAAATGATTTTACTAACATTCCACCTGATGCCTTCCAAGATTAGTGTTAAGTTTAGGATTATCTAAGTATTGTGGCCATATTAATTTTATTTGCCTCTAGTTCGTCGTAGAATCTATTTTGATTTAGTCAAAGTCGTGTTGTACCATGGTTAGAATGTTAACATTATATTGAGTTTTGACCATTCTGTGAATAACTTCTTTGCTAGCTTTAAATGCTATGATATTCTTATTTTAGTTGAATCAATTTGCTATCTGCATTCCTCTTCTGCTAATTCTTGTTCTTTTTTTTTTTTTTTTTTTTTTTTTTTTTTTATGTTTTTCTGGATTGAATCGTTGCGGTTGAGCTCACTGAACTCCCTCCCTCACTCCTTGCATATCGAGTTGGGCCACGGAGGCCCAATCTTACTTCTTGTCGAGTTGAACTCATCATTTCGAGAAATTGGAAGCTGAAACAGAGCTTGAAAAGTTCGAAAAGGGTTGTATACAAGATGTATACAGCTATATGCATCGATATATAGGTAAAAAACGCAGGGATACAGGGCTGATGCGAAATACATGAGTTTGGAAGCAAGATATACATGAAAAGGGCTGATATACATGCCGATATACACTGATATACATCAAGTGTATACAAAAACGGGATTGAGTAAAATTCCCAAAAACAGTAGCGAATTTGGCCCAAGAAAGGCCCAAATTCAATTTCTCCCTTACGCTTTAATTATTTAATTGCGATTACTTATTATTTGTTGTTTAACTCTAACTTTAAAATTTTTAATTAACTTAGTTGAATTCCCCAAAAGATGAACCATATTCTTTATGTTAGTTTCTTTAAAAATAATTCATTTTATCAACTCTTATACTTATTCAAATATTATTTTTTTTTAGTCAAAACTTTCACATATCTTTATTTAGATTAAAATAATTTCTTGGTTTATCTACCAAGTTGGTTCGAATTATTATTTCTAAAAAAATAAAATGACGTAAATAATTTTAATTAATCTAATTTTGTTAAAATCCTAATTGACCAAGTTGTTTCAATTAAGATCCTATTTTCTAAAAAACTAAAAATTATTCTTTATTGAACTATTTTATCAAAGTTAATCGAATATCGTAAAATATTATATATTTTTTATGTTAAATCATTTTTGTAAATTTTTAAAGGCGCGTTCTTTAAGGATCTTCTTCATTTAAATCATTTTTTTTACTCATTGCAAAATTGTTCTAAGTTAAAGTTTTTTTTTTCTTTTTCTTTTTCTTAATAAACTTTAAAAAATGTTAGTCATAACCTTTTTCATTGATTAATAATAATGATAATAATAAAAAAAAATAAAAAAAGTGTACTTACTTAAGTCGTTTTCTCAAAAAAGGTTAGTCAATTAATAAGAAATAATTTTCATGTTTTAATTTATTAAATTGGATGAATTAAATAAATTCTAATTAATCTAGTTTTATTAATATTCCAATCACTTGTATTTCAAGACAAATATTTCATTTTGAATCCCTTTTCTCTAAAAATAAAATAAAATAACCAAATATTGTAAGTTATTCCTTTTATGTTAAATAACCTTTTCTAAAAAATAGTCAAAATATATTTTAGTCAAGTCGCAGGTCAACCGCATGTTAGCGGGCACTTCGAATGCTTAAATCCTTCTCGAAGTGTAAATTGAACCCCGAACCTTCTTTGGTATTTTCAAATGATTTTTTTTCTGTTTAAATCTTTGAAAATTATAAGTTTTCTTGATTTCTTTAAAAAATTAAGTGGCGACTCTTCCTAAGTATTTCTCAAATTGTTTTATACTTAAAACATTTCAAAAAGTGATTTTTCTAAATGTTAGGAAAATTACGACACAACAACTGTTGCTAGCAAATTTGGTGGACCCCACATAGCAAAAAAACATGCTCCGGATACTATCAATTATCATACACCAAGACCACGAAAAACATATTTGAGATAGTTGATTGTAGCTTAGACTTTTAATTATTACATGCTTTTCAATTTGGGAAAAAGGATGGATTTACCCCGAACTTTAATAAATGGTACGTCTATACCCTCCGTTATACTTTGCGTCCACATAAGCCCCTGCGGTCCAATTATAGGTACACACATGCCCCTCTCACTAACGGACCCCTCATTTTTTACACGTGTCTTAATCCTAATGAACTACCCGTTTGACATTTTTTTTTAACCCATAAACCAACTATCCGCCCCATAACCCAATATCCACCCAAGTTCCTCTAAGATATATCCTAATTAAAAGACCCAAATCTAAAGGTCCCTTTATATTCACTTTTCATACCAAGATAATACAAATTTCATCCACAACTTCATTCTTCTCACACAAATTTATACACACTCGTCATTACTTATTCACATCAATGTCATTCCAAACAGTCTACCAGAATTCATACCATAAAACACATTTCATAAAAAAATAACAGTTTGTCGTACATAATACAAAGGAATAATAAATATGTTGTATTTATATTCAAATTTCATACCAACCTAATACAAATTTTATCCACAACATGTTTTATTAATATTGATAAGAATCTGTCCATTACCATAAAAAAAAGATTTTTGAACCAAGAATATTTTGGAATTAGTCGTGAATGACGACAATCACAGAAAAAAATCGAGGGACTGAGAAACGTTTGAATAACAAAAAGAAAATCTGATTTTTGAATTAATTTTAACTGATTGAGTAAAAAAAGGAAAACAAATTGACAGAAAAAAATTAGAGGGAGAGAGAAACGTTTGAAAAATAATAAAATTTAATTTTTGATTTAATTATAACTGATTGAGTAAAAAAAGGAAATCAAATATTCCTATTTTATTTTGAATCCCCTAAATTTATGGCATTATTAATTATCCTTAATGTTATCCATTTTTTTATGATATTTAAAAAATAGTTTTTAGTTTTTTTTTTTTAATAAAATGTTACAACCTGAAATTTTTTATTGTTACAATTTGAAAGTTTTATTCTACTGCTATAATTGAAAATATTAGTCTAATAAATGTCATTTATAAATTTTTCATAAATTAATTTTATCCAGTATATTTAATATTTATCAATTTCATCCGGTGTATTTGATATCAATTTCATCAATATATTATCAAATATTTAATGTATTTATACATAAATACATGTATATAGTATAAAAAAAACATATGTCAATTGTTAAAATATTCATCAATATTCGTACATATATACACTAATACACAACATAAACCACAAGTCACGAAACTCAACTCATGTCATTTTTCTTTTTGTTCATTTGTTATTGTTTCTCTACGTGTGTGCACACAATATTATTGGTACGACTTTTCCCATAGAGCAACTTAATTTTAGTATGATGAAAAGCTCAATTTTAATTAGTATATGCACGCCTAAAGGGAATCCAAAGCTTAATTTTTTTTTATTTGGCCTTTGCTAATGTCTTTTGTCTATAGTCTTTTTTTCTTTATCTCCATCTACATACATACATAGAATAAAGCTTTTGTTAAGAACAAAAATGATTCTCTTTCCTTTCATTCACCTCATTTCCTCTTTTTTGACATTTACAGCAACTAAATTGTTCAACAAGCTAAGACTCTTCCCCACATGACTATAATAGTTTTTAAACATGACTAGTTTCTCACTAAAAAAGAAAAGAAAAAATCCTAAAGATATTAAAGAAAGTATATATACACGTATGTATTAATTAATAAAAGTTGAAAGCCATAATTAAACCACATCTACACACATAATTATTTATTGCATAATTTCATCATTCACAACATTAATTTGTCTCATCTCAAATTAGGTAAATATTCATTTTAAGCCAAAGAATTTGCCACATGCACTTTGTTCTTGGTTTTTTTAAAATTGTTTATTACTCTGAAGTCTCAATAGGGGCTCTCAAATAAAAATTTCTTGACATCTTTAGCTTTTATTGTCAACCTAGCTATATCTTTTGTTTCTTTTTGTCTTTTAATATATACTTCAAACCATTTGCTAAAGTGAAATGGATAAAAGCTCTATCATGTTAAGGTAGTTGAGGAATCTCTTAATTTCTCACATTTAGCAGAAACTTGAATTAAAGTCAATAATATACGTGTAGAGTAAAAAGATCACTAACTCTTACCCAAAAAAAAAGAAGCATAACTTATAGAAAGATGAGAAAAAATGCAAAGAAAAAGAAGCGTCTTTAACTCCCCACTTGCACCCCCAACCAAAAAAAAAAGGTAATTAAGAAAGAAAGAAGAAGAAAAGAAAATTAGAAAGAAACCTCAAAATTTGCTAATTAATTTCCTCTCCTTCTAAATGAAAACAAACAAGCTCTTAACCATTTTATTTTATGGAGTTATACATATTATTAGGATAACAGATTTTGGACATGAAAATAAAAAAATATATCTTGATGACATTGACATTGTTGGTTTTGATTATATATATCTTCATGATGAGTAAATTATTCCAAAGAACATTCTCACACATATAAAGACCTAATTCTACTGATCAAACATAAAGCTAAAGTTGTAAATTAAAGTTTGGAAACAAAGCAATTTTTCTAAAGCAAAAGTGCCCCTCTCTCCAATATCTTTGCCATTTTTTCATCTACTCCCCTTGAAAATTAAACTCAAATGGTATCATAATCATTATAAAATATAAATGGTATACACACAATGTAATTATGATTTGGAAAATCATGATCTACGAGTAATTAAGGTTTATAATATAATATTATAGTTAAAATTTCTTACTATTAACATGCGATTGGATGTTACTTACTATTTGAAGCGAAACACATGAATTGACAGTAGTGTCATATAAAATAAAATAGAAAAACAAAGAGATATACACACTCGTCACAAACACCACCACCACCATGATACTGATCCCTGCATCAATTTAAGACTTTTGAATCTTATAATCTTAAATTAAAGATGTATGTAGTCGTTTAATCTTATGATCTCAATCAAGTCAAACACCTTCCTACCTTAATTTTGGTAGTACATTCTAAACGAGATCCAAAGCGTATTTTGGTGCTGGGCTTTGCTATAATATCTTTTTTTCTAAAGCTTTTCCTTTTATCCACCTCCAATTACATAAAGCTCTCACCTCAAACTAAATTTATTTATTCCCCCTTTCCCTTATCATTTTCCCCACTCATTTCTTCTTTAATTTTTTTTGTCATCTAAACGTGGTCAAGAAGACTCCTGCCCACTTGACTGTGTGACCATGATTAGATTCTAATTATGGAAATGAGGGTCAAATTAAAGGAAATAATATGTATGTTAATACAAACCTAAGAGCTTCTTTTTTGTATAGTCATATACAGAACATATTGACAGATTAATTCAGATTCATCTCGGGTCCATTATTAAAAAGAAAACGCTCCTTAGCACAAATATCTATCTCCATTCTTAGAAAATCAAGTAGTATTGCATATAATTTTAGTCACTAAATAAATCTTTTAATCTGGACTTTATACTATGCATCATTGCTCAGCATTCCATTTCATTCAATTATTAATATTTTTACTAATCATATATATAGGTATCAAGTATATCCTAGAACATAATAACCAAATTATAGACATTGGTCTTGAACGCATTAGCCAGTTTTAGATGTGTTCAACTTTTTTTTTTTCTGGACAACTTTTATAGTGAGGAAAATGGTGGATGAGTATTCATCAAAAGGCACAAAAGACAATTTATGTGTTAATCCATGAACATGTGCCGCAAATTGCTTTTTTGGCTTTATTCTTTACCACTTTCAACAAGGCTGACCTCCAACTAATTAATATATATTCTAATCCCCCTTCCCCTTCCTTAAAAAAAAAAATGCTTTAAAATTTTGGCTTTTAGTGTCAATCTGGCTCCTTGCTTCTTTTTCTTTTTTCCTAACATATAACAAATGTGAATGTGAAGTAGCAGATGTGCTACCATAAAATTCTCTTTATACAGGGAAAAATCTTTGAGTCTGATGAAATTTAAGTTTGACATATATAAGACCCAATTATTATTGAAATATGAGCCATAAAAATGTGATTAATTGTGAGTGCAGCATCTTCATAAAAGAGACGTAAGTACGTACCTATAGAATAGTACTCGTATGATAAGAAAGACAAAATAACATAAAATAGATATAATTAAGAGAGACAACCATTTGTTAAAGTGAAACACAAAAGGGAATAAATTAAGGCTCAAGCTTGTCAATATAAGGTGATAATTAATTATAGGAATCCCTTTTCTCACATTTACAAGATAATTTTATTAAGTAAAGATGGGGAAAAGAAACCTCAAATATATTTGCCTTTGTTGAAGCTCAAAAAATAAATTTATCTTTAAGAAACTTTGTTTGAAATACTTTTTTTTATGAAATAAATTTCGGATTATGTTCGGCCAGTTTTTAAAAGGCAAGAAATTAATAAATTAGCATATCTCAATTTAGCCAAAATAGTAACCATACAATTGTCCAATTTCCCAGCCATAATAGGCTAGTCAATTTCTTCTCTTTAATTTGTACATGAAAATAATCGCCTTATTCAATTTATCTGCCCTTGAATCTTGATATATGCAAGCTATATAGTCATGGTAATATATATCAAAGTTTAATAAGTATAAAATTAAAGCTGAAATAATTATATATCAATCTTACAATGATTACGTAGCTTTTATTAATTAATGTGTACATGAAAGATGATTAGGAGAAAATGTTGATTTGTGCCATGATGAGTAAATAATTCCAAATAACATTCTCTAACATACAAAGACCCAATTCTACTGAAACTTAAAGCTAAAGCTGCATATTAAAGTGAAAAATAAATAATTGTTTAAAGCAAATTAAGGGCCCCTCTTTTCCTACTTCAAATTCCAATGTCTTCGTGTGTGCCATTATAAATCTTCTCCTTAAATTGTTAAGACTTTCATTATGTGATGATTTAATTATAATCCGTTTCACAAAAAATGACCTAGTTTGACTTGGTACGAAGTTTAGAAAATAAATAAGACTTTTGAATCTTGTGATCATAAATTAAAGTTATGTCAAATGTACAAAATTGTCCTTTAATCTTGTGGCCTTAAATATGTCACGTGGAAAGCTGAAAATAAAATGTTACCAAAAAAAAAAGAAATTATTCTTTTTGAAACAGACTAAAAAGGAAAGAAGGTCATTCTTTTTTAAACGGAGAGTAACTATTTTACTATATTCCAGCCTGATAATTATTTTTTATATAATAATAAACGATGATTTTTGTCTTGGGCTGATCAATAAAAACGATATTAATCCACTACCAATTTGAAGTAAATCATGTCATGATGGGTAAAAGTGAAAAATTACACTTAAGTCAAAACTTAATGGGACAAGCTAGGACAAAATAAGCATATAACTATTCATATAGTGGAGTTAGAACTTATAATTAATTGACTTTAAGTAGGGTGTCAAATGAACATTTGTTGAATTTGAGAAGGTCCAAATGGATTGGATGATTGGTGAAAATGTCACTTGCATTGAAATGAATTGGATCAAGATATATAATCAAAACAATTGGTTATACTCCAACTCATCTAATTAATTTTTACTAAGTTTTAAATTTATTTATTTAATTATTAAACAATACTAACAAAAAAAAACGAATTTTCATATGTAATATATATCCAACAAAAGATTAGACTATAGTACAATGTATTAAGGATTAATTTTATCACCCCTAATTTAAGTGTAAAAAAAAAAGCCAATTAACACCATCCTATCACTTTTACTCCAACTCTGTTTTTGCTAATTACCTGCATTCCTTCTTGGCCAAGAACCAAAGGGAAAAATAGTTAGTATATTAGATTATCGAGAATGAGTTCTATTATATTTATGTTTTAATTTACTTGAGTCGAGAATTTATAAAAATATTTTTTATTATCTTTACAAAATAGAGGTAAATTGTTATACTTTACATTTAGAAGCGTGATTAATTATATTGAATATGTTATTGACGGTTGGTTTAACTGCATTATATTCGTTTGCACGGAAAGAGAAAAGTAAAAGTAAAGAGCAGTGTCGGCTCCATTCCTATCTTTTGCTTTCTACTTTTGTTTACACTCTCTTTTCAGCTCTCAAACAGTCACTTTATTTTCCTTTTTAGCAAAATTAAACTATATTTACACACACTAAATATCTCCCAAACTTCATCTCTATTTCTCTGTCTCTCTTCTCCAACAAACAATCATCAAACATGGAGATATTGTCACAAATCTGGTCTTTCTTAGGCCTACTAACCGTTGTTCAAAACGTTTTGCCAACTCAGCTAGTATCCTTATTTCATTCTTTCTATGAATCTATTCAAGATTTCTTCAGCCCTATTCCTACTTCGAAATCCCAGAATTTAACGGTTATTGTGGCGTTGACGTTAACGATCTTTATCGACACGTAAATCTTTACTTGAACTCTATTAATTCTTCTTCCACTTGCCGTCGTCTTACTCTCTCTCGCTCTAAATCTTCCAACCGCATTTCCTACACCGTTGCGCCTAATCAGATGGTGCACGACGCTTTCCGCGGACACCACCTTACTTGGACGCATCAAGTCGATAACATTCAGGATTCCGTTGAGGAGAAGCGTAGCTTCACCCTCAAACTCCCTAAACGTCATCGACTTGAGCTCCTCACTCCTTACCTCGAGCAGGTAACTTCTCGAGCTGAGGAGTTCGAGAGGGTATCTCGTGAGAGGAGACTTTTTACTAATAACGGCCATGGTTCGTATGAATCTGGCTGGTCTTCTGTCCCCTTTCGCCACCCTTCCACGTTCGAGACGCTCGCCCTCGAGCCGGAGCTGAAAACACAACTCATGGATGACCTAACTGCATTTTCTCAAGGGAAAGAGTTTTACCATAAAATCGGACGTGCATGGAAGCGTGGATACTTGCTATATGGACCTCCAGGGTCAGGAAAATCTAGCCTCATTGCTGCTATAGCAAACTTCCTTTGCTACGACGTGTATGATCTCGAGCTCAGCAAAGTCTCTGACAACTCTGAGCTCAGAGCGTTACTCATACAAACAACAAATCGATCCATCATCGTTATTGAGGACATCGATTGTTCTATTAACTTAACGGGCGATAGGATGGCAAAAAGGAGGAACGTCCAAACAATGCAGAAGAAGAATCATCGCCATGTCATGATGAGCGATAATGCAGAAGATAACGGACGTGTGACGTTATCTGGCTTGTTGAACTTCACCGACGGGCTATGGTCGTGTTGTGGAGAAGAGAAGGTGATTGTTTTCACTACAAATCACAAAGACAATGTAGACCCGGCGTTGGTTAGATGTGGGAGAATGGACATGCATGTTAGCCTTGGCACGTGTGGGATGCATGCCTTCAAAGTCTTGGTGAAGAATTACCTAGGGTTGGACTCGCACGTGCTATTCGACGTCGTGGAGAGCTGCATAAGGTCAGGTGGGACCCTCACGCCAGCTCATATAGGAGAGATCTTGTTGAGGAACAGGAGGGATGCTGACGTGGCGGTGAAGTCCGTGTTGACCGCCATGCAAGCAAAGATATTAGGTGCTGACGTGGATGCTACGGAGGGAGGACACGAGTACGATGACATGGCAAGGACGCCGAAGAGTATAGGTAGGAGATTGATGGAGTCGCCGGATCATTGTCCGGAAGGTTCACCGGAGAAAAAGAAGAAGAAAGAAGGGTCAACTAGGGATAAAAATGTCAAATTCTTAGTAAGACTTAGATCATTGACCAAGTCTGACTCAGGAAGAAGAGGTGTATAAATGTAATTAATGGATGATTATCTAACTCAGTTAGGTTAATCTGTTAATGAAGGTGGGGTCAATGTAATATGTTAAAGTTTATCTAGTTTACGTACGACTCAGTTTGAAATGGAAGTTTTTGGCTGGATTTGGGTACCCCATTTTATTAAGATATGTGGTGTTCACTTTAGGGAACATTTAGATATTATATTTCAATAAGTCAAATTAGTAATAAAGAAGTAAGTGTCACTAGAAAATGCATGATGCTACCGTCCAAATTATAAATCTTAACAGAAGTATATATGTAGAATAATAGATGAAGTGAACTTGACCTTAGATGAACCTAAAGGTCAAGAAACATAATGGTTATTTTGGAGAGAAGTACAATACGGTTATTATAAGAATTGAGAAGAGGCATTTAGAAGAAAAGACAGAAGAGCTTTGCCAACTGGCTGTCAGCCCCTGGGACATAGTGGAATGTATCATTAACTAATACTTATCAAAATATTTCAATTTATTTGTCTTGTTTTAACTTGAGAGGACTTATTTGTTGTGAAGAATAAAAGAACTAATTTCGAAATTAATTTTATAATGAGTTTATTCCAAGTTTATTCAGAAAAATAATCAAAGGATAACTTATCACGAAATTAGTTAATCTGAGATTGTAGGATTATTTTTATCCCAGGGTGGGATAACAATCTCGGATAATTAATCCCGAGATAACTTGTTTCCCCAATCAAATGAGCCACAAGTCTAAGAAAGTAAAATAATTTTTTAAAATTTGTGGTCTTAAACTAAAAATATATAAAATGTAACAAAATATCTTTTAATGTCATGGTTTAAACTATGGAAACATGTCATGGTTTATACTTGTACATTGGTTGATGTGGGCTCATATTTAATGGCATCTCAGAGTACTGGATTACAATCCATGTTAAGCAGAGATTTTCTTGAGGAAGCCCAAGCTACAGCCCAAATTGTTGTGCTTAACACCTATTGTTTCATATTTTCTTCCTTTAATACAAGAGATATACTATAAGGAATTAGACTGAGCAGTAAGCAGAATATGTATATGCCACAAGAAAAGTCAGTTGGAAAGTCTAAGAGCATTTAAATAAAATTTGGATGAAATGAAGTATCAAAATATATTCTAACTTGATGTTGAATAATAGTATTTAGACTATCAACTTGTGTTTGAATATTATAAATTATACATCCGACTGATTCCGAAAAATGAAATTAAAGACGAACTTTAAGTTTGAAAAAATAATTTTGATCAGTTTTTCACTCACAAATTTCAATTTTTTTTTAAAAAAATTAAAATGTATAACCAAATAAAATTTTAATTTTTAAATATGTCTTTTAATTTTTTTTCAACTATTTACAAAAATATATATATACGTTAAGACGACTGCTCAACTAAAAGTGTACGTACATTAAAATATGCAAATTCAAGAAGACATAGTAGAGAACTATTCTCTCCCAATCAACATAATTGAGATGCAGTGTTGGAACTACTTTATCCTTAATCAGAGGGTTCAGATTCGAATTCGAATCCTCAGTATGGAGAAAATCATGTTGGGAGTGTCACCCTCAAATGGATCCTACAGTGAGCGATCCAAATTTAACTGGGTCTCTATTGTGTGCTCCGATCACGAAATGAAATATCAAAAGAAAATAAAGAACTGCTCATCTCCCCCTGTTGGTGGTCTTACAGTAGCAATGGACGTAGAAGGAATTTTTTGCATGGCTTTTAACATTTGAGTTCAATAACATTCACCTTAATGGGGCCCCCATCACCATCTTTCCTTAGTAAATACTAGATTATGTCCCTTCCAATTTATGTAATATAGGTTTTGGCACTAAATTTAAAACATATGAAAAGCTTTGCAATTTTCAAAATTATTCTTTAAAAAAATGAATTCCTAAATAAAAAAATATCTCTTTATGATTTTTTTATCAAATAAGTGGAACCTCAATAAATTTTTTTTATAACATTAGTAACTATTTAGGACAAATTACCTATTTACCCTATTCTCCATTTTCCCCTACCATTTAAAAATAGAACAACTTTTGCATTTAGCAAACATAAAAATCAAATTTGTATACTATAGTTATAGCTTGCATAATTGCGTTGTATGTTTGCTATGGAGCATCAGATTGTATAAATCGTTGGGTGCATGAGATTTGTATAAAATCGTTGATTGCCTCTCATTTGTATAAATCGCTGACAGCCTCTCAATTCAATTTTATGTGTTTGTATATCTGCATAAAAGTTGAATTTGTATACAATTGAATCGAAATAAAACGTTTGTATATCAAATCACTCTCTCGCTTTATACAACACAAATTATACATTGTAACTTGTATAATCTGTGTTTGTATAAAGTGAAAAGATAAAAGAGAACTGAGTAGGGAAGATCTGTATTTGTATAATTATAAGTATAGAGGACGAAAATAGATGTATTTGTATTTGTATATATACATTTTTCTCTCATTTTATACAAACACAAAGGCATTTTATACATTTGTGTTTGTATAAAGTGAGAGAGGCGAGGGAGAGACTGGCGAGCGAGAATTTCAGGGAGAGAGGCGAATGGAAACAGTTTGTTACGGATTACAATTAAATCAAATTGTGGTTATAGCATTTAATTTGAATTAATAGTTTGCTATTATATACAATTTTCCCTTAAAAATATTTCAGAAATCTCTATATTTAATAGGGACAATTTGATAAAATACCTATATCAATAACTAATTTTTAACAAATATGTCAAATTAAATAATAACAAATAAAAATAGACGGAGAGAGTATATAATTCTTTTTTGGGACAATTTAAGGGGATAGTATTGATGATGAAAGTAGTGGTTGTCCTCAATCCTCTTTACTTGCACCATTGCACATCTCTACTTGAAACAAATATTCTCATACTACCTCGGTCTACTTTTAATTGTCATGTTTCGCTTTTCAAAAATTAAGTTGACTAATTTTTAAAGTTAAATGAGATTGCATTAATTTGTTATTTTAAATAAAAAAATTTAATTTTCAAAAACTATACAAAAAGTACTATAAATTGCAATTTTTTGTATATCAATATGATGAAAAATACATCGTAAAATGTTAGTCAAAGTTTTTATAGTCTCTAAAAAATGAAACCACGACAAATAAAAGTGAATGAAGAAAGTATTAAAAAACGAAAAAACGTACTCCTACTATTAAAGGATATGGTGCAGTGAGTACTAAGTAGGGCTATTTTTTCTTAATCAAAGATCTCGACTTTTATTTTGAATATAGAGAATTATTTGATAGGAAGACTTCCTCTTGAATAAGACTCTACACAACATGAATTATAGTAGAGCTTCAATATAAATATCAAATATGTTTGGAGATAGAAAAAAGAAGTACTGGTAATAGAAAATCAAAGGAGAAAACCACGTGTCATAATATGATACATTCATGCTCTAATGACAAGGTATCCACCGACTGTTTATACTTTCGGAAAGTATATCTTTATATCTTAAAATATGGTGGCGTAGTTTTCACATTCTAATTAATTTAACAAATTGGCATAATTCCCCAACCATAAATCCTATTCCAATTTCCCCATAATCAATAGAACAATTTCTCAAACACTTGAAAAAATTAAATAAAAATGGGTGTGGTGATCATAGACGGATCAACAATTCGAGATTTCGTTAACGACGAAGCTGCTTTCACAAAGTCAATTGATAAGGGATTTACCGATTTGGACCTGAATAACGACGGCGTTTTGTCTCGATCCGAGCTCCGCAAAGCCTTCGAATCTCTCCATCTCATTGAATCTCACTTCGGCGTCGACGTCGCCGCCACGCCGGAGGAACTCACCGACCTCTATGATTCCATATTCGAGAAGTTTGATTGCGACCACAACGGCACTGTCGATCGAGAGGAATTTGGAAATGAGATGAGGAAAATTATGCTGGCGATCGCGGATGGACTTGGTTCATCGCCGATTCAAATGGCGCTTGATGATAGTGAACAGAGTTTGATCAAGCAAGCTGCTGATCTCGAAGCTTCTAAGCTTCCTGCCTAGTAGTATACATATATAACCAACCGCTTTCGAATAAGTTCCTCTGTTTGTTGTTTAATATCAACTTTCACATCTCCATGTGGTGTGGTCAGTTATGTATTTTAACTTCCTAATTTACTAGTTTTTATATATATATGCAATTTTACTGGTTTTTATATATATGCCTTCTTCGTATTCAGAGTTTGAAACGAAAGTGAAAATCAAAAAAAGAATACGTCGCCTGAGAGATTCGAACTCTCGCGGGGAAACCCCATGTACTTAGCAGGCACACGCCTTAACCACTCGGCCAAAGCGACATTTGATATCCCTCTTTAGAACAGAACTCATCATAACAAAGATTTCTATGACATACTTCCGAATCCCTCCGACAAAAGGATTGTCCACAATTAGGAGTGACAAACGGGCAGATCGAGTCGAAAATGAGTTAAATAAAAATGGGTAAAATACTCGACTCCATTCATATTTTAAATAGATAAAAATGAGTTATCAAATGAATAATATGAGTATCCATATTTTTCCATATTATTTAGGTATCATGTTAAAAGCTTCAAAAGCAAAAAATATTTCTCACCCCCCACCCCACTCCCACGAATAAAATACTCAGAACTTTATAGATTTAATTTGCCCACCCCCAACTCCAATGCATCAATTCTTTTCTTTTTTTACTACTCATAACCCCCCCCCCCCCCCCCCCCCCCCCGCGTCCACCCAACCCCAACGCCTAAAAATTAAATTTATTTTTTATTATTTTGATCACCCCACAATTACTATCCCCTTCTAGCCTCCCACCCACCCACCCACACACTCCAAACCCTAACACCAAAAAAAATAAATTTATTTTTTTAAAAGAAATTAAAATTATAAATTTATTTTTTACTACTTTGATCACCCCATCATCACTATCCCCCCCCCCCCCCCCCCCCACACACACAACCCATGCACCTAAAAAATTAAATTTATTTTTTACTATTTTGATCACCCCAACCATCACTATCCCCCCCCCCCCCACCCACCCCACAACCCATGCACCTAAAAAATTAAATTTATTTTTTACTATTTTGATCACCCCAACCATCACTATCCCCCGCTTTCCAGCCCCACCCACCCAGCCCCCTCACCAAAAAAATTTGTTTTTAAAAAAAAAATTGTTTTTTTTCCCTTGTCCCACCCATTCCTACCCTGACCTTCTACACTTTAAAAAAAATATTAATGTCACTTTTATTTCTTTTATAAATGAGTCTCTTCTACACATTTTTATCATTTAACTACCCACTTTTAAATGAGTAGTATGAGTTTAACTCGTTTTTTATTCATTTTTAAATAAGGTGTATATCCATTTTGCCATCCCTATTCACGATCATATAAGAGGATCTGGTGGATTTGACCATGATATCATGCTAAAAAAAATAGATTTTGACCTTAATTCAATTTTAGAAGTCTTTTTATTAATGATTGTCCAAGATCATATAAGAAGACTAAGAAACTTTGAACCCACCGATGTGGGTCTCCCAACAACATTTGGCATAAAAAATGTTTTGTAATTGTAATTGCATTTGAGGTAAGAACTCAACCAATTGAACTAATTAAACCAGATCAATTATTCAATGTATTTCACATTATATTTCCTTGCCTCTCCTAAAATGGTTGGTCAATAATCCTTGGGTCAACTTAATTTTAGAATTAATTAAAGATAACATTTCAATCTCATCTTAAATCAAAACGAATTTATAAGAAATTCTTAGAAGAAAACAATATTGACCCATATGTACCTTTGACATTTTTGTGGCTTATGGTGATTTGGTTTTGGTCCCTTTTTCGTGCATGTGGTTATTTTCATATCAACACATGCCGATATATGCCATTATATTGGACGTTGAACTGACCAAGAATAATGTTCGAAAAAATGGTCATGATATCTTATTAACCTTATCCGTTTATCTAACTCGTTAAAGTTTGACTTTACTACTCGGTCAAATTTGATACTCCATAACATACTTTTCTTTAATCTGGCCTAAAATTATTATATTTTCCTATTTATAAGTAATTTAATTTTCAATAATACTATGAAATAGATTAGAAAAATACATTATATTTTTGGGTCAACATTTACATATTTTAGCTAATTAGGAAAAAGTTCAATAGCCAAATAGTAGAATTATTATTTTACGCTTGATCAAATGATTAATTATATAATATTACTTATAATTTATTTTAAATCACAAAGTTTAATTTCTTTTTTCTTAAACCCTACGGTCGATGAAACATGTTCACATAAGGGAGCACATGACCATGTACAATAGTCTATTTATTTGATGGTAATATGGACCTCCTTTGTGATATAATCGATCATCAGATAGATTTTGAGAAAGATAAAATTTAATTGTCTTGAAACTCTCTATGAATATTCAAGATTTTATGTGATATTCGAGATGCTTCTTCAATAGGATATGTTATCCTCTATATATGCGTAAGCTAGAATTTAGGATAGGAAAACCTTCCAAATCCTACAAAATTTCATAATCTACAAATACCGAGAAAAAACTTGGACCGTGGCAACTAGATCAATATGTTAAGCTTAAAAAATTAGTGATCACCGTAATCCATGACGAAGTGCATGTTCAGTGACGACTCCATTTTATCCACTCTTTGAAGCAATTTTAAACAAGTTGGCAATTAATTTATGCGTTAAAGCAACAAATGGCTGTTAAATACTTATTGTTATTGAGGAACTTTCTGTTATTGGTCTTGATGGTGAAGTAATCCCATTTTATCAACTCATTAATTATAGTATTGGGCACCTTATTTCTTTACTTTCACAATTTTTCAACATAATAATTATTTACCCCTTTCTCCCTTCCAGAAAAAAGAAAAAGAAAAATTATCCACAACATAATATTATTTAAGTTATATATAAGGAGTGAAAAAGCAGTTAAGATTTAATATCAATGAAAAACTTATCTAATTATAACAGATTATTAATTAATTACTCTATTTTTTTTAGATTACTATATATATCAAACTCACTACGAAGATTTATACATGATAAATACACAAAATCTAAATTCCGTAATTAAGTGAAATTGTGAATTTTGTAATTAATTATTTTCTTTTTTTCTTAGAAGGGACAAGAGAAAATTCTTGTTTTTTTTTTTCAATTTTTTTTTAAATAAAACTTGATTGAGAAAACATGTGGTCAAATATCATGGAAATTTCCGCGTAGTCCTTTTACTTGAAAAGTTCTTCTTCACCATGTCAATGCTGAGTTGGCAAGTGGCACCTAAATTGGTTTTTTAAGAGGCTGCCTAATTTGAAAGTCACAAGTTTCACTCTCTTAAACCTTTTTTTTTTCTTCTATATATACACATCTTTTACGTACCATTTTTCCCATATTATCTCTCAACAACTTCCTTTGTCTCTCAAAAAAATTAAAATTCTTTTTTTTTCTCAAGAATCTATTATACGCAGTCTACCAAAATCGGAACAACAATGATGATTGATGAACATATGTTGATCAAAGTAGGACTCTTTATTTTAGTCCAAGGTTTGGTTTATTTGATTCTATCAAAATCTTCAAACGTATTCTCCAAGACACAAAGATCATACAGCTTTAAAACAGTTCGTTCTTTAAGCATTCGCCGGATTACTGCTGCACTCGCCGACTTACCTGTCGGCGGTGAGCCATCTCCCTCTTCCTTCAAAGATCAGTTGACATCTTCAAAGTCTTTCAAGTTATTCAAAGATCACAATTAGTAAAGATTTTTTTTTTTTTGTTTTTTTGCTTACGTGAGCTGTTTTTGTATTCTTTGATTTGTTCATGGATAGTTAAATCAAATTAGTTGGTGTGAATTTGGGATATATAATATTCTCTCATTTTAAATCTTGTAAATTATAAGTTGGTTGGTCATTGTAAAGATTTGAACTGTGTTCACGATTAAATTTAATCTCCGATAGTAAGGTCTATTCTATTTATTTTTTCCTTTTTAATGATAGGATAACTAATTAGATGGTCCATAAGGATAATAGCTACGTACTATAGAAGGATTAGTATGAAACCATACATTATATTAATCAAGATAAGATAAATGATTGTATATTTTTATTGAGTTTAAGTTTTTGCATGATTGGTAATTTTTAAGATAAATATAGTAACTTAATTAAGTAATTAATAAAATATCTTTTTGAATTTAATTATAGTTACGGTAAAATATAGTAAAGCAAAGTTGAATTCCCTTTATTCTCTAATCAAAATTAATTCATAGTTATATTCTTAATTAACTAAGTTTATTTGCTTTTCTACATTTGAATTTTTCTTGTTTCTATCCCTTTATCTTCTTGTCCGATTAATTTATGACTTTGCCAAAAATTCAAAAGAAAAAAACAATGATAATTAAGAAATTATTTGTGGCATTGAAAAATTACTTCTGATAAAAAAAAAAAACAGATTTAGAAAACCAAATAAACTTGGTTAATTAAGACGATTTATAACTATGAATTAATTTTGGTTAGAGAAGAAAGAGGACACAACTTTCCTTTGCTATATTTTGCCGTAATTGAAATTATATTCAAAAAGACATGATTTCATTAATTATTGAATCAAGTTACCATGTTTATCTTAAAAATTACCTAATGGTGTAAAATCTTATATATACACTAACCGCGCACAAAACTTAAACTCATTTTTATTTCCCTAGATGGTTGTTGATTTGCGACTTTGACAGCTGACTAACTACATATATCCTAAAAGGATCACCACTAATTAATCACAAAAATTTAAAATATCATCCTTGGCCTACATGTTGTGCAGTTGTGGTTCGTAATTTGCAAATGGTAATTATGGAGGTTGGGTAGGTACTAGTCGTTATCTCCATTTTTAAAAAGCCATAATTATATTAGTTCCGGTGTACAAAATCGAACCGAAAACCGAATCAAACCGCAAATTGAGTCAAATCGGAAAAAAAACCCGACTAGTGATTTGGTTTGACTTGGTTTGGTATTGGAAAAAAAACCCTGACTAAATTTGGGTTGGTTTGGTTTTAACTAAAAAAAAACAACCCGACATTATATATGTAATTTTAAATTTTTATTTTATACATAAAAGTATTTACATTGATATAATTTTAAAATATTTCTTATACTATTTCATTGTTTTTATCTTTTAACATATTATTTCAAGTTTAAAACTTAGAATTCGGAATGGTCCAATAAAGAATATTATAGTTCATAGATATTGATAATTATAATAAAACTTAAATCAAAATCAAATTAATACTAATGCAAAAAGAAAATCACTTCAACACTAAGAATGACAATAATATTGAATATTTGTTCTTTAGTTTTTATATTGGTTTAGACAATTAAAATACATAATCTAATTTTAATTTTCCTTAAATATTTAGTAATGTAACTAATACTTATTAAACTTATTTTAGCATGATTTAGTACTTTTAAATTATGATCATTTTCATTATGACTTTGCAATATTTATTTTATATGATGATTTCATTATTATTTTTTATTGAATATTTTAGTGTCATCACTCATCTCATATTTTGTGTTATTTTCTTAAGAAACACCTTAGATAATTGTATTTTGGTTGGACTAAAGAAATATTTGGAGCACAAGTTAATTATATGTTTGTATGCAAACTTTACCGAAAAAATCCAAAAATTTGAAAAAATCTGAGGTTTATTAGTTTGGTTTGATTTATAAATTTTAAAATTCGACACAATGATTTGGTTTGGTAGTTGAAAAACCTGAAAAAATCCGAATTTTGTTAGTTTGGTTTATAAATTTAAAATTTTTACACAAATAGTTTGGTTTGATATTTAAAAAATCCGAACCAACCTGATCATGTACACCCCTACCCATAACTATTGATTTATTTGGGTTGGTCTTCTAAAGATTCATCATGGTTGGAACAAAACTAAATGGACTTATACTTGAGCATAGTAGTTGGAATTTAACTTTGAGATATCTAGGCAATTTTCTTGTAATAATAAAAAAAGAAAATATTAGAACATAATTATCAACTTCACTTATTTAAATATTCTGAAGAGGTGAAAAACGTGAATGATTTTGAAATAGATGAAATAATTCAAAAGTTGGATTTATATGTAGCACGACTTATTAAATCATTTAAAATTGGATTGGTGTGTCCTACTTGTAGTTGTTGATGCTTTTGTCTAATCTAACAAATTAATATGCCGTGGACGAAAGTAACTTTAACACTACTATCACAAGGGAAGATAAATGATGGCTCAATCACGACCCTAGAAGTGTCATTGCTCAACTACTAACTAGATGGAATGTCTATGGGCGGGTTAGGATAGGTTAAGATTTGTCCAAGTCTATATAAGGAGACTGATTTTTCATCCCTCTATCGATGTGAGTCTTCTTAACACTTCCCCGCATGTCCAGACCTCAATTGAAGCGTGAACACTTCTAAATGGGGCCCAACATCGGTGAACAATAAAATGGGATGAATTTGGCTCTGATACCATGTAAAGATATGACACATGAGTCTAACTCAACTGCAAAAGCTAGCTCATGAGGAGAGGTTTGTCCAAGTCCATATAAGGAGACCAATTTCCCATCTCTCTATCGATATGGGACTTCTTAACAACTACGCCTTGACCTGCTAAATTTTGATTCGTCCTTTTTTTTTGCATTTTTCAAAAAGTTTATTTTATCCCACCACCCCGACTACGTACTCCCTTATCCTACCTCGTCAAGCTCCAACCTGTACATCAATGATTCATTTTATGTTTCTAAAGTACTTGACTCGACCATCTATTTGACACTTTAAATTTGTCAATTTTCACCCATATTTTATAACAGTTACACTCAATTTCATAGAACTTGAGGTAGCTAGAGCATGTCATGTGTTACGAACCCTTAATTAATAAAACATACTTTTGAAAAGTTTGGTACGTCCATGCCTATTTATTTAATCAAAGTAATTTTTATTTTACAATTTATAATTAATATGTTTATCAGTCTGATGATACCAACTCCTCTTCTAACACCCATACAATTAATATTAAAAAGTAAAATTAGATAATTAAATCTTAAGCTTAAAAAATTAGCAGCAGCTAGCCTAAAATATGACTCATCTTGATGGTCACGAAATTCATGAAAGCTTTCATTTTATCCACTTGTTAAAGCTAAGTCAGGCAGTTTTAAGTTAAGTATACGTAATATATAATAATACATACGTGTCCATAACTAAGTTCACGTGATAATTTTTCTACATAGATAACACGTAAGTTGATTGCTACGCAATAATTTTAAATAATGAGGCAATTTAGGCGTTAAAGCAACATATGATTGTTTTAAAGTGTTTTATTCTATTTTATTAAGGACCTTTCTGTTATTAATCAATTGTGATGGTCAAGCAAATCCTATTTCATGGAAATTACTTGATTTCCCGTTCAAACATTTTGTTTATTTATTTTATCAATATCAAGGAGCTCATGTTTCCCACCACCAACATAAATTTGTGAAATTTATTTATTTATTTTTTTCAGTTCTTCAAAAATGTGGTCAATTTTGAACCTTTTTCTAGAATATTGAATATAATCATGTTGATAATTATTGCGATAAATAGTACTACTGTAGTACTATGTGGTTCAACAGGGGGGCCAAATGTCTAGGAGAAAATTAACATTTAATTTTCCAAATCGTTGAAAATAGGTTATGTACCAGATCGATGAATCTTCCAGAATCCTCTTTTGGACATGTTCATCTCACATTGTTGTTGGGTTTAGCAAGGTGTGAATGGGAAATAAAAAGAGAAAATGGAAAGTGGAAGAACCAATGAAAATGGGGGAACCAATTTTGGAGGGAAAATGAAAAGTCATCATTGCAAAAGTGCAAATGAAAGGTCATTTTTACCATATTGGTAGAAGAAAGGAAATTGTTGTCCTTATATTAGGAAACACTTCCTTTAGTTCTTAAAGGGTTAAGAAGAAGGTGCCCCCTCGCGCTGTCGTCGTCGCTCGCTCGGCTTCGGATTCGGCAAATGATGTGATTGATTGATAATATTAATTCATAACGTTAATTAAATAACAGAACAGATTTTCTGAACAGATGCGTTCCTTGCTGCAAATGGCTATAAATAAGAGCTCTTTTTCGTTTTTTCAAACACTGAAATTTTTCCTCTCTGCATACATTTTCTTACATAAATAAAATTGTCGATCGACTGAGTCTGTGTGTGCTCTTGTTGTTGTTCTTGCGTTCGCTGAAGTTATTGAAGTTTGAGGTACCGCTACTTCTTTAACAGGTTAATCCGTTTTATCTTGGGAGGAATTAATCTGCAACCTCGGGTACAGTGAGGGGATTAAATTTCTTAAGGAAACACAGTGGTTTCTGTGGACTCGGATTAAAAAATCATTCTGTCAATTTCATCTTTTTTCTGTTTCTGTATTTTTGACTAACCTAAATACAGAAGATAACAATTATTGCTCACTATATTTTGTTTCTCGGTATTCATATTTGAAGTTTTTTTTTAATGTATATATAATAGATCTAGTAAATACAATTCACTTATAGCCTAAATTAACAAATTCTATAAGTGTACAAATTAAAACTTATACTAATGCTTCCACGAGTTAACACACATTAATAAATACACATGTTTCTTTTTTAATTAATCAATAGTTGATTCATTTCATTTTATTTGATTCTTATATTAAAAATAGATTATTTTTTAACTTGTCTATTTTAAGACATCAAGAAAAAATTATTGTTTTCTTTCAATATTATCATAATAGTAAAATTTAGATTTCTAAATCATAAATTTATTATTTAATAAAATGAACTCCTAATAAATACCTACTTTCTTAATAAGGTGAGTATCAACTCAATATAAGCAAAGTAAAATGAAACAGAGGAAGATGTATAATATACATGATTTGAGATCTAGAACTGCATGGGTGACCCGCCAGCCAGTCCTTCCACTATAGATTCAGCAGAACCCAATTGTTATATTTATATTAAAAAAATTATTTGATGGGATATAAATAATATATCAATACTCCAATAAACAAAAACAATTATGATTCAGAATCCATAAATTAGAAACTTTGACTCCACATATATGACAGACTAGAAGTGTATTGAGTACTTAAATTCGTAGGAAAAATTCCATGCAGCCTTTTAGTGTGCTTGATAAGGTACTACTTTAACGTGTCAAAGACAAAACCAAATTGTGCCCTAATTTGAAAGTTACACGCTTCAACTCCTCATTTTTTTTTCTTTTCCCAATCTATATATACAAGTCTCCAACATATCATTTTCTCAAAAATTCTAAAATTTACTCTTCCATATTCAACTATCTTCAAATTCATACATATATTAGTAGCTCTAAAAATATGGAAATTGATGAAAATATGTTGGTAAAAATAGGTCTCTTTATTTTGGTCCAAGCTTTGGTTTATTTGATTTTATCAAAATCTTCAAATGTATTCTCCAAGACACAAAGATCTTACAGCTTCAAAACAGCTCGTTCCGTCAGCATTCGCCGGATGGCCGCCGCGCTTGCCGACATACCTGCTGGCGGTGAACTATCTCCGACTAGTTCCAAGGACTTGACCTCTTCTAAGTCATTCAAAGACACATAAATTAAATCAAATTATTTGGTGTGAATTTTATACAGGTTTATTCTTTTTCTTTTAACTAGCTAGGTGTAAATTACAAATTCGTTGTGTATCGTAAAGATTTTAATATATTTAAGGTTTGAATATATATATTTGTACCTGGACCTATATATATATATATTAATTGAGTTATATATGTCCATATTATTTTCTTGTCAGTTTTTGTAAAAATTAATCATTAGTTTACTTCTGCCTCAATCTTTAAAGAAACGAATATATTAATCATTTAGAGCCTAATGAGAAATAAATATTCAGGATCCAAAAGTATTATATTTGGGTTTTGATGTGATAACTAACATTATATTCTACTCTCTTTTATCTCAATATGTTTGCTTTTATCAAGAGCTAATTTGATAATTACAGTATCGCAATTTTACTAAGAATGTAAAAAATTACACAACAAAAGCACTATTTGGAAAAATACAAGTTCAATCAATAGACTCAAAATATATGCTTATATGTGTATCTATTTCTCGTAACCACGTATGTGCCTTTTTTGAAGTAACAGAATGGACGTGAAAATTTATTTTTAATATAATAAACCTGAAAATGTAAATCGAGGGGAGTATTTTCAATTGCTGCTAGAGCCAATAGGCGATATATGTGCCTTTGATTGTTTATCTTTCGAGAAAAGACATAAAGTCACCATTGAAGTTGTCTCGAATTTTTTTAAAAAAATAATTTTGTAATGTCCTATTACCCCACTAAATAATTATGAACTGATATTATTATATAATTTTTTTATCAGATTTTAAGAAGCAAGTGTGTATTCACACATTAATCATTACATGACACGTGTTAATTTAATTAAATATATAAAAAATTCATTTTAAATTTTTTCTTTATCTTGTTTTTTCTTTATTTCTCTCTCTCTCTCCCTCCCTCCATCTCTTAATTTTTGATTTATTTTAATTTTGATTTCATCTTAAATTCCACTTCATCTTCCACCCCCACTTTCAAGTTGATTCATCCCTCCATTTACTTTCTTTTTCTTCACCTCCCACCCTCACCCCACCCCCCACAATCAAGTTGAACCCCTCTCCCCTTTCTTTCTTTTCCTTTCTTCTTCTTCTCCAATCAAATTCTTTATTTCAGTGATTTTTTTGTAAAAAAGAAATCATACTATTTTCTAGACTCTATTGAATTATTGATGACAAAACTAATTATTTTTCTAAGAAAATTTAAAATTTTGAAGGTATCATCAATTACTCCTTTTTCATATAACTTCAAAATTAGAAATGATATTTTAAAAAAATTCAATGAATTCCCCGAAAATTGATAGAACTTAATTGAGATCAGATAAAAACACTATATGATACCTCCTAATCATCTTGAAATCTAATGGGTTTATCAAATTGTTCGAAATGTAAGAAAATATTTAGATAAAGTTTTAAAATTAAAGAGAGTAAAACTAATAGTAGTAAAAAAAGGTATATATGTGCCCACGTGGACATCATAAATACTGCATTATTATAAATAGTAATGTATCCATGTGGGCACATACATACCTTTAAAATACACTATTAAATAGTGCATGGTGGTAAAAGGTCCTCCATAAAGTTTGGTATCGTAACAACAATTTCAGCCAAAGTTGAAGTATTTTTCAAACCCTTTTCCCTATTTTATACTAATAAAATACTTGTAAAAATAAAATTATATTAGTTATTTTAGGTTGCTCTCTTTCTTTGAGAGAGTGCACACACTCTCTATGTAAGATGGACAAAAAATTATGAAATATTATCAGTTCAAGATTGTTTAGTGGGGTAATAGGACGTCTGCTTATGTAACACCCCAGAAAAAATTTCGAACTAAGACTCAAACCGTTCTTCATAGTGAGTGAGATTTTACCAAGGAATTAAAAATTTCTTTAAGTGTTAAGGTCAGTAGATGTAGCATCTTGAGTTCCAAAAAGAACTAAATTGGAAATAGCAAAATCTGAAATTTTGCAAGTTATACTTAAGTTATGAGTTTTGGGTCAACTTCAAATGACCATAACTCTCGGTACATGATGAGTTAGGTGGCTACAAGATAGCTAATGAAAGGTCCTTGAATTATCTTTCCAACTCCACCAAGTTTGCTAAGTTTTGAGTTCGGATGAGTGAGATATGCTCTTTTGAAGTTAAGTTGTCAAGTTAAGGAAAGTTACCCGAAAATAGTGAGGTCCCTATTTCTACTCTATGTAGATGCATATATGGAATTACAGAATCACACTTTTGATTGCAGAAATAAATGGAGACACTAACACAGCCATCTTGAAAATTCACTATCAACTTGGATAAGTTCCCAGGATTCAACCTGGAAAAAGTCATGTGCAACCATAACTTTTTCATGATGGCTCCCAACAATTGAGATCCATCCACTAAAACCTTTTCTCGTCCTTTACGAATAGTAGATTCCATCACATCTGTTATCACTTTTATTTCACAACCTCCCGAAGAGGATTATCTTGTCATTAGGGTTTATGGTGCAACTATTTTTTTTCCTTAAGGATGAGTGAGCCATCCAAGTACGTTCTTTCTCCATATCTTCACCAAAAGAGGAACAACTAGATGACTTGTTTTCTATGTATGTATTGTTTTAGGTGAGGAGAATAATGAGACTCTTTGATAGGAATGAGAACAAGATGTCACATACTTTCATAAGCTTCATCCACATGTTAAGGCGATCCAAAAATGAACTAAGTGTGCTCTTTGTTGTTAACGTACTACTAAAGTTAACTAATTCCTTTGAGTTTAGGGGAATGACAAACACAAATCTGGAGTTAATGTGCTATAAGACTTATCATATGAAGAGAAAAAGGTGTTAGAACATTTTTTTTTTATTTTTAAGTTATTAATTTCCAATCCTAAATAAACCTTAAGAGCTTCCTTCTCAAGGAAAAGTAAGTCTACATACACGTCACTTTCCTCATACTCTACTTGTGGGATTATATTAGAGTATGTTGTTGTAATTTGTAGAGAAAAGACATAAAGTAACACTTGAAATTGTTTCGAACTTTTAAAAAGACACATTAACTATGTGAGTGTTCAATTATTCCCCCCCCCCCCCCCCTCCCCCCCAAAAAAAATTGAACTGATATTATTAAATTATTTTTCGATCAGTCCCAGATTTTAAAAGTATGTTAACTCACACTCCAATCATTACGTGACACGTGTTTATTTAATTTAAAATATTTTTTTATTTTAAGTTTTCTTTATCTTTTTTTTCCCTCTCTTACTTTTTGACTTATTTTTTAAAAAACCTATGATTTTGAATTCTTGTAAATTTCATTTCACCTCCGACCCCATGTTCAAGCTGACCCCACCCCCTCCCCCCAATTTTTTTTTCTTTTTTTCTCTCTTTTGTTTTCTTCTCCTCCCACCATCACCCCTACTCTCACGTTCAAGTTGAGCCCCTCCCTTATTTTTTTTTCTTCTTCTTCTTCAACCAACTTCCTTTCTTCTCAGTGAATTTTTTTTTAGAAAAATCATATTATTTTCTAGACTTTGTTGAGTTATTAATAACAAAACTAATTATTTTCTAAGAAAATTTAAAACTTTGAAGGTATCATCAATTAATTTATTTCTTTTTCATGTAACTTCAAAATTAGAAATGATCATTTTGAAAATTCCCTAAAAATTGAAAGAACTTGATCGAAATTCGAATAAAAAAGATAAATGATACCATCTACTCATCTTGAAATCTAATGGGTTTATCAAATTGTTCGAAATATATAAAAACTAGTTAGATAAAATTTTAAAATTGAAGAGAGTTAAACTATAGTAGTAAAAGAAGGAGGGTAGAATTATGCTAAAAATCGTAACATTGAAAGTGAGGAGTTCCAATGGAAATGACAATGAACTTTTGAAGAAGAAAGAAAAAAAATGAGGAAAAAAATTTAAAATAATAAGAAAAACAAGAAAATATATTTAGGGAAAAGGACCTAATATACCCCTCAACTTTGTCGTTTAGAAATAATATACTCCTCGTTATGAAAGTGGTTCATATATACCTTGTTGTTATACAATGGCTCACATATACCCGTTTCCTCTAATGGGAGTGAAAAAAATAATTTTAAATTATTTTTCTATTAAAATAAATAATCCATTTAGAGGTAAATTTGATCGTTCTCACACATTTTTTTACTTTTTTAGCTCAATGGCTAATTTGAATTTATTATTTTTATGGTCAAATTATTTTTTCACTTATTTTCTTGTAAAATTTATCATAGACTCGCCAAATTTTTTTACAAATATAAAAACTAAATTATGACATAGCCGCAAAAAATGGTTTTAAATTCTTATTTTTTCTTACTTTTTTTCCCCTTTTCCATTGACACTTCGTTCTTTTTATTTCTCTTATTATTACATTAAAGAATGAAAGAAAAATAAAATAAAAACAATAATAATCAAAGAAGTCAAAAATAATTTATGTGTGAAAAAGATCAAATTATATGATTTTAAAAAAAAAATAATCAAAAAGTAATTTAAAATTAATTTTATCACTTTTATAACTGTAGCGGTATATGTGAGCCACTTTTGTAACGGTAGGGATATACGTAAGTCATTTGTGGAACAATAGGGGTATATATGAACCACTATCATAACAAGGGATATAGTAACTCTAAATAACAAAGTTGAGGGGTATATCATGTCCTTTTCCCTAGATTAAATACTTTTTTTAAAAATTAAGGGCAATTTTATTAGCAGTGTCCAAATATAATATTCTTGTGAATTTTTTTATGATGGGTTGGATTACAATAAACTAAACAATGAGTCATATCTTAACCTGATGACAAATTCTTGTCAAGTTTTAATTTTTTAATTTATATTTTATTTAATAACTAAATAAGAAAATAAAATTTTTAATTTTTTGCGGCTATATATAACATATCAAACCAAAAATTATAATATGATTTTTAATGGTCCAATCTGAATTACGTATTTTAGCTCTAATCAACCCAAATTTAGATGTGCGGAATTAAGTAGATTAAAATAAATTCGATTAATAAATATATATTATTAACTAGCTTAAACTTGAACAAATTAGGCAAATCATGTTTTCAATGGCTAATTTATCATCCCTAATATAATGACAACATTCTTTACAAAGACATATTATGTGCTCATTGTATTATTCTGTAGACGTATAAACTTCAAGAAATGTCTAATTATTCCCTTGTAGCAACTAGCAAACTCTCATTTGGGTTTTGACAAGTTTTATTCGTTCTATTATTATATTTTTTTGCGTGAAGAATAAAAGGGGAATATTCTCGTTTTCGTTTTCATTTTATTTTCCTAATATTTTTGGTTGCTTCTTTTATGGAAATATCTGTTAGTGCAGTGATAACTTGAAGTGGGCCATGCGTTGGGTTAGAGAACTTAAATGGGCTGGGCTAGTAAAGAGAGGAAGTGGGAAAGCCCAAGTTATTAAATGGGCTCAATTAACAAGGTCGCTCTGCAAATTTTCTATTTTTCAACAGATGATATTTTTTCAAATTATTTTATGTTGGCAAAAAATTGTATAAAATAACAAACTATTAATTCAAATTAAATGTTATAACCACAGTTTCATTTAATTTTTATCCGTAGCAAACACTTGTCATTCGCCTCTCTCCCCAGAGAATCTCGCTCGTTTTATACAAACACATATGTATAAATTGTGTTTGTGTTTGTATAAAGCAAGAGAAAACTGTATATACAAATACATATATTTTCGTCTTATACACTTATAATTATACAAATACAGATCTTCTCCTACCGGTTCTCTTTTGCCTTTCTCTCTTTCTCGCTTTATACAAACACAAATTATACAAATTACAATGTATAATTTGTGTTGTATAAAGAGAGAGAGAGAGATTTGATATACAAATGTTTTATTTCGATTCAATTGTATACAAATTCAAATTTTATGCAGATATATATACAAACACAATCATTGATACATATACATAGTAGTTACATATATACAATTATCTAACTGATATACATATACAATCACTGCGCTTTTATACAAAGGAATGTCTGCCTGTGATTTATACAAATCTGATGATTCATACCAAACATAAAATTTGTTATGGAGCGCAATTATGCAAACTATAGCTATAATATACAAATATGATTTTTATGTTTGCTAAACCTAAAATTTACTCTTTTATGTTAGATAGTAAGCAAAATGTATTAGGTTAAAAATATTTATATATAATCTAAACAAACATTATAGGGAAGGGATTATAGACGTAGATCGTATCGTAGGGTGAAGTGTGGGTAGGGAGATTGAATGTTGGGCGTGGAGAGGTTAAAGGAGATAATCAGTGTGGAACATCATTTATGAAACTTGTTTTATCTAATTTTATTAGAGAGACTATTTTTTCTGCTTTTTAATAAACTTGTTTTTTCTAAAATAATAATAATGCATATTTTAATCAATCTAATCGATAATACTTTTCCAAACTGCTTATTTATTTCATGGATATATATATATATATATGGGGACAATAATACCTAAGCTTTCTATCAAGAAGTTTTTTTAAAAAAATAAAAAATAAAATGCAACTTACTCTTTTTGTACATAATCTTTCCCAAAAAGGTTTTTTCCTAATATAAAATTAGTAGGAATTCGTAGAACGTGTAGACCTTCCCTCCATCACTCTACGTCTCAACACACTTGTAAGTTGCAATATATGTAGATTTTAGTTTATTAAAAATACAGATAGGTTGATTAAAAAAAAATAAAAAATACAGATAGGCAACAACGTCATTAACTTAACATCAGCCACACCTTAATTATTACAAAACAAATCCATAAATTATCTATTTTCTTGTAAATTAATTTCACTACATATTCAGCGGCAATCAGTACTCTTTGTAAATATCTCTAAAGCTTACATCGACATTATATTGAATTCAAGGTAATTAACTAATATTGATATAGACTTTAGCACTCTTTGTTATTGCATATATTTATTGCTTCTAAAAAAATGTTTTTGTTATAGTGTCAGCTTTCATAATTGAAATCTACATATATTATTATTCCCTAATTGGAGGTGCAAAGCACTTCTTTGATCTGATATCATAATGGAGCAAAAAGAATTTCGTGTATCAATTTACAAAATCAAATAAATTAGTATGAATTAGCAGTTCTTGTCTCCCACTTCCAACTAGCCATGTAAAATATTAATTATTTTGATCCATCTTATCCAGCTACATAAATAGGAAAATAAAGAAATATTTTTTATATTACTCTAATTATATTTAAAAGAGAATCTAGAAATCTCAATTATGGTTTGTTACCAATATAATGTTGGTATTATTCCAACAGTAGGTAGGTATTCTAACCTCTGGAATTTCAATTAAATTGAATAATTGTACAAGGAGAATTTTTTTAAAAGGTAAAAAAAATATAATCTGTAATTACACCAACTATGTAATTTTGGGGGGAAAAGGAATAATATATAGTAGCTAGGTTGAAAATTGGGGAAATATATAAGTGTTTCAATCATATTCCATGAAATAATTAGATATATAATATTATAGATTGATTTTATTTATGTTTTCTAGTTATAAGACTTTAGGGGGTGTAAGGGTTCCACAACAGCATAATGTGGACAATAATGTGTTAACAAGTAATTATTGGATTAAATTTTTGACACTAGGAGAGATTTAGAGATTATTATAGCATAAAGTCAATAGTTTTGTTTTTCCAAACATAGAAATAATTAAAAAGTTAAATATATAGCAATTTGCAACCAATTAAAAGTGCTAAACCCTAATACTTTCGTGGCAGCTATAGTACAAGAGTACAACTTGCTTATAATACTTTCTAATGTGTGTGAAAATGAAATGAATTCACAAGACGTGGAAATAATATTATAAATCAATTTGTCAAATAAATGAATTTACTTACTGCCTACAAGTGGGGCAAAAAAATAATTCCTATATTTCAGATATTTTCATCTAATTATTATTGTCAAGAGTAGACCTAGGAGCTGGCAAAGTCGTCGCACTTGATGTTAAAAATGGTTCTCTTCCTTCTTTACTATTTATCGTCTACTTAGTACACAGCTTTCATTAGGTGTAGATTTTGAGGAAGGGTCGGATTATATATAAGATGATCTATTTTACTTAGTCTTACTTTGTATTTCTACTAAAGACTTCCACATTATAAACTCGTGACCTTCAGATCATATAATAATAATTTTACGCATTATTCATAACATTGTATAAGTTAATTAGAAAATTATTTCAATTTTTATTGACTTACTAATAGCAATATAATGTATCCTAATATAAGAAAGTGATTCCTTTTTTCCTTAACCATTAGCGATAATGTTGAGTCGTCGACATGTCAGCCGAAAGGGGATTAAAAACTACATTGCTAGTTCAGTTTAATTAAGGGGTGTCAAAATATAAAGAAATAAAATTGCGTAGAAGTAAAAGAGTGTCATATATATATAATATATATTCTTATAGCTACACAATGTAATTTTCCGATGAAGGAGTATATCTGGCTCCGCTACTGATTGCTACAGTATTTTTATTATTACTTCCTCCATTTCAATTTATATGACATAATTTCAGAGGTGGAGCCAAGGTTAGGAGTTTGGGGTTCTAAATCAATTTTGTTTGGGGGTTCGCATGTTAATATACATATATTTATTTAATTTTCTAATATAAATATAGGATCTACGAAAAAGCTAGTGGGTTCGTCCGAATCCATGAAACCCCACCTAGCTCCGCCTCTGCATAATTCATCTGTACATAGAGTTTTTTATTAAGAAAAAATGAAAATAATTTTGAAATTTATAGACTTAAACACGCCATATTATTTGTGTGAATATAGAAATTCATTATTATGAATGAAATTGTGATCGAAATTTTTTCAACTCCTAGCTAAAACTCAAATCTGAAATCTTTGGCTAAAGAAATCATGTTTATTAGTATTTCATTACAACTCTCCAATAATATTTCAAAAGCTCAATTACATGGCAACACAGTACACAAACTCAACATATTATATTCCTCAAGGAAAAGGAGAAAAAGAAATATATACTAGTTGGTAAATTTAAAAAAGGAACTAATTAAGAGAATCCCAATAAAATATGGATTATCATATTACACTACTATTTTAATATACTTTGGTGTAATATTTAATCCTCTCCAATAAGAAAATGCCGTCCAATTCTTAGTTCCAAAAGGCAAAACATAGATCTTTTTCTTCCAAACTAATTTTAACCCTCAAGTAGAGACTTTTCCTATTTAAATACCTTCCCACCATTACTCTAACATTAATACCAACAATATCTTCTAAATTTCTCTCTAAACAGTTTCAAATTTTAGAATCGATCGAAAGGGAGAAAGAATTAAGATGAAGCAAATAACCACAAGTGCAACCACTAGTCCAAGTTGTTGTAGGAACAATTATAAGATGAATAGAGATTCACATTCAATATCCAAATTGAAGCCAAAAATACGAATAATTCATATAATAGCACCAGAGATTATCAAAACAGACGTAGAGAATTTTCGTGATCTTGTACAAAGGCTAACGGGGAAGAATGCTGCACGTGAAGTCAAAGGGAAAAGGGCAAAAAAAGAAAGGAAGAAGATAGAAACATCACCACAACAACAACAACAAGATCAACAACATATGATGGTGATGAACATGTTGCATCAAGATAATAGTACTAGTAATAATTATAGGATGAAAGAGGAAGAAAGTAGTAGTCATGAAGAAGGTATATATGGAAGTATTGAAAATTCATCAAATGGATTTTTAAGTGGCTTTGGATCAATGGAAGGATTTATTCAAGACTTAGGTCATGATCAATATCCTCTATTTCCTAATTTCAAGCCTACTCAAATTAATATGTTTGGTGAGATGCCCCTTTGCTAAATATTTTCTTGAGAAAAAAAAAAAATACTATAATTTTAACGAATCAATATATAGTGTGAGGGGGATTGTGTGACCATGATCAATGACTTCTTGATTATACTTTTTTTTTTTTCTAATTTTTTTTTGGTTGGATTTGGAGTGGTGAGGAAAAGGGGTTTGGGGAAAGGGAAGATGATGATTGACTTTTCTTTTCTTTTTTTCATTTGTAGAGAGAGGATTCATACATGTGAATATAATGTTTTCTTCAATTCTTGTAATTAATTGTTAACATTTTGTGATTATTCTTTGATATATTTTTTCGTTAATTACCCTTTCATAGATCTTATTATCTATTTCTCGATGCATCGAAAGCTCTTGTTGTATAATGTCCTAGTTGATAAATATATGTACATTCAAAAAGAAAATTAACTTTTATATACCCAAATATTAGAAACTATTTCCTCAGCAAGAATTCCTAGATTATCGACTTAGTAGAGTATTTATTCTTAGATGGACAAAGGGTTTCAATTACTTATTGTCTATTTCAAAGAACCAACAAGTGAAAAAAAATAAATGATAATGTAGTTTAGAACTATTGAGCATAGCATTTTACTCAATACAGTGATGTTGGTGAAAAGTTATTAATGCCTATCGAATGTTTTTTAGGATTTATAGTTAGTTGTTCTTTAACTAGGAATCCTCCATATTTCCATCGGTTTGCAATGTACATGGAAATATGCTCTCAATTAACGACTATCTATCACGGTTCAAACGATTTTAATCTTCGATGATCAAGTTACTTGAGATTTTACATCTATATATAATGAGATAAATATAACTTTTGCACACTTTTCATTAATTCATGAACATGATCTATACAGTGAATTTAATTTTTTTACCTCCTAGCTAAAAATTTAAAGATTCTTACTACTTTGGAGTTTGGAATGTTCTCATTCATAAAATACTTCAAGAGTATGAAAATAGTTAGTCATATCAATGATGCAAATATGGTTAAGTATATATAACTCCAAAATCTACTGTTTGTTCATACTACTACATAAAATGTTAGGGGAAAAACTAAATGTCAGATGCAGTTAGTACACAGGCCTAAATGTAATGGCATTGGTTACTATAATATGTATTTTTTTATCGAATCAACAATAACAATAACACATCTAGTATAGTCCCATGAGCGGGGGTCTGAGAAGAGTGAGATACACGCAGATCTTATTTCTATCTTTACGTGGTAGAGAGATTATTTTCAATGGAAATCTTCTCTCAAAAGACTCATTTTTCAGAACAATTTTTTTTTTAAAATGCAAGTTTTAGAATTTGAAGGGAAAAAGGGAATAATAGGTAGATATGCAAATAGGCAAAAGAGTGTTTCATGCCTCCTTTTTTTTTTTTCTAAAAAACTTTATAAGATTGATGCAAACAGAATATGTGTATTTCTTAGTTGTGTGAGTAAATGTTAAGACTTTAAATTAATGGAGATCGAGGGGTTCCACAACATAATAATGTGGATAATATACAATGTGTAAACAACGACTTTTGGATTTAATTGTTAAAACTACAACTTTGATTATAGAGCAATTTATTTTTTTATAACATAAAGTCAAGTGTTCCCTAACCAGACACCTTGCTTAAACCTAAAAAAGTCAATTAGTTAAGTAAGAGCAATTTGCAACTAAGAACTTAAGTACTAAACCTAATTAATTCCAGCTTATAGCTCTACTACAATTTGCTATTAAAAAAATTGAATATATAAGAGTTGATTTTATTTTCTTTTTGTTATATTATAAGAGTTGATTCTTGTTCTTATTATCCTATTCTACAAGCTATAACCTCTAGAGGTTCAGATGGTAAATATATCATTTATTTAAGCATTTAAGATTAATCAATACTAATCCTACTCAAGTTGCTTTTAATTTTTCATAATCCAAGTTGTCTAGTAAATGCAATTTGCCTCAATAATCGATCATGACAATTGAGTTAAACTATATTAATCATTTTGAATTAGGAAACATCAATCATACTCTTCCATATTAGCCAAGAGATAATTAACATTAAATAGTTTAAGAAGAATTTAAAAAAATATTGCAATAAGTTGAGAAGATGGTAAAAATCTTTCCTCGTGCCATCTTAAAGTTGACTCTTGAGGAGGGAAAATCCATCAATTTCTTGGCGGTGATGCTTTTATTACTTTAAATATTATATAAATTTGTGTTACATGATATATTAAAGAATACAAAAATGATAAAGATGAAAAATTAGTTTATATAATATCAGTTGACTTGAGATTAACTAATTAATTAAGTGAACATCACAGTTAATTACTAAGTCGGTTGCCATCAAGTCAATATACTATATTTCTTGGCGGAAAAAGAGAAGAAAAAAAGGTTGATAAACTAAAATATATATACTTCAAGGTAAATCCCAAGTACTTAACACAAGAACTTGGATTAATTAATATTGTATTATCTATAATTAATATAGTAAAGAAGTGGGTGGTGATTGACTTCGTTTTCTCCATTTTGTAGATATTCATACTTCTCAATGTAAAAAACTTTTGTTAATTTCTACGTATTTGTTTGATGTCATTATTACGTAATTAATTGCTAAGCCAATAAATATTGTTGGCGTCTTTAATTTTGTGACACTTTGATTATAATTTTTAAACCTAGAGATCACGTATGTGTGGACAATTAAAATATACTTTGGTTTACATTTGCATTCTGACTTCCAAGTGTGAATGAGAATTTTGTAATCACTAGTTGTAAATATACAAACATGTTGGTGGCCTCGATATCATTTTCGGTTTCTTCATATTTTATCTCTTGTTGTGTGACATGACAAACCTACCGTTTGTTTGATATTTACATCAAATCAAATCAACAAATGCATGATAAGTATCTTAATATCACCTTATCAACATTTACAAGTACATGACTTGTAAATCTTTAGTGGGGCCTAAAAGATCATTGCAAAATGTATATGAGAAGTCAAGGCTATAGAGTTTTTCCTTGTCCCTAGAGAACAAACGATATTTCAGACAAACATGACCAGTACATCAATCCATGAAAACATTTATAGGAGAATAAAACTGTTTTACAGTATAAACGTCTAATATTTTCGTTATTGACAAGAACTGCAACAGAATACCAGGTGTTACGTTTTCGTTTTTCTCTAGTAATAGCACAAAAATATAGCAAAGGAATCAGCAACGGAGACACGATTAAGGTGTATTTCATAAGGATTATATCACAACAGCCTGGGCAGAAATGGTACATGTTATGGAACAGGTATATATTTTTTATTTCAACACAGCATACAAGATAAACACTATAATTTACGGAGACACACGAGTTCTTTCTGCATAGGCCTTACTATTTTTTGGTGGTGTTCGAAACATGCTCATACACAGCGTCGAAAATCCAAATTGAAGTTTACTTGCTTAATTAAGTCCAGCATTTTCACATGTTTGGTCACCTTCCTCTTTTCTTTTTCTCCTTGTACTTCCTCTCTCACTCTTTCCTTGGTGCATTTGATGCCGCGTACCTGGAAATTAAGCAAAAGAATAAATGCAAGAAAAAATAATTCTGACAAAGTGATCATATGTAGAAAAATGATGTGAAAATCAACTTTTAACCAAAGACACTTCCAACAGGTGTGCAAAAAAACAATGTTCTTACCATATCGTGAACATCTTAATAGATTTCTAGAAGGCACTCATTAAGTTCCTTGCACTGCAGCCAATAAAAAGCAGAACCAGGTTTGTCCCCAAAAAATATATAATATAGATAACATAATACACTTCAAGTCAAATCAAAATTATAACCGAAAATCCCCAAGTGATGGATTGGCCCCTCTACCTTTCTCCACTTAAGCTTTTGTCTGTGGCAAGGTTCAAACCCCTCTTTTTTAATAAGGTAAGGTAACTCCATTAATGAAAAAGTATCAAGAAGGTACCAACTTACAAGAAAACCAAACAAAAGCTACATTCCCAAAAACTCAAAACACCTCTATATACTGGGACATGCTATCAATCAAACTACTCCTACACCAAAAGCACAAGCTTTCAAAACATCTATTCGTAACAAAAAAAAAGTGAAGTTTCTTATCATCAAAATGTCTCCTATTTTTTTCTAGCCATATGTTCCACTCCAAATCATCTTAAATCTATTGTTCACAACCTAGTTCTGCCAACATTCACGTAATTGTTTGACTGTTTCAGGCATTACCCACTGTACTCCACAAATTTTGAAAAAAAGATACTAGATTTGTTGACTCAAAATCTTCTTCACAAAAGTAACATCCACTACACAAAATCTCTCTTCTGCAACATATTCTGAGTTAGGCATGCATCCATGGCTGCAGTCCAGCCAAAACAAGTTACTTCCCTTGGTGCTTTAGTTTTCTATAACATTTTCCACGGCCAAGTAAGGTCCCAATGTCCAAGTTGTTTCTGTAGAAGAGTATAGCTACTTTTAACAGAGAAGCTCCCGTCTTCAATTGTTGTCCAGATTAGAGAGTTCAATTTATTACCTTCAAGAGTAATAGGATCCAGTAAATGTGACAAATGACTAATATCATCCATCTCCCAGTCGTTAAAATTTCTCCTGAAATGCAGCTGCCACCCAGAATTTATATAGCACTCTGCCACTGTACACTGCTCATTCAAGGAAATACTATACAAAATGGGTAACTTTTCTATTAATCATTGATCTCCTAACCACAAATCCTACCAAAACATAGTTTTACACCCATTCCCCACCCTTCAGTTTAGTAAGAATTTGAAACTCAGGCCAAAATTTAACAATTTGTTTTAGACACCACTAATAGATGGCTTAAAAATTGTCCCACGTATCCAAAAATCTTCTTTACCATATTCTGAGATAATGATCTCTTTCCAAAATTCATCTCCATTTTCTTGAATCTCCATAACTATTTAAATAACAAACTCTTGTTATAAAACTTCAAATTCCTTATCCCCAAAGCCACCACTTTTTTTTATCTCTCATTACAAACAGACACTTTACAAGTGCATCTCAAATTAGTGACGTGGGCCTGACTTACACATCACATGTTGAGCTCTTATCACTAGACCAGGCAAGCCTTTCTACTTATGTGCGCATAATGTACACAGCATCATAAAAATGCCAAACAAAATTGAATATAAAGTCTCTGGTCAGATTCAAAGCAAAAGATTCCTACCCAAAGGATTAAATCCACCAAACCTATAGATTGATGTATTTCCTAGAGGGTCAAGTCAACTATCTTTATCTGACTTGGATAAAGCATAAATGAAACATAAAACCTTGGGTGACATGCTTAGAACACTCTAAATGAAACATCTCATGATTCACTGTTTGGGCCAAGAACGGAAAAGACATTTCTAATATTTCCAATAAGTTAATCATTATCAAAAGAAATATTTCCAATAAGTTAATCATTATCAAAAGAAATATTTCCACTAAGTTACCAATTTATACAATTTGATCAAATTAGCAAGGAGCATCAAAAACGTGATTTTCGAATTATGGAATTTTTCTTGTCTTAATGTTACTCTTAATATCCAATTGAGCGAGACCAATAGACTCATAAAAGGAGAGCTCCTCAAATTTTACAAGCAATAATTTATCGACACCACAAGAAGAACAAAATCTTAAGAGAAATTACTGATCTAACTCAGGATCAAATAACTAGAGAACCCCTAAGATTCAGAAGACTTTATGCAGGCAAACTTCACTATTAAATTACTATGACTAGAGTCAGAAAATTTGGGGTGCAAATTTAGCGATGTGTTGGATGAGACAGATGTGGAAGTGAGACTTGCCGCACAAGTCATTCCTAAGAAGGAAAGTTTTAAGTATCTTGGGGCTGTAATCCAAGGGAGTGGCGACATCGACGATGATGTCACACATCGCGTTGGGGCTGCTTGGATGAAATGGAGGCTTGCCTCTGGAGTATTGTGTGATAAGAAAATTCCACCGAAACTTAAAGGTAAGTTCTACAGAGTGGTAGTTAGACCGGCCTTGTTGTATGGAGCGGAGTGTTGGCCAGTTAAGAACGCACATGTTCATAAAATGCATGTTGCGGAGATGAGGATGTTGAGATGGATGTGTGGGCACACTAGGAGCGACAAGATTAGGAATGAGGTTATCCGGGAGAAGGTGGGAGTGGCCTCTGTGGTGGACAAGCTAAGGGAAGCGAGACTGAGATGGTTTGGACATGTGAAGAGACGGAGTGCAGACGCCCTAGTGAGGAGGTGCGAGGTAATGGGGGTAGAGGGTACGCGGAGGGGTAGAGGTAGGCCCAAGAAGTATTGGGAAGAGGTGATTAGACAAGACTTGGCTATGCTTCACATCACCGAGGACATGACTCTAGATAGGAAGGAGTGGAGGTCGCGTATTAAGGTTGAAGGTTAGTAGGGTTAGCGGGTTGTCTTCCCTTGCGAGGGTTTGGGTTGTTAGCGTTTGGAGCAGTCCTAGCCTTATGTTGTTTACTGCGTTTCACTCCCTCTATATCTTTCTTGTTATTGTCTCATTTGTTGATTATACGCTATCTTTTGTATTGGCTGTTATGTTTGCATATATCTCTCCTGTCACTTAGATTTGATGTTCTTGAGCTGAGGGTCTCTTGGAAACAGCCTCTCTACCTCCACGAGGTAGTGGCAAGGTCTGCGTACTATTTACCCTCCCCAGACCCCACGTAGTGGGATTTCACTAGGTTGTTGTTGTTGTTGTTGACTAGAGTCAGAAAACTGTGTTTCCTAACACGCAGTGGAAACCTAAGAATGAATAGACACTAATGACACCAACCTTCAAAATAAAGTATTGAACTGAAATTAAGGGAAGGTGCTTAAATTGACGAATGAAAAGCATACATACGTCATTGTACAATTCAACTTTGACCATCAAAACCCAATATATTCATCAATTATCCACCAATATGTATCATCGGTCTATTTGGAGTTTTGGCGAGATCAAACATCCCAGCATGAGAAGCTTTCTTCCTTTTGACCTGGAAAGGACAAATGAATCAAAGGAAATGTAGATAATAGTGTAAAAGTAGCATGAGTCTTAAATGTCAAACGATATGGAAAGAAGCTTGTCTTTTCCCTGGTGAAGGCATGACACTACAAAATAAGAGGAAGAAAGGAAAATGATACAAATGGCAAATATGTAAGCAACAGATTGTGTTGGAACGGATTAGTTGCTACATACCGCAGCCCCAATGATTTCCCTGAGTTTATCATCACCTTCACCAAGACGAATAGGATCCCTCAAGCTCACCTGAAGAAAGCAAAAATAATAGAAAAATGGTTGAAACACAAGGAAGCACATCCAATTCATGATATCAACTACATAGTTATGTCTAAGCCATAGTAATAATATCAAACAGAAGGAGGTAGAGACCATGAAATCAGTAATTAATGAAGCTACAGTCTACTCTCTATGAAATTGAATCCCTTAAATTAATATGAACGGAAAAAATAGAAGGCCTAAAACAAAAGAATCTAGGGAGCACTAATGGGACTAAGTTTATATAGGAATTTCTTCATTTATACATCATATGAATGTCATGGTTCACCTAACCAAATAATTCCTACTTGTAAACTCTTCAACCGATCAGGAGATAGAACAGGAATGAGGAAGAGGCACTGCATACATGATGAATTATATATTAAAAAATCACTATACTAACTTATAATCAAGGTAGTAAGTCGTGTGGAAAAATGATGCAACTTTACTATTTAAACTGAGGTCCACAAATATGACAAATATATATATATATATATCTAGACGATAGGACAAACCTAGTGGTAAATTTTAGAGTAGTTTAAACTCCTAATTGCATAGAAAATCCTACAAATCCCATGAGACAAGGAACAGAAGACAGTCAAATATGAATCCTCATCCTCATGTTTTACAACTCCTTTTCTCTACCAAGGATATCCCTAGTGAATTGAATTGAACATGTAACTACAGTTAAAATCCTAGTGGAAGAAATCCAGAAAAGGATAGCATAGACAAAAGAAAAAAAGGGATATCTTGCATCACTGCTACTCCTCTCTCCTGACTTCCTCTTCTTCTTTTTTTAGCATAGACAAAACAAAAAACAAGGGGGACTTGAGAGTGCTGATGGATCTTTTGGTGACAACAACTGTAATCCTTCTAGGTTTTGGATTTTTTGGACACTTCACTCCCCCCCCCTAGTTTTGGCCTAAAACCATTAGTTTTCTCGTATACTAGTAGAAGGGAAGTGAAAAACACCATATTCTCTCCCCTGGTTTCTCACTTATTCTCTTTGTTGACTCGTTTCCCGCATTTTTTCTTCTTCATTATCTACGGCAGCAGAGTAGAAGTGCTATACCAAGTTCCATCACTCCACTCTGCTGTATTTGCTTTACTATTTTCTCTCCCCTTCCCAGCTACTATTCTTTCATCTCATGCATCTAATGGTTGGAGGTCAATGCAAATTCTTTCTTCTTTCTCCCCTATCTTTCCCCTCCTTGCTAAATCACCAGTAAGAAAAAATGTTAGACCAAAGTAATAAGGCTGATGAAGAAGAGAAAACAGCGAGAAGAGAAAATAGAAGTATGGAGCTGGAGGAAAACAATACAAGGCGTGACGTGCTCTAATTGAGAAAAAAGAAGATATGTGCAACATGACTCAACAGCCTATGCAAGTTTTCACAAATTTTAGGCAAGAAGATAATTACCTCCGAGGGACCGAAAAGGCAGACTTTAAAGTTTCCATCAGCTAAAAGTCGCAGTCTGTTACAACCAGCACAGAAATGCTCAGTCATTGATGTAATAAATGAAACAGAGCCTTGATGCCCATCTATCCTGAAATTCTTAGCTGTCTCTGTGGGATGATCTTGAATTCTCTGAAGCCCTGTAAATTTTTCAACCTGTTCAGTAACATTGAGTGACTTAGGTAATGTACAAAACTGACTTAAAAGAGAAACATCTGACAAAGTCTACCATACCACTTTGTCCAACATTTCAGCATAAGGGACTAGCTTCTTGACATTCCAAACATTCCCATCAAACGGCATAAACTCAATAAATCGGACATTGATTGGCCTTTCGCGTGTCAACTCAACGAAATCACAAATTTCATCATCATTGAATCCACGCATTACAACACAATTTACCTGATTTGCAGCACACACCAAAACAAAACATAAATAACGTAACGCGAAGCAGACTATCAGACAGAGTTGAAAAACTTCTTTCGACAGAAGCTTGTTTTTCAAATCAAGTGCTCAAAAAGATGTTCCATTCCATAGGTACAATCTGAAGAATCTCAAGCAAAAGCTGCAGAATTTTCATGCATAAACTAGCGCTAAGAGCGTCATCAGGAAGCAAAACAGGAGAGTGCTGCCTTAGTCCCCTTTTTCAACTTTTTCCTATTTAGAAAGTTAAACAAATCCGACTTTAACCATGATTTCTTAATTTCTTTTGTACTGGTTCTTTATTCTAAATTGGTAGTTTTAGTTTTTCCACAGTCTTTAAAACTCAACATTAGATGCAACAAATAAACTACAAAGTCTGGTTCTAAACCAAAACTTGATCAAGCAAATCCTCAAGATTCAATTTTAGCTGACACAGGAGGGAGTATCATTCTAGGGGGAATAACATTATATAATCATGCTAGAGATAACTTACTTTGACAGGATTATAACCAAGCTTTACTGCAGCATCAATTGACTCCATTACTCTTCCATGCCCTTTGCGCCTAGTCATAAACTCAAATTTTGCTGGAACCAATGTGTCTAAGCTTATGTTCACCAAATTAAGTCCAGAGTCTTTCAGCTTTGGAAGTTTTTTTCCCAGAGTAATCCCATTTGTTGTCATCGCCAGGGTTTTAAGCCCCTTCAAGTTTGATAGTTGTAAGCAAAGTTCTTCAATATCCTTCCTAATAGTTGGTTCCCCACCAGTCAAACGAATTTTATCCACTCCAGAGCTAACAAACAAACTTGCCAAGCGAACAATCTCATCCTGAGATAGAAGTTGAGGGCTAGGAGTGAGTTCCACACCCTCAGCTGGCATACAGTAGTGGCACCGTAGATTACAACGTTCAGTCAATGATATTCTCAAATATGTATGCATCCTTCCAAATGAATCGATCAACATGTCAGAAACAGCTCTATCTTTGGATGGATCTTCTGACAGTGTCTCGCATGAAGTTGAATACATCTTTGATAAGGACCCATTGTGATGACTAGTAGTTATATTTTGACCACTGCTGCTTGCAGTTAGTAATGATGCTCTAGATGAAAAGCTAGCCTGTAAATTAACTATCAGTTAGCTGCAAATAAACACTTGAGGAATAGTTATATCTGCATAAACAAATGGAGAAGAAAAGTGAAGGACCAAGAAAGAGGGCCAGGATGCTGGCAGTTGGAAGTAAAATACATGTAGCTGTCTTTTCGTTTTCCTAAATGCCAAAGAAACAGGAGACACGTGAAACACCTCTGTTGGCTGCCTGAGCAGCTCAACTTGTCCATTATTTAAGATCTCAATCATTGTTTTCCATATTAGCACTATCACTATTAATACGATGTCTGCAGCTTTCAGGAAGTCATCTGCTTCCAAGGAACAAAGAAGATATGGCTAGTTCACCCCTTTTTGTTTTTATTGTTTCACCTTCATGATTGAATTCAATTATCAAAATCTTATCTATAAACAAAAATATAAATCCTTGAAATTTTATTTGAAACAATCATTATTATTGTTTATATACCATTTAAAGGATGACTAATTCAAACTACATTTGTTTCTTCAAGACCTGTTGGTATGATCCCTGGATGCTCGGCAAAGCTCAAAGTTTTGGACTCCATCCATGTATGGTGTAGAGCTTAGAAGTGGTCTCAGAGGCCAGACCATCAACCTAGACTCACTGAGACATTTTTTATCTTGGGGTTATTTTTGTCTTTATCCAATTCAAGTATAAAAAGCGTTGGGCTCATTTATGAAATTTTTTGGGTATCTTGAGATTAGAGAACTATTTTGACAGAGAATCTGGTCTGTTGGTTCATGCTCAACTTCAGATTACATGTTTCCAAGGAATGAGATTTCCTGACGGTTATCTCCTTTATTATATCTATCTTGGATTCTACTTTGTCATTCTTCGGAAGGGATCGAGTTCGTACGTTGATTGCTTCCTGAGACACACATCCAAGTACTAGATTCTTCTAGTTAAACTCTTTCAAACTATTTATTGGTTACTGCTAATAGAAATCTATCTTAGTTTTTGCTTTCATTTGTTATTACTGTACATTCCATTGTCATGTATTTCTCGAATTATATCACCTATGCCTTTAGATTTTGTGCTCATAAAGCTGACCTAAGTTGCTTGGACTCTCCAAAAATGTTGCTACACCCGTGTCAGATCCTTCAAAAATACACTATTTTTGGAGGATCCGGCATGTGTCCGTCTCCGTCAACATTTTTGAAGAGTCCGAGCAACCTAGAAGCTGACCAGCCTAGGTAGGTTGAGATTTAGCTTGTAAATAGCCTTAGCATAAGACTTTCTTAGCACGCAACGGGTCAATTGTGAACCGTGGACTTCTACAACTTCCAAATGATGCCACATCCATGTCAATATGACGAATAATTGAAGAAATCATAGACATGCCAATAACCAAAGTGCTGTTCATGTTTTATCACAGTATTCGTCTTGTTTTCATTAACCAAGATATGCAAAAGGTCTAATTCTAAATTTGAAAAACCTAAATAATTACTGCATACATGTCAATATGGTGAATCATTGAAGAAATCACAGCCATGAAATATCTGTAATCTCACTTTTTGGTGTGTGTGAAAGAATTGTACATGTTTTATTGCAGGAAATGGAAAGGAACGTGAGGAACAAAATCAATTGCCTAACTAGAGAAACAATCCACAACAAATAAAAGTGACCGCATCAAATATTTGTAAATCCCTTTAAATCAAAAGAGCTAATTAGTGCACAAAATCTAAAAAAAAAGAAGGTAGTAAAACATTCACCATGCGTTCGGCTTTTTGAGAAATGTTGTACCTGAACATGTTCCATATGTCACATTCAATGTGTGAGTAAGCATATCAACCAATAGGAGGAAAACAATAATGGTTATATTTCCAAATGCATATAAGAATAGCAGGTAGAAACTAAAGGTCTGTTAAACAAGGCAAATAGATTTCTCTCTCAAGAAGGGCCATACCACCCCCACCTCATATGAAATCTACTCATAAGTAGCATAGGATTAGTTCATATAATTCGAGTTCCGAAACTCCAAATTTTATTATATCAAACTCACATAACCTCACTATGTAACAGAGGCTTGAGATAGACCATGAAACAGAAATCAAAAAGGCGGAGTTAAGCGAAATCGGATAATTTAATTCAACAGCACACTACATACACGGTATACATGAGCTATTAACAGTTGATTACAGTGTACATTTTTTCTTCTGAAACCCTGTTCAAACGAAAATTGAACGAAGCAAAAGAGGATAACGGTGAAAATGGACGAACATACCGAGGTTAAAGAGTTGTGACGGAGATGCCAGTGGAAGAATCTAAAGATAGAAGGCCGCATTTGCAAAAAGCAGAAGAAGCCCGGAATCCTGATCTTCTGTTGAATTTTGGATTATGCAGAACGAAGAGAAAAGATTAGTAAAGCCAGTGAGACGCCTCTGCTCTTTCTCTATATTTGTAAATTTTGCGTCACCGCCAAGAGGATCTGTCTCTTGAGATACGCTCAAGGTCAACATTCATCCTTTTCACTTTTCCATTCACCTAATTACACTACCTACTACCTTCATTCCCAACGCACTTCGCACCACATTTTAAATGAGTTATATCGGCTAAAAATATTTTATTTAATCGACAGCTTTAAAATCAATAAATACGTATATTCTATAATTAGTTTAAGTTTAATCAATTAACAATTTTGTCTTATTCCGCAAATTAGACTTAAATATTGTGAATAAACTCGTATTTTAAACTTTATTTTGGAATAGTTCAAATCATAAATATTGTAGATGAAAAAGAGATCTCAAAATATCAAAGTGGAATATTTTTATTATATAGAAAGGTGAAGACGACCAGGACGACCAAGGGTATTTTTGTCAATTTAATAAAATTTCAAGCTTAATTTAATTGTACATTTTGCATTAAGAGTATTGAACATTCCAAAAAAACCAGCCACAAGTTACGTAATTCCCATTTTATCCACCATTAAGTTGTTGATTTTCATTGTCACACGTGTACAACACATTGGGAGGAGTAAAAGAAATTAATGCAAAGTTAAAACATGGACCCCATTTTTGACTCACTTCAAAAGTCCATGCATTCAAGACCACACATTTTAAAAAAAAATAAAAAAATAATTAATTTGAGTTCATCTTTATTTTTGAATGTACTTACTACTTTTAATGAGATTTTTTTTCATATTCAAAATTTAAATTCAAGGCCTTTTAATCATTTTCTTTCTTAATCTGGTTCGGTCATGAAAATATAATTTTTATTTTATTAAAAAAATATATAATTAAAGTCGTGTTTGGTTAAAGTTTATAAAAAAATATAAATATATTTTTCTAAAATGCATAATACATAAATGTCATTTAATTTGGTTTCATTTGACATCAGTGTCCTCCAATTTTGGATGTGCATAGTAGACACAAAAATTTGTATAGAAATGAACAAGTAGACACATGTGTCCTACTTGACGTCCTACGCGGCGATATAATTCATGTCCTATTCGACATTCTATGTCTTACGTGAATTATGTCTCATAGGACACGTTTGTCTACTTGTTCAACTTTATATTTCTATTTATTTTTCTATTATATAGAAGAGTGAAGACGACCAGGACGACCAGGGGCACTTTTGTCATTTTACCAAAATTATCAGCTTAAAACAATTGTACTTTCTGCTGCAAAATTATTGAATTTCCCAGATTACCTAACCAAGTTGCTATTATTATGATGGCCACGTCTACTTTCTATCATGAAAAGCATAAAAATATCATAAGTAGCCGTACTATCAAAAAATGGTGGGACCCATTTATTAAATCAATTTATATTTCATTAACACCTTTACTTTTTGCACTAAAATAAATATAAAAAGAAACAAACATGATTTAAAATGTATTAAAAAATAAAAATAAGTAGTCGTACTATCTAAAAATGGTGGGACCCATTTATTAAATCAATTTATATTTCATTAACACCTTTACTTTTTGCACTAAAATAAATATAAAAAGAAACAAACATGATTTAAAATGTATTAAAAAATAAAATTATTTACATAAAAATAAAAATTAATAAATAAAATGGATAGATAAATTAAATGAAATTAAAGTAAACTAAGAAACTAACTAAATTTTTAAATAAATAGTTTTAAAATTTTGCGAATCAAATATTAAAGAGAAATAATAAGTATTTTTCGTGTTCAATTTACGTACATAAATGATAAGAATATTTTGATAATAGAATATTTTAAATTTTAAGATTAATCAGATTGTTTACTTTATTTACTTAATATTGCTATTCTTTTGTTTGAAATAAGAAGTTAAGAATCGGAACACATGAAAAATCAATACATTAATTAGAGAAGTAAAATAAATTGAAGTAGATTAATATTTAGAAAGAGATGACAAAAATAGCAAATGATTAATAGTAATTTTAAAAATTATGAATAAATTTTGGAATAAGATAAAATATCTGGATGAGGAAATCAATACGATATGTAATGATCTATGTATTAAAATATCATGCTAATTTAGCATTTAATTCTAAATAGATTTTTTTAAAACAAAGAAAATGCATTTATGTTTTCAGATTGTTTGAAATTTTTAAGTTTAAAAAATTAAGGAAGATTTTTGAATCTTGTGATTTTAAATTTTAAATATGTGAAATATAGTAAATGTCTTTTAATCTTATGATCTTAAATATGTTATGTGGAGTTGGAACTAAGAAAAGAAAAGGGACATTACTTTTTAATAGATTATAAAGAAACATTCGACAGATTAATTGAAATGAATAGGATAGATTTCAAGATGATAATACATAATGATTCATGATTTTTATATAAGATATAATCCAATCTAACAGACAAATTAACTCTGAATCCTACTAAATTTGTGTCTTATAGTAATAAATAAATAAATTGAATATTATACTTCAGAGTTTTACAACTTAAAAAATGAATCTACCCATCGCTAATATCAATTATACTTTAAAATATTATTGGGTTAATTTAATTTAATATTTTTATTCAGTATTCGATATTTATATTGGAGTTGCCCATTCGGATATAGAGCTCTCTATTAAGAATTATACAATTTATAGTAAGTTGTAGTCACTAACTCAGATCGTCACTTAATTAACTAATTAAGAATAGTTTTCTTAGGAAGTCATTTAACTATAAGGGGATAGTTTTCTTACAAAGTTATTCAATTTTGTTTTATGATCCAAAGATCATGCAATTATTGATATTTCATATAAAAAGTCACTCAACCAATTAAAATAATTTTTTTATTAAATTTTTCTTAAATAGAATAAACTATTTTTTGAAAAAAACAATACCTATTTTAACCATTTTCTCGACTTATTCCACTTCAACCAACATGCTTAACTTTTAAAATTATACGTCCAAAATTAATCTTTATCTCTTAAGATAGTAAATTTTAATATATATATATATATATATATATTATAGTGATTAAAAAAAAAATATTTGACAACAATGGTTGTTGCAAGTGTCAAATGAGGATTGTGTTGGCTAATGATGTTGTTGTACGTGGGTAACAACTAGTGATAATGACAATTAATAGTAGAAATTGATAATTGTATTATGAATAACAGTAAATGGTTGAATGAAAGTTATATCAAATATGACAATGGATGATGACGTTGGTTGACAATATATAATGGTGATCGTAATGTTGCTTGTATGTTGTGATTTGTGATTTTTATGGTTATGATGATTGGTGATAATAGTAAATAAGTGATGATGACAATTGATAATAACAATTACCAACAACAGTGGTGTTGCTGAGAATGATGATTATGAATGGTGATAAATATTTACAGGTTCGATTTGAATTAGTTATTAATCAAAATAAAAAACAAATCGATTTAATACTTTTAAAATTGTCGGGAATAAGATTCCAAATTTGAAGGACAGAGCACCTGATCACTTGCACATGGCTTCTCTATCTTTATTATATTATTCATCACCAGAATAAGGAATCTGATGCTTCGTCATGGAAAGATCCTTCTCCAAATTGTAAAAGAAGTCATACTTGAATTTTTCATTTTTATATATCATCTACATAATTTTTTCAATATTATGTTAATTTTACTTGTTATAATAATTTTTAATTTTAATTTACTATATGAATTTCACTTGTGATGAAGAATTAAATGACACAAACAACAAATAATACTTATTTATGTTTTCCGAATTGTTTACTCAAAGATAAAAAAAAAAGTACTCATTAAAGATCTTTTCATGGTACCTTTACATACCTTAGTGGTTGTTGTTGGGCAAGCATACAAATTAAATACATGTATACTTTGTTTATTTTAAATTAATTAAAATTATGATAAAGTATATTTTAATTCTTTAAATTACGAGTTCGCTATTGATTAATTCTCAGATGATAATTATTCACCATTATATCTTAAAGGAAAATTTGGTTTCTCTTTCCTCATTTCCATGGTTTTTTTTTCTTTTTCTTTTTGGGATTTTTTTTCTTTACCCTCCCTAGGAGCTCCCACCCCTTTTGCTCCTTTGGTGACTGAACTCGCAACCTTCGGGTTAGAAGTGAGGGGTGCTTACCATTCGAGTAACTCCCTCTCGTCTCCTCCTTTCCATGCATTGTTTATGAAAATACCTTTTAAATATTGAGACATTAGAAAGAGTTAGTGAAATAAGAAGTTTCCCTTTTTTTAATTTCACTATTAAACTATGAGGATTTATTTAGTAAGAAAAAAGAAATTTAAATTTGAGTTAACTTTGTTAGATTCGAAAATTGAAATAACATATTTTGTTTTATTCTGTCTGACCACTTTCAACATAAAATTAATTTTGTGTTGTTTCCTTTTTTGTGATTTTTCGCTAGTACATTCATGATCAATGTTTTATTATTTTATTCAAAAATTTAGTCATATCCTAATCATTCAAAATATTAGTGTTTTTTCTTTCTAAAAGGAAGCCTTATATTATATCTCGGGTTAATACCTCAGATGGTCACTCAACTATTCATTTTTGCCTCAGAAAGTCACTCAACTTTTTATTTTCACTAAAAAATCACCATGTGACTTGTGAGTGACTTTCTGAGGAAAGGCTGGATAGTTTAGTGACCATCTGAGGTATTAACCCATTATATCTCGGTCCTAAATTATTTGTCCATTTTTTTTTAGTTGTCCCTGATTATATATTTACTTTGACAAATCAAGAAAAAATAATTTTTTTTTATCTATTATACCCTCAATTAATTACTTTGAAAAATGTAAAACTTCTTGAAAATTTTAAGTTTTTACTAATTAATATGAATAAGATGGTAAACTTACTATGTCAATCATTATTTTCTTAATAAGTGTATCAATTCAAAAGTGGACTAATACATAGGGAGAGAGAGAGAGTATTATTAAGCTAAACAAAATGATCCAGTACATAGAGGATCATTTTAATGTGCCATAGATACATTAATTCGTACAAGGTTCAAGGTTGGCGTATAATGATATTGTAGTCATGCAGTGTATAACCAACATGGATTGTGGTGCATTTTTAGGAGTGTTTCACCCTTAATCAAATGTATTGGGTTTGAGCTCTGGGTATGGAGAAAATTTTGTTGTGAGCGCCATCTCCGAATGTCCCTGCAGAGCGCGATCCGAATTTAGTCGAAATTCCAATGTGGGCTTCGAACATCGGATGAAAAAAAAAGAAAAAAGATATTAGAGTGTATAATGATATTTGCCAAGAATCCCAAGTTCCCAAATACTAGAAAAAATAGTATTTGGGCCAAGTTCTAGTATTTGGAATTTTTTTAAAATTCAAAAATTACCTAAACTTTTATAATAAAAAAAACTCATAATTTATTAATCCAACTAATATTTATTTACTATATCTATCTATTACTCCTATTATCTATTTCTACTATTTGAATTCTCTTATTTTTTCATAATAATAATAATAGGAGAAAGTGTCTAGCATAAAAGAGAATTTCATGGAATATGAAATACCCATGACAAGTTTGGCACAGGTCGTGCTTTAGATTAATTAATTTTTAAAAGGGTGAACTGATTATTGAAAAGTCATAATTCTATGTCGGATGGGGACATCCAAAAGTCATAATGGAGTGCTATTCTGGCGGCTAACCCGCAGCCTAAAAACACACATTATTTTTGCATTATTCACCATTTATTTAATTTTCTTTAGTAGTATGCCATTGTTTTGGCTCAAAAAAGAAAATAAAAAAAATTAGCTGCTTGATATTTTAAACTTTGCAAAAGAAATTTTTAGTTTGTTGGAAATCTTCTTAGCTTTATTTTGCCTTTTCGACGCCTTCAAGTCAAAAGACCACTTGGATTGAATAATTATATATTTTTCTTTTTAAGCAAAAAAACACTTTTTTCTTTTTGGTGCAAAAAAAATACTCCAGTCTAATAAAACGAACCGCACAGGACTTTAGAGGAGCAAGTTCTTTTTCGTTCCATCAGCCTACTTGAGATCTATTCCCACTGGTAAAAAGGTAAGCATCCTTCTTTTCAATCGCCATTTCCAGAATCTGTTCATCGAATTGATCTGCTTTTACGATTTTATTTGAAATTATTAGCTGGTGATCTATTTCGACCTTTTGGCTGATTTTGAACAATCCCGTTCCGGTATCCTCCTTTTTGAAATGCACGTTTATATGGATTTTTCTACTATTTTGCACTGGCGATTGTCTTAATGAATCATTTACAGATACTTGTGACTAATTTAACTTTGTGATGCAGTTAATTTATTTTTTTTTCGCGAGCAATGGTGTTCTACCGTAGCGTTTCGTTGTTGTCAAAGCTTCGCTCTCGAGCGGTGAGTTGCAAAGGAAAAAATAATTGTTGTTCATGTGATGCAGGGACGGCTCAATGTAATCGGAGGCCTAAAGCAAAATCTTAATTAGAGGCCTAAAATCTAAATAAACTTCACAGGCATTTATTTAAAATTTATTTTTCTTACATTTTTAAATGCAAAGTATTACTTAATATTTTTTTATATATATAAATGATTTATTCGATTACTTTTTCAATTATTAGTTTTAAATAAGATTTTATTAATTCAACGTTGAAAAATATTATTTTACTCGGGCAATCATTATATGAATTGTTAACATAGTTCTACCAAGTAATAAGTAGACAAATTTCAAATAAATATAAGAGTTAGAACCATAGCTTTGATGAAGTTGATAATTTGGTTACCCCACATTTTACTATGGTTGTTGACTTGTTGTAATGCTTGAAAATCTAAGAAGAAATAGAAAAAGAATTTACAATTCAATTTGTTCAACACTTTTCGACTATTAATTGATATTTTTGACAGAATATTACTCTAACTTATCAATAATTTAAAGAAGGGAGTGTAAAAGGAGTTAAAAAGAAAATAATGTGAGTATTAGTAGAGAGTGTAAGAAAATAAAACAATATTTTCTTGATTTCTTCTATTTGAATGGGATTGAAGAGAATAAAATAATAATTTTAAATATATACTTTTTACCATAAATAATCAATGTTTTTCTATAAAAAATTAACACATAATTTATTCTTGGTAAAAAGTTGAGGCCCCCTAAAATTGGGGGCCTAAGGCCAATGCCTTATTAAAGTATACATAGAGCCGGCCCTGATGTGATGGACTAATGATTTGAATAGTTTTTTATTTTTATTTTATAAATTGAATTCCTTTTATTGAAGTATGTATATTCCTGATCTAAATTCAATTCATTTCTGAAATATAGGTCCAACAGTCAAATGTTAGCAATTCTGTGCGCTGGCTTCAAGTCCAAACCTCTTCTGGTCTTGTAAGTTCTAATGTCTCCCTCTGCGAAAAAAATTAATGAGCTGTTTGGTTACTTTGTGATTACATATTATTCAATTACCAAGCTAGTTTGGATCAGTTGTATGATTTTTAAAATAATCAATATTTTGAATGTAACCAATCATTGTTTGTTGTGGAGCGACTTGATATTGGAAAGTGATAGGTGTTATTGTGTTTTTTCTACTGAAGCAGTTCATATCATAATCTTAGAAATGAAGATGAAAATTCTAGGTTGGATTTTATTTGGTGCACAGCTTCTTCAAATGTGTTTCCAAGGCCAAATTGTACCTGTGATAGGGTTGTCCTGAAGGATAGAGGAGCATGACTTGACAGGAAAAAAACCACTTTTGTACCTTTCCAGCATAGGCAGTCTTGTTTATTAGGACAGATGGACAGGGATCCTATCTTTTGTACCAATATGCAAACTCAGTTGAATTCCCAATCAGTGCAATTCCTTCGGACAATCTAATTTCCATCCATGATTGTGGTAACAATCAGCAACAAGAGCTACCTGATTGGAAGTTAATGAAAAGAGTTTTGGGAATTGTTGATTGGGAGGGATTTGACCCACCAAGAATCATGCCAAAAGCTTATTTTCCTTCCGTCTCCCAACAGAAAATAGGTGTTGCCCAAAATCCTCTCAATGTGACCTGATTGTTTTCCATACATAGAATTCATACGAGTTAGATGGGGACTTGTATCCACTGATTGAGAATCCCAAACTTGGTTTCTATGACTTTTTCTCCCCAGCACTTGATCCTGCATTCTGAATCTCGATCTCCATAACCGTTTACGAAGGAGACTATCATTTTGAATTTTTAAGTTCGTTACTCCGAAACCACCAGCTTTGTTTTTGCTATTTTATAGTTCATAAGTTAACTAGTATTATTTTTCTTTCATTTTTTATTATCTGGATTTTGCAGACCATTATCTGAGTATGAAATGGTGGTTTGAGCATCTCATAGTGTTTTAAAATTAATTTCCCTACATCATTAAGCACCTGGGCTAGCTTATATAACATCCTATATGGAAATATAGATTTTGCAGTGAAAACACTGCTGAAACACTATGGCGTCTTTTAGGATCTGACATCTTGTTAACAAAATTGATTCCCAAGATAATGAAACTGTTTTTTCTTTGGTATGGCTTTCTTGGGTCAAGTTAATCTTCCACTTGACTAGTCTTGAGTCTTGACAGTGTGTAAGCAAATTAATTTTGAGGATGCATTTGATGTTACAAGCTAAATTATACGCTTGGCCAGCTAATTTTCTTCAAACTCTTGAAGGTGATGGCTCATGCTAGGTTGTAATGCAGTCATAGGGCTCTCAAAGTGTCGCAGTTTTTGTCTCGGATTTTCAGATGTCACCTGATATTATTGTTGTAAATTGGCTAGTCCAGTGAAGCACAAATCTCAAGCATTACTGTGTCCTTTATTTTGTGTGACACATTGTTCGTGTTCATTGCTATACCACAGAGGAAAAATAGACAAGTGAGGATACACATTTGCATTAAAACCTAGGCTAATTGTCATTGTGTGGTTGATTACTTACCTTCTTTCTTTTCAACTTTGATTTGTAATAGCTAGTCTACAAATTTCCACCTGAACCTCTCCTGCCCTTTGTATGCTATTTTGTTTTTCTACGCCAGAGGACAAATTATTTAGGCAGGCGAGTATACAAACGATGTCTAATTTTAAAGTACTTGTGAACTTGAAATGATAAATGCAAAATGTTTTACCCCTTCATCTTTTAATTAATTCTTACACTTCTTCTTAATATTCCCATATAATTCAATTAATAATTTTATTTGATATAGGATCTGCGTTCTGAGCTGCAAGAATTGATTCCTGAACAACAGGTATATATAGATTCATTTCTTACCTCTTTAGTTCCCTTTGATTCCAGAGCTTAAGTTTGTGTATACTGGGGCTTTACTTCACAGTTTCTACTTTTCCCCTAAACTACACGGGAGAATGTTTCCATCATAACATGTTTTTTCTCTCTTCTCATGAGAATTTTCTATATAGAAAAAAAGAAGTCTCATGTTTTGTATACACTGAGAGGGGCTTTCATAAAGTTGTGAGATGTGAGATCATCTATCATGTGATATATGTATATTTCTGATTCTCTAATTCTCGTGATTATTTTCTTTTTTCATTAGGATCGCCTGAAAAAGATCAAGTCAGAATATGGAAAGGTTCAATTGGGGAACATCACAGTTGATATGGTAACAGAAGTTTTTAGTTAAACATAAGTTTGGGAATATGCTGTAAATCTGGATTGACATTTGTTCAATTTGAAAGGTTCTTGGTGGAATGAGAGGAATGACAGGATTACTGTGGGAAACCTCATTACTTGACCCTGATGAGGTTACATTCTACCTAATCTGTATCCCATAATGAATGCAAGTCAATCACAAAATCATATTAATTTCTGTGATTGCTGTCGCGCCATTCATTACCTTTACTATATTCTTTCAGGGAATTCGCTTCCGGGGGTTGTCTATACCTGAATGCCAAAAGGTATTACCTGCAGCAAAGCCTGGGGGTGAGCCCTTGCCTGAAGGTCTTCTCTGGCTTCTTTTAACAGGAAAGGTGGGTGAGTTCTTGAGTGCTTAATTTACCCTATCACATAGGGAATTTGAAATAACATTCATTAGAACTGCTTCACGATGTTGCTCTAGTTTTTATTGAAATTGAGTTCAAAGTATGAATTTGTAAGGCACTTCAAAGATTCTCTGTTTAACAGCTCTTAAGCCCTGTGTTTGGACTGAGTTTCCCCTTCTGTGCAAGTAGATAGATTTCTTTTTCTCATGCACACGAAGCCGGATCTACTCTAGTTATATAATATTGCAAGTGTGCAAAACTGAGTCTGATTTGTCTAGAAAAATTACTATAGGAGTCCTTGAGGTGGTTATTATACATGCTTAGATTTTAAGACTATACTTATCTTCTCTCTCATACTCTTGTGAAGGTGCCATCAAAAGAGCAAGTGAATTCATTGTCTCAGGAATTGCAGAGTCGGGCTACTATCCCTGGTATGTTAGTTGTCCTATTGTATTTTCTTGTTCATTTTTTTATTGGGTGCTGCTAGTCTTTGGCTTTTACAATATAGTTATCACTCCTTAAATTTGAACCTTTTTAATTATAAATTCAGTTGCATGATATTCATTCATTGCACTTACTAAAAATATTCATTCATCGCACCACTTGATGCTTTTCCTTTTCTGAGGTTTTATCCGTAAATTTATTGCTGCAGATCATGTATACAAAACTATTGATGCCTTACCAGTCACAGCTCATCCAATGACCCAGTTTGCTACTGGAGTCATGGCTCTTCAGGTGAAATTTGAACTGTTTAATTCTCTGTTTCTGCTTTCAGTAATTTCCTAAATAGCATGCATTCACAATTAAACATGGATCCTTTGATTTGATTCTGACCTTTCTGATCTTCACTACCAACACTCGATCTTCACAACAGACGATTTGGGTGCTTCTCAACAAAATATAGGGTGTGAAGTTGGTTAACCTGGTGCTGTAATGTTTTATTTGATGCCTGCACCTATTGGCTTGGTGAACTTGGAATCTGTAGTGACACTTCATATGTACTAAAAATTTTGGTGACTTGTTGTGTAATCAAGGATAGCTTGTCCCTTCTTCCACCTGCGAAAGGCCGAACTATTCATACTTTCATCTCTTTTAAGTGAGTTTTGGGAGATTTAAGTAGGTGTTTTGGACATGATTTGTTGAGATTTGAAAAATGTCGTATTTTGAGTTGCAGTTGAAAAAGGGTATTGAAAGGTTGAAGTTGTGATTGGACATCAACTTACAGTTGAAATTTTGTGAGTGAATTTGAAAAGCCTAAAAATGTTTTTTTTTTCAAACCTCAAATTCTATATTTCAAGTTTGAAGAATAATTCAAAATAATCTCCAAATATTATTTCAAATATTTGGAATCTTATCTATGGCTAAATGGTTCCTAAGTGCTTCGGGGTGGCCCAGTGGTTTGGGCTTGGGACTTCCATGTTGAAGGTCTCAAGTTCGAAACCCCTTGCCAGCGAAGCAAGGGGTTTACCTTCTGGGTCGAGCTCGTCACACCGGGCTTGCCTAGTGCGGGTTACCTCACCTGTGTGGTTTGCGAGCTATTGCATAGAAGTGAGAGTTTTACCCTGTGCGCAGCCAAAGGGTAGCGGCTGCGGGTTTCCCTTGTCAAAAAAAAGAAGCAAAAAAGAAGAAGAAGAGATATGTAGCATCATGAAGCAGCTCTGAGTGTTGAAATTCATATTCTGTTGTCTTACTGTTTTGTGGATCTTTGAGAACCTTGGAATTAAAAGATGAAAGAAGGAATCTCATCTGTATTTAGCTCAAGAAAATGGTGGTTTCGTCTGTTGCTGTCTTATTAGGAGATTTCAACCACCAATTCACTACCTTGTTTTCTCTGTAGGTTCAAAGTGAATTTCAAAAGGCATACGAGAAAGGGATTCACAAATCAAAGTGAGCCTCGTCAAAGTCATCTCTTGAAGCTGGTTATTTGTTTTCCAGGAAAACACTAACAATGTTGTGTCATTAGGTATTGGGAACCAACATATGAGGATTCCATGAATCTGATTGCTCAAGTTCCACTTGTTGCTGCTTATGTTTATCGCAGGTCAGATAATAGTATGGTATATACCAGTTTTTATTTTCGTATTCTCTTTTATCCTCATATATGTTGCACTTGGAAGTAGATAATTTCCTAATCTGATTTCTCTGCTTAGTTGCCTTCTGTTATTGGGTTTTAAACTCGGACTCTTCAGAAATGCCAACGGGTGCGTGTCGGATTCGCCAAAAATAATGTATTTTTGGTGAATCCGAGATGGGTGCGGCATCAAAAGTGGAGAGTCCGCGCAACTAAGGTTTTAATGCTTACATGGAAATTAGTCTTTGAAACTGTGCAAACTGATCCTTTTGTTTGCACTTGTGAAGGATGTACAAGAATGGCGACACTATACCTAAGGATGAATCCCTGGATTATGGTGCAAATTTTGCTCACATGCTTGGTTTCAGTAGCTCTGAAATGCATGAACTTATGAGGCTCTATGTCACAATACACAGGTTAATTTGAGTCCTGAATTATTATAACTATTTTATGATACCTGCTTCTGAGTATTTAATGTCTTTCCTGGCAACCAGGATTTCCAGTTGCCTGCATTTTATAACCAGTTGGTATTGATTTTGTTGTGTTGCAGTGATCATGAAGGTGGTAATGTCAGTGCTCACACCGGTCACTTGGTGCGTTCTTTACTTCACTCTGTGGTTTATGGAGAAACTAAGTGTTTACTAGTGGTCTTAACTCTTAACATAGAGTTCTATGTCAAGTGGGAATATGCATTTGCAATAGCTTAAGCCTTGTTTTTGTCCATGTTTTTTCATAAGTCAACATTCTATGGTCAGGTTTTTCAGTAGCACTAATTGTACTTAAATTCAGGTTGCTAGTGCTTTGTCAGATCCTTACCTCTCCTTTGCTGCTGCTTTGAATGGTTTAGCCGGACCACTTCATGGTTTAGCCAATCAGGTGCTTTGTCTGCTTTACAGTTGTTGTTTCTTCTATACTGCTTTGATTGCACACTAGGTATTTCCCTTGCTGAAATTTCCTTTTGTCATCTGTGTATTTAATATTCATCCCCATTGACCAAGGCTCAAATAAATGGAGGGATGAAAATCTGAAACGAAATGATGTGCGATTTAAGTTGGAAAAAGATATGTGAAATTCCAATGAGCCTGGAGGACAAAACTTTTAGTTATTAAGATAAACAAGCTCTATTCTCTAACTAATATTCTTCACAATTAACATGCCATTGTTGGTGCTGCACCATATGCCTCAATAAATAATTTCCATCTACAATATGAATGAAAAACCAAAACGGACTCTATAATTTGATGGAAAATCTCTGCTTATTTGGCCAGCTGTTTAGTAAAATTATTCACTCGTCCAAATAAATTCCATTCATTTATCATATGGTCCAATAATTTAAGTATGCTTTCCTCCCTCATTTAAAGATTATGTTTGTTTCTGTTATCTATGTTACACAATGACATAAATGTTTCATCAGTCCAGATGGTATGTCTTTTTGTCTGGTTCTATTAAATTCAGAAATTTCCAGCAAACAGCAGTTGATTAGATATAATTTTAGTGTATTATTTATTATATCTGCATTCTGTATCTGCTAAGTTGACCCAGCTGCCACTTTCTGCTTTGCCATCAGGAAGTTTTGCTATGGATAAAATCTGTTGTAGAAGAATGTGGGGAGAACATTTCCAAAGAGCAGTTGAAAGACTATGTTTGGAAAACATTGAACAGTGGCAAGGTAGTATTTAAGTTCTCTGCATAGTTCTATGTGACTCTGCTAATTTTATTTTCAACCAATTGGAGCTCACTTTAGATGAAAATTTTGACTTGCCATCACATGTTACTAAGGTTCAAAGAGTTAATTCTCCGTCGGCGTCATTTTTATATTTCATACAGTATTCGAAAATATCATATGATTAACACATTCTATTTGTCTCGCCGACTGCTCTTCTCATCAGGGTTACTGAACTTTACTCAAATGAGATTTGGTAGTTGACTTAGTCTCAAACAAAACCTTTTCTTAGCTTTTATACTTCATATCTTAATGTGTTGACTGTTGAGTCTTTTAAAAAACTGTTCTCTCTCTCTCTCGCTATATATATGTGTGTGTGTGTGTGTGTGTGTGTTGTATGTATATATATATATATATATATATTATACATGTGTACGTATGTATATATGTACAACATAGTCTCTTTCTCTGCCTCTGTCTGTCTGTCTCTCTCTCCCCCTCTTTCTGGGAGTTTAGATGTTGGTTGGGTAGATGATGGAGAACTTTATAGTCACGATCCCATATTGCTGAGCTTGAAATGCTCTATCGTTCTCAAATTGCAGGTTGTCCCTGGTTTTGGACATGGAGTTCTGCGAAAGACTGATCCAAGATATACATGCCAGAGAGAGTTCGCTATGAAGCATTTGCCTGAAGATCCACTGTTTCAATTGGTTAGTTCTTAGAAGCCTGAAGCTGTACATTGAGGATACTCCTTGATTCAATGTGTTTGATCTTGGCTTTTCGTTCTTGCAGGTTTCAAAACTCTACGAAGTTGTTCCTCCTGTTCTTACAGAACTTGGCAAAGTAAATCTTCCATTTACATTGTTACTGATATTGCTTCAGCCTGTAATAGCAGTTTAGCATGATCGTTTGTACGTCTATTTTTATTTATTTATTTTCATTTGGAGGAAGGGGTCGGCATTCAAGTTTTACTAATTACCCTAAATCTCCACTAAGATGATTGACTTAAATTTTTGGAAGAACTTAAAATATGGATTAAAATTTTGGAAGAACTCAAGTGCATCTTTCAGGTTGTTAGGTAATTATCACCTAAGTTGCATGGACTCTTCACTTTCGATGCCGCACCCATGTCGGATTCTCCAAAAATACACTACTTTTGGAGAATCCGACACACACCAGTTGACATTTTTGAAGAGTCCGAGAAACATAGATTATCACTTTTTACGCATTGCTGTTGGCTGAAAATGGGATTTTGTGAGGTATTGGTACCTTATCAATTGTATGTAAGATTTTCCCCTTATCTCAGTAGTCATTTTGATTTTCTCAGAATCATTGTATGATCTCTAGGATTTTTCCTCAGCCTTCTTATTTCATATGGAACTTCCATGAACTCTAATTATGCTTTGTTTTCTGATTATCCCATAAGCTGTTGTCTTCTTTTGTTGATGCTCTTTCTGAGCTGCTATACATTTGACATTTCATGTCTCTGTAGGCAGAATGCTTTTGTTCATTGACTGGGGATTCTTTTGCAGGTTAAAAACCCTTGGCCAAATGTTGATGCCCACAGTGGTGTGTTGTTGAACTATTATGGTTTAACTGAAGCAAGGTATGACAGATTCATATTGCTCACAGAATTGACTATGTAAATGGATCTAAAAAACTAATTTCTTCCTTCGATCTTTTCTCGTACAGATATTATACGGTCCTCTTTGGCGTATCAAGAGCTCTTGGCATTTGCTCTCAGGTACTTTCTACTATGGTTGTTTTTTAGTGGTGCTTTCTCTAGTCTTTCTGTTGACTTCCCTAGAAATTCTACTAATACTTCATCTTTACAGCTAATTTGGGACCGAGCTCTTGGATTGCCGCTAGAGAGGCCAAAGAGTGTCACAATGGAGTGGCTTGAGAACCAGTGCAAGAAAGCATGAATTGTTTGAAATCTCCGCGAGCATAAAACACAATGTATAATCTTTATGAATAATTGCTTGACAAAGCACTCGTTTCTTGGGGACAAGATAGGTCGTCGCATGGTTAACGACTTCAGTTCAAACTTCACTGAATTTGTGTGAATTGTATGGTTTCTCGAGCCTTGTCCCTGAATTTTGAACTTAGTCTAGTGGATTCATTTTTCTTCATTCCGAATTCCTCACACGCTGATCCAGCATGTAAAAATAATAGGTCAATGCTATTAATCGCATTCTTGGTTGCCATTAGACTTGTGAATGACTGACTTCCTTTTTGCTGGAAAGTTAGTAATCGGCCGATTCACGCAATAAACTGCAATTGTGTAGTTTCTTAAATTTGCTAATTCTTATTTGATGATATTATGAACCATGTAACTTCACAGATTCTTCCTGGGTAATTTAGTTACTCGAGAATTTGCATGTTACAGTATATTTCTTCCCTTTCCTTTATGTGCACCTTCAATTTTTTGTTTCGTTTTGCAAAATTATACCTCAATTATTCGATATTCTCTTATAACTATCACTATTTATTTATTTATTTATTTATTTATCTGTTAAAAGTTAAAACACATCTAGATAAAATATTGATGGTATCTTTACCTATCTAAAGTAGAGCAACTTTCATATATAGCAAACATAAAAATCATATTTGTATGCTATAGCTATAATTTGCATAATTGCGCTCAATAGCAAACATAAATATGTATATATCGCTATACATATACAAAAGAAAGCAGTTGTATAATCTGCTTTGGTATACATATACAAAAGATCAATTGTATAATCTGTGTTTGTATAAAGCGAGAAAGAGAGAAGGACAAAAGAAAATTGGGCAGGGGAAGATCGTACGTATTTGTATAATTGTAAGTGTATATGACGAAAATATATGCATTTGTATTTGTATATACAATTTTCTCTCGTTTTATACAAACAAACGTATTTTATACATTTACGTTTTTGTATAAAGTGAGAGAGGAGAGTGAGCGAGCGAGCGAGATTTGGGAGAGTGGCGAGCGAGATTTGAAAGAGGGGAGAGAGGGGAACGAAAATATATGTATATATACAATTTTCTCTCGCTTTATACAAACACAAATGCATTTTATACATTTGCGTTTGTATAAAAACGAGAGAGGTGAGGGAAAGAATGAGAGTGGCGAGCGAGATTCACTAAGAGAGAGGCAAAATAGCAACAATTTGTTATAGGATATAATTAAGTCAAACTATGATTATATCATTTAATTTGAATTAATAGTTTGCTATTATATACAATTTTCCCCGTAAAGTATCACTATAGGTTTTTCCATATCCACCCAAAAGTGCCTGCAATCTAACATAGGTATTGCTAGTACAACGCCATCCTATCACTTTATGAGTCTTTTAAAAAAAAATATCGTGTTGTGTCGAAATCTTCAGGATAAGTAGTGAATAAAATGACGTGCAAGTTAGTGCTATGTCATATTTTTCCTAAATAAAATAATTCAGTGTCAGTTTTTTTCTCGGAGAGAATTAACGTATCAACTTATTTTAATAATTTTGCGTGGACTAGATGTTTTCTTCTTTTTCCCATTTCCAATAAAGTAGTACTTGAAATTTCTTGGTGAAACCTAGCAGGTTCTATGAAATTTCTCCAAATAAAGATTTGTTTATACATACACATCTAATTGACTCAGAAAGACTCAAAAGCCCATGGTTGAATCACCATAAAAGCGACAAATTTAATTTGTACTCTCCCATCTCAATTTATGTGGTACTCCCTCTATTTCTATTTAGTTATCATAATTTTAGATTTCACGTCCTTAAGAAATTAGGTAAGTTTATTATTGTATCCTTATTTATTGTTATTTTAAAGTCAAATTCTCAATCACTGAACATGAATTAATTAATTTTAATTAATTAATTTGACCAATGAAAATAAATTATTTACTTAGTTTTTCTATATTGGTCAAATGTATATTTTCAAGGCTAATAACTTTCAAGTGTAAAATAGGAAGAATAATGTCATTTATGCATTGACTTTGTGAAATGATAAATATTAAAGAACATTTATTTTTAGTAAGGATGACATATAAATAAGGATGGAGGAAGTATATATTTTCTGTTATCCAAAAAGAAAAAAGAAAAAAAATTATAAATAATTTAATTTATTTTCAGTTACTATTAATAAGATGATTTATAATTATCCGAAAGTCTAAGACATGTTTTTAAGCATAAGATTCAAATATTTTATTTAAAAAAAAAAGCTTAATGTGCATTAAAATAGTGTCACAAAATTAAGATGAAATAAATACTCCTTCCGTCCAACAATAGTTGTCTACTATATTATTTTGAGATATTCAATAATACTTGTCCATTTTATGAAATCAATGGATAATTTAACACTTCGTTCCTAATTTACTCTTATCATTAATTATAGTCAGTTCCCTATTACATTTTTCAAGATATTATATTTTTTACTCTCTGTCCCTAATTACTTGTTCACTTTTGAATTGACACACCTATTAAGAAATCAATAATTGACATAGTGAGTTTACCATTTTACTCCTATTAATTATGAAGTGGATGAATTAAAAACTTAATATTTTCAAGAAGTTCTACCTTTTTTCAAAGTAATTAATTGAGGGTATAATAGGTACAATAAATTGTCATTTCTTAATTTGTCAAAATGGACAAGTAATTAGGGATAACTAAAAAATAAAATATGGACAAATAATTAGGGACATAAAAAATATATTCGATGGGTGATATAGTAAAACCATTGAATCTTCTATTTATAATTTCTTAAAAAACATACAAAATCAATAATCAACCACTATTGTCGGAAGAAGTATTACTCTAAATCTCTAATCTCTAATAAATGACAAACGGCATTGACTTCAACAAACACAAAATAATAATGATAGAATGACTCATCCCAAGGACTTCTACTTAACTCGTCGAGTGATTATGTTTTGATTATTGGAGATGTGGGGCCTGATTTGGTTTGGCTGGACATAATGATGGGTTGGTACGATAGGAATTGTATTTAAGTTTGGCTTAATACATAGCTAGTTATTTGGAAAAGTTATATAAATACACAATTGAAGATATTATAATCTCTAAAAAAATTTTATAATTTTAATTTTTTTTATAAAATCTCCTTTTTGATATATCCTTATCCCCTCTCCGATACATTTCTATCTCTCTCTTGGATACATCCATATCCCCTAGGATACATCCATATCCCTTTGGATACATCCCTATCCTTATCGGATACATCCATATCCCTTTGGATACATCCCTATCCTTGTCGGATACATCCTCCCATTAAGTAATGTATCATTTGCAATGTATTGGACATCTAAGAGATGTATTCGAAAACAATGAATAATTAGCGATCTTTCTAATTTAGAAAACTTTCGGGATAGAATGTAATTAATCCCCAAATGTATGAGATTATATTTTACCAAGTTTTGATTATTTTTTTTATGACCACATATATTACCATTGAAAAATAAATTACATTTGAAGAAGCAGGGCTAGGCCATACCTTCTTACACAGTCAAACCATACACATGAATACACAAAAGACTAAAAAAAGCACTAGCATAACCAAATAGGTTTAAGGGGATCATAGCTCAAAGTATTTGCTTTACGCTTTTTTAATCTAAAGGAAGGGCATTCTCACCTATCTATGTTAAGAATCCCTTTCACTATTCAAGGGATGGTGTTGAAGTGAGAGTAGACTTGTACTTAAGTAAGTGAGTGACTTAGAGAAGCTAATTTGTCAGCAACGTTATTAGCTTCCCTGAAGCAAGTGTTGAATAGATATATCATGTATGCCTATAAGATTCTTTATTTCTTTGACCGCATCTTCAATTCACTAGAGGATTGTCCAGACATCGATGACGCAATTCTGCAGCAATAAAGAGTCTACCTTAGCAATGGTAGAACTGAAACCATTAACTATGCACCATTTTAAACTAAAAGGAGGGAGACGACTTCATCTTTGTTGTTGGTTCCATGGCCTAGGGGCAAGTTGAAAGTCATGATGGCTCTTCCTTTATAATCCCTAAGTACACCTCCCCCACCATAAGCTCCATTAATGCAGGATTTATCAGTGTCTAATTTAAAAATAGGAGGAGAGGGTTTGATCCACTTGATCACTCCAACGACCTTTCATATTTTTATCAAAAATCAAACAAACATCTTCCCAACTTTCACTTGGGATGTTTTTTAATCTAGCTTTGATAAGTTGACAAATGTTGGACCTGTTGATACATGACTTTTCTGAATCATACTTGGAGTAACATCTCGATCTCCATAGCTCCTATATCACTATGAGTGGCATAATTTTGAGGATATATGCAACTACATAATTTTTGGCCTTGAAATTCTAGCATTCGATTAATAAGCTTCTAAGAGTTCTGTTTCTATAGCTGATGCCTAACCATCCTACAAATCTTTGCCGTATTGTTTGTGCATATTCTCCACTATAAAACAGGTGTTCAACATTCTCCCTGGTTGGTGGTGTCATACTTGCAATCGTACAACAACTATAATTAGTATTGTATGAGATTTCTATAAATTATACTTAAATTTATTAGAATATTTCATTTAGATTCAAACTAAGTAATATTTTAATTGAATTCCTATGATTCAATTAGATACTTTCCGTTTAAAATTTTTAAAAAATCTTTTCACATGTTTTCTTCTGCCTAATAGGTAGTCAAGTTAATTACTTAAAATAATTATCTCTTTTATAAACACACATCAACCTATGGTAACACATGATGTTTTTGTGGCTTATTGACACAAATGCATATATTTAAAGGAGATAACATATTTTATATGGTTAGCTGAATCACCTAATTGATAATAAAAACACGTGCAAAAAAATTAATAATTGAACGAAAAGTATCTAATTGGAACATTTTATTAGGTGTTGAGATGTTCAATTAGAACATGTCTAGTTTGAATATCTAAATAGAATATCGTGACAAGTTTAAAAGATTGACTATATAACTAGTAAGCCTTTAGATTTTAATACCTTACAATTTTTGTTGTTGGGAGATGTGGAGCGAAACGATGTGTTACTATACAGTATGTCGTCAAAAACACATTCTTACAAACAAAGTAGGTCATTCGAGCTCAATTGTAGTATAACATGCTCATTGAAAATCAATAAAGATTGGGATGGAATGAAGATCTCTTCCACCTTAATCAAAAGTTTAAGATTAAACTCTTGATACCAAAATGAATTATATTAAAAAATGAATTTTTGAAATAAATTTGAATTAGTCGAGACCTCAATAAAAACATTGAATAAAGTATGGAAAGAAAAACAAATATGCCCACTGGAATTGTTACGGTACAAATATGTCCGACCAAAGGACCTCTCAACGTCTTTGTTTTTTTAAGTAATAAATAACCGCGTTGATGTTTTCCATTTTTTTTATATACACAGAGAATCAGTTGGGCAGCTCTTATCTTGTGAGTGAACATCACCCTTCCACTATCTCTCTCTCTTTCATATGTGTCACTGTCTTTCTCTGCTTTGTAGTAACACTTTTCAACACTCACCACAGAAACTAATTACTACTGTAAAGACATCCTTTGTCTTCTATTGGTCCGGAGTTTCAAGAATTTCATTTCTCGGTATCATGATAAGTCACTTTCCTCTTTACTCTGCCTAAAATCCGGTGAAGTTTTCATCTTCTTGAAACACCCTTTTCAAGAAAGTGCTTTGTTCTTTGTCCTGTTTGATGAACTGTTCAAGAAAGTAAGAAAAATATAGTTTCGGAATAAAGTTAGTGATTTTTTTTTTTTTTTTTTTTGTTTTGATCATGAAAAAGGTTGTCTTTTTATGATATTCAAGAAATTAGTTAAGGGTTTTGAGAATTTCTTGAAGTTTGATTTATGATCAAGGAGGGAAAGGGGGATTTTGTTGTTTGGGGTTCTTGAGTTTGGTCTTTCTTCTCTTGCTCTGCCAATTTCTTGGAAATTTGGGTTTGTCTTGATATTTGAGAGAAAGGAGAATTATGGAGTTGCTGTGGTTTATCAAGAACCAGCAGTGAAGTGTAGGTAAGGTAGTTTTGTATGTTTACTGGTTTTCCTTTTCTTCTGAAATTTGATTTTTCACTTGTTTCTTGAATGCCAAAATATGTAATCAATTAGGTGCCTTTGTTCTCATTCTCAGTTTTTTCAGTAATGGTTAAGGGGTTTCTATGTTATGGATGGGGTCACTATCTTTTTGTTGTGTAGGGTTGGTTGCTGCTCAGCATAGTCTTTTCAATATCTTTTTTGACAGGCAAAGTTAGAGGAAGCTGCAATTGAACTTTGAGGGATCAAAGAAAAATGGCTTACCAGAGGAAGGGATCTGATCTGCAGCCGCAGCGGCGTATTCTGCGGACGCAGACTGCTGGTAATTTAGGGGAGTCAATGATGGACAGTGAAGTAGTGCCATCATCTCTAAGTGAAATTGCGCCCATTCTTCGTGTTGCCAACGAGGTCGAGAACAGCAACCCCAGGGTAGCTTATCTATGTAAGTGATACCTGTCAACTTTTGGTGCTGAAGAACATGAACTTAGATTTTTGCTCATATTTACTTATCATGTATATTTGTCAAAATTTTTGTTCCTAAAATATGTTAGAATTTGGCATGTAGTTTGAAATGTATGTATGGCCAAGCAGACTACAGAAACTTGAGTCAATGGGAGGTTGTTTTTACAAATTTATGCTGTCTTTTCACTCTGCTCCTTTTGTGAGCAACTGTGAGAAATGTGGTAGAGGTGACAAGTAGGTTGAACAACTTATTTTAATATATTAAGATAAAGTTGTCCTCATGGGCTTAAAAAGGAAGTCAGGAATAACCTTTTGCCTATAATATAATATAATTGAAGCTAACTATCATAATAAATACTGGATTAATCCATTTCCTGGCCGCATGATAAACTGAATGGTCAAGCTAATAGTTAGTTATCTTCTTTGTTTAATTAACATAACTCTGCTGCTCAGTAATTAGCATCTTTAGGATGCCTTTACCCTCCAATGCAACCAAAGTTCCTCTTTCCTTTGCTTTTAGTAGTGGTGGAGGATATGATACCCTGCAGATTGTGCAACTATCTGATGCAGTTTGTCTCCTGCAATCAAATCAGGTCGATTCTATGCCTTTGAAAAAGCTCACCGGTTAGATCCAACATCAAGTGGACGTGGAGTTCGCCAGTTCAAAACTTCCCTTCTTCAACGGTTAGAAAAGGTAAACTGTTTTATACCACCACTATTGATATGCTTGCCATGGTATATGTTTAATATGGTGATGTTTCAACTTAATATTTTTTGTGTGCCGGTATTAGTCGATCATATTGGTGTGATTTAGATTTCTGTGCAGCTTTATTCTTATACTATATGGAGGGAAAAAGTGGAGAGATAGCAGTCTCCATATGCAAAGTCAGTAGCACATAAGCATATTAGTAGAACCATATGTGAACACAAAATGGAGCAATCTTTCTTGGCTTTTCCAGATGATCAAGAAAACCTTATTCCATGTGTGGTATTTAATGTAGTCACGTTCAATAGGTACAACACCTTTAACGTAAGTTATAGTTGAAGGAATAGGTAGATTAAAAGAAGATTGAGAATTGGTGATAGTGAGGAAGAAGAGATATTGAAAGCCATGAGAAGCTGTAAGTGTTTAGCCTAAGGTTACTCGCAACAAATATTTAATCTAGAAACTGTCTCCATAGTTGATTTAATTGGGTGATCATTGGACATCTGCTCATGCTATCATCCAAACTTCAGTCTTAGACATGAACAATTGGGTTGTCCACTAAAATCTTTGATCCAGTATTTTTGGTGTTTATTTGGCTTTCTGTTCGTTAGATCCTACAAGTATATGCAACTTAGTACCCTGTTAGTACCCTATTTTCTCTGTGCTTCCATCACTTTTAGGGGTTCTAAAATATCAATGTCATTGAGGAACTTTGTTTATTTTCACATTTTGCAGGAAAATGAAACGACCCTAGCTGGAAGGACAAAAAGTGATGCTCGTGAAATGCAGAGTTTCTACCAGCATTACTATAGGAAGTATATTCAGGCTTTGCAGAATGCTGCTGATAAAGCTGATCGGTATATTCAAGGCATACTGAGGCTGCCTACTTTACTCTGCTGTTAGATTTTCTTCATGCTGATTCTGTTTGGCCGTTTCTCTTTGTGCTTTCTTTTAGTGCACGACTTACAAAAGCATACCAAACAGCTGCTGTTCTTTTTGAGGTCTTGAAAGCTGTTAACCTGACAGAAGCTGTGGAAGTGTCTGACGAGGTAGACTAGCATTTGCAAATATATTTTTCCAATCTATTCAAGTTGCTATAGGTATATAGGGCTCCCAATAACCTCTTTGCCAATAAGAGATATTGTTGTTAGAAGTGGATGTGTTGTGTATATGCCTCAGCTCCTTGTCTATCATCCTGGCTTATCCTCTATTTTATATGCAAATCACATGTAGATTTTGGAAGCTCATACAAAGGTTGCCGAGAAGACTGAGATACTAGTTCCGTATAATATACTTCCACTTGATCCTGATAGTTCAAATCAAGCAATTATGAGATATCCCGAGGTTGGGTTCTAGTCCCTTTTCGTGTTTTCTAGACTTTACTTTGATGATGCTTCTGTCATATGCTTTTTCTTACATTTTTCATAGATTCAAGCTACTGTCACTGCTCTTCGCAATACAAGAGGTCTTCCATGGCCAAAAAACCATAAGAAGAAAGTTGATGAAGATATTCTGGACTGGCTTCAAGCTATGTTTGGTTTTCAGGTGCAGTTTTCTACGATATTCTGGGAACACACATCAGATGAGTTATGTAAACATTATGAGTTACTGTGTTTCACAATGTTATTTTGTAATTGAAATTGACAAGCAGAAAGATAATGTGGCGAATCAGCGGGAGCATCTGATTCTGTTGTTGGCAAATGTTCACATCCGACAATTTCCAAAGCTTGATCAACAACCAAAGGTTATTATTTGTCATCTATTTTATATGAATTAGCACTTTTAATCTCTTTGTTTTTGTTTCTGACTTTGACATCCACATCACTCTCACTAGCTGGATGACCTGGCACTTACTGATGTTATGAAGAAACTTTTCAAAAACTACAAAAAATGGTGCAAGTATCTTGGTCGCAAGAGCAGTCTTTGGTGAGCTAATCTCCTTTTTTATCAATCAGTTGATATTGAGTTGTTTACTAGTACTGGCAGCTTTGTTAATTGATAGCCATGCAGTGGCAAGCTAAGTTGCTCGGACTCTTCATTTTTGGTGCCGTGCCCATGTTGACGTGGCGTGGCTGTCGTATCCATACCGGATTTGGTTAACCGATTTTGGGTTCTTTGACCAAAATCGATAGAGAAATTTGGGACAAATACCTATGATTTCCATAATTTTTAAAAAAAAGCTACGGTGGAACTATAGAAAATGGATAACCTTGTATAGAGAAATTTCTAATTCAGTCCTTCACCTTTTATCTACTTATGGTATTCTCATCAATATTTTCTCTTCGGAATACCTTGTATGTTTTCCACATAATGTCTCATAATTTGACATATAACTCTTTTAGATATTTGAATTATATTTAGCCGAATCCCTGCACGGCCGCACCTGTATCCGTACCCTCAAATCTTAAAATTTAGATTATGAATGATCCGACATCTATATCTACACCCGTATTGGACACCCGCGCCCAAGTCCAAGTAACTTAGGTTGCAAGTATTATCGTCTACTGGCATGCTGTTATGGACAGTGGTCAAGTTGGGATCTTAAGTAGGTTGGGCAGTTCTAATTGCAATCAATTAACACCAATTATTAATGGAAAGTGAAAACATGAAAAGGTAATAAAAAGTCAAGTGGAGATGGTCAACTCTTGGAGACAAGGCCAACTTTGGTGTTTAATTGATGGGAAAGAGAAGAAAGTAAGACCAATTTTGTTTTTATAAAGACTATCGTCATACCAGATTTATTGGGAGCTCACTTAGTAGTATACCTCAATGCATACTTTTCTTCTGATGAAAATCTGAATTTCTTCTATCGTTCCACTCTCAATTGAGACTGGTATGACAAATATCCTTCAAACTATAGCCCTGCCTGTGACTTCTAAATTTTGTCCAGTCTATTAGTTTCACTAATTTTACCTATTTTTGCTTGCAGGCTGCCAACTATCCAGCAAGAAGTGCAACAGCGGAAATTGCTATACATGGGTCTTTATCTTCTTATATGGGGAGAAGCTGCAAATTTAAGATTCATGCCTGAGTGCCTATGCTATATTTATCATCATGTATGGAGTAATTGTTGGTATCTTTAAGTGTTTGCCTGTACCTGGTTGTGTCAGTTTCTGTTATTTTGTTTTTAGGTTCTAGAACTTGATTTATCTGTTACATCGTGTTATTACTTCTCCGAGACATTGAATCATAATTTCTTTTGGATCATCTGTCACAAGTATCTAATTAATCATCATCTCTTACTCAATAGAATATCCAAGGTTGCTAAGTGTATAATAAAAAGAGATCGTGTTACTCATTAATTTTGAAAAGTAGCCATTTTGAGAACTGACACTCTATCATTGAACTTGGCATTTGAATGTTCAAAAATTCAAAATTGTGAGTTCTGTCAGTTAACTTATTTTAGAGAAGTGTTTATTAGTTGAAAGTTAGTAGCGATTCTTACAAAATATGTATTTACCCTTATATTGATATTGTATACATATCATTATATACGTAAAAGAGGAGCATCAGACTTGGAATCAGTCGTCATATCTTTATCTTTCATGTCAAAAGACTTCTCCATGAGTGCAGTTTCCGTACTTTCTTAGAAGATGTCAAGCTGTTATTTATGAAACTGACTTCATATATCTTATGTTGTTTAGTTTCAGACTTGTTTACCCTATCTGCTGCTTTTATATTTTAGGTTTTCCAGTACATTTACTAGTTGCAAATCTTGATTCAGATGGCATTTGAACTTTACGGTATGCTGGCCGGAAGTGTTAGTCCCATGACAGGCGAAACTATAAAACCTGCTTATGGTGGTTCAGATGAGGCTTTCTTGAGGAAAGTAGTGACTCCCATCTATAACACTATAGCGAAGGTATTTCTCCTGCACTGCAACCCAAAGCAACAAGATTTCTTCTTTTGAGAGCACACCTTTATTTTATTTTACTTTTCTGCCTGAACAAACAGGAAGCTAAAAGGAGCAAAGAAAAGTCAAAACATTCTCAGTGGAGAAACTATGATGATTTAAATGAGTATTTCTGGTATATTCTTTTACTTTATCTGAATCTCCATTCTCTTTTGTAATGTACACTGATGATTTGCATGGCATTGCAGGTCAGTCAATTGCTTCAGGCTGGGCTGGCCAATGCGTGCTGATGCTGATTTCTTCCATCTTCCTCCTGAAGAACAACTGGCTGATGTAAGTAATATCACCTATTATTTTTCCTTCAGTGTGCTTTCCATTTTCCTTGCAAGAGCTCCTACTATGTGATGATTTTCACACAAACAAAATATCTTCCTATTTTAGATACTTTTAACTGTTGTAACTGTTAAAAGTGTTTTCTTAGTGAAATTGTTTTATGCCAAAGAGAGAAACTACCTCATCAACAAAAGGTTGGTATGCATGTTCTGTTTCAACCTTGTCTACCTCCACTTAATTGTCTATAGGCTCAGTTCTCTTCTCCCATCAGTGCAGGCTCAATCATCAGCTAGATAATTATCACCCGGTGTCTCCATCCCTCATATAACACTCTCCACCATTATCATATATTCATGACATGTCCTACCTGTTGATTTTCTATCACATTAGATTTTCCTTAATGTTTCCATAACGATGAGGACAAAGTCAACAAACTGTGTATCTAAAGTTAAGCATAATTTTGACAAATATGCTCAGACGTTATAATCACTGTAGGTAAAGTTCCTAACATGAAATTGCTAAAGAGAAAATGCATAAATTGATCTAGTCAACATGAATATAGGGAGATAATGGATATTGTCTTTGATATTTTCAAACCTAAAGAAGGGGGCACATTAGAACATCCGGAAATTCAGGGAATGTGTGATATTAACCCCTTCATATATGCCTTTGAAAAATGTTATGGTTCTGGTCTGCTATGAATATCTTTAGAGGTTATATAGCACAGGCCAGTTGTTGTCAAGTAAAGCGCCTGGAGTTCCAGTGTCCTTGAAAACAATGACCTCAAGTCAGACCTCATATGTAATAGTAACCCCTTCAAAGATCGTCTTTTTGATCTAGTGCCAATTGAATTTTCTTTTTCCTCCATTGCATATCTATTAGGACCAAAGACCGACTGACAATGGGTAAATAACTGATATAAAACTTTACTGGGGAGGTGTCGAGAAGATGATAGCTTCGATGATGGCGTCGCACCTGACAATAGGCTGTAAAGATAAATCATCGCCTAGAACATAAAAGACAAAGAAGTAAACTAATTTCACCAGAGGTACAGATGACCAGACTAGATTTTATTTGTCTGTGGTTTTATTCTTGGTGACTAATAGTAAAGAGAAAGAAGTGCTTAAAAAGGGATAATACTAGGTACAAATTATTATATCTTCTCCATTCATGATAAGCTGTAAAGGTATTACTTGTATTCATGAAGTATAAACCAATGTCATCATGTGTGAAGATAGCTAGATAATAAGGAGTTGGCTATTCATTCAGATACTACATTCAGGAAGGTCTTTCTTGAAAGCTGGTTATGATGATAGAGGAAAACTCTTCAACAACATTAAGTATATATTGGGGGGTAGATTCAGTGCTTAAGTAGAAATTTTGTGTAATTTTAGGCATAAGATTAAGGTATCAAACCGTCATAGTGTTGCATGCGGTCCAGTAAACTAGATGAACCCATAGAGCATCGATGAGCTATCAAACATAAAATTAACTAAATTATTTTTCTCTTAGAGGTGGTACATGAGCTTTTCTCTAACATATAATAGCTTGGTCATCTACGAGGAAGTATGCATGACCATTTACACCTGTGTTTGGCAAAAGATATGCTGCTTGTTCTTTATGTGGGAGAACATCTGAACAGTGGTATATATTATTGATTTGGTCATGGTAATGGAGTTTGGCATGATTTCTGTTTTGAGATGATGGAATTTCACTACTTTCTGTTTGCTATTTTTCCCAGTGTTTTACTGTTGAGATTTCATGTAATATCTTTAATCATGTCTTTTGTAATATTGAGTGTTGTTGAAGAGTTCCACATTGGCCTTTTATGAGATGGTGGTTTCTTTATATGGCTCTGGCAATCCTCACCTCTTGAGCTAGCTTTTGGGGTTGAGTTAGGTCCAAGATCCATTTCTTTATATGGTATTAGAGCATAACCCATCCCAATTCTCGTTTCTCAATATTGTGCCCCCATATTAAAAATTGCCCAAGCTCCATATGTCCACACCTGGCCTGAGGTGTGTGTGTGTTGAAGAGTCCCACATTGGGCTCTTATGGGATGGGTGTTCTTTTTATTTGGCTGGGGCAATCCTCACCTCTTGAACAAACTTTTGGGGTTGAGTTAGGGCCAAGGTCCATTTCTTTACCAGTGCTATTTGAAACAACTGATCTGTTACAATCAAGTGTTGCACATTTAATGTAAATATTGATCATATTCAGGCAAATGAAGCAATTAAAAGGAACCATTGGATGGGGAAAATCAATTTTGTCGAGACACGCTCGTTTTGGCACATCTTTAGGAGTTTTGATAGGATGTGGGGCTTTTTTATTTTATGCTTACAGGTTAGTCTCCCTTTTTCCTTTGTTTTAATATCTTTTCTTTTATTTTCTCATTATTTGTTTGGCATGTAGAGTGTCTTCTGATGCTGGTTTACCTTGTTTACTGAAGGCAATGATCATTATTGCATGGAATGGATCTGGCAATCTTGGTTCTATTTTTGAAGGAGACGTGTTCAAGAGAGTGATGAGCATTTTCATAACAGCCGCCATACTGAAGCTTGCTCAAGGTGAGGATTTATTTTTGCCTAAGACTGGCTAGATTATAATTTAATATTCTTTTTGCTGTTGTTAGTTTCCTCATTTTTTACAATGTGGCTTTTGACAATGTGAAAGTAAATCACTTGGAAGGCATTCAATGGAAGTTGTATGATCCTATCAATATGAAATGTCATATCTCATGATGTGGGGAAGTACTCAACTAGTTTCTGTTTTTCAACTGTCTTGATGAATATTGTTAAATGAAAAGTTTCTCTAGATCAGTTACATTGAGAAGGCCCTCACTGTTTTGTAATGAAAAAAATGCTCCAACTTGTTTAAACCAATTGTATAACATTGTTAAATGAAAAGTTTCTCAAGATCAGTTACTTTGAGATGGCCCTCACTGTTTTGTGATAAAAAAAAACTTGTTTAAACCAATTGTATAACATTGTTAAATGAACAGTTTATCAAGATCTGTTACATTAAGAAAGCCACCACTGTTTTGTGTTAAGAAAATGCTCCAATTTGTATAAATCAATTGCATAACGGCAGGACTCTTTTATTCGTAGCATTCTCCCGTGTTTGAGACCAATGGTTAACACTTGAGATGACTGATCAAAGAGCTTATGAGAAGATTGAAACCTTAAATGAACATGCAATAAGAGAGGCTTGATGTCATCAAAGGCAGAACTGAAATTTTGAGTTTATGGGTTGTGAATTCTAGAAAATGCAGTTTATTGGGTTCTTTATAATTTTTTATGCATACTAAGTATATCTTTTTAAGCTTAATGAGTTTGAGCCAAACCTATAGGGTTTTGCCTAAACTATAGACATAGCTCTGGGCTCTGGCTCCCCCCTGGATGTCATCATGCTGAGGGATTAAACATGAGTAACATGACTAGTTCCTATGCTTCTAAATTTGAACGTCCACCAATTATTTGTCATATACCTGCAAGTAATGTTGGAACTTTTTAATCTTAGCTAATAGCTAATATCAACAATCAATTATTGATCACATTGGTTAAATATAATTTAACTGGTCACAGACTTTGTTGTTCATAACTAATAACTTAAATAAACTAGTGACATTTCAGTGATGTCTACATCTGTCCTGATTTTCTTTGGATTGCTTATATGAGGAAAACACATGTTTCGTTGGGAGTTTATTGGCCTGAATGTCTAAGATATCTCCTTTTTAAAGAAAGAATCTGGATAGGTTTCTGAAGAAAAGCTTGGATACGTGCTTTAAGTTTTGCAAAGGATGAGAAGCCTCTAGGGATTTTATTGTGAATCAAGTCCTATTATTCATATACTTCGTCTTTATCTGTTTTAAAAAATCATTATAACTATGATTATTTTGTTGGCAATGCTATCTTGTGTATGTAGCGGTTCTGGATATAATCATGAGCTGGAAATCGAGACACAGCATGTCATTCTATGTCAAGCTAAGATATGTGTTTAAAGCTGTTGCAGCAGCAGCATGGGTGGTAGTGTTGCCAGTAACTTATGCATATAGCTGGAAAAATCCTCCAGAATTTGCACAGACTATTAAAAACTGGTTTGGAAATGGTTCAAGTTCGCCTTCTCTATTCATTATAGCAGTTCTTTTTTACCTGTCACCAAACATGCTATCTGCATTGCTGTTTGTTTTCCCTTTCATCCGCCGTTTTCTTGAGAGGTCAGATTACAAGATTGCGAGTTTGGTAATGTGGTGGTCCCAGGTATGCAAACATCTTTATTATTTTAGCTTATTTTTCAGTCTATTTCAAGTTTTTGAGTTCCCTTCTTTGGATATATTCCCTTTCTTCTGGGTGGTCTTTGATCTCATACTTCTAATATAATCTTTATTACAGCCTCGGCTTTATGTTGGAAGAGGCATGCATGAGGATGCATTTTCTCTTTTCAAGTAAGCTACTGCATTGATATTATATAAAAACAACTTTCATTTTGTTCTGCTATTCTTTATGATTGATTATTTTATTGATTGTAATGCTGTTCTTTCCAGATACACACTATTTTGGGTTCTCCTCCTGGCTGCAAAATTGGCATTCAGTTTTTACGTAGAGGTGCTCCCTCATTTCTATTCTGTCATTATGCTCGTTTGACTGCTCTTAATGGGATTTCTATTTTTTCTACTATTTGCTTTGATAGCAAAATACTATTAGAGAACACATACGTAGATGGAAAAATTCCAAGTATTTAGTTTTTAGAGTTTGTGCATTTTTCATCTTACTTTTGAAAGTAATGCAAATAATACCTAACTTCAACATTTATGTGCAAAAACAGTACCTAATTCTAACAGTGTGTCAATTTTTGGAATTAAAAAAAAACAACATGCATCTTGCACATGAAGATTTAAAAAAATTCACGTATTTATCCGTTATTGTGTTATAAATTTCATTTGAAGTACTTAAGATTAGTTTTTATTTTTTAATATTATGATAAAATTCATTTCTTCTCTTTTTGCGTTTTTATATAGATAAGTAAACTTCTATCTCAATTAATTTAGGGTTCTTTAATTTTATTTAAATTTTAAATACTCAGGAAATAAAATATCTCATGCCTGTAAAACTTTTATGTGCTATTTAAACATTGGTATAGTGAAATGAGAAAAGAAAAATCCACCAAGACTAGCTGTTTTACTTCTAAATGTCATGTTGGGGTTCTTTTTGTTTGGCTAATTCCGTTACTTTTTGTCATAAAATGCCACAGAAGTTCTATAAACATGAGATTGTCTTTTGTCTCTTGGGTATTAGAATTAAAGTTTTTGTCACGCCCTGTCACGCCCCGTCACGCCCCGAGCTACCACCGAGGCGCGGACACGGGACCTAGGACCACAAGTGATCCCAAGCTAACCCTGCTGACATAATCTGAGCATACTATAATTAACATGAATAAAAATAACTGATGCGGAAGCTAAAATCATAAATAAAGAAAAGATGGGGAATACCCATATACTATAATTGGGAGAGTTTAATACAAAAGATATTAACTCATACTAGGCTGAAACTAACTATGTCTGAAAGTAAGCCTCTAAACTGACTAGAAATGTTGGGACATGCCCCAACTAGATCTAGCAAAACTAAAACTAAAAACTGAAAGCAGTAAGGATATCATTGATGTCTCTGGTCCTCGGAGGATGAGGACTCACCACTACTAATCTGCTGAGCTGAAAATCGGAAAACGATCTAAGTGCAATCTGGATGCTGAGAGTCTGAACCTACATCACAAGAAGATGTAGCGCAAAATATGCGTTAGTATTGAAAGGTATCGAGCATGAGGTTGGAGTATCGCTGAAATACATATATAACTGACCAAGCAAAAGCCGATGACATATATATGGATATGATAGAATGCCGAAAAATACTAAACATGACTGATCTGTATGCAATGACCAACTATGACATGCTGGAATTGAATACTAAACATGGTCAATGCAAATGGAGTCTGACTGATTTGTGGGAGCTACTAATCACCGATAATAAAACCACACGAGTTGAATGTGGAGTTCGATGTATACACCCCATCGAGAGGACCCAATATACCCTGCCAGAGGTATAAAGGCATGCTTGTGTGATGAAAGGAAGCTCGTGAACTGGAAGTGTCAATATCTATCCTCAGGTGGCAGACTAACTCTAGTTAACAGTGTCCTGGATGCCTTGCCATCATACATGATGTCAATAATCCCTATACCAGCCAAAGTAACCAAGAGGTTAGATGCAATTAGGAGGAACTTTCTATGGAAAGGCAGTGAAGATAAGAAGAAGTATCATTTGGTCAAATGGGAGGAGTTGCTAGTTAGCAAGAGAGGGGGTGGACTCAACATCAGAGATCTGAGTACGCATAATAAGAGCTTGATTATGAAATGGTTGTGGAAATTTGCCTCACCAGAAGTATCTCTATGGAAGGAAGTAATAGCAGCAAAATATGGCATGAAGGACAAGTGGATGACAGAGGGGGTGACCAGGCCTTATGATTGTAGTGTATGGAGATCAATCAGGAACTTATGGCTACTGGTCAAAGATAGAACAAAATGCAAGGTTGGTAATGGAGAAAAAATGGCATTCTGGAATGACATCTGGTGCGGACAGGAGACACTCAAACAAGCATTCCCTGAGCTACATAGTCTAAGTCAAGCACATGAAGCATCAGTGGCAGACTTAAGGACAGGACAAGGGTGGAATTTACATCTGAGAAGAAACTTAAATGGCTGGGAAATAACATCCATAGCAAAATTTCATGACACAATGGCTAGGGCTACCAATCTAACAGAAGAACAAGATAGACTGATATGGAAATGGGAGAGAAAGGGAGAGTTCACTGTAAGATCTGCATATCGAGAATTGAGACCTATTGAAGAGCAGCAAGCAGGATGGCCTTGGAGGATGATCTGGAGAACAAAAATCCCATACAAGGTGAATTATTTCACATGGCTTTTGGCGAAGGAGGAAGTCCTGACACACGAAAATTTGAACAAAAGGAAACACAACCTCTGCTCTAGATGTTATTTATGCGAAGAATAGGTGGAGACAGTCAACCATCTCTTTTTACACTGCAAATGGACAGATCAATTATGGCAGATGTTCATTCACAAGAGGAAGATCAAGTGGACAAAACCAGGGAGAATTACAGAAGTTCTAAAATGCTGGAATAGTGATGGAAATGCTGGAAAAAAGGAGGAGAGATGGAGGATTGTCCCAGCATGCATTTGGTGGACAATTTGGAATGAAAGGAATCAAAGATGTTTTGAAGGAAAGAACAACAATATTCAGAAGATAAAGATAAACTGCCTAGGTCTTTATTATTTTTGGTGTAAGCAAGTAGTAATAGGAAATTCTGAAGATGTTTCTAATGTTATTGACTGGCTGTAATTAGAAGATCTTAGGGCTGTTGCAAGTATAAATTTTTGGAGGGGAACTACTCTTTGATGTACTATTCCTGTGGATATATAGAAGTAAATGTTACCTTTCTCAAAAAAAAATAAATCCGTTGCCCATGGAAGGGACTTACAACCTACTTGGCTAGTAGTTCTGGGACTATTTGGGTACGCTAAACCCCAGTTCAACTCGGTATTATGCTAGTCCCAATGAATTTAGTAGTAAACTGATTATGACTGATTTTCTGTAATTGTTCTGGATAGCTCAAAACTAGACATGCAAACTGAACGCAACAATTTAAACTGACATTGATGCATAATACTGAGGCATGTATAACTGATTTCTGATAAAGTCTGACCTAACACATGTAATTCAAGAACTAAAGAAATACATAGCTAGGGTTTTGACATTCATACGATAATCTGAAGAAGACGGGACATGCTGATTTGGAACATTAAAACATAGCTAAAACGTGACATGCTGTTTGGACGTTAGAACATATAGTTAAAAAAGTGATTTCTAAATCAGAACGTTTTTAAAACAGTCTCTTCATGAAAATCGGCTGTAACTTTAGAAACTACCAGGGTTCATTCATAATCATTGACAAATGATCAATATTTGGATCATTCTAACATTTAAAACCCAAAATCAAGAAACGTTCAAGAACCCTAATTTCGTTCATAGCATGGAATCAAGAATCGTCTGAATTCTAGGGATCTAACGGGCGAAAGGGACCCATTAATGAAATCGAACATACCCGGTGACGAAATCTCCACGAAAAACTATCAATTAAGGCTAGACTTGACTTTTCCGGCGACTTTCTAGCGTTTTCCGGCGGCGGCTAGGGTTTAGCTAGGGTTTCGGCCGCTTCTCTCTCTACTCTCTTCTTTTCTTTTGTTTTAGTTAATTAAATGACTTGGGTAAGTTCTAGTTAGGTTTCTAGGATTTTAAATGACTAACTAAAACCCTTTTAATTTAGGAATTAAAAGAAGAGTGGGAAAAGACAAAAACACCCTTGCTTAAAAGCTGTCCAAATCCTGATGCGGCAGGGCACCTGCCAAATCTGAAAATTCTGCAAATTTTTCCTTCATGAATCTGGGGTGTTACGGTTTCTTAATTAATTGAGATACAATTTATTCTTATAAAACTACCAAAAGGCAATAAATATATCTTACTGTAGTTATTGTTATATTTAATTTTTTTTAACTAAATAGTATTATATTAAGAGGATCTGTATGCATATTAAAGGTTTGATGTCAACTAATGAGTTCCATTCCCAAAAAAATAAAATACTAATAAATAAATGTAAACGAGCTTTGAGCCATTAAAAATGCTAACAAAATTGGTTATGAGCAATGCACTTGATCTTTTTCATCCAAAAGTTGCATTCAGATCAAAAAAAGAAAAAAGAAAGTAATGAATAACATAATTTTTGGATTACTCATGATCTTTGAATCCTGAGGTTGGCCGACGAAAGATATTTACTCGTAGATAAACATTATGATCCTTCAGCAAGCATGCAATTTTAATCAACTTTAAATCCAATTAACTTAGTGTTTTATCAATTTAAGTAGATTGTAAAATCTTTTGGATATTTATACAAGTTTTAAGCCAATATCAACTTTTAAATAAATTAAGCTATTTAAAATAGTAGAAGTTGATGACCAGGAAGTATAGGGGTGTGCGTAATTTCGTATATACCGAATTATCGAATCTAAACCGAAAATATCGGTAGTATATCTGGTATTTGGTTTAAGTTTTTTTTTTTTTTTTGATAAAGGTAACATCGGTTTAAGTTTTTTAAAAAATGATATTTTGGTACGATATTCGCTAGTTAGTAAAAACATACATTATACAATGCACATATATTAGGTTATATCATTAATATTAAAGGCCTAAAATCTTACTTTATCAATAAGATTACCTTTTACCTTTTCCACCTTTCACTACATGCTTGCCTTTACCACCGTTTTTTAAGGCCTACTTATCTTTCCGATTTTCCCACCTTTAAGCTTTATAAATCAGAAATCGAAAATTTAACTTCCCCACCTATATATTTATTTCAGAACTGATGGTATCTAGTTGAAAATTTCATACATGATCATATATGTCTTTCCTTTAACTCACTACAAGGGCAGACGGGTGCACTAAAGCTTCTGCTTTCCTTTAACTCACTCTCTAGAAAAATTAGAAGTTCCAAAAGGAACTTCTTTAATGTTGTGATTCGTCCATGAGAAAAGAAGAAAGTCACAATTCTCTATCTACGCCGAGCAACCGAGTTATCGAACTGAATAAACCTAAAACTGAAAGAAAAAACAGTACATACCAAATTCAATTCGGTATGTTATTGGTATAGCATTTTAATAAACTGAATACCGAACCAAAATGTCTAAAAACCATACCAAATGATGGATGAACATCCCTACTTGGAAGAGACTTGTATTTTATTTGTCGTTGCCTCTCTTTAGTTTGAAAATGGTCAATTTCTTTTGTGGAAAATAAAATTTAGGAAGACAACTGTAATATGAACTGTGCTTCGACCACACATTCTCTTTTTAGATTGTTTCTAGTTGTATTTCCATGTAATAGCTTACGAGTAAAGAAACCTAAGGTACTTGCATGAATTAATCAGAAACTTGAATATCTTGTCATCTAGTCCCAGACCATTATTCAATCTTTTCATCTAGTCCAAGGCCATTATTCATAGTCCATGGGTAGCATAAATTTGTTAGTTGAAAAATATCTGCTGTTTAATCATCTTCACGCTAATTTATTTTGATATCACTTTTTGTCTACACACATGTCAAATATTGGCTCTCAAAATACATGATGAAAATCTTAAAGTGTTTTACTTTTGCAGATACAACCTCTTGTAGGTCCAACAAAAGATATCATGAGAGTTCACATCAGTGTTTATAGATGGCATGAATTCTTCCCTCGAGGTACTTAAATGGAAGTCAAATTGAGTATTAACATATACATGTGTATACACTTATGCACTGAAGTAGAGATTTGTTAATTAATACTGTTCTTCTTATGGTTGGATACTTGCAGCCAAAAACAATATCGGTGTCGTGATTGCACTATGGGCTCCTATTATTCTTGTATGCATATCCATTTGCATGCTTCTCATTCTTTCAGCTTCTCCGTTTTCACCTTTTCTGTACAAAATTGTAATTGAAGACTATCCCAGGTCTATTTCATGGATACTCAGATTTGGTATGCTATTTTCTCTACCATATTTGGAGGCATCTATGGCGCGTTTCGGCGTCTTGGAGAGGTTGGTAGAGCTTCCACCCACTAATTGACGTTAGTAACTTAGGTTGCTTCCCATCCAATTTATAAGCTTTATGTTGGACGCTATGAAATTCTCTCAATTAATATTTTCTCCTGCATGCTTGTTTGTTTGAATCTTCTCAATGTCAGATCTATGTTTATTTATCTACCAGAATCCTATGCATCATTTGAGGTATCACATAGATATCAGAAAGTATGCATGTAGTAATTGCTATTTATACAATCTATGAGATGCATAGTTTTATGAATGCTGTTCAAAGATCGCTAGCATATGAGGTAATTAAGATAAGATTTTCTTTTCTCCCAAAGTCTGCCTTCCACCTTGAATTCCATTGGTTTTCCACAGTTTACTAATGTTTTTCTGTTTTGGGGTGATAAGTTCTCTTCCTGTCTTCTGCTTTCAGATTCGCACGTTGGGAATGCTTAGATCGCGGTTTGAGGCACTGCCAGGAGCATTTAATGCTTGCTTGATCCCAGTGGAAAAGGATGAAAAACGTAAAAAGGGACTTAAAGCCACATTATCTAAGAAATTTGATGAGGTCAAGCCCTAGATATCTCTTTGCATTGACTATGCAGAGATCAGTGTTAATATTTTGTTAATTTATTGGTCCTTGCAGGTCACTTCTAGTCGAGGAAAGGAGGCTGCAAGGTTTGCTCAAATGTGGAACAAAATAATAGAGAGTTTCAGGGAGGAGGATCTGATAAATAATAGGTACCGTGATAATGGTGGTAGAGGCAAACAATCCTTTTCTTGAGAGCTTGGATGCGCTGGTTTCCTCTTTATGTAGTTTCATGTTTTGTTTATTGTTTCTTTTCCAATGTCCTTCTCTTCCCTTTTGCTATCCCTCTCTTATCCCTTGCAATATTACTCTTCCAGAGTTAACTTGCTGTGCTTACAGGGAAAGGAACTTATTGCTTGTGCCATATTGGGCTGACCCTGATCTGGACCTTATCCAGTGGCCTCCATTTCTCTTAGCTAGCAAGGTTTGGGGTCTTACAAGCTTCTTTATTTTCTAAACCTTAAGGAAATTCAATGATAACCTTATTAAGTGGTGTTTATCTCATGACTGCTATTAGCTTCCTATTGCATTGGATATGGCTAAAGATTGCAATGGAAGAGATCGTGAGCTGAACAAAAGGTTGAGTGCGGACAGTTACATGCGCAGTGCCATTCGTGAGTGCTATGCTTCATGTAAAAGCATTATAAAAGTTTTGGTCTTAGGTGAACGTGAACAGCTGTAAGTTTCCATCTGTTACATTTACTTATTCGGCAAAGTTGCAGAGAACAGTTATGAATCCTTGAGCTGTTTCTAATTATTTAATTGGAAATCAATAATTTTCAGGGTGATACAAGAAATTTTCTCAAAAGTTGATGAACACATAGCTGAGGGTAATCTGATAAAAGAGTTTAACATGAGCGCACTACCTACCCTCTACGAACAATTTGTGCGGCTTATTGATTTTCTGGTAATAATACCCTATACAAAATTTTCAGCTAAGAATTGAATGTTTCATAGAGTTCTACTAAAGTGTCGCTAAATTCCACAGAAAGAAAACAAAAAGGAGGACAAGGATCATGTAGTTATTCTCTTGCTTGATATGTTAGAAGTTGTGACCCGTGACATAATGGAAGACTCTGTTCCTAGGTAAATAATGAGGGAGCAAGTTTCTTTCTTCTTTGTTTAATTGTTGATCATTTTGTTTATTTTTGTAACTCCTTGTTGTAGTTTGTTAGATTCCACCCATGGTGGCTCCTATGGGATGCATGACGGAATGATTCCAAATGCAAAATATCAGCTCTTTGGCACCCTTAATTTTCCCGTAACAGAAACAGAAGCATGGAAGGAAAAGGTGATCAACTAAATCAAGTAACATATTATAAGTGTACTGTTAATTTTGTTGCATGATATAGTTTCAGACAATCACTGGATTATAATATACAATAGAAAATATGAGATGACAGGTCAAATTCCATAGCATGGTAAATATGGTAAGGGACTAAGGTTGATTCAAAATAAGCAAGAGGAAGAACTGAAACACAGTTTTTGTCTGTGTGCCCCTTGTTCAATTAAATATAGCGAGTTTCTATTACAACAATCTTAAAAAGATGTTCTCTTCACTCAGTCATCAAATGTTGTGAGATTTGAAATGAAGACCACTATATGTGTCTGTGTGTGTACACATGTGCTCATGTGGATGCATGCGGGCATGTATATATATCTTTCACGTGCCATAAAAGCATGCTGTGAGATTTGGAGTGAAGAATGTGTAGGACAATCTTCGAATGATGTGTGTGCACGTGGGCATAAGCCATAAAGAGAGAGATTGCTAAGGTTGGAAGAAAAAGTATCAAAATCTAGTGCCAGGTTCCTGTTTCTTGGTGAAACCCTTTCAATAACTTCGCTTCAAATTTGGGAAAGGAGAGTGATCAGTTATCTTCTTTGATCCACACTCATATGAAGCTTCTTGTTCTTCCAGATTAGAAGGCTTCACATGCTGCTAACTGATAAGGAATCTGCCATGGATGTGCCAACCAATTTGGAAGCTAGACGGCGCATCTCATTCTTCTCAAATTCATTGTTTATGGACATGCCTCACGCCCCCAAAGTTCGCAATATGCTTTCCTTTTCGTAAGTTTTCTGATTAAAACATAAGTTGTCAATTGATACGTAATCACAGTGCATCATGATACCATTGTGGGGATGTTAGTTAAAACTCAACTTATTCCTGTATAGCTTGTTGGTATTATGAAGCCTCTTTCAGAAAGAAAAAAAGATCAGAGATTCTGGAGAAAATAGATTTATGACTATCATATGAATGTTTTTAAGACTCTAACGAGATGGAGTTAAGGTCATTAATATTAGAGCAAGGCTTGCCCTTTGTGGGTACGACACTGAAACATGTTATGTCTTTAAATTAAACTTTGGTTTGGTTTCATTCCCCTGATTCCCCTGGGAAATAGTCTCATACAAGAATCTAACTCTTGTTTAAGTTATCAGTAAAATGGATAAACTAGTCTTGCTTTATCCTTGTGAAATTGAATAATAGTTGTGTAGGAGCTCCTCTGCACCCTAAAATTATATTAGGTAGAGTACATTTACAAAGCTAACATATAAGAAATACTATGTACAGTTTAGTTGCTACGCTACATAACATTTACGTTTAACACCCTCTCCTCCTCCCTCTGGAACTTCCAAGAGCTTTACTGGAAGTATCTGCCAATTGATCATTTGAATTAACATATGCAGTCATAGTATCCCTGGATTGCAACTTCTATCTAACGAACTGCCAATCAACTCAATGTGTTTAGTCCTCTAGTGAGAAGTTGTAGCTATGTGTAAGCTGCCTTTTTATTACAATATGACTTGATGAGGTTGTTGTATCAACTCCCAAGAAACTGCCTCAATCACAACAATTCAGATGTAATTTTAAGGCTATGGCCTGTACCCTGCCTCACTGCTTCAACACTTGGTCGAGCACCACATTTTTTTTTTAAACTTCTCCAAGAGGCCAGATTTCCTCCAATCAATATACAATTCCTATTGATGTGGAACCATCACAATGTATCCAACTGCTTCAGTATGAACTCCATCCTCATACAGTAGGACTATCTGACCTACTCCCTGTAGCACTATTAAGGTACTTCACAACTCGATTACAACATCTAAATGAGCGTCAATTGGAGAATCCAGAAATTGACTTACAACACTCACTGGGAAAGAAATGTCTGGTTTGGTAACTATAAGTTCGATTTGCAACCAATTAATGATATCTCCCATCATCTAGGAAGGGCTTCCCCTCCGCTGGTACCAAGTCGACATTAGGATCCATTGATGTGTCCATGGGATTATACTCCAGTCTTCTAAGATGTCTAACACATACCTTCACTGTGATATGTTTTTTTATAAGGTTAACTATCTTATTTTATCAATATGGGAAATTTTCCCATATACATGCAATATACTAAATAGTGGAGAATCTACAATATATATGATGATAACAACATGGATAACATAGATCATATGAAGGCTTTAGAGGAACTTGATGGACACCAAATAAAGATATATAATGTGTTGAAGGTCCATCAAAATGAAGAGGATGGAGAATAAGGCTATGTGTGCAAGTGGCCTTCTCTTAAATCCAAGAATTCACTAAAGAAGGCAACCAAACAAGGCCCTTATCTAAATGAGGGTAAAATTGTCAAGAAAGTGTCTTCTTTATTTCCTTAGTATAAATAGTAGTTTTATCATTTTGCAAGACTTAGATTATGATGAATTGAATATTTGAGACCTTTGAAGCTTGTAGTTTCTAGGTGTAGCCTAACATTAGTCTAGTTCATAGTTGGTAATTGTAGTTGAGTGATTAGAGTGGATTCCCGATATTGCTTGTGTTAGCTTTTTATAGCTTAATCAATCATCGAGTTACCCTTTTTGTGGATTCAATTTGATTTTCTCGTTTTTGATTGATTTTGGGTTATTGTTATTTGATCAAATTCAATTGAGAGGTGGAGGTATAAAGTCCTTTGTTGCTCATAATTTTGATTGGATTTCGATAGTTCCACATATGTTTTCTTATTTCTTTCAATTGCCCCTTTGATTTTTATTATTTGGTATCAGAGCCAAGGCTAAAATGTTACTTAGGTTTGACCTTGACAAACTTGGTTTAGGAATGAATTGGCGATTATTTGTTTATTTTTAATGCATTATTTGCTTTATTTTTTTTTATTTATAATCACGCTTTGTTTGAAAGGACGCAAGTCAAATCCAAACTTGTGTTCCTTATTTGTTTGATCGACACTACTTGTTACTACTTTCTCATTTGCACTTTTTATCGAGTCTTTGGTCGTACACAAACACACACTGAACTCGTGAGGGGTGTCCTGCACTCCTCCAAAACTTTCTTGAATTCCTTAGTTTCAGATTGGTGCAATTAGGTTAGTGCGCCTTCTCGCAATTATTCAGTCCCACTCTCAATATTCTAGGAAAAAAATCCTACTCTAGAAATAGGACATTTTGCATACACTTTAGGCGGGACAATATGAGGTATTGTCGCTGCATTTAGGAAGCCACCCTTTTGTCAACGAGTTTCTCTTTAAAACCCAATGACATATATTTGTGTGAAAATGATTGATTGATCCAAGTATTAAAATCGTAACAGATTCGGGACATTAAGACTGACTGCCTTTTTTCATTTAGATGCAAATCAACCAAAACCTCCCTAATATCCGGATGATAACTGAAGTCCCTCGAATTTTGAAAATTTGGTGGGGAAACATCCGATTGACATACGAAAATGAAATTATGCTGCACTTGGGATCATTAACTGATTTGCTGAATGTAAGGGTAAACAAGTTGCTCATTACTCTGATGATCGAATTCTGGCACTTGGGAAAGTCACTGTTGTTGGTTGCCAGAATTTGATCATCAGGGTAATGAGCAACTTGTTAGCCCTCACATTCAGTAAATCAGTTAATGATCCCAAGTGCGGCATAATTTCATTTTCGTATGCCACTCGGATGTTTTCCCACCAATCTTTCAAAATTCGGGAGATCTCAGTTATCATCTGGATATTAGGGAGGTTTTGGTTGATTTGCATCTGAAAGATAAAAGGCAGTCAGTCCTAATGTCCTGAATCTGTTACGATTTTAATACTTGGATTAATCAATCATTTTCACACAAATATATGACCTTGGGTTTTAAAGAGAAACCTGTTGCCAAAGGGCGGCTTCGTAAATGCAATGACAATACCTCATATTGTCCCGCCTAAGGTGTATGCAAAATGTCCTAGTTTAGGATTTTTTTCCTAGATGATTGAGAGTGAGACTGAATAAATGTGAGAATGCGCACTAACCTAATTGCACAAATCTGAAACTAAGGAATTCAAGAAAGTTTCAGAGGAGTGCAGTATACCCCTCGCGTGTTCAGTATGTGTTTGTTTACGACCAAAGACTTGATAGGAAGTGCAAATGAGAAAGCAGTAACAAGTATTGTTGATCAAACAAATAAGGAACACAAGTTTGAATTTGACTTGCGTCCTTTCAAACAACGCATGGTTATAAATAAATAAAAAAGCAAATAATGCATTAAAAATAAACAAATTATCGCTAATTAGAAAAGGCATATGACAATTGTGAACTGAAAGTTTTTGTTGAAGATGCTTGCATGTAAGTTTTGCATCTCCACGGTCAGATTCTCAGTCCTCATAAATGGTGCACGTGAAGGTTTTTTCCCTGGTCTGAGGCAGGGAGATCCCCTATCTCCTTTCCTTTTTATCATTGTCATGGAGGGCCTAAATAACATGATAGAGGTGGCCAGAGAGAATGAATGCCTCGGGGGTTTTGAGCTAGCCACAACTCAAACCTCAATAGCAAATGGCAACATGGAAGTCACTCATTTACAGTATGCAGATGACACCTACACCTTAATATTTTGTGATGCTAATGAAGGACAACTGTTGGTTTTAAGATCAATCTTGGTGCTATTTGAAGGAGTCTCAGGTTTGCATATCAACGGGAGAAAGAGTCAGTTGTATCCTATTAATAATGTCTCAATATGGAGGAACTGTCTTGGATTTTGGGAGGGGAAGTAGATTTTTTGCCTACCATTTATCTGGGCATGCCCTTAGGTGCCAAATCAAAGGCTTTGAACATCTGGAATCCTGTGATTGCAAAGTGTGAGAAGAAGCTTACCAGATGGAAATCTCAATATATCTCCTTGGGAGGCAGAGTCACTCTCATTAATTCTGTTTTGAATTCCTTGCCTACTTATATGATATCCATCTTCTCCATTCCTGATGGGGTGATACAAAGGCTGGATAAAATTAGGAGGGATTTCATATGGAAAGGGGTTGAGGAAAATGATTCCACTGTCCGACATTTAGTCAAGTGGAACAAGGTTCTCAGGGGGGAGAATCATGGGGGTCTAGGAATAAGGAATCTGAAAAAGCAGAGCAAAGCTCTTTAACTAAAATAGTTATGGAGGTATTCTCAAGAGCCTCAACCATACTGGGGAAAAGTAATTCAAGCAAAATATGGAGAGGAGAACAAGTGGATGACAAAGGAGGTTCTTGCACCATATAGGGTAAGCCTGTGGAAGTCCATCAGAATCTTGTGGCCTCTCTTGAAGATCAATACAACCATCAGGGTAGGCAATGTCAATAAGACTTCATTTTGGGAGGATAAATGGTAGGGCACTACTAGTCTGAAAAGTATCTTTCCAGAGATGCATGACTTGGTAGTGAATAAACATGTGAGTGTAGCTGAGCTTTGGACACAACATGGATGAAGTTTCCAATTTAAAAGGAATTTCAATGATTGGGAAATCGAGACTGTGACTGAATTGTTTTGGAAGGTTGGAAGTTTTTACTGGAACAAGGGATGAACATGATAGATTAAGTGGAGCAGAAATAACAAAGGCACATTCAAGGTAAACTTGGATATAAGTTGCTAAATCAAGGTGGACAACAACCTTCTCTTTGGCCTTGGAAGCAGATTTGGAAACCTAAAATCCCTTTCAAGGTGTCATGTTTCACTTGGCTTCTGTCAAGAGAAGCAGTTTTAACACATGGAAATCTCAAGAAAAGGAAGTTCTCCATGTGTTCTAGATGCTATTTATGTGGGAAAGAGGTTGAGACAGTCAACCATCTGTTTCTCCCGTGCAGAATAACATCCCAGCTGTGGAGGATTTTCATTAGTCTCAGGGGTTTTGCTTGGGCTATGCCTAACAGAATCACACATCTTTTGTACAGTTGGGGATAGGGGTGTGCAAAAACCGAACCGACCGATAAACCGAACCAAAAAAAATGTTATTGGTTTATTGTTATTGGGTTAACGATTTCTTAATGGTTTTATAAAAAAAAATTATTGGGTTATCGGTTTGGTATTGGTTTTCAATATTGGGTTATTGGGTAAACCGATAACCCATTAAGAGTTAAGACTATAGTAATTTACTACTTTTACATATACATACATATTAGTAAATATTAATCTCAATATCTTAATAGTTATGTCTTTGTAATTTAGCCATCAATTCATACTTTGTTAATTGTGACTTTGAATTCACAACTTTACATTATACAAATTGTCAAAACCTAAAGTAAGAACCATATTCCTCTTGATTTCTCTTTGTCTTACACATGCATAGTTTTTTTCATGTTTGTTATTATTATTTCTATTTTATGAGCTTTTGTAAATTTACATTATTGTCTTTTCGTGTCAAATTTATTAAAGAAACCATATATTTGTTTTATAAGCATTTTCTTATTGGTTAAACCGAAAACCGAACCGTTAAGGACCAAAACCGATAAACCGAAAACCGATAAAAAATTATCTTATTGGTTCGTTATTGGTTTAGCGTATTTAAAAACCGAAAACCGATAAACCGAACCGACCGATGCACACCCCTAGTTGGGGAGAAGTAGGGGTGGGAGCTGTAGATAGAGATAGATGGAGGATTGTCCCAGCCTGTATTTGGTGGACTGTTTGGAAAGAAAGAAATGCTAGATGTTTTGAGAGCAAGAGCTGTGATCTTCAAAAGATCAAACTAAATTGTGTCAGGCTTTTTTGCTTTTGGTGCAAACAGATGTATTTATAGGACACTGAATCCATTTAGATATCCTAGGTTCCTGTTAGGATTCAGATTCAGTTTTCTTACTTTTTTTACAAGCTGTAAATATGGTTTTCAGTGCATGGGTTGCACTGGTTCAATGAAAATACACAAATGTTACCTTCTCAAAAAAAAAAAACAATATATTATGATTCTCCATGAAAACCCCCCAATCTTCTATATAAACTAGAATTTCATGGGTACACCAAAAAGAAACTAAAAATGAGAGGCTATTATTTAGGACCCACACACCTACTCCCCGCTATTTGGAATGAAGTCAAAGTTTGGCTCCTAGTTTGTAGTTCTTTGCTCTAACCTTCAAACGACAGATGCCTTAGGACCTGCTTATCCACTTATCCACTCCTCACTCTCCAGAATGTGGATAAGTTACCAAGACCATTAGTACACACCTGAATTACAATGTTAAACTTTGGTCTAGATGTTGGTACAAGTGGTCAAACTACTGAGTAGACACTACCCTCTATAGTGTATCAGTAGATGCCTGGTCCACTAGGTTTCTAGCACAACAATTTTTATGATAAAGAAAAAAAGTTGCTCTTAGTATCGAGAAATCCATTAAATTCCAACGTTCAGTTAGATTCTTGAGTAAACAAAACAATTCTAAAGTGATTTTGTCCTACTCTGTAGCGCTATTATTTCTTGGCCATTAGGATCCTAATAGAATTCTGAAGAAACTGAACTTTCTTCGACTAGAATTGTGAAGATACTGAATTCTAGCATGAAGTGATATTTTTCTTAGATACAGCTCTTTTTTCAAAACAAAACAAAATAAAACTTTTGACCTCATTGATGATGTCAACTTGTCTGATTGTCACAACTGATGACCTCGTACCTGGTGAAACTATAATTAGATCAAATTGAGATCTAAATCAATGCTATTATTTGTTCTAGTGAGTGGTTCCTTCCCGAAATAAGGCGACAATTCAGTTGTAATATGACAAGCTAAATGCATTATGGATTGCTGCTCGAAGTCAGTCTAGACAGATCTACGGAATGATGGTGGGTGTTAGTTTCTCTCTATGATGATGATTGCATGGAATCTAAGGGAGCTTGGAACAATGGTTTTGCTGGAATGGAAGAGATGAGTTTTAAAGAAAAAATTAAAGATATGATTTTATAGGAGAGATTAGTATGATCTTACAAGTTCTAAACTCTATAACAGAAAAAACCAAGTGTTAGCACTTAGTCAGTTAGATGAGTGGTCTTTTCCCTGGTATGCTTTTTCCCTTAGCCTTCATGTAATAAATTATTACGTTATCAAAACAAATTTATATGTGTTCTCCATGAACTTGCAACCATTGGGACATAGTTCACTTCGGTTTACATCTTTCATCCGTGTTCATCATGTCATGGAAGTCAGTTACTTTAACTTGGACCAATTGACTTCTTTTTCTCTAATTATATGTGATATTTTTTTCCCTTTTTAGTATTTTGACGCCTTACTTCAACGAGGAGGTTCTTTTCTCAATAAATTCACTGGAAAGGCCAAATGAAGATGGTGTTTCTATAGTGTTTTATTTGCAAAAGATATACCCAGGTTAGCTTTCTAATTGTAAACCTAAGCATGAAATGGACTATCCTTGACATATTATGATTCCAAGTCATTCTTTATGTCTGAATCAATATGAAAATCCTTTAAAGATGAATGGGAGAACTTCCTTGAAAGGGTTGACTGTATCAGTGAGGAGGATCTTAAGGGTAGCACTAGATTGGAAGAAGAACTCCGTCTCTGGGCATCATATAGAGGCCAAACATTGACTAAAACAGGTATGGTTAGCTTTATGCTTATTCTGACCTTTAGCAGAAGCATATTTTCTTGATAAATTTCTTAATTTGCATGTAATTGATCAACTGTATTAATCAGTACGAGGTATGATGTACTATCGGCAAGCTTTGGAACTTCAGGCTTTTCTTGATATGGCAAAAGATGAAGGTGCGTACGAGAATTATTTCTATTCTTCCCATCATCTTGAAGAGTAGAGTTTGTCATGAATTGCAGTTTCTACATTTTTTACAGAGTTAATGAAAGGCTACAAGGCTGCTGAATCTAATACTGATGAACAGCCAAAAAATGAGAGGTCCTTGATGTCACAATGTCAGGCAGTTGCAGACATGAAATTTACCTATGTTGTGTCATGCCAGCAATATGGCGTTCAGAAAAGGTCTGCTGATCATCGTGCTCAAGACATTTTGAGACTAATGACAAAGTATGATCCAGAATAAACAACTTTGGTTTATGTTATGTTTTAAGTGTTTACTTCTTATTTCTAAGTTTTGTTCCTTGTGTTCTTTGTAAGGTACCCTTCTCTTCGAGTAGCTTATATTGACGAGATTGACGAAACTGGCAAAGATAAATCAAACAGGACCGGTGATAATAAGGTTTATTATTCAGCCCTCGTGAAGGCTGTACCAAGGTCTGTGGACTCGGCAGAGCCAGATCAGAAGTTAGATCAGGTACCTATTGCAGGTGTTGAATTGGAACATTATGCATCACCTAGAAGCTACAACAGATCTCTTTTTCCTATTCTAGTTTTCCTTTTCTTTTTCTGGTTTGCCTTTTATTAAGAGTGTCATAACAAGAGTTCATGTTAAGTTCTATTTTGGGCCTTGGATGTATGGTCCTGGTTTGTGGACTTCCTTTTATATAGTTTAGTTCTTCTGGCCGGATTGCATCTCTGCAAATTATTTTTGTCAATCTACATAGAGTTTGTGCTTGGATACTGAGAATCCACACAATTGTTGCTGGAGATTATAATTATATACCTGTTCAAAATCCGCACAATTGTTTCTGGTGATTATAATTATATATCTCTTCTCAGTTACAAAAAGCAGGTACAATCTCAAACTTTTATTCATTCATTCTACAAACTGGCTCTTACGTTGGAGATACATCTGCATTTTCTGGTCCATATATTACTTATTCTCTGCAATCAACTTCTGAAATATTGTTGTCTAGGTTATTTATCGAATAAAACTTCCTGGGCCTGCTATATTGGGAGAAGGAAAGCCAGAGAATCAAAATCATGCAATTATATTTACTCGTGGGGAAGGATTGCAAACAATAGATATGAACCAGGTAGGTATCTGATAAGATTCTCATTTACTATGAGAAAAAGTTGGCATTTGGTTTGAGCCACATTATTACTTTTTTCAATCAAAAGGATAACTACATGGAAGAAGCGCTTAAGATGAGGAATTTGTTGCAAGAATTTTTGAAAAAGAATGGAGTGAGAAAACCGACTATTCTGGGATTGCGGGAGCATATTTTCACTGGCAGGTATGGAGATGGGCCTTTCTAGCGAACCAATAACTTTTTGTTGCTACAATGGGATTGGAGAAAGATTATACTTGTGCATGAGAATTTCATCTTGACAGTGAAATGTAATTTCTTATCAGCTATCATTTTGATTTCTCTGTGCAGTGTTTCTTCACTAGCATGGTTTATGTCAAATCAGGAAACCAGCTTTGTTACAATTGGGCAAAGATTGTTGGCCAATCCATTGAAGTAAGTAGCCAAGAACTAGTTAGGATGTAGAGTACTGACTCTTTTGTTGAGTGCCAACTTGAACTATTATATTCTAGTAGAATTTTGCCCTCCTCTCTCTTATTTTTTGTTTTCTGTTCTGTAAGTAGCCTACTGATGACAGGGAGTTTTTTTCTAATGCACTGAAATCCTGCTTTCCTTCTCTCTTCTCTTCTCTTCTCTCTCTCTCCCCGTTAATATCCATTCTCCTTGTTCTTCCTTGTGTAGCCAGAGGCTAAATGTCTGATATTTAGTACTTGCGCGCCTTTTCATATCTAGTTGCCTAGGTGTTCTACTTATGAAAGTTAATGAACCTTCTCATCTTCTAGGTTATCCTTTTTGTCGCCCTGTGACTATTTTTTACTTGGTAAGGTTTGATTTCCTTTCTGTAATCTTAGGATAAAGTGATGGAACATCCTATTTCAAGCTGTAGTTGCATGGATTCTGGATCATAATAATGCAAATATGTCTTTTCATCTCAGTAGGTCAAAAAGGTTTTACTGACATGAAGTTTCTCGTCTATTGTGGATGCTTTGTCTCAGAGTACGTTTCCACTATGGTCATCCTGATGTATTCGATAGATTGTTTCATTTAACAAGAGGTGGTGTGAGCAAGGCTTCCAAAGTCATCAACCTAAGTGAAGACATATTTGCCGGTATTTGAAAACCCACATTGACACGTAAATCCTGTAGCTTTGTCTATTCTTACAAATTTTGTTGCATCTTTTAGGTTTTAATTCTACCCTACGGGGGGGTAATGTTACTCACCATGAGTACATCCAAGTTGGTAAAGGAAGAGATGTTGGCCTTAACCAAATTTCACTGTTTGAGGCAAAGATAGCTAATGGAAATGGTGAGCAAACAATGAGTCGTGATGTATACAGGCTTGGACATCGATTTGATTTCTTCCGTATGCTATCATGCTTCTTCACCACTATAGGATTCTACTTTACTACCTTGGTACTGCTCAACTGCTTTCCAGCTTAGACTTCCATGATCCTAACCGGGTTTATTCTCTTTATAGTCTATCTAAATGAATGTATCTTCTTTGGCAGATAACCGTCATTATTGTATATGTATTTCTTTATGGTCGGCTGTATCTTGTCGTCAGTGGGCTTGAAGAAGGATTGAGTTCACACCCAGCTATTCGAAATAATAAGCCTCTTCAAGTTGCTCTTGCCTCTCAGTCTTTTGTGCAAATTGGCTTATTGATGGCATTGCCCATGATGATGGAGATAGGCCTTGAGAGGGGCTTCCGCAATGCCTTAACTGATTTTGTGCTGATGCAACTACAACTTGCTCCTGTTTTCTTTACATTTTCTCTTGGAACAAGGACCCACTATTATGGGAGAACATTGCTCCATGGGGGTGCTCAATATAGAGGCACTGGTCGTGGCTTTGTTGTATTTCACGCTAAATTTGCTGAAAACTATCGTTTGTACTCCCGAAGCCATTTTGTCAAGGGAATTGAACTGATGATTCTACTTCTTGTCTACCATATATTTGGTAGATCATACAGAGATATGGTGGCATATGTTCTTATAACCGCATCTATATGGTTCCTGGTTGTTACATGGCTCTTTGCCCCATTCCTGTTCAATCCTTCTGGATTCGAGTGGCAAAAGATTGTTGATGACTGGGCAGACTGGAATAAATGGATAAACAATCGTGGTGGTATCGGTGTATCCCCAGAAAAAAGCTGGGAATCTTGGTGGGAGAAAGAACATGAGCATCTTTATCATTCAGGGATTCGTGGCACTGTAGTCGAGATATTATTATCATTGCGCTTTTTTATATATCAATACGGACTTGTATATCACCTCACAATTTTGAATAACGAAACAAGTATCCTGGTACGTCCTTAGTTTGCATTTCAGTCTGCAGAAATGATCAACTGAAATATTCTAGTACTGACTCTTTTTGTTTCTTGCTGCATATTCAGGTTTACGGTGTTTCTTGGATCGTCATTTTTGGGATATTAGCAGTAATGAAGGTGAGTTCTAACATGTCACTTTCTTATTATATTCTTTGATAAGTTCCCCCAGCATCTCAGAAGTTATAGAGATACACATTCTTATATCACAAAACCGTAAAAAGAATACATGACTTAGTAAGTGATGGTTACCAGTTTTTAGCTATAATTTATGGTTACAAATACTAACCTTTTTCTTTTACAGGAGATTTAACTTTTGGATTACAATTTCCTGCAATTCACATATTTTCTTGCATCGTATTTATCTCTGTTTTGCGCCAGCGGAGTTTATTCGCATTATAGTATTGCCTTGAACATTGTGTTTTTGAGGCTTAGTAGATACACTTATGTTATAACAATGTTTTCCCTTAAAAATCCAACTATTGGTAATTACTGAGGTCAGATGATTTAAATAAAAGGTAACCAACGATGGTCAGTTTAATTATGGGTAGGAGTAGTTTGCTTGCTTTTCCTCTGTCAATTTTGCTTGCTACACTTTCTGGTGCTTATGCTGTTTCCTGCAATTCGCATATTTTCTTGCATCTTATTCATCTGTTTTGCGCCAGCGGAGTTTATTCGCATTATAGTATTGCCTTGAACATTGTGTTTTTGAGGCTTAGTAGATACACTTGTGTTATAACAATGTTTTCCCATAAAAATCCAACTATTGGTAATTACTGAGGTCAGATCAACGATGGTCAGTTTAACTATGGGAAGGAGTAGTTTGCTTGCTTTTCCTCCGTCAATTTTGCTTGTTGCACTTTCTGGTGCTTGTGCTGATTAAAGTTTTGGCTTGCCTTTCTTCGTTCATTGCAGGTTGTGTCTGTCGGAAGGAAGAAATTCAGTGCCGATTTTCAGCTCGTGTTTCGTTTGATCGAAGGCTTCATTTTCCTTTCATTTGTTGCCCTACTCATCAGTTTGATTGTTATTCTACACCTGAAATTTCGTGATATTATTGTTTGCATTCTCGCGTTCATGCCTACCGGTTGGGGAATGCTTATGGTGAGTGCAACAACCATTCCTTTGCGTCTCAGACATTCTCTTTCGTTCTTTATGCAGGTTTTAAGTCTTCATCCTGCTTTAATTGTTTCAGATTGCTCAAGCTTTGAAACCTTGGATTCGACGTGGTGGCTTCTGGGGATCGGTCAGGACACTTGCCCGTGGTTATGAAATTATAATGGGGTTGCTGTTGTTCACGCCCATTGCATTCTTGGCTTGGTTTCCATTTGTTTCGGAGTTCCAAACCCGAATGTTGTTCAACCAAGCATTCAGTAGAGGTCTGCAGATTTCTCGTATTCTTGGTGGACCAAAGAAGGATCGTTCCTCGAGCAACAAAGAGTAGTTTTGAAGGCTACAATACTACTCATTTCCAAACTGATCCTGCTGGATTCGTTGGACATCTTGAGGATATATTCATGTAAATATTATGTATCTTAGTTCATGTATACAATTTCAGGTAGCATGTGTATATAATATAGTTTCTGCAATTTGTCCAGATGAGTTGTAGACTTGTACAGGATACATATTTTAAATCAAAAGGAGAGGGTTTGGTATGGATTAATTTATTAAAAGCTTGTTAGTGGAAATTTCCTTTTGTGTTTTGAAGTCCTTTTCACTTGGTGATTTGTTCCATTACACTTGTAAACGTGCATATGGCATGGTTAATTTAATTTTTGAAAACTTAAGTTTATTAAAATTGCAGAAAATGACTTTTTAAAACAAAGATCTAGTTATATCGGGTTTTACTCCACTCTTACCTCGTTCTTGGATCTGGTGTTTGGTACGTAGGATAAGATGGGTATTAAAAGTTTAATTTTCTAACAAGATTTACTCTGTTTGGTAGATGATATAAGTTTTATTTGAGGATAAATTTATACCGTCTATCAAATGTAGTATAAATTTTATAACAAGCTTAATGTAAAAATACTATATCTTATCCTATTTAATTTGAGATTATTTTATTTCATTTTTCAGGTAAGATAAATTATGAATTCAGAATAATTTAATCTATGTACCAAAAAGACTCACTCTTTACCGAAAAAGAAAAACATGCCTTGTATATATAAAGTTTTTATTTTAGAGTATATGATAATTTTACAAATCGTGTAATTCGAGTATACGTATCATAATTACAGTTTGGACCCTACTTGATGCGACCACTGTTTCCATACTTATCTCATGCTATAGCGTCATCCACGTGATTTACACGTGACTCCTCCTTCCCTTCTCTCTCCACATAACCTCAATTCACTCAGATTCACTTTATCTCCCATAACCAATTTGTGGTAAATTTTTCTGCGTTTTTTGGAGTTTTAGGAGGAAATTCACCGCCGACCGGTCGACGATCATGAACCAGTCTCAGCTTCTGAACCGGAGTTACCACCCTTGGCCACCACCTTTACCACCAAGGCCCACAATGGTACCCGAAAATCAACAAACTTTCCAAGTGTTACAAAGGCCTTGTTTTACTCCCGGGAGCGTAAACCAGAGTGATTGGAAACTCCAAAACCTTTACAACTCCGATTTTCAGAAACCCCACCGGTTGAACAAACCCCGCCGGTTTTTTCAGAAGAAGAAACAGAGAGAAAATTATCGTTTTACCCCTTTCACCCCGCATAACACGACGTCGTTCCTAATCCGTGCGAAGAAATCCGGGGGAATTACTTCTTTGGTTTCCCCTTGTCCAGTGACTCCGGCTGTTTTACCGACGCCGAAGTTTTCCCCGACGAGGGAGATTTTAGCTGATGTAGCGAAAGAAGAGTGGGGTGTAGACGGGTACGGGTCGATGAACGGGTTGATCCGGGTCCGATCACCTGAGAATGAGCCAGAAGTAGAAGATGAAGGAGAAGGAGTTATTGTATCTTGGAACAGTGATGTTGAGGAAGTGGAGAAGAGGTTAAGCCATGACTTGAGCCGTTTTGAGATGATATATGACCCGGGAAATGGTGGGTCGGGTCGAGATACGTATGATTTTGGTTATAGAGTTGACGATGTGGAGGAACATATTGAGAGATTGGAGGAAGAAAACATGGAGTTGAAGGAGAAAATGTATGTAATGGAGAGGGAATTGGAGGAATTGCGGAAAAGGGTTCGGTATTTGGAAGGTGAAGATGAAAATGGAGATGGAAATGAGTCGGATAATGAAGCTGGTTCTGAGAAAAGTGTAGGAGATTGAGGTGGCCATGAAGAAGAAGAAGAAGGATCTGTATAGTTTAGTTTTGTATCTAAGTGTAGATCTTAGATATTAATCTTCTCTTTTTAGTTGTTAACTTTTGATGAATAGAAGTAATTGTAGTAGTAATCCTTTGATCTGACTAATAAAACTAGATCAACTTTGATTGCTCAATCAAGCTGAATATTTTAGTTAGTCTCATGCTTAGTTTAATTGCAAGTTACCAGTCTTGAAGAAGGCCATGAAAGAGATCGGTGTCCTACTCGAGACGAAGTACTTGTCGTCCCAAACCAAAGGGTATGAGGGAAAAAGACTCGAGAAAGCCTCCTTGGAAGCTTTGTTTCATCTTCACCACTTTTTCTATGTATCTTCTTCGACTATTTTCAAGTACCTCATATTTTTCAGGTGTTTTTTCATAGTTATCTTGTGTAAGCATTGATCGTCAACCACTATAAATCGTTCTAGACCATCATGATATTATTGATAAATGATTTAGAAACTGAATACAATGCAACATGTTTGTTTAAGTATGAAGAGGTCGATATAAAGCTTTGACATTCATGAATTGAGAAAGATTGTTGAAGATATATATTGTGTCGATTGAGTTTCGACAGAGGTGATAACATGATTCGATTATATAATTAATCATCATTTGAGTAGATTTGAAGCTTAATTGTAGTTAATTTGAGTTTTGGAGATAAAACCTGATCGTTGTAGGTTCTAAGTAGACGTTGATATTGTTGCCACTAGAATAACGACCTTATGTTAAAATTCTATTGACAAATGTAGAGAAAATGATTAGGGACCCAGGGTCAAACTTAACAGAAAATGTTGATGAATTTGTTACTTTTAGGGCAAAGTATCAACTTGAACCCCTTTTATAATACATTAAGACTATATCAATCATGTCAAATATATTAAGGACCAAAAGAAAACAATCCCTTTTTCTTAAGGACTATTTTGATCATTTTCTCGACAAATGTACCATTACCTATAGTTTTAAGGGAAAAAATTGACCATTTTTTTACTTGTGAATAAAGGCGAACATATTATCATTCATCATCAAGAGAAAATCTAGTCAATTTTTGCAATGACAAGGATAACATAACCCTAATATAAATTGTTTTTTGCAAAATTGGAAGCATATTTAAAGCTTTTCCCTATAAACAATTTCAGTATCACCAGAATATACGGACTTCACTGATACACGAAATCTGAACATTTCGTTCTCTGCAATCTCCATTAAACTATTTTTCCTTAAAATTTCTGACCTTTGAAGATAGAACAAAAATGGGGGTATGTCTATATATTTAAACCAGGGGTGTATTTGGAAATATATTTATCCAATTTAAGATCAACCGCGTGTTTAAAACTAAATGATGCATGCATATTTAGATTTTAAATTTTAATATGAATGAACCAAATGAAGCAACTTATAAAAATTACCACGTATTATGATAATTAAAATTATCTACATTATAATCTTTGCGTTATGACTAATGATTATAATCTCAAATAGATGTTTGGATATTATTAAATTAATATAATACAACTAGCTTACCATACTGTTTTGAGTCCCATCACAGTTAGTGGAGGAAGCTTCTCTTTGAATTTCAATTGTCCCCTTTGCCTATTGTGCTATATATTTTTATTTACAATTTTGAAAGAATATTTGTACATTCTATGTGATTAACTGATTATTATCCACTTTTATGCTTATTGTCTATTTTACGCGTGAAGCCAACTTTATTAATATTAGGTTGAAATTAATAAAACATGTATGATAATTGTTTTTATTTAAAAGTAGAAGTGGAAATAAAGCATGTATTAGCACAATTGATTTTATTTTTCTCTTATTTAGGAGAGGAGAGTAGTCAAATCTTCTAACAGCATTAATTTTCTGATTTAAAAGAAGTAATCATGTTATAAGTTGTTAAATAAGAATATAGAAAAGCAAAATATGACAACTTTGGATTTGATCTTTTCCCTCTCAGTATGCTAACATCCAAAAATATTTGTACTCAATACATCGAGAAAAGGAAATGATAATAAATTGGATCTTGGATTAACTCAGCCCCAAACGTTATTTCATTAGGGGAGAATTGTCCAAGACAGGGGCCCAAAAATTCGGGCAAACAATGAATTGGGACGAGACTTTGATACCATGCATAATAAAGAAATAGATATTGGGCCTAACCCCACTCCATGGCTAAAAGCTAGCTCACGGGGGCAATATTGCCCAAGGTGGACACATGTACCTTTTTTCCCATCGATTTAGGACTCCAACACCCTCAAATGACAAGTACGGTGCATGCCGGGGTATTGGAGTCCCACCTTGATGGAAAAAAGGGTACATAATCTCCTTACATGGTGTTGGACAAATTTGCCTCCATGAGCTAACTTTTGAAGTTGAGTTAAATCCAAGATAGACTCATCTAGCTAACAGCTCGCAACAATATTGAAAATACAATCAATGCTAACAAACATAAAACCATTCAAACATATATATATAGGGATGAAATTATACTTCAAAACAACATGCAATACCAAGATTCAAAGAAAAGGAAATACTTGAATACAAGTGAATTGAGTGCATGATATTGAATGTTGATAGAAGGTCAATAATAGTAATAACCCCCTGAGGGCCCAACGTAGCTAGCAGCATTGTCCATAGCTTGAAGTATGATCATGTTTTTCATGTGTTGTTCTTTCAGTCTGCGCTGAGCTTCATAATATGTTAATTCTGACGACTCCTCTTCTTCTTCTCCTTCTCGTAATTTGTCTGCTGAATTTTCGTCTTGGGACGATTCAGATACTGGCTTCCTTTTGGGATTTTCTCCTGGATTCTTGTCTGATTTTTTCTTTGTTTTCCTTGTTGTTGGTACTTCCTTTGGTTTCAGAATATCTGCATTTTCTTCTTGTGATTTGTCTACTGTCTTCATTTTGGGATTTAGTACTCTAACACTCTTGGCAAATTTTTTCTCTGTTTTCCTTACTGGATCTTCTGTTGATGTATTGAATACTTGTTCAGTAATTTCTTTGTTGCTTGATTCTTCCACGTTTGGTTTCATGATCACTGCATTTTCTTCTGCTTCTGATAATTCGTCTGCTAGTTTTTCTACTGAAGATTCAACTACTAGCTTCATTTTGGGATTCTTGGCTGTTTTTTCCTCTGTTATCCTGACTGGACTTTTTGTTGATTTACTAATGACAAGTTCTTCATTTGGTTTCGTGATGACTGCATTTTCTTTTGGTTTGTTGACATATTTGGAAATGCTACTACATTCGATATGTGTTCCAAAATCACAATCAGCACAATAATATAACCAAGAATTCTCTTCTACTTTTCCATTACAGAGATCACAAACAAAAATGGAACTTTCATCCTCATCACCAAAAGAGGAATCAAATATAAGTTTAAGTTCATGATGATGGTGTTGGGGAAGTAAGAGTGTTTGGGGCAAAAGGGCACATTGCACGTGCAGATCAAACTCGCAGTGAGCACAACTTAAGCTACAAGATCTTCCTTCAGATCCACAGGCATTACAAGTAAAAGATCGGCTCGAATAAGTAGGAGTTGGTAGAAGGGTTAAAGGGTGAGAAAGATGAGAAGGGTGAACCAGAGAACGAGGCGCGTTGAGGCAATTGTCATGGAGGTAGAAATTGCAAGAGATGCAACCATGAAAGGGCTCAAAAATGAACTTCTCACAGGCTTGACATTGAAGTTCCTCATTTTCATCAAGAACAAGTTTTTTCAAAATATGATGGTGGCTGAAATGTTGGTTATCTTGATATTTCATGTCTCTCAACTTGCTCAGTCTCTATGTTGTTTCAATGTGTGGTTTCTTTTTAGATAGACATGGTTATATGTATTTCTTGAAAATGAATTATATGATTTTAGTACATCCACTATCAAGTTTAATTGGTATTTCTTATCCTGGAAGTCAACTTCTGACTTTTAAAGATTATGACAAAATCATGAAATTACATAAAATAGTGAAAAATCTGCGTAGACATGACTAAATATTTTGCTTGTAGCGCCGGACAATCAAATATTTTACAAAAACCCTATAGAGTTGCTTTAACTACAAAACCATGTATGTCATAAAGTGAATTGAATAATCAAATCCGAGGCAGCTCCCTCTTCCTCTCACTTTTTCCCCCTCATATGAACTTTGAGTGCTCAAAACTTCCGTAACTATTGGCCTAGTCAGGTCGCACACTGGAAAAGGAAAAACTCTCTTGGTAATAAGTTTTCAAGTTCCTGCATAGCTACAACATTTTTCTTTCTTGGGTATGTTTGGTACGGAGAATTTTTTTCTAAAAATAAGTGATTTTTTCTTACTTTTTTTTATTTTTATTTTTAATATTTGATAAATATACTAAATATTATCTAAAAAATGTTTGTATAGAATTTAGGCAAACACTACAAATGTTGGGTACGCGGGGAGGGGGGGGGGGGGGGGCTATGGGAGAGTTTGCGGGTGTTGGGGTTGTGCCTTGTGCGAGCGTAGTTGGGAGGGCGGAGATGCACATGTTGCGAGGCAGGGGTGGGGAAGACAATCAACATGAAATTTTCACTTATAAAATTTGTTTTTTTGTGTGCATACTTTAGCCAGGAAAATCATTATCATGATATTTATGAGTTCTTTTTCTAAATAAAAAATATTTATAACCGTTAAAAGCTGATAAAGTGGAAAATAAATAACAATCACCATATTCTATCTTGACCTCGTTTTATTACAGGTTTTATATCTTCATATATCAACAATTACAATAAGTTTCTTTTATATAATCACTCGATATATTGAAAGGTCACGCGTAATATTATTGATCTTTTCATGAGAATAATTTATCATTTATTTTGATTAGTATCGACAATTAACGTGTGTTTCGATACATTTTGGTGATAGTTCATGTAGAAAGCTCACACGCCTGATAATTCAACTATGAAACTCAAACAACTGCAATACTTATGTGTGTTTTTGTCGTTTCAGTCTTCAGTCTTCTTCCTCTTTTCTTTTTTCTTGAATATATATTTTTACAAGGAGAGGACTGATATGGTTATCATTCTGCCAAAGACAGTAATTTTGGAGAACAAAAAAGGGGAAATCAAACACTAGTTTGTAATAAATAAACATAGAAACCAAAATTAAAATAGAGAACCTGATGATCAACGATACAAAATTTGAAAGAGGAATAACATAACAACAATAAAGCATTTATTTTGCAATAAAAACTGAAGAAGGCCAAAGCGGAAGAATTAGATATATGTAATTGTACGCCTAGATCGAGTCCAGGATAGCACGTCTTCCTCGTGCGTCGATCTGAGCTGCAATTTGAGCTGCTATAAGCCGGTCATGATCGTCATTCACTGAATTTATCATTTCCACCGCCGCATTCGCATGGGAATTCCAGCTTGAATTTGAATTCTGACTTGGATTTGGATTTGAATTTGAATTTGGAATTGGACGGTGCTGTTTGGGGAAAACACCGACTTCAGGACTAGTTATTGCACAGTGCAAGTGTGACCCGAAATCACACCCAGCACAGTAGTACAACCAATCGTCCCTGTTCATTATCACATTGCACATATCACAATTGTATTTGATATTCTTATCTTCGTATGGAGAACCGAAGTGGAGCTCCAATTGATGTGGGTGGTTATTAACAAGTATGGAGCTAGGACTGGACGCACATTGCAAGTGAATATCAAATTCACAAGCAGCACAGCTAAAGCAAAATCCATTACCAGCAGAGCCACAAGCCTTGCAAGTATAGGAACGACTCGAGTAAGATGGAATTTGGTGAAGGGTCAAGGGGTGGGAAGGATGAGACGAGTGATTGATAAAACGCGGAGCATTGAAACAGTTATCGTGGAGGAAATATTGGCAGGTGTTGCAGCCGTAGAAAGGCGTGTGACTATTGTTTGGTTTCTCACAAGCATTGCAATTGAGAGTTTCAGTTGGATTCACAATTAGTTTCAAGATGTGAGAATGACTGAAGTGTTGTTTATCTTGAGGTCCCGCATTTGTACCCCGATTTTGTCTTCCCATTTTTTTTCTTGTAATTTTGTTGTGCAATATAATGGAGAGTTAGCTTAGCTATCTGCAAGTAATGATTTATATTTATAGATATTTTAATTGTTTCCTTTGCTTACATATTTTCTTCTTTTGCTATAACAATTTGGCCAGTTGATTGACTAACTGGTATCCATTGTCTACGTACTAAAATGGGGCCGAGCATCTTCGATTTTTTGACTTTGACTAAAATGGCTCCGAGAATATTAATACGTAATTCACAAGTCAACTGTGTTGAGGTTCATCGAAGTTCCGGCAGCAGACTTTTTGCTCATACAAGTTGGCATTTCATCAATCATTTTCCTAAGTAGTACTGGTCGACTACCAGTTCATTCAGAGCTTGTTCTAATCTGCATCACACATTGGAGTTTGATTATTGCATCGTCTTAATACTAATCAACTTGTCAGGTGAATAATTATCTCAATTGAGATTTTTCGACATGAATCCAAATTTAGTCGTGAGCCCCAATATGTATATCAGACCCAAAAAAAAAAAAAAAAGCAGCTCTATCTAGATTTATAGGTTGTCTCTGAGATATAAACTGTGAAATTAAATCGACTGATTTCGGCAAATTGATAACTTTTGAAGTCGACTTCATTGAGGTTCATGGATGCATGTTACGGCAACAATCAACTGTTCGACTTTTTCCTATTAGCAAGTTGGCATTTTTATCATTCATTATCCTAGTGCTGACTATTGACCAATACTTAATTGAACGCGTTGGAGTTTGATTATGGTAGACCGTAGTGTCTCAAAATTAACTTGCCACACGAACAGTCATATATGTCCGCTTAATTTTTATATTAGATTGTTTATATCACATCATTTCAAATGCAACTCTTTTTTCTTTATATCATGTGTGAATATGAAATATTTTATGTATTGAGCTGCTCTTTCATGATTTTGCGAAGCCAAAATTTTAAGTTTATAGTAAGACTTTGGGATTTGGCTCCCCTCCATTACCTTTTCCCTCCATTTCGTCAAGTACACATCTGGATGAGAGACATATGTACTATTTAATTGTTAAAAGTCAAGATTATATTGCATTAACTAGTATCATAACCATAGTTAAGTGAATAAGTTTTGGAAAAAATTCTCTCCAAATTTAGTAAGAATAATTAATTCTTCTCAATTTTTCGTATCCATATATTTATATCATTAATTTTATTTTATATTTTTATATTAAAATATTAAAATTATGGAACATGAACTTAACAACGTTTAATTTGTTTAGCCTAACAGTAGTCTTACAAAATATTTTGCCTTTAAATTGATATTTTATTTTATTTTATTTTTTAAAATTTATACTCTCACATTTGTAATTCTAATGCATTTTTTACTTCCCATTTTTTATTATATGATTTCTATCATCAATGATAATTCTTCCTTTTATTTTTTAAATTTCTCAACCTAATATTTCAAGAATAAATTTGCTAGCATAGGAAGCGATTAAATAATGTACAATATTAATATTTGACTATAGAAATAAAAAATGAAATTAAACGGTTCAAAGATTTGTAGGAATATTTTTCTTGCCAAAGTAAGAAATTATTTGTTCAAAATTTATTCCTTAACTATGGTTATGATACTAGTTAATGCAATATAATCTTGACTTTTAACAATTAAATAGTACACATGTCTTTCATCTAGATGTGTAGTTGACGAAATGGAGGGAAAGGGTAATGGAGGGGAGCCAAATCCAAGACTTTGAATTTTTATAAATTTGAATTTTGATCTTTTTACTCCCTTCGAGTTACTTTACTGGTCATTCTTACTAAAAATAAATGGTTCAAAATAGTTGTTAGTTTTAGAAAATCAAAATATTATTGAATATTTTGCCGTTAGTAATACTTATTTTTAAAAGTAATTAACATTGACTTATAATTAGCACAAAAAACATAGGTGAATAACACATATACATACAATATTTTGATTGTTTAGATTAATCATCTTTTTATTTATTGAAGAGAAATGAAAGAGGGAATATTTATTGAAAAAAGATAATAAATAGGTGTATGATATTGAAAACACATTTTCTTGAGAGCAACTATCATAAAACATATACTAGTATAGATGCTAATTACTCAACACATTGATAGTTTCAATAATTACATATCTTGTTTGAGTTACCTCTGGATACACTTATAAATACATTGTATCTATCGAATTTATCTCCCCTCTCTCCTCTCCAGCTTGCCTCTTCTCCTCTCTCGCTCTCCTCTTCCCCTCTCTCGTCCCTCTACCTCTCTCTATCTGTGTTTCACTATGTATTTATATTTCACAATTTTTTTTATCAAAGTAAGTAATTATTAAAATCAATTCACCAAAATAATACATTTTTTGGAATTTTACAAAACTAGTATAAACGTAGTTTTCAGTAACGTTTTAGGTTATATTTTATTCAAAAAGAAATCAATAACAAGAAAGACAAAAACCTGACAGGGTAAACATACATAAAACGTTATTGTCAGTTATGTTTTATAATTCGTTACTCTAAGGCACATTTTATAACTAAAACGTGACTCACAGTAACGTTTCTCTGGAATGACTGAAAATTAAAATTCAATCTTTCATGCCTCATTCAACTTTATTAAACTTTCCACTATATATATATTACACATATATTTACTTATATAAATTATAGGAACCACATATTATAAGTACTAAATAACATCCTATCCCTTCTAGTTTTCTATTTACCAAAAATCCCTTAAAAATGATGTTTGCGGGATACATAGCATTGTGCACGGGATACATGTGGGATACATAGCGTTGTGCATAGGATACATAGCGTTTGATACATTCCACATAGAGGGATACATAGCGTTGTGCACGGGATACATACGGGATACATAGGTAAATAAGGAATTTTTGAAATTTTTGAAATAAGTAGGGATAAATGGATATTAAGGTAAGTAAATGAGTGTAGTTAAGTAATTTGTCCTATTTACTTCATATATATATAGGAGACTGAGGAGGGCTTTACTACAATATCGATTAATTTCTTTGTCTCTTCTATTATGATGTAGTCATTATGTTTTGTTTTAATAGTTGTTTTGCTTACTTATTACATCAATTTTAATTAAATAGCTTCTTTATTGATAGTCTAATATTTAATAATCATAAGAAACCGATTGAATTAATATTTGGAAGGGATGGTATCTTAGGTTAGAAGAAGATCTCTCATATGATTTATTTACAAATTTTGAAATTGAAATGATACAAGACAAGCTTCAATTTGCGCAAAGTCTTCCTCACTTTTTTTCCCTTTCATTTTAAAAAATACTGTCTATGTACGAAAAGAGAAAGAAAAGAGAAAATCACATATATTTCAAGTGAAGGTATGTACAAAATATATCTATCCATTTTAATAGTGGAAATTTGAATAATGAATAAGGCATGTACAAGATTGAATTTCAATTTTTATCCATTCTAGAGAAACATTACTGTGAGTCACATTTTAGCTGTAAAATGTGCTTCACAGTAATGAATTATAAAACGTTACTGACAATAACGTTTTATGTATGTTTACTCTGTCAATTTTTTGTTATTGAATTTTTTTGAATAAAATATAACCTAAAACGTTACTGAGAATTACGTTTATATTAGTTTTGTAAAATTTCAAAAAAACGTACTATTATTTTGGTGAATTGATTTTAATAATGACTTAATTTGGTCAAAAAATCTTGTGTGTAATTAAGTTTCAAGAATCCATCTGTGAATTAACTGACGATCTTAATTACCTTCCACTAACCTTCGTTAAAGTGTCGACATTTCTTGTGAATATATTCCATCCTTTCTAATAAGTACTCCCTCTCTGTCCCTAATTACTTGTCCACTTTTGAATTGACGCACCTATTAAGAAAACAATAATTGACATAGTGAGTTTACCATTTTACCCCTATATAATGAAGTGGATGAATTAAGAACTTAAGATTTTCAAAAAGTTCTACATTTTTCAAAGTAATTAATTTAGGATATAATAGATAAAAAATTTTTTTGTCCATTCTTGATTTGTCAAAATGGACAAGTAATTAGGGACAACTAAAAAAGGAAATATGAACAAGTAATTAAGGACAGAGGGAGTAATAAATAACTATACAATCAATAAGAAAAAAGATGTATGAAGATGCGAAAGTAATTAATTAATATTCAATAATTATTTACAAAAACAAAAATATAGTTTGAATATCTATGTGACAATAATTCCTAAGTTGAAGGAGTTGAATATATCATATTATCACCTAGTTAATACTTATTATCTCATAAATATTTCTTCTCTATTTCAATTTTCTTCAACAAAGAAAATAACTTTTTGAGATAATAATTATGAATTGGTTGTCCATCCAAGAAATCAACTCCGAATAAAGTACTAATGGCTTCTCAAAAATAGAATTAATTTTTCAACATATGAGACTTGCCATCTTGAGTTAAGGGTCAAAAACACACCTAAAATATTTTGATTTTTTGAGCTTCATACCTGAATTATCACCAAACGTTTATCGAAACACACCTCATCTCTCAGTTGTTCACTTTTCCTACCTGAACAATGGTGATAATTCAGATTGAAAAAGTGAAGAACTGGTAATTAATTAATGTGTTTTTCGATCAACATTTAGTGATAGTTCACGTATGGAACTTATACCTTTGATAATTTAGTTATGAAATTCAAAAATATCACAATACTTAGGTGTGTTTTTGTTGTTTCAGTCTTCAGTTGTTATGAACCAAGTCCAGCCTACTATAGATACTAATGTCATACAAGTTGCTATTAGTGCTTTCATTGATTCCATCTACCATGGTGGACCTATCTCAACCCACTGTCATGGGTCGCTTCAGTGGTGTCAATTCTCTAGATTGGGTGATTAAGACAGAGAAGTATTTCCTCTTTTACGACATATTATCGGAGCATAAACTGTCATTGGCTTCATTCTATTTGGATGGCGAGGCTTTGGAATGGTATCGTTGGCTCTTCCGAAACAAACAACTTGCGGGTTGGGATCATTTCGTAGATAAATTGTTTATTCGTTTTCAAAGTCGAAAAACTCCTCACAATTGATTCTCCTTTCTCCGGCAGTTTACCACAGTGGATGATTATCAGGCATGGGCAGCAACTATTTCGTCATTGAACACTTTGCTAACTTGCCCACGCCTCAGTCGTGGAATGCACCATCGGACTACAACAAAGTGAAATCTGTTATTTCTTGTATTCAGATTAGCAAACCATGAATAATAAAAGATGAAAAGAAAAACACAAAGAACTATCCGAGTTCACAGAACCCACTGTGTGTCCTTAAGAAATTTAATCCCCTCAAGAACCCGAGGTTGCAGATTAATTCCTCCCAAGATAAAACGGATTAACCATTAAAAGAAGTAGCGGTACCTTAAACTTCGATAATTTTAATGAACTCAAAATGACAATAACGAATCACACACATAGACACGATTGATCGATTTTGTTTTGTAAGAAATGTATGCAAAAGAAGGGAATAATTCGATGCAGAAAAATGAAAGAAAACCTCTTTATTTATAGCCAACAAAGGGTAGAGGTCACAACCCTTTGGAAAGAAGACAACCTTTCAGAAAGGTCACAATACTTTGGAAAAGACATAACCTTTCAAACGGTCACAACCCTTTAGAAAGGACACAACCTTTCATAAAGATCACAATCTTTCGGCATAGTTACAACTCTTTAGGAGAGTCACAACCCTTCATTTTCTGTTCACACCTTGAAAACCCAACAAAATCTTCCCACTAGGTGTTCGGTGAAAAGTCAAATAAGACACCTGATATTTTTGTAGATGTTGAGAATGCAATAAAGCTAAGTAAAAGTGGCAGCGCTGAAATGTTGGACATTCAAGCAAAAAAGAAGTTTTTTCATTCGATTTTGGATGAAACCAAAGAGGAGGCGGAGTTCCCTGTTCCACAACACGTTAGTGAACCACTTGTATACAACAACAATGAGGCACACAAGGTGTTCGATGAATTTTTCGTAGGATGTAAGGATGTTATTCTAGAATCACACAAGGTGCTTACGATTATTACAGATACTATTGAGGAAAATGACTATGCTATTGATGTTGAAAATGAAGAGAGGAATGAGGAAGAAGAAAAACTTTTTACCATTGAAAATAAAATACGACAATTGGTTCCTGCATTTGTGGTAATACTTCCATTATGGTTTGATTCTACATTTTCTAGTTTCAGTGACTTTGCCATGTTTAATATGCTACATAAACTTGGGATAGCCCGATGCATGGAGGAGATATCTGAAATGCTTTCAACTTGTAGATATGACCAACTTACTAACTGAGGTATAATTGATCACTTTAGTAGACTTGGTCATGCTTCACTTATCTTAACTTTGCATTTATTTCCACCTAATCAATTCGGATTAGTGTTTCTATTTGATCATGGCTCTCGTTCACTTACCATGTTCCTTAGAGTTACAAGAAACTAGGGGTGACAATTTAAGCCCATATTAATGAAATGAGTCAATTTTACTCATATTTAATGACTTGAATCACTCATATTTTAATTGGGTAAATATGAGCTTCAAGCTATTTTAAGAGCTCCTACAAATATGGTCAAAATGGGTATCCATATAGACCTATAATAGATCACTCACTTCTCTCTACTACTCAAAATTTTAAATTGTGCTAAAAAATAAAAATTCTAATATTAATTTTAAATTTTCAAAAATATTAATTTATTTTTCAAAAAAATTGGAGGGTGGGTGGGGATGAGAGGGGGGGGGGGGAGAGGTGGATTTTTTTTTTTTGAAAAACAAAAAAAATTAGGGGTCGTTTGGGTGGAGGGTGGGGGGCCACCAGGGGGAGGGGTAATTTTTTTTGGAAAAACATAATTTTTTTTTTAAAACAAAAAAATTAGGGGTAGGTTGGATGGAAGGTGGGGGGGGGGGGCGGTCATTGGGGCACGACTCCCCGAGGGGTGGGGGTAGGGGACTAGGGGTACAGGGGTGGGGGTGGAGGGAAGTGGGGGGTACAGGGGAGGGGTTCGGCAAAGAAAAAATTAAATTTTTTATTTTACAGAAAAAAAAGTTTTTTTAAAATTTTTTTGGGGGTTGGGGGGTAGGGGTTGCCAATTTTTTTTTTTTAAAAAAAGTCTTTTTAATTTTTTTTTGGGGTGGGGGTACATGGGTGGGGTGATAGGGGTAGGGTGGGATGGTAGGGGTTGAGGTATTACCAACTTAGCTTTGATTTAAATTTTTTTGGCTTTAAGAGATTAAAATGGATTACAACCATTTTACCCAAACCATATTTGACCAAATCCATATTTACCTATATTTTATTTATAGGAAAAATTACTGAAATACACGTCTTATGTTTCTTTTATTTCTAATATTTCATTCTATTTCTAAAAACTTCTAAAATCCCTTATTTCTCTCCTAATTCTAAATTATTTTATAATGTATTCGAGCTACATATTATGTATCCGATTTATTTTATAATGTATTTGAACTAGTTTTTAATGTATCCGAGCTACATATTATGTATCCGGTTTATTTTATAATGTATTCGAGCTAGTTTTTAATGTATCCGAGCTACATATTATGTATTCGGTTTGTTTTACTTTTTCCAGGAATTAATGTAATTACAAACTAAATAGGGATAGATTGTAATTTCATATTAAAACTATGTGATTCCTAAAATTTATACTTTATTTATGTGGATGGATTGTGATCCAATCTATTTTAACTCAATTCATATTCAATCCATCCAAATCCGATCCAAACCACCCATTTGCCACCCCTACAAGAAACTATGTATTTTGTGTCGCTTTAGACAACTTGGATCATAATAAGTTAATTATGTCAACCTTGTGGTATTCTTGCATTTGGGTTGGTAAAGGACAAGAGCAATGTCTTAACTCGAACCTTGAGGACAAGGCTCCTATTGAGGACGGGAGTATTGTTATGAACCAAGTCCAACACTGTAGATACTAATGTTATACAAGTTGTTATTGGGCTGACAAGAGCTATTGGGCCGAGAACAAGCAATAGGGCCAGGTTAATTTGGGATCCAAGATGAGTAGTGGGCATGAAACGGTTCCATCAAAAAGGGGAGTGATATGTGCTTTAGGAATTATGCAAATTGTTGAGAAAAATGTCTAGTCCTCTCATCCCCTTTCTTTGAGTCTATGCTTCTCATCTCCCTTCTAGTTATCTTCTACAATAATTTTCTTTGTTAGTTCCATTTTTCGTTATAACTTTGAGTTTAGTGATTATAATATTTGAATGTTTCTATTGTGAAATTGGAGTTGTTACATCAGTCTTCTTCCTCTTTGTTTTCTTGAATCTATATTTTTACAAGGAGAGGACTGATATGGTTATCATTCTGCCAAAGACAGTAATTTTGGACCCCAGAAAACAGAACAAAAAAGGGGAAAATCAAACACTAGTTTATAATCGATAAACGTAGAAACCAAAACAAAAATGGAGAAACTTGATGATTAAAGATACAAATTTGAAAGAGAAATAACACGATAGCAACAATAAAGCATTTATTTAAAAACTGAAGAAGGCCAAAGCGTAAGCATTAGATATATGCAATTGTATGCCTAAATTAAGTCCAGAGCAGCCTCTTGTCCTCGTGCCACAAACTGAGCGCGAATTTGAGCTGCTATAAGCTGCTCATGAGCAGCATTCACTGAATTAATCATTTCCACCGCCGCATTTGGATTTAAATTTGAATTTGAATTCTGACTTGGATTTGGATTTGAATTTGAATTTGGAATTGGACGGTGCTGTTTGGGGAAAACACCGACTTCAGGATTAGTTATCGCACACCGCAAGTGTGACCCGAAATCACACCCAGCACAGTAGTACAACCAATCGTCCTTGTTCATTATCACCTTGCACATATCACAATTGTATTTGCTATTCTTATCTTCGTATGGAGAACCGAAGTGGAGCTCCAATTGATGCGGGTGGTTATTAACAAGTATGGAGCTAGGACTGGACGCACAGTGCAAGTGAATATCAAATTCACAAGCAGCACAGCTAAAGCAAAATCCATTACCAGCAGAGCCACAAGCCTTGCAAGTATAGGAACGACTCGAGTAAGACGGAATTTGGTGAAGGGTCAAGGGGTGGGAAGGATGAGACGAGTGATTGAGAAAACGCGGAGCATTGAAGCAATTATCGTGGAGGAAATACTGGCAACTGTTGCATCCATGAAAATTAGGCTTATTGTTATTTGGTTGCTCACAGGCATTGCAAGTGAGTGTTTCAGGTGGATTCACAATTGGTTTCAAAATGTGAGGATGGCTAAAGTGTTGTTTACCTTGAGATGTCGCATTTGTACTCTTATTCTGTCTTCCCATTGATTTTTCTTTCTAACTTTGTTGAAATCAGTAATCAATAAGACTATAGGAGAGCTAGCAAGTTAATTTGTAACTTGTAATTGTATTTATAGATACTAATTCAACTATAATAATAATAAGTTAAGAACATGCCCACGCTGTTTATTTCCTTCGACGACTTTGCATTCATTTTTTCCCCTTTATTAGGTCTGGTGAATCAATAATTTGGCAAGTTGTTGTTTAAATATCTGTAAGCATATTGACTGACTTAGCGCTGTTATCCATTGGCTACTAAAATATTGGCGATCGAGAATCTTCGTATAATTTGACATACACTAAAATTTACCTTCTTTTTGGTTTTCTCAAGTTAATTTCCTTCCTCTCACTTTAAGTTTTACTTGATCAATAAAAATTGTGATGAAGTGATAAATATATATTAAATCTAATCTCAAGTTTAAGCATTGAGTATTGAATCACATTTGATGTTTAAGAATGTTTTATTCCAACTGTGAGTCTTCTTGACGCAAATCTAAATTTAGTCACAATTCAGCAAAGTGGTAACTTTGGGAAGTCAACTTTATTGAGGTTCATGGCTGTTACGGTAACGGTCCACTGTAAGACTTTTTGCTCTTTTCAAGTTGGCATTTTCATCATGGGAAGTGCTAAATGATCAGAAAATTTAAAAAATTATAATAATTTTTTAATTTTAAAACAAACTGATTTTTTTTCAATTTTTTAGTTAAAAAGTATTAAAGTTAAAAGGGTAAATATGTTTAAAAAGGTAAAATAACATAAATAAAATATTATTCTGGCCAAATTTTCTGGCAAAAAAGATTTTTTCCTTTCATCATTCATTATCCTAGTTTTGACTAATACTCCCTCTATCCCTAATTACTTGTCCACATTTTCTTTTTAGTTGTCCCTAATTACTTGTCCATTTTGATAAATCAAGAAATAACAATTTTTTTTTACCTATTATACCCTCAATTAATTATTTTGAAAAATGTAGAACTTCTTGAAAATATTAAGTTTTTAATTTATCCACTTCATAATTAATAGAGGTAAAATGGTAAACTCACTATTTTCAATTATTGATTTCTTAATAGGTGTGTCAATTCAAAAGTGTATAAATAATTAAGAATAGAGAGATTACTTTTTTAATTCATTTTAGTTTGATTATCGTAATGTCTCTCCACACGACGAGTCATATATGTCTGCTTGGTTTTCATTTTTGCATTATAGTAGGTCGTGTAATATCACCTTTTTTGGGATGCAACCCTTTTTGAATTATGTATGAATACAAAATATTTTGTGTATTGAGCTACTCTTGGTTCTCAAGCTTTTGTCAAGTTTTTCGAGTTCGAAGTCAAAAGAGTCATTTTTTTAGTGATAATTCACGTATAAAACTTATATCCTTGATAATTGAAAATGTTTATTATGTATGAGGCACGCCATGTCATTTTTGTATGAGGCATTGTTTGATTGACAAATGGAAATGGACGAGACCCATTTGTCAAGCTAATAAAGGGACATTTTAAGTTCCCTTTGTCATTTTTTTGGTTTTATTCCCCTTGTTCAATATATTTTGTGTTTCAATCTTTTTAATATTTTTTTCTTCTTTAAGATTAAGTTGATCAAACCTTTTAAGAATTTTATTTGCTGATCTTATTAGTTTATGCTTTTCTTTTTTTACGTACTGAATTTTAATTTAAATTTTACGATCATTATATAAGTTTTTAGTTTATTATTTTAATATTATTTTTTCTATTCTATGTTATTCATTCTATTATAATAAATAGTTGTGTGAAATTTATTTTTTAGTTTATAAAATCAAGATATAAGTAATTTTTTAATCCTAATAATTAATTTTTTTAAAATTATAAAATAAATTTTGTAAAATTGCAAAAATTCTATTAAGGAATAAATTATTAAAATTATTATTTATATTTATAATTTCTTAAGAAACGTATGAGAAAAGTAGATAAAACAATATTTATTAAATTTCACCTAGCTTGAATTTTAAGAATAAAAATATCTTATAAATTGACAAAAATAATATGTATTTATGTTGATGTTTATGGATATTTTTCGTTTTTGAATTTCATGACAATAGTATCAAAACTTATGCAATTGTTTGTCAAGATCATTGATGTTCTTTCCGTTATATTTACTTATGAGAAAACATTCAAATGCCCCCTCAAGCTATGAGTGGATTTCCAACTACACACTTATTCTTTACGGGGGTCCTATTACCCCCTTGAACTATTTTAAACCGATCAAGTAACCCCTTAAGTGCTGACATGGCATAGAGAGTGAGAAGCAAAAAACAATTAAAAAGAATATTTTTATTATAATTAAATTGTATATTTTTCTTTTTTTTCTTTTTATTTATTTATTTATTTTTATAAGAAAAATTACCCCTTTTAATGGAGGGAATTACTTTCTCTTTCACTTCTATGGGAGAAGAAGAAGCAGTCCCAACATTCCGATCTCTGATAGATGATAAATTCTAATATTTGACAGAAAAACTCATCGAACGAGCCGGCGATGAGGAAGAAATAATCACCGGAAAAGATGAACTCACGGACAAATTTGAAAATTTATTCTTGAGCTTCGAAGCTCTTTAATAATGATTGTCCATGGATTTGTATTTCCTTCTTATTTGTCAATTTTTTTCTTTAACTCAAATCAATTGATCTAAATGTTTTCAAACTCAAGAACTCAACAATGGGATTCCCATAAAGGATTCAATTTAGTCTCTACAATTTGTAATTGAAAATGAAAATTTTTAGATTTGGATTCAAACACAGCAACCCACAATTTTTTTTTTTTTTTTTGACAGCTTTGTAGGTCAGTGTGGTTTTCTGATTTTTGGCTTAAATCTTCACACCTAATTTGAAATCAATTAACAAGTAATGTGTAGATTCAATACACCAAACCCAATCACATTCACAAACTTCCAAGATTTGCACAAATTCGATGAACACAATGAAGAACAATAGTTTTTTTTTCTTCAAATTTTAAGAAATTAATAAAGCCAAGAAAACAATTGAAGATTTATGGCAAGTATTGTAGAAATTTATAGTTTGAAGGATCAATTTTTTTTTTTTTTTTAAAAAAAATATATATATATTACACATTTTAAAAGAAAAAGAAAAGAGGTAAAATAGAATAAAGATGAAAGAAGAATCTAAAAAAAGTTTTTTTAAAAATTATTATATATGTCTGACAGCTGGCAGTGCGTGTCCACCACTTTAGGTTATGAATGTGGGTGTATAGTTTTAGGGTGATATTTATATCGTCTTAAAGTAGTTCAAGGGGGTAATAAAATCTCCGTAAAGTATAAGTGTGTAGTTGGGAATCGGACAATAGGTTAGGGGGTCATTTGACTATTTTCTCTGAAGAGTATTTGTGGATTGAAGTGCTTTTGGATTATGAAATTGTTGAGAGAAAAATAAAATAACTTATTAAATTTGTACCTTCTTTATTTTTCATATTAATAATCTACTTTTTCTTTTACAAATTTCTTAAGAAATCATAAATAGAATAATAGTTTTACTAATTTATACCTTAATTATTTTTGGTAAATTTATAAATTTTATTTATACTTAAAAAAATAATTAATTGTTATAATAAAATAGTAAAATTGAAAATAATTATATCTTTGTAAATAAACAAATAATTTTATTTAACTATTTTTAATAATATAAATAATCAATATTGAGATAAAGAATAATATCAAAATGTTAAAAATAGAATGAGTCCGGCATGAATAATAACCCCAAGAAAACAGAACAAAAAAGGGGAAAATCAAACACTAGTTTATAATCGATAAACATAGTAACCAAAACAAAAATGGAGAAACTTGATTATTAAAGATACAAATTTGAAAGAGAAATAACATGATAACAACAATAAAACATTTATTTTGCAATAAAAACAGAAGAAGGCCAAAGCGGAAGCATTAAATATGTGTAATTTTATGCCTAGAATAAGTCCAGAGCAGCCCGTCTTCCTCGTGCCTCTATCTGAGCGCGAATTTGAGCTGCTATAAGCCGGTCATGATCATCATTCACTGAATTTATCATTTCCACCGCCGCATTCGCATGGGAATTCCGACTTGGATTTGAATTTGGATTTGGACGCTGCTGCTGTTTGGGGAAAACACCGACTTCAGGACTAATTATCGCACAGTTCAAGTGTGAAGCGAAATCACACCCACCGCAATAGTAGAACCAGTTGTCCTTGTTCATCATTACAGAGCAGATATCGCAAACATATTCGCTATCCTCAGGATAACTGTATTGGAGCTCCAATTGATGCGTGTGTTTATCAACAAGTATGGAGCTAGGACAGGATGCACATTGCAAGTGAATATCAAATTCACAATCAGCACAGTTAAAGCAAAATCCATTTCCAACAGAGCCACAAGCATTGCAAATATATGAACCACTCGCGTAAGACGGAATTTGGTGAAGGGTCAATGGGTGCGAAGGATGAGACGAGTGATTGAGAATACGCGGAGCATTAAAACAGTTTTCATGGAGGAAATATTGGCAGGTGTTGCAGCCGTAGAAAGGCTTGTTACTATTGTTTGGTTTCTCACAAGCATTGCAAGTGAGAGTTTCAGTTGGATTCACAATTTGTTTCAAGACGTGTTGATGGCTGAAGTGTTGTTTACCCTCATTTGTACCCCCGTTCAGTCTTCCCATTGTGTTTTATTTTTTCTTTGTAATTTTGTTGTGCAATATAGTAGAGATACATTGGAGATCAGTTAAGTAGCTGCATATTTATAGATATTTCAATTAAACTAGGGAAAATGCATAAGTACCCCCAGCCTATACTCGAAATTCCAGAGACACACCTAACCTTTATTAAGGTCCTAGTACCCCCTCGAACTTATTTTATATGTAATATTCTACCCCTTTTTGGTCTATGTGGCACTATCAGGTGGGCCCAGCGCATGTTGACATTTTTTTCAAGGATAGTGCCACGTAGGCCGAAAAGGGGTAGAATATTATAGATAAATTAAGTTCGGGGGTAATAGGACCTTAGTAAAGGTTAGGTGTGTCTCTGGAATTTCGGGCATAGGCCGAGGGGGTACTTATGCATTTTCCCATTAAACTATATGATACAATGACTTTGCGACGTTGTTTCGTTTGGACGACTTTAGCTTCGATGCATATTTCCTTTTTCTTTTACTAACTAATAAGTCGTCTCCGACATTAACAACTAGCTGTTATACATTGGCTACGTACTAAAATGGGGCCGAACATCTTTGTGTTTTGACTTTCACTAAAATGGCGCCGAGCATCTTTGTATAATCGTATTCACAAGTTAACATGGCCACATTGTCTCCTTCGTCCACTTTGCATTCATGTTTTCTTCCCCTTTATTAATAGCAACAATTTGGCCAGTTGCTATTCAAAAGTATATCTGTAAGCATATTGACTTACTTGGCGCTCTTATCGAATGGCTACTATAAAATAATGGCGGGCATCTTCCTATAATTTGACAGCGTCTAAATGTTTAGGTCTTGGATTCGAGCCCTACAAATAGAATTACCTTTAATGTTTGAGAAATTTTTGCCCCAAATATGAGATTTTCCAATGTGAATCCAAATTTAATCGTGTGGCGATTGGATTATATATATCTATATAGGTGGTCGTCTCTGTGATTAAACTGTAAAATTAGATCCACCAAATTCGGCAAATTGATAACTTTGGGAAGTCAACTGTATTGAGGTTCATGGATGTTACGGTAAAAGTCCACTGTTAGACTTTTTGCTTTTTGCAAGTTGGCATTTTCATCATTCATTATCCTAGCGTTGACTAATACTTTTAAATTCATTTTAGTTTGATTATCGTAATGCTCCCCACACGAAGAGTCATATATGTATGCTTGATTCTAATGCTTACATTAGAATAGGTTGTCTATATCATACTCCATAGGATACGGCCCTTTTTCGAGCTTTTCAAGTTGATTCTTATCCCTTAATTCTTTTAACCTTTTTGGTATCGTGATTTTTCGAAGCGTGAATTTGTAGGTTGTAGTTTTGGATTCTAATCTTATTAAATTATATTAGATTCTAAATCAATTATTTGCACACATGCAATGAATTTTTAGAACAAATAATACAGAGTTTGAATTAAAGTTACGTATTGATAAAAAATATAACCGAAGTACTCTAGCTTCGTCCCTTCTTAATTATGATATGGCAAAAAAACTGCACTTTTAATCCTTGTGTTATAGGGCTAGTCCATATTAGTCCTACTGTTAGTTGTTTCGCACAAATCGTGTTTGGAACACTGTTGCGATAAGCGTCGTTAACAATGGAAAAAACTAAGGCTTAAAGCATAGGCAAGTTGTGAACTCAATCTTATTATTCCACGCCCAAGTTCAAAGGCACCTATTTAATTCGTTTGTCAACCAGGGAAGATGCACGATAGAAAGGGTCACTGATTTTGGCTCAAACTTCGTGTATATGTTTAAAAATCTACCAAATATATGCAAATATTAAATTTTGATAAAAGATGTACTTTGAGTCTAACTCAATTTCAAACTCTCACTCATCAAGTGAAAATGTTTAGTTAAATCTAACAAGCTATCATGGTTAAAAGTTAGACAAACCTTGAGCTGCCGCATTGTTCAGTCTTCCCATTGTGTTTCTTTTTCTCTAGTAATTTTGTTGTGCAATATAATAGAGATATATTGGAGAGTTACGTACGTAGTTGCATATTTATAGATATTTTAATTCAACTATATGATACAATACAATAACTTGGCGACGTTGTTTCCTTTGGACGACTTTGCTTCGATGCATATTTCCTTTTTCTTTTACTAACTAATAAGTCGTTTCCGACATTAACAATTTGGCCAATTGATTGACTAACTGGTACGTACTAAAATGGGGCCGAGCATCTTCATATTCACGAGTTAACTGTGTTGAAACAATCAAAATTGTGATGGACGGGTAAGTACTCATTCACTCTTAATTAAATATCTCTTGAATAAGAAATCACCTTTATTAGAGACCGTTTTATCCGCAATGTGAAATTTCCCGTATCTGGATAGAAAAAATATAAGGTAATTGTGTTGAGGTTCACCGAAGTTTCGGCGGTAGACTTTTTGCTCTTTGCAAGTTGGGATTTCATCGAGAAAATGATCAAAATGATCCTTAATGTATAGGGATTACTTTATTTTGATCCTTAACATATTCCACATGATCTATATGGTCCTTAATGTATTATACAATGAATTTTTAGGACAAATAATATTGAATTTTAATTTCGGGAAAATGGTCAAAAATACCCCTCAACTTTGATTTATTAGTTGACTATGCCCTTACAGTTAAAATGAAGTTATTCTTACCCTTGCCGTTATTAATTTCATCATTTATGCCCCTATGTTGACGGAAATCCTCAAATTAACTTAAATTAACCCGAATTCTTTTAAATAACCCATGCGCTGACCTGTCTAAAAACCTAACCCAATAAACATTTAACCTATTTTCCTTACCCATTCTTTCAAAAGATCTCAAATCCCACAAGAAATATTTAGTAGCAAATAAACCATTGTCATTAAGGATCACTAAAGTCTCATATTCATTTGTTTTTGTAGAAGTACCAACGAAAATGATCCTAGTCTCGTATTCATTTTGTACGGATGCGGCTCCTGTCCAGTGCCTTTACCATTCAGTTGGTCCAGTCCCCCTTTAATTTGCTGCCATTTGTCACATAATGATGTCAATAATTATTTAACCAAAACAATCTCTTAAACCATGGTTAAGCTACGGTATCTTTTTTAATTTCTTTTTGTTCCATATTAACTACATGTATATAGGAGAGGATCTTTTTGATCAATCACTGCTCTGTTTTCTTTTTTTTCAACTTGTTTTTTCACATTCTTTCCAAAAATCATTTAATTTCCATCACAAACCCAATTTCTTTCAAACTAAAAACTCCATTATTTTCATATTATTTAATGACTCTTCCCAAATTTCTCTATACATTCAACTTCTTAACAAAATTAAAGTGTATTACAATGGCCACAAGAAATTTCTAAAGCTAAATAATATTATTGTTCTTGTTTCTCGCTATCAGACGGTTAAAAGAGAGTAAGAGATTTCTTTCATTATTATATAGGTGTTCGTTAATACGAGATGAAAAACTGTATAGTAACTTAGTTTTTCTCAGTTAACCAAGAACACGAAATTATTGTTTCCTCCATTATTGTTTCTCAACTACTAAGTGCAAATAGCTTCTGCCCATTTACTTTCACTCTTATCACTTTTTAAGGCGTAAGCAATACAAGCCAAAATGCACCAGAAGAAATCACTTTTGACAATCAAATAAGCAACACAAAATTCAAGCCAAATACACCAAAAGAACTCTCTGTTATTGCCTCAACGAACAATAACCAGACCTCAATTAAATTATCAACTGTCAATATGATGACAATAAACTGCAACAAGATTGTTCCAAAATAAATAAATAACTGTTGGGAAAACAAATTTCAACAACCACGAGTGGGTTATGGCCTTGACGCCAAAAAATGGAAAGAAAAAACTTAATTCACAAATGCGACCGTCAATTGCACACTGGAATAAAATCTATGAAAGAAAATAACAATGCCAAAGAAGTATACATCTCAACTTTGAGATCATGATTATGATCACTTAAATCACCATCACCATCACCATGTAACCTCTGCTTTGATGAAGGTGCCGCAATCAATGTTGAGAATACTTGTTAAAATCAGGAAATGAAACATCCTGCAATTAATATATTATGTGGTGAATAACATCACTTATTAGAAATATATGCAAAGTATTAAAAGTTCTGTTCACTAACTCTTAAGAGTTGAGTCAAACTTTCATTAGATGAATATCCTTGAGACAACTGAGAAGGACACAATGGACGAAAGCTTCCTTCCGTCACGTCCTATAATTTAAAACATAACATAAGTTTCACATTATTATAATAAACAAGAAATAAATGAGATGTCGTGTGATACCATAGCGTTTGATGTATCTAATAAAGGTGTATAAGGGACTTGAAAATGTGGAAGGTGATCTAACTACTGATCAGTTTGGCATTGAAGAGATTTTGGCAATGAAGTCCTTTCTTTGTAATCCAGTCACCTTTGTAAAATTTGTATTGTCAATAAATACTAAGTATTTCACTGGGCTCATTTTGAGTTGTATTGCTTGGAGCTGACTTATCAGGTGATTCCTTTCTCTTCTTTATATCTTTTAGCTTCGCAATCATCTCATTCACACCATTTACAACCAATTCATACCCTTCTTTGGATTCTGAAGCTGAACTTGAAATTTGGACAAAAGTATGGCATAAATGCCTATACCTTGCAGTAACTTCAACTTTTGGATCAATGTCTTTTTCTTCTAGAATGGCATCCATCTCGTTTATATTTGTAACATCTTTTGTCCACCTCTTTAGTATATATTGTATGGGAATCCTATCCTTTATATTCAATGTGTCCAGGATCTTTAAAGGATGCCTACATAGTATACCCAAAAATTCAATCAATTTACAGCTGCAAGAAACTTGAGTTATTGATCTCTTAACAGTCACGACATGCTCCTTAACACTTCCAAGCGCGCTAACATTATAGGTACATAACTCTCCTTCATTATATGAGTCATTTACTGAAATCAGTAATGACCTTTCCCATTCACTTTGGAACATGTCAAATATCGTTGGGGTGTATACTTCCCTAGGGGGGATGGTCTAATTTACTAGTGGCAACGAAGTTCTTAATGAATCAATAAAGGAAGTATAACCTTCAAAATAGGTATTCTTTGAGTCATGTCAAAATTAGACTTATTCTCATTGGTGCGCTTATCATCGATTGATCTTTCAAAATGCTTAAAAAATTGAACAATATCCAAATCTGATTTCAAATATCCTCTTAAAGATCCATTAAAACTCTCACTCAATTGTGTGCTTCGCATACCTGCTGAGAATGTATTTCTTCCGTATGTCATGGACCATTTCTCTCTTATAGCAAATGTGGTTTTCAGCCAGCTGTTATCCGCAAGATCATATTTGTCAAGCATTTCCTGCCATGCACTTAAGAAATCCTCTTCATACTCATAATCATAAAGCAATTTGCTATTTTTTTTTGGAAATGATGCATTATCTCTAAAAATATGACTAAGATGTTTAAACGCATTCTTTTTCAAGTGCCATACACAAATTAAGGCGATGATACGTCTGTGGCATTACTAATGAGATAGCAGAATCTTGATCAGTAAAAAATGTTTATGGTTTATCTGCAGACATAATCCTAAAGAATATATTAAAAAGCCATTCAAATGATTCTTCATATAAAAGGGCTGCACCAAATATAACCATTTCCCTATGATTATTCAAACCAACAAACAATGCCAAAGGTCGATACTCTTTATTTGTTCTCTATGTTGTATCAAAGGAAACAATATCTCCATAAATCTTATAATCTCTTATCATCTTTCCATCGGCCCAGAATACATTAGTTATCAAACCATCATCATCTAATTGTAAAGAATACCGAAAAGCAAGATCTTCAAGTATTCTTTTCTCAAAATAGTCTACCAAACTACGAGCCACTCCATGTTTCAAGCTTTCTTTTCTTTTATCCCGAAGATAATTCTTTTGATCTCTCTTTGTGTAACCTAGAAAAGATTCTCCTCCAACTTGACGAGCAGCATAATCAAATGAAGCTTTAGGACGTATTCCTGAATCATCTAATAAGTCAATTTCATATGCTTGAGCAACTTTTATCTTTCTTTGTGAGGGTAACAAATGAGCCAAAGAAGGAGAAACAAGAGGATGATTATGTTTTTCTTCAAATGAAGTGATGTGAAACATTTCATTTGATTGACGATTAATAATATTATGAGCTAAGCACCCCGTTCTAGTTTCCTGCCTATGTTTTTGAACCACCATATCTTGTTTGATTTTGTTTCTATACCCTTCTTTATAACATGTAAACTTTCTTGAATTAACATACCCTTGGGCTTTGTTTTTGTTAGCATATTCTTTCCTTATGCTAAAACCAATTGCACTAGAGTATTCATTATAGTAATCATATGCATGCTCATCCCAATCGAATTCCAGTCCAAGTTTTATGGACAAATTACATTCACTTTGAGACTCACTAGATCCAATCTCCATAAATCTAAAACACAAAGAGTATATATAAGATAAATAATCGATAATCTTAAAGCTAAAGAGAAATGCAACCTTAAATTTAAGAAAATTGATAATAAAACCAATTTGAATAATATATTACATAACATATATGGGGGGAATAATACGTGAGATGAGACTATACATGATTCTAATTTCAAGGAATGAATAGAAAGAAAACTTAGGCATCATGTTTTGTATATACTTGGCGGGATTTTTTTGGCTAACAAGAAACATGGAGTGAACCCAACTTAGAAAAATCTATATATCTATATAAAGTTAGATCTTCATTCCGCTGATATGGCATGTCTCAATGATTAGAAAAGACATTTTTCTATTTTTCTTAGAATTTAGGCAATTTTCCCTATTTCCCTATTTTTTACACAATTATATTATTAACTATTAGTTATTAATTATTAATTGTTAATTAATGGTCAATTATAACTTCCTAAAAATAAAGAATCCCAAAAGGCTATCAATTTTGCCCGTTTTAAATTGCATTAACTAATGGTCAATTATAACTTCCTAAAAATAAAGAATCCCAAAAGGCTATCAATTTTGCCCATTTTAAATTGCATCTTTTATACCATGTTTTAACTCTCATTTGATTTTCCATAATCAACATTTACTTATCCATAATTAGTGTGCTTGATTATGGAAAAAGTAGTTACCAAATTTCTTTTAAAAAATACATTCACTTAATTGCAATCCTTTAATGAAAAAGATAATGCAACATTCATTTCATAATTCTACTACATAATAATGCAATATTTCAGAATTCTGACACAATTCCTTTATTTTCCTTTTGGAACTACTTTCTCCTTACTCTTATTTTTTCATTTTGTATCTCTTCCTTTATTCTCTCTATTTGGCATTGGAATATTTTATTTTTGTATTCATATTTTATTTATCTTAAGCAATGTATTTTAATTGTTTGCAGGTTATACATTTTTTTTTCTCTTTATTGATTTCTCAGAGGAGTCGAAACATGAACAAGTAGTTGTTTAATCATGCTTTTGGTTGGTGTTCTAAAAAATATATATAGTGATTTTTCATTGTTGATAAGATTGATAAATTGTAATTACGTAATAATTTGTTCTTCATGAATAAAAAAATAGTTATTGTCATTTAAATTTTGCAAATCACGATCACATAAATATGTAATGTTACCAAGAACACAAAGTTATATATTAGTTTTTCATTATTGATTGTAATTATTCATATAATCGATTCATCATAAATAATTTTTTTCTTCCAATTGTCTATTTACTTTTTCACCGCAGATTATATGAAAATATAATGTTACCGGCGACAACATATATAAAGAGAGAAGATTTATTAATTAAGCAAGATTAGCTTCATTCATGTGGGATTTTTCTTTTGCAGATCAGTAAGTGCTTTCATGTTCATCTTCTTTTTTAATTATTATTTTTATACGATACAAATAGTGAGAAAATAATATGAGAGATGTATGACTATCATGGTGGACCAGTGAATTCTATTTTGAAACTGCTTACGAAAACATTTGCCAAGTTTCTTATTTGCTTGTATTTATTTGTGTATTGAAACAATAAAAAGTATCGAAAAAAATATATGGCCATAACTCATTTTACGTTATTAAAAATTAATCTATGCCACTATTTTTGAAACTTATCGAAAATGAACTATTAGGATCAAATAGATTGTAGTAGAAATTGTCTTAGAGTGTATAAAACTGAGAAAATTAATAATTAAACAAGCAACTATATAAAATTAAATAAATCTGAAACTTATTTGATACAATTAAGAAAGTGTTTATTTGTTCTTTTTGTTTATATTATAAAAACTTTAAAAAATTATACTTTATCATTTTTGCAGGGTGTGACATTCATCCTTTCTACATTTGCAAGGTGTAATATTCATAACCTTCTAAAATAGGAAAAAGTACAAAAATATATATATACTCGAAAATTTTTATAAGGATAAAGGCAAATAATAAGTGCATAAGAGATAATAATATAATCAAATATTTAAAAGATAAAATAAAAGTTACAAAGATTATGTAAAAATAGAAATCAAAGGAAATAACGTTTTGTAAATTTGTAGAAACAAAATACAATTTTTATAATAAATATTGTCAAATAAAGTAAAATTTTATTAGAAATATTTGAATAAATTTGTTATAAAATATTTTAAAACCGCACGTAGCGCTGCCAAATTCACGTAGAATAATATACAAAAACTCTTATTAGTTCACACAACAAAAAACAGAGTAGAGTAAATAACTGAAATACATAGTAGGAGCTCTAAAGTCACTTTCAAAACTAGGCTAATTTCAGAGGGCATATGATATTAGTGATTTTCGACAACTTCAATTCCATTGATTTTGCAAGTCTACATGGTTGAACACTTGAACTTCACATTCATAGCACAAACAAACATAATTCTAACAACATGTTATTCTTATTTCTTACATATCCCAACCTATCTAATAAATGTCAACTAGAATTTTTTTACCATCAGATTTACCTTACCTTAACTAAAAGTAACACACATTATAGCCATACAACTCCTCTCCATCCCATCAAAGACACAAAAATCAAAGGTTATAATTTCAATCCCACCAATTATCAAGCTTGTTATTGTTTCTTTTAAGAATGCTTTATCATGTTCTTTTAGTATTAACTATGGCTTCTTCAATTTTGGGAATAACCTTTCTACCTTTTTAGATAAGAGTAAGATTAGCATACTAGCTATTCTTCACATATCCTACTTATGAGATTACACTAAATATGTTGTTGATTTTCGACAACTTCGGAGTGACATGCTACATTGATATTCCAACTACTTCAAGTTGTAACTTCACAGGCACCATTGTTAGAAAATGTTTGTGAACTTTATTAAATTTATTCTGTGTGCTTAAGAATATTAAATACTCACATTTTCGGAATTTCATTTTTACATAATATATATACCCATAAGATCTAACTGAAACATTTTATCGAACACATTGCGTACACTTTTTCACACTGAAAGTTGCAACTACAAAAAGAGCGTAAGAACAACGAATAACAAACCTGCTTTTGTGTTGTCTCTTCTTGTCGAGAAAAAAATATGTTCACCAACTGATTTTTCTTGATCTTTTTGATCTTCTGTTGTTGTCACTAGTAAATGATTTAATCTTCTCTGTTTGTTAAGTCTTGTATCTTTCTCTCTTGAACATATATTGTCCGTGGTAAGCAAATCTTTTTTCCAGCAAAAGATAATTGCCTCAACAAATTTTTCGGATTTAGGAATTAGCAGAAAAATTTCACCGACCCTCTCAGATTTCTTTTCTATCTTGAGAATTCAGCGGTTAGCCAAAAAATATGTAGCTTAGCCATGGTTTAAGAGGTTGTTTTGGTTAAATAATTATTGATCCTTTAGATCATTATGTGACAAATGGCAGCTGGACCAATTGGATGGTAAAGGCACTGGACAGGACCCACATCCTGTACACACAGCCTTCATCTACTATACTATATTTTAGTGAAAAACTTACAAGATAACAAAAAATACAAGATTACAATTGAAAATAAAAATAAAGAAATAAATTTCTTCAGGCTGAGGCATGGATATCTTGCTCTTTTTAAGGAGATTCAAGCCCACTGCAACAAATGTTCTTCACTGGTCTAGTAGTAGTCCTCTTGACTTGTTCCCTCCAGGATACGACAACCTTCACAAAGTATAACTCAACAACTCTGGACAAAAATTGAGTTCAAAGCTCCACAAAAGAAACATCTCCCTTCAACTAATAAGAACTCTCTTTTTGACAAATCTTATGCACTATATATTTCCTTTTTATTTTAAACCAAATGAAGATTACCACTATTTATACTAGAAGAAGTCTTTCTAGCAATGAATAAGAAGATAATGGTGTAATAAATAGTGAAGATAATGATCTTAAAAGTTATATAGGTTACAAGGATAATGAAAAAATTAAGAATGGAATAATGAGAGGGGTAACCAATGCCTCTAACGTGCATTGGCACAACGGCCAACTTTCCAACGTTCACAGAAATGTTCATCACAAAGGCTAATGCAATAATGCCTTTGGTTATTAATTTTCCACTAAGGCACAAATGTTTATCCATTGCAAGCAATGATCCAGTAGATGCTCCAACGAATAGACAAACAAAAATTGTTAATGTGGCCATTCCAAGGTAGAATATAATATAATATTAAAATGCTGATCAACACTATAAGTAATGGACAAAATAGTAATGATTGGTATCTTTCCTGAATTACCTTATTAATTGTGTTATTAATATACTCTCTTCATTTCATATTAATTGAATTGTTGAGACATTTTTAATTTTTCAAATTAATTTAATTGTTCAATTTTCAAGACTACTTTTAGAATGTTTTTTCAATTTTACCCTTCATTAGTTATTATTGGAATTAGTTATTAATTAATGTTTAGTTATTTTAATCATAATTTCGATAATAATTAATAAGAGTAAAAATGGAAAGTTAAGCCTAATTTAATTTTAATCTTATTTTCTTAAAGAATATGAAACACCTCAACAATTCAATTAATATGAAATGGAGGGAGCATAGTGCTAGTGAATTTATTTGTTCGACTCCCAATTGTTGTGCACAAAATCACCGTTGGAACACAGTTGCGATTATTTGGGTTCAGTAAAACGTAGCGTGCATAATTAAGCTGTGAAATTAATCTTATTATTCTCTACTGAAGTTCAAATGCTCCTATTGTAATTTTGTTCATATTTTACTAATTTGTTTGTCGACATATATTTTATTTGAATTATCAGGAATAATAAACATGCTCCCGCCTTTTCAACTACAATCACCAAACAGGTTTCTAACCTTTGGATCTAAGGGTTGATAAAGGATATAACCAAATCATATCAAGCAACTTTTTTATAATTTACTTTACTTTACTTTTTGTATACACTAAAATTTTGCCTGATCTTGTTGGTTTTCTCAAGTTAATTAATTTACTTATTCAATTTCTCATTTCGTTTACAAGCTCAATTTGATCAATAAGCCAAGTATTGTGATAGACGGATAAATATTATTTGTTATGAAAGAGAAATAACATGATAACAACAATAAAGCATTTATTTTGCACTAAAAACAGAAGAAGGCCAAAGCGGAAGCATTAGATATATGTAATTGTATGCCTAGATTAAGTCCAGCATAGCGCGTCTTGATCGTGCGTCGATCTGAGCACGAATTTGAGCTGCTATAAGCCGGTCATGATCATCATTCACTGAATTTATCATTTCCACCGCCGCATTCGCATGGGAATTCCGACTTGGATTTGAATTTGGATTTGGACGCTGCTGTTTGGGAAAAACACCAACTTCAGGACTAATTATCGCACAGTTCAAGTGTGAAGCGAAATCACACCCACCGCAATAGTAGAACCAGTTGTCCTTGTTCATCATTACAGAGCAGATATCGCAAACATATTCGCTATCCTCAGGATAACCGTATTGGAGCTCCAATTGATGCGGGTGTTTATCAACAAGTATGGAGCTAGGACAGGATGCACATTGCAAGTGAATATCAAATTCACAATCAGCACAGTTAAAGCAAAATCCATTTCCAACAGAGCCACAAGCATTGCAAATATAGGAACCACCCGCGTAAGATGGAATTTGGTGAAGGGTCAATGGGTGCGAAGGATGAGACGAGTGATTGAGAATACGCGGAGCATTAAAGCAGTTTTCATGGAGGAAATATTGGCAGGTGTTGCAGCCGTAGAAAGGCTTGTTACTATTGTTCGGTTGCTCACAAGCATTGCAAGTGAGAGTTTCAGTTGGATTGGCAATTAGTTTCAAGATGTGGTCATGGCTGAAGTGTTGTTTACCCGCATTTGTACCCCCGTTTAGTCTTCCCATTGTGTTTTATTTTTTCCTTTGTAATTTTGTTGTGCAATATACTCCTGGAGAGTTAAGTAGCTGCATATTTATAGATATTTCAATTAAACTTTATGATACAATAACTTTGCGACGTTGTTTCGTTTGGACGACTTTAGCTTCGATGCATATTTCCTTTTTCTTTTACTAACTAATAAGTCGTCTCCGACATCTTTGTGTTTTGACTTTGACTAAAATGGCGCCGAGCATCTTTGTATAATCGTATTCACAAGTTAACATGGCCACATTGTCTCCTTCCACCACTTTGCATTCATGTTTTTTTCCCCTTTATTAATAGCAACAATTTGGCCAGTTGCTATTCAAAAGTATATCTGTAAGCATATTGACTTACTTGGCGCTCTTATCGAATGGCTACTATAAAATAATGGGGGGCATCTTCCTATAATTTGACAGCGTCTAAGGGTGTGTTTGGTATGAAGGAAAATATTTTCCAATTTTCTCATGTTTGATTGGGTTAAATGTTTTGGAAAATGTTTTCCAAATCAACTCATTTTCCTCAAATTTAAGGAAAATGACTTCCCTTCAAAACTTATGGAAAACATTTTCCAAAACTCTCTTCCAACTTCCAATTAAAAAAAAATTGTTGAAAAAGTCAATTTATTTGGTCCCTACCCTCAAACCACCCCCAAAAAAATAATAATTTAAAGTTTGTTTTTAAATTCAATATTTTTACCCCACCCCCTACCACCACCCCTCCCAAAAAAATATTAAAAGTTGTTTTTAAAAGATATTTTTAATTTCAATTTTTTATTTTTTTACACCCCCCACCCCCTACCTTCGCCCCCCTCCCCCAGCCCCCTATCCCACCCTCTTCAAAAGGAAAAAAAATTAAGTTTGTTTTTAAAAAACATTATTTCATTTTTTCACCCTTACCCTCGACCCCCCTACCCTAGCCCCCACCCACACCAAACCCCCCACTCCCCAAAAAAACTTTTAAGTTTGTTTTTAAAAAATATTTCCGACTTCAAAATTTCATTTTTTCCACCCCTACCCTCGACCCCTCCACCCCCCACCCACCCACCCACTCCGTACCAGCCCCCCACCCCCCCAAAAAAAATTAAGTTTGTTTTTAAAAAATATTTTCGACTTTAAAATTTCATTTTTTCCACCCCTACCCTCGACCCCCCACCCACCCACCCACCCCCTACCAGCCCCCCCACCCCCCAAAAAAAAAATTTAAGTTTGTTTTAAAAAAATATTTTTAACTTTAAAATTTCAATTTTTCACCCTTACCCTCGACCCCCCACCCCCAAAAAAAATTTTAAGTTTGTTTTTAAAAAATATTTTTAACTTCAAAATTTCAATTTTTCACCCCTACCCTCGACCCCCCACCCCCCACCCCCACCCACCCCCTACCAGCCCCCACCCCCCAAAAAAAATAAGTTTGTTTTTAAAAAATATTTTCAATTTCAACAATTATTTTCTAATCTAGTAAAAATAAAAGAAATTTTTCAAAAACATTTTTCATTCATAAATCAAACACTAAAAATCTTTTTCGGAAAATATTTTATACTCACCAACCAAACATGAGAAAATAAGTCAAAAATCAATTTGTTTTCAAGAAAACATTTTCTAGGAAAACATTTTCCATGGAAAACATTTTCCTTCATACCAAACACACCCTAAATGTTGCTCCTTTTTTAGGTTTTGGGTTCGAGCCCTACAAATAGAATCACCTTTAATGTTTGAGAATATTTTTCCCTGAACATGAGATTTTTCAATGTGAATCCTATTGGAGATTATAACAAGGAGATTGCAAAGAGCTAACATGCACCTGGCCAACTGTCATTATTAGTTAGATCAAGCTGGCATTATCAGTTAGTTAGAAGATATTTTGTATAGATAATTAATCGGTTAGAAACTGTATATAAGGTGTGACTCAACAGTTGTAGAGTAGAGATATTAGTTCAATTCACAAGATATTCCCTTTTATATAGCTTAATTGTAAAGTTCAGTAATGGAGGTTCAAGCTTTGCATCTAGTTCTTCACTGATTACATATAATCTATGAGCAGTTTATCATGGTATCAGAGCGGGTGTAGCCGATTGTGAGGCACATTAGTTTTTCTGTTTGATTTTCAATTTTTCGATATGGCAAAGAAGATCGATCACGATCATCCTCTGTATTTGAACTCTTCCGATGTACCAGGATTTGTGCAAATTGGGATTCAGCTCAATTATTTGCACACATGCGATGAATTTTTAGAACAATAATACAGAGTTTGAATTAAAGCTACTTATTGATAAAAAATATAACCGAAGTACTCTAGCTTCGTCCCTTCTTAATTATGATATGGCAAAAAAACTGTACTTTTAACCCTTGTGTTATAGCTCTAGTCCATATTAGTCCTACTGTTAGTTGTTTCGCACAAATCGTGTTTGGAACACTGTTGCGATAAGCGTCGTTAACAATGGAAAAAACTAAGGCTTAAAGCATAGGCAAAATGTGAACTCAATCTTATTATTCCACGCCCAAGTTCAAAGGCACCTATTTAATTCGTTTGTCAACCAGGGAAGATGCACGATAGAAAGGGTCACTAATTTTGGCTCAAACTTCGTGTATGTGTTTAAAAATCTACCAAATATATGCAAATATTAAATTTTGATAAGATATACTTTGAGTCTAACTCAATCCCAAACTCTTGCTCATCAAGTGAGATTGTTTAGTTAAATCTAACAAGCTATCATGGTTAAAAGTTAGTTAGACAAACCTTGAGCTGCCACATTGTTCAGTCTTCCCATTGTGTTTCTTTTTCTTTAGTAATTTTGTTGTGCAATGTAATAGAGATATATTGAAGAGTTACGTACGTAGTTGCATATTTATAAATGTCAAAAACACACTTATATTATACATTTTTTTTAGTTTCATACCTAAACTATTGAGAGTGTCAGTTTCATACCTAAACTATCACTTATTAGTTAGAGAAACACATCTCAGTGGTGTGTGTAATGCACTCTCTTTTATTTGAAAAAACATTGACACATGGTATTCCACATGGATAAAATATTTCACCTTAACAAAAATTAAATAATAAGCTAAATTAATATTAATTTAAAATTTAAAATTAAATTATTACTATCCCAATTTTTATTTTTTTAAAAAATAAAATAATTTTTTTTTTACTCCATTCCACCACCTCCTCCCCGTAACCCCCCCCCCCCCCCAAAAAAAAAAAAAAAAAAACCACCCACTCATTCCATGATATTATTTTATTTTAAAAAAAAAAATTCTACCCCATCCTATTTAATCCTTCACTCCTAATTTATATATTTATTTTACATTTTTCTCGTTTTGTGATTTTTAAGATTTTTTTTCTACTTGTGTGCCGAATGTAACATAAATAAAAATTTATTTTAAAAAAGTCTTGCGGCAAGTAACAAATATTTTTGGTATATATATAACACAAAATGAGAAAAATTTTTGAAAGCGAAGGGTTATGTGGACTAGTGGATATAATTATTTTTTAAAAATAAAATAATATCTAAATTAGTATTGGGAGGGGGGGGGGGGGTTGAGAGGAAGTGATGGAGTGAGGTAAGAAAAAAATATTTTTTTGGGACAATAATTTTAATCTTTAATTTTAACTAATACTAATTATTTATTTAATTTTTTTCAAGGCGAAATGTTTTGTTCATGTGAAGTGTGATGTGACAATTTTTTAAAATAAAAGAGAGTATATTTCACACCCCATGATGAGAGTGATATAAAAGAGAGAGGTGTGTTTCTCAAACTAATAAGTGATAGTTTAGGTTGAAACTGACACTCTCAATAGTTTAGGTATGAAACTCAAAAAAATGGTATAGTTTAAATGTGTTTTTGACATTTATCTCATTTTAATTCAACTATATGATATAACTTGGCGACGTTGTTTCGTTTGGACGACTTTGCTTCGATGCATATTTCCTTTTTCTTTTACTAACTAATAAGTCGTTTCCGACATTAACAATTTGGCCAATTGATTGACTAACTGGTACGTACTAAAATGGGCCGAGCATCTTCGTATTCACGAGTTAAATGTGTTAAACAATCGGGATTGTGGTGGACGCCATGGGTAAGTACTCTTTCATCCTTAATTAAATATCTTGAATAAGAAATCACCTTTATTAGGGACCGTTTTATCCGCAATGTGACTTTTTGCTCTCTGCAAATTGGGAATTCATCAATCATTTTCGTAGGGCTGGTCGACTACTACTTCATTTAGAGCTTCTTCTAATTTGTATCAGATAATATTAGTCTGATTATTGAAGCTTCTTAATACTCTCCGTCTCATTTTATGTGGTATAAGAAAATTTTAGCAGCTTAGTTGGTTGGCTATTTAAATTCTCCCCTTGTTGATGAGGTTTGATTCCCCATATTGTAATTCTCTCCCCATTTCTCTTACCCCTACCCCCAATTTTCTCTTCTTTTTTAAAAAAAATGTGGCATACTGGCGCCATTTGATTTGACATGGTGTTTAAAAAAAAAAAATAACTTTTGAAATTTGTGATCTAAAACATTTCTTTGATACTTGTGTGATTACAAATCATTTCACCAAGATAAAAGAGAATTTTTAAAGTTAAATTGTTACTTATTATACTAACATAACATTCTTTTTGAAATAGATTACAAAAGAAAGAATGACACATAAAATGATAGAGACAATACTAATTATCTTGTCGATCAGGCGAATAATCATGTCTGTTTGATTCTCATCCTTATATCTCTGATTATCACCTAATTTATACTTAATTATTATCTCATAAAATTATATTTCTTCTCTAATTCAATTTTCTTCAACAAAAAATAAAATAAAATCTTTCTGAGATTAAAATTGTGAATTGGGTGTCCATCCAAGAAATCAACTTCGAATTAAAGTACTAATCCCTTCTCACAAATAGAAAGTATGTTTTTACTAAGAGAGGACTGATATGGTTATCATTCTGCCAAAGGCATTAATTTTCGATCCAAGAAAAGAGAACAAAAAAAAAGAAAAATGAAACACTAGTTTGTAATAGATAAACATAGAAACCAAAAGGAAAATGGAGAAACTTGATGATCATGGATCGATCAAAGATACAAATTTGAAAGAGAAATAACATGATAACGACAATAAAGTATTTATTTTGCAATAAAAACTGAAGAAGGCCAAAGCGGATGCATTAGATAACCACGATAGAGTTATATGCGTAACTGTATGCTCGTGATGGCCTAGACTAAGTCCAGCATAGCGCGTCTTGATCGTGCGTCAATCTGAGCTGCAATTTGCGCTGCTATGAGCCTGTCATGATCATCATTCACTGAATTTATCATATCCACCACTTCATTCACATTGGAATTCCGACTTGAATTTGGATTTGGATTTGGATGGTGCTGTTTGGGGAAAACACCGACTTCAGGACTAGTTATAGCACAGTGCAAGTGTGACGCGAAATCACAGCCAGCGCAATAGTACAACCAATTGTCATTGTTCATCGTTACAAAGCAGATGTCGCAAACATATTCACTATCCTTGTCTTCATCAGGAGAACCAAAGTGGAGCTCCAATTGATGCGGGTGTTTATCAACAAGTATGGAGCTAGGACAGGATGCACATTGCAAGTGAATATCAAAATCACAAGCAGCACAGTTATAGCAAAATCCATTTCCATCAGACCCACAAGCGTTGCAAATATAGTAACCACCCGCGTAAGGCGGATGGTGAAGGGTCAAGAGGTGGGAAGGATGAGACGAGTGATTGAGAAAACGCGGAGCATTAAAGCAGTTTTCATGGAGAAAATATTGGCAGGTGTTGCAGCCGTAGAAAGGCTTGTTAGTATTGTTTGGTTTCTCACAAGCATTGCAAGTGAGAGTTTCAGTTGGATTGGCAATTAGTTTCAAGATGTGGTCATGGCTGAAGTGTTGTTTACCCGCATTTGTACCCCCGTTTAGTCTTCCCATTGTGTCTTATTTTTCGTTGCAATTTTGACGTGCATTTATAGATACTAATTCAACTATACTAACAAGTTAATAACATGGAGAACAAACAACTTTTTTTAAAAAAACTTTATTAAATCTGGAGAACAAACAATTTGGCCAATTGTTATTGAAAAGTGTGTTTAAATATCTGTAAGCATATTGACTGACTTAGCGCTGTTATCATTGGTTACTAAAATAATGGCGAGCATCTTCGTATAATTTGACATACACTAAAACTTCCTTGTTCATTTTCTTATCTCTCTCATAAGCTCTATTTGGAGTGATAAGTATTTTCTTATTCAGGTGTCACGTTTAAATCTAGAATTCCCTTATATTTATCTGCATAATATTTTTATTTGAATTATCAGAAACAATTTAGTATAATTCTTAGTAATTCGTTTTTGTTTTCTTAGAGTGAACATTGACAACTTAAATTATTGCACTCACCTGATAAAATTGGAAACAGTAATTAATAGTACTAACATTTGATATTGAAGAGAGTGATCAGAAAGAGAAATAACACACCAAAACATTTATTTTGCAATTAAAAGACAACATAATTTGAGCTTAAACAATTTTCTCATCACGATGATAGAGTTAATAGTAACCGTATCGTCTTCGTGGTGTCATCAAGTCCAGACAAGCCTCTCTTCCTCGTGCCGCAATCTGAGCACGAAGTTGAGCTGCCATTATCTGTTCTTCAGCTTCATTTGCTGAATTTATCATCTCCACTCTTGCATTTGGATTTCTATTTGAATTCGGATTTGAATTTGAATTTAGATTTGGATTTGGATTTGGAATTGGACGCTGCTGTTTGGCGAAAACACCAACTTCAGGACTAGTTATCGCACAGTGCAAGTGTGATGCGAAATCACAGCCACCGCAATAGTACAACCAATTCTCCTTGTTCATTATTTCACTGCAGATATCACAAACATATTCACTATCCTTGTCTTCGTAAGGAGAATCAAAGTTGAGCTCCAATTGATGTGGGTGTTTATCAACAAGTATCAAACTCGAAAGAGATGCACATTGCAAGTGGATATCAAATTCACAACAAGCACAGCTAAAGCAAAATCCATTGCCAGCAGAGTCACAAGCCTTGCAAGTAAAGGAACAACTCGAATAAGTCGCACTTGGGAGAAGGGTCAAGGGATGGGAAGGATGAGACGCGTGATTGAGAAAACGCGGAGCATTGAAGCAGCTTTCATGGAGGAAATATTGGCAGGTGTTGCAGCCATATAATGGCTTGTTAGTATTGTTTGGTTGCTCACAAGCATTGCAAGTGAGTACTGTTTCAGTTGGATTCACAATTAGTTTCAAGATGTGGGAATGGCTGAAGTGTTGTTTATCTTGAGGTCCCGCATTTGTACCCCTGTTTTGTCTTCCCATTTTTTTTAATTGTAATTTTCTTGTGCAGTACTATAATGGAGAGTTAGCTTAGCTAGCTGCAAGTGATATATACATTTATAGATATTTTAATTCAGCTATACGATGCAATAACTTGGCCACGTTGCTTCCTTTAGACGACTTTGCTTCCATAATTTCTTTTTCTTTTGCTAAGTCGTCTCCGACATTAATTAACAATTGGGCCAAATTGTTATGCAAAAGTATATTTAAACATCTTTATCATATTGACTGACTAGGCTGTTATCCATGAGCTACGTACTAATGGCGCCGAGCATCTTCATGTTTTTGACTTTGACTAAAATGGCGTCGAGCATCTTCGTATTCACAAGGTATAAGGGGTGTCAAAAATGAACCCAAACATAGATAATCCGTCCAACCCGCCCAAAATTTTAAGGGTTGGGCTCAAGATAATTTGAATTAGGTTCAATCTCAACCCATTCAAGTCTAACTCATTTTAAGAGAATCCTCAATTAAGCTCAATTCAATCATCAATTTCAACCCGTTTTAAAATTCTTTATTAAGATATGTTCCTATATTGAAGGTATGAATTATTATCTATTTAACACCTTTTAAGATTTATCTATCCATTTGTTACTTTTTTTAAAAAAAAAAATGAACTGAAATTCGAATTGTGATTATAAAAGTTAAATATCACTATGTTAAAATTATTGAGACTGATCGGGTCAAATTGGGCGGGTCAAGGCCCAACCCGTTTTTTAGCCCATTTGAGCCCAAAGTAAACTTGGGCAGGTCAAGACCCAACCCAATTTCTATTTCAACCTATTTTAATATCTCCAATTTCAACCCAATCTGCCCATTTGATACCCCTACGTATAAATATGTTGAGGTTCATGGAAGTTTTCGGTTGACTTTTTGTTCTTGCAAGTTGGCATGCCATCAATCATTTTGGTACGTAGTGCTAGTCGACTATTTGTTCATATCAGACTTTGGAGTCTTGATTATTGCAGCGTTTCAATATTATACTCTCACGATTTTAAAAAGAATAATCTAATTTAATTTGGAATTAGGTTTAAGAAAATAAAAATATATTTTTAATGTTGTGCTCCTTAATTAAAGTTTTGTCAAATATATCAAAAATGTCCTTTAATTTTCTGGATTTAATTATGTCACAGAAAAAGTTGAAATTAAAGTTTTGCCCAAAATGGAAAGAGATTGTTCTTAATGAATAGTCATTCTTTTTTAAATGAAGGCAGTGATTAACTTGTCAGAGGCACAATCATATATTTATTTGATTTATCATTCTCGATCAAGTTGTCTTTCTCGTGTTACCATACTTCTCAAGGTGGATGTGATCAGATTTCATATAAGATTTATGGAAAAGGGTCAAAAACATCTTTGAACTATGTGAAATTGAACAAAATGCCCTCAATCGATAGTCTAGTCTAAAAAGGCTCTTGTCGTCACTAGTTTGGTTAAAAAGATATTCCTATTATTACTTAAAGAGTTAAAACTGTCCTTTTTCAAATAAATATAATATTTCTTTTCTTTTTTAAACACGTTTTTTTTTTCTAATAATAGATATTTTTATTAGGAAATGTGTATCCTACTTCAATTCAACAAAAATTAAGAAAATACAAATATTTCTATTTTATCAAAAAAGAAATTATCTATACCAAAATGAAATTATGATGGGTTGGGGTTATTATGATCTTATAAATTTGAGTAATTTGACCTATATGGTCAGTTAAAAAGGTACATATAGTTATTTTATATTAATTGATGAAATTAAGAAGAAAAAAAGATTATTTAAGATTATTTTCTACTTATTTTGTAGAGAAAGTGATTTTAAAATAAAAGAAACAAGACAAGAGGGAGTTGCTCGGATGGTAAGCACCCCTCACTTTCAATTCGAAGGTTGCGAGTTCGAGTCACCAAGGAAGCAAAAGGGTGGGAGCTCCTAGGGGAGGGTAAAAAAAACAAGACTGAGGTTCTTTAAATTTAAATTTTTTATTAAAAATAAAATGTGATTAAAAGAAAAATAATAGTAATATATTCATTAGAAAGGAGCATTTTTTAACCATGAAGTAATAATAGGGACATTTTTGGACCTAATTATTGACGATAAAAGTATTTTTACACCAACAATTAACTGAATGCGTTTTTGTTCACTTTTTGCTAGAGACCCTTTAATGGATTCTGAATCTTTATCTAGATCATATATATGTATATATACACAGGCACATTGGAGAGTTCATATAATAAGTACCTTTTGAGGCTAGGGATCCTTCGTGTTTAACCCCTAATTTTATCCCTTCTACCAAACAACTTATCTTAAGTCTTAACTAGTAAAATTATTCGCGCTTCGCACGAGAATTTAATATCACAGAATTTATAAAATAATACTTAAAATCTATCAGTCATTAAAACTAAAATACTATATTATCTTACATACAAGGTTACGTAGTAACAAACATTAATAATGTAAAGGAAAATAAATATTATAACATCTTATAATTTATCATTAATAATATAAGCATAAATTAATGATTGTAAAATACATACCAGGATCTGTAACATAATCAATGGTGGCAATGAGTCACTCAATAAGAGCAAAGTATACGAATATTTAATTGTGCTGAAGAAGAAGAGGAGGTTCAAAATTTTCTCTATTTATAGATAACAAAGGGTAGTGTGAACAAATGTTTATTGTGCCTTATCGAAAATGTTACAACTATTTGGAAAAGTGCAATCCTTCGGAAAGTTCACAACATTTCATAAAAGTCACAACTTTTCATAAAGTTGCAACTCTTCATTAAAGTCTCAACTTTTCATAAAAGTCACAACTTTTGATAAAAGTCGCAACACTTCATTAAAATCGTAACTTTTCATAAAAGTCACAATTTTTCATGAAAAGGGAAGGCTAGTTTTGGAAATAAATAAGTTAAACGGGAATCCTGGTTTGTGGTGGCACCATGTATGTGGGCCTAGGGTTCTCTTAACCGACTGTTATAAGAAAAAAATGTAAGGGTTTTTTATCGTACCATCAACAATTCCAGTAGAGAAAACTTGCTTGAATACTCAATTAACATTTGTTATTTAATATGTACTAACAAATACTTATAACAATAATATTGCAGAAACATAAACATCAAAATTTAAAGTATATACTCAAAAATAACAATTAATAATATAAGCATAAATTAATGACTGTAAAAACATACAAGAGTCTATAACAATAGAATGAAACAAAATGGAAAAAATCGAGTCCACTGAATGCACAATGTCCCCTTAAGGAAATTATTCCCTCCTAGTACCCGAGATTTAAAGGAATAGATCCTCTCTGGAAAGAACAATTCTATTCACCGGTGTGTTGATACAAAAAAATGGTGTCAGTGAGTTATTCAACAGGAGCAAAGTACACAATTATTTAACTGTCTAGAAGAAGAAGTTCAAAATTTTCGTTGTTTTAAAATGAGAGGAAATTCCTCTATTTATAGACAGCAAAGGGTAGTGTGAACAAATGCTTATTGTGTCTTATCGGAAAGGTCACAACATTTCATAAAAGTCACAACTTTTCATAAAAGTCGCAATTCTTCATAAAAGTCGCAACTCTTCATGAAAGCTGAAGGCTAGTTTTGGAAATAAAATAAATTAAAAGGGAATCCTGGTTTCTGAAAGCGCCACGTAGGCTGGTCTAGGATTCTTTTTATATATATATATATATATATATGATCTATGATAGATGATTAATTGTGTTATAGGGCAAGTGATCAATTTATTAGTCTGACTCCCAGTTGTTGCGCACAAATCACTGTTGGAATACTGTCTTGAATTAAAGATACATAGAGGTGAAGCTTTCAAAATGGTGCATAATTAAGTTGTGAAATTAATCTTATTATTCTATGCGGAAATTTAAACAGTTGTAATAGATATCGTAAGATGGAGAAACATATCCAGCAACGATATTAAACACACGAGATCGATAAAACATAAATAATATGACATGCAAATTATCAAGCATTTATATTTTGCAGAAATTACATGAATAATATCAAAGTGGATGCATTATCACTCATAAGATGATGACATTAATATATAGTCAATAGTAAATGTATGTTCGTGTTGGCCTGCTCGAATCCATCATTTCTTCTCCTAATCGTGTTGCCATCCGACTAGCAAGTTGATATTCAAAAAAAATTATCACTAATCTCATTAACTGAATTTATCATTTCCAGTGCTGAATTTGCATTTGGATTAATTGATCGGCTTCCTACGTAAACATTAAGTTCAGGGCTAGCACACTGCAAGTGCGTTCAGGGCTAGCACACTGCAAATGCGCCCCGAAATCACAATCAGCACAATAGTACAACCAATTGTCCTTGTTCATTACTGCATCGCAGACATCACAAACGTATTTGATATCCTTATCTTGGTAAGGAGAACCCAATATGAACTCCAATTGATGTGGGTGCTTGTCGATGAGTAATGAACTCGGACAAGAGGCACATTGCACGTGGACATCAAACTGGCAACGGGCACAGCTAAAGCTGAATCCGTTGCCAGAAGATCCACAGGCGTTGCAAAGAAAGGAACGAGTCGGGTAAGTTGGAATTGGGAGAAGCGTTAAAGGGTGTGAAGGATGAGATGAGTGATCAAGAAATCGCGGAGCATTGAGGCAGTTTTCGTGGAGGAAATATTGGCAACTGTTATGAACCAGCCTCAGCCCAATAACGATACCTTTACGAATGTCACACAACTAGTTATTGGGCCGAGAAGAAGCAACAAAACTGGAAGGCCTTTGCAAAGGCTGGTTTAAGATCCAGGCCCATTTAACAACTAGCTAAAAGGATGACGGATGAGAAGAAGTGGTTTATGCAAATTGTGAAAGAAGTTGTCTGTTACTCTCATCTTTTATCTTCTTCTGTATCTCATCTCTATCTTCTTCTTCTTAATTGTTCCTCCTTATCAGTTGTTATTTTCTTGTAATTCCAGTCAGTGATTGCAATACTACAAAAGTTCCCTTGGTTATTATTGAGTTGTTACATTGGTGCTTTCATTGATTCCATCTACCATGGTGGACCTATCTCAAGCCCCTGTCATGGGTCGCTTCAGTGGTGACAATCCTCTAGAGTGGGTGATTCAGACAGAGAAGTATTTCATCTTCTACGACATATTATCGGAGCATAAACTGTCTTGGGCTTCATTCTATTTGGATGGCGAGGCTTTGGAATGGTATCGTTGGCTTTTCCGAAACAAACAACCTGCGGGTTGGGATCATTTTGTAGATAAATTGTTTATTCGTTTTCAAAGTCGGAAAGATCCTCACAATCGATTCGCCTTTCTCCGGCAGTTTACCACAGTGGATGATTATCAGCCACGGGCTGCAACTATTTCGTCATGGAGCACTATCCCTAACTTGCCCTCGCCTCAGTCGTGGAATGAACCATTGGACTACAACAAAGTGAAATCTGCCCACCAGGTGTTCGGTGAAAAGTCAAATAAGACATCTGATATTGTTGTAGATGTTGAGAATGCAACAATGCTAATTAAAAATGGCAGTGCTGAAATGTTGGACACTCAAGCAAAAGAGAAGATTTTTCATTCGATTTCGGATGAAACTAAAGAGGGGGCGGAGTTCCTTGTTCCACAACACGTTAATGAACCACTTGTATACAACAACAATGAGGCACACAAGGTGTTCGATGAATTTTCCGTAAGATGTAAGGATGTTATTCTAGAATCACACAAGGTGCTTACGATTACCACATATACTATTGAGGAAAATGACTATGTTATTGATGTTGGAAACGAAGACAAGAATGAGGAAGAAGAAGAAGAAAAGCTTTTTACCATTGCAAATAAAATACAACAACTAGTTCCTGCATTTGTGGGAATACGTCCATTATGGATTGATTCTACATTTTCTACTTTCGGTGACTTTGCCATGTTTAATATGATACATAAACTTGGGATAACCCGATGCTTAGAGGAGATGTCTGAAATGCTTTCAACTTGCAGATATGACCAACTTATTAATAGAGGTATAATTGATCACTTTAGTAGTTTTGGTCATGCTTCACTTCTCTTAACTTTGCATATGTTTCCACCTGATCAATTTGGATTAGTGTTTCCATTTGATCCTGGCTCTCGTTCACTTACCATGTTCCTTAGAGTTACAAGAAACTATGTATTTTGTGTCGCCTTAGACAACTTGGATCATAATAAGTTAATTATGTCAATCTTGTGGTATTCTTGCATTTGGGTTGGTAAAGGACAAGAGCAATGTCTTCCTGGTATCTTGTTGCCTAAATCGAGAGAGTTCGGTAGGGCGGAGAAAATGCAGGGGTTGCTTGGGGCATTTGCCGCACGATATTCAGAGCAGTTTTCTGATATTTTTGTCAACAAAGATGATGTGCTCTTGTTGACTATATTTGGTGTAGTTCATATATCAAAGATAACTTTGTCTTATCTAGGCTTTGGTCCTGGTCCTTATCTTGCTTATGATATATTTGCTAAGTTACCTGGTAAGACAATGGACGTATTTCGCCAGCAGTTATATCTTGATGAAGAACTTGCACCGCAGAGAACTGACCAACAGATTGCCTTACTTTATCACCTAACTCCTCGAATGATTCAACATTGTTACACTGATAGCATCTTTGTCGAGAGTAATTTCTTGCAAGCAAAGTTCATATTTCAGTTTGTTTGGGTCCTACTGTTGACAGAGCACAAGCTTAGGCCAAGCATACTTACTGGTTCAAGTTTGAGCTCAATTATGTGTTATATAGTTGCAACTTATTCATGGACTGAGCTACAAAGATTTATTCAGGATTATCTTGATTACATTTTTATGGAGTATGAGTGTGGCTTTCCAGTAAAAGAATTCCATTCTCACGATGTCAAGGCGGAAATCTCCGAATTTATTATGTCAGCAAATTTTTTGTGCAAGATTTGGGAGCGGTTAATGAAGAACCAGTTAAGGGCTGCACAAAGGCAGAACAAATGGATGGTTGCTGGTTGTGCAAGAAGTATACAAGATCATATTTTATATTTTGCCAACATTGCACAGTTTGTCTTGACTACATTTGGTAGGGAGCGTGCTACTAACATTGTTCCTTACTCGAACCTTGAGGACAAGGTTCCTATTGAGGACGGGAGTATTGTTATGAACCAGCCTCAGCCCAATAACGATACCTTTACGAATGTCACACAACTAGTTATTGGGCCGAGAAGAAGCAACAAAACTGGAAGGCCTTTGCAAAGGCTGGTTTAAGATCCAGGCCCATTTAACAACTAGCTAAAAGGATGACGGATGAGAAGAAGTGGTTTATGCAAATTGTGAAAGAAGTTGTCTGTTACTCTCATCTTTTATCTTCTTCTGTATCTCATCTCTATCTTCTTCTTCTTAATTGTTCCTCCTTATCAGTTGTTATTTTCTTGTAATTCCAGTCAGTGATTGCAATACTACAAAAGTTCCCTTGGTTATTATTGAGTTGTTACAGCAACTGTTGCAGCCATAAAAAGGCTTGTTATTATTGTTTTGTTGCTCACAAGCATTGCAAGTGAGAGTACGCACAGTTGGATTAACAAGTTTCAAGATGTGGGGGTGGCTGAAATGTACTTGATTATCTTGAAACGATGTCGTTCCTTGGGTCGACGATGTCATATCGGTACGGTTTTTTCTTCCCATTGATTTTACTTGTATTTTTGTTAGATAGTGCGAGTAAATTAAGTGAGTTACAGTAATATTTGTAATTGTATTTATAGCTATTTAATGATGATAGAAATAGCAAGGGAAAAGTTAATAACATAGGAATTCAACTTTCTTAGGTTCATGGAAGTTACGATTACGAATGACTATCAATTTGCTCTAATCAATTAGTTGGCATTTTTAATTTAGATATGCATCAATATTTTGGACGTTGAAGCTTTTGTTACTGCAGCATTGAAAACTAACTTGTCAAAGGAGCAGACATTTGAATTCATTATTTCTTAGGTACACATTACAAACTAATGAAAAAATAAAACCAATTTCCGTTTTTCTGCCCATCGAATTATCTCCTTTATACATTTAAGCAAAATTGCACGTTTCACCCTTGTATTATAGGGCTAGTGCATTTTTAGTTCTAGTCTTAATTTTTGTGCACAAGATATTCTTCCATTATTTTTTATATGCATTTTAAGAATTTCTGTTATGTTAGTATAAATGTAAATTCCCCCCAACAATATCAATTATCAACAATTGTGAATAGATAAACATAGAAACTGTAAAGAAGATGGAGAAAAACGTGCATCAACATGAACCATAAAAATACAAGTCACCAGGATGTGGTGTAGTGGATGGTGTTGATCCTCTCTTAATCAGAGGTCTCAAATTCAAGTCTTAGCTATGAAAAAGTTCTTGATAGAGAGCGATCCCCCTCCTCGAATTGGGCACTATGCAGCGCTCCAATGTGGGTATGGGAAACCGAAAATAAAATAGATATACAAGAGTTGAAAGAGAACTAATTGTGCTCCAAAAGAAAATAACATAACAGCGCAGCTGCAAAGCATTTGATTTGCAGAAAATCAACATGAATTGAAAAAGTGGATAGCAATTAGCTAGTAGTAATAGCGTCTTGGTGATGGCCCGTCTATCGCATCCAGTATAGCCTGTCTTCCTTGTCTTGCAATCTGAGATTCAATTTGAGCTGCTATAAGCCGCTCATGAGCATCACTAACTGAATTTATCATCTCCACTGATGAATTTACATTTGGAATTTGATATTTTGGATTTGGATTTGGATTTCGACGTTGATGTGATGACGGAAGAACATCAGCATCAGGAGATGCACAGTGCAAGTGCGACCCGAAATCACAATCAGCACAATAGTACAAGGATTCGTCCGAGTCCATTATGATATTGCAGATATCACAAGCAAATAGGGTATCCTTATCTTCGTAAGGAGAACCAAAGCAGAGCTCCAACTCATGTTGATGTTTGTCAATAAGAATTGATCTTGGATAATTGAGTTCCTCCTCCTCCTTCTCTTCCTCTTCGTCTTCCGCTTCTGCTTCCTCTTCTTCTGCTTCTTCTTCCGCCTCTTCTTCGTCTTCCGCTTCTGCTTCTTCTTCCTCCGCCTCTTCTTCTTGATTGATTTCTTTTTCGTTCTTGGTGGGTACCTCCTCTGTTTTCCTGATTACTACTGGATTTTCTCTTGGTTTGTTGCCCAACAGTTTCGGACGTTCTTGTTGGCTGACAGATTTGGAAATGGCACATCCGAGATGTGTACCAAAATCACAATCAGCACAATAATACAACCAGTTATTAAGATCTACATTGTCGCGACAGAGATCACAGACAAAAACGTTGCTTCCATCATCGGCATCATCATAAAAAGGGGATTCAAATATGAGCTCAAGATCATGATGATGGTGCTGGGACAGGAAGACAGTTTGGGGCAAAAGAGCACAGTGCATGTGGACATCAAATTCGCAACGTGCACAGCTAAAACTAAAACCATTTCCAGCAGAGGCACAAGCCTTGCAAGTGTAAGAACGATTCGAGTAAGTCGGAATTGGGAGAAGGGTCAAGTAGTGAGAAGGATGAGAAGAATGATCAAGGAAACGCGGAGCGTTGAGGCAGTTTTCATGGATGTAATATTGGCAGGTATTGCAGCCATAGAAAGTAGTAGTAGTAATATTTGGTTGCTCACAAGCATTGCAAGTGAGTGTTTCAGATGGATTGACAATTAGTTTCAAGAAGTGGGGATGGCTGAAGTGTTGTTTACCTTGACATGTCCGTTTCTCCCTTCCCATTTTTTCTCGTAACTTTCAATTGTTGATGCACTTATCAACAACTGGACATGAATATATTAGAGATCTAGCAAGTTCAATGACCAAACTATAGCTAATTGGTATATATAGATACCCTACTTAATTAGTACTCCCTCTATCCCTAATTACTTGTCCACTTTTTCTTTTTTAGTTGTCCCTAATTACTTGTCCATTTTGACAATTACAAATCAAGAAAGGACAAACTTTTTTCTCTCTATTATATCCTCAATTTATTACTTTGAAAAATATAGAACTTTTTGAAAATCTTAAATTTTTAATTCATCTCCTTCATAATTAATAAGGATAAAATGGTAAACTCACTATGTCAATTATTGTTTTCTTAATAAGTGTATCGCATAAAAAATGGACAAGTAATTAGGGATAGAGGAGTAGTAACAAGTTGGCAATGCATGCAACAACGAAGTGGCATTCATTTTTCTTGATCTCTTCAATATTGTAAGTTGTCTGGGACAACAATTTGGCTAATTGTTATTAAAAAAAAAGTTTAATTAGTACATTGACACAGCTACGTGCTAATTAAAATGAGGAGCATCGTTGCATTTTTCAAAGCCAGCGAGGACGAAAAAAGAACTTGAGAAGTCAACTGTATTATGTTCATAGATGTTACAAAAGAATCCACTATTGACTTTTTCTCTTTGCAAGTTCATATTCCCATCATTCATTATCATACCGTTGACTATTGACTAATAATTCATCTTATTCTAAGTTTTGATAATTGCAACTAGCTTGCCAAACCAGCGGGCATTTATTAAAAATAAAAAAATCTCGATAGGAATAAGTACAAGCAAAGATGACTAGATATTACCTTACTGATCCTAAGGTACAAACCTCTGGATTTTGGGTGGCAATTAAGTGCTTTTTGTAATTTCATAGATATATTAGAATTAACTAGGTCGATAAAAACTGAGATAAATAATGTGAGGTTAATGCGTGCATTGAGGGAAATATCAAGAATGGAGCTTTGGAATGTAGTATTCCAGAACCGCTGCTACCCGAGACCTACCCTTAGCTGGTCCCTCCATGCAGTCACATTCCAGTAGAGTGGACTTAGTGAACATTTGTTTGGTGGTACTTGGTACCCCCTTTCCTAATGGTACCTCAAAATGTTTGAAGACGGGGTTTAGCTAGTACCCATATGGAATGACATGCCTAGCCTGTTTCTAGGTCATAACTCTGTGCATGTGCTCCAACATGATGGAAAGAAGATTGATTTCTTCAAGTTCAACCAGCTTCTCCATAAGAAATAAGTCAGCAGCAGATGCCATTGTACGTTTTTCAGTCCTAGGCACCAGCACTTTGTTAACGAACTCGAACACCAACTGATATTCCCCTTTAAGAAGCTTCTTGGGCAGCCCTGCACGCTTAATTTCTCCTCGCTTGGTGGCAAGCTTGATGAATTCCCCAGATGGTTTATAGCCTTTAATGGTTCTAACTCCTTTTACAGGCACCCCAAGAATGATCCCCAGAGTTTCCTTATCCAAGCATATTTCAATGTCCTTGATAGTGGTTGTGATTTGTCACGACCCGAGAGCACCCCCTAGTCGTAACCGGCGTACTCGACCTCTCGGAGGTCTAATACAAGCCTCTTAGCATTCATTCATCGCATAAAACTAAAAACCATAATGAATTTAAAACTTTCTTTACCAAGAAAACATTTCATAAAAAATATATATATAGCAAGCGGAAGACTTTCTAGACTTTATACATGATGTCTCAAAACCATCTAATACTTTAGAGTACAAAATTCGGGACCAATCCCATACACAATTTAAACAATACTAAAAAGACATAAAAGAACATATAGGGTATTGTCCTCGAATATATGAGGACTCACCAAGTCTTCATCTTCAACACTTAGAAACCTATCAAATAGCCATGGCATGTCATCATCTCCAAATCCCTACACTTTAGTCCAAAAAGGGAAAGAAAGGGGTTAGCACAATTAAGTACTAAGTATGGAGACCATGCAAAAACATGCCAAAAAGGACATTTTCAAGGAAGTAAATGCTTTCATATCATTTGATAAAACCTTTCCTTTATAAGTATAAGAGACATAATACAAGTCAACATTAATATATAAGACCATAGCCAACCATACATATACTCAACATATGTCCATATACAACCCATGCTTAACTTTAAAAGAACACATGTCATTTCATTACCATAGGACCTCTACCTAATATATTCTTAAGACACACTTGAGTGAGACAAGAAGTGACCGCCCATACAACCTCTTCAAGCACACTTAAGTGTTCCCCAAGATTACCTTAGATAAGGACATTTCCTTTACAACATAACATCAATAGACCAACATTCTTTAAGAAATCATTTTGGAGACATTCAAGCACATAAGGGGACTTTCACATAATAGTCGTTAGACTTAGGGAACTCACTTTAGTATCTTCAAAGCCTACTCGTGCCATGTGTAGATAGCATCTCATACTACTACCTACACGTTGTAGAACCTATCCAATAACTAGAGTGCACATCTCACATGATGGGAATAGGCATTAACCGACATAGACCATGCGAGCTAGACATGGAATCCGGTGTCATAAAACCCTACACCGTGGAAGGTGTTCTACTTGCCAAGGGTAGAACTAGGACACATCCCATGTAGGCACATGGTTTAGGGGATATCCAAAGATATTCATTGTACTCTTGCCTCATACTCGGGAGAGCTATCATCTTAACCATATCCACTCGGTGTTTAGCCTTAGTTCCCATGAAGTAATTTCATTCACATGTATGTGCTAGAGAGGGCACCATCATTAGGTCTACCGACCCATAGCACATCTACCAAGAAGGGCACCACAAGGATCTACCGATCAAGGTTCATTAAGGATAGCTCATTAAATCCCCCTGGAAGGGTGCCTTAGGCCTACCGATTTTTCATTAAGGGTGCCTTAAGCCTACCGGTCCAAGGTTCATCATTTCACACATGAGTAGGGCTACCACCATTAGGTCTACCGATTTCATGGTTTTACATTTACTTAGGAAAGCTAGACTTATGAAAGGGCACCATTTCTTAGTTTTGCCGATTCAAATCTTGGCCTAGAATTCCTCTTTTTAGCATTTATAGAAAGGGCACCATTTCTTAGTTTTGCCCACTTCACACATTTATGCATTCAAGACTTTAAGTAACAAGGAGGGACACTTTAGTCTACCAACCAAGTCACAACGTTTTCATTTAAGGATACTTCATAATCCAACATCATTTCATATATACATCATGAGAAATCATACTTTAACTCACAATGCTATCCACTTTACATAGGATCATCACAAGATCACATAAAACTCATTCACATCATACCTTCACATATAACTTGATATAAAACTCATTCACATCATACCTTCACATATAGCTTCACATAAAACTCACTCACATCATACCTTCACATATAGCTTCACATAAAACTCATTCACATCATACCTTCACATATAGCTTCACATAAAACTCATTCACATCATACCTTCACATATAGCTTCACATAAAATTTTACATATAGCTTCATATAGGACTTTACATATAGCCTCATATGTGTAAAATAATACAACAATATAATAACATTCACATAATGCCCTTCATGGCCTCAATTCACAATAATACAATAAATAACCACCTCCACCATAGGTGGATCAAACTAACCAATAACAATTATATTAATACTAAGAGATCAAGCCATCTTACCACCCTTTTCAAAGGCCATAAGCCACAATACTCAATTCCATGCCAATTATACAATATTTATCAAGTTTGATCAACTTACCCTCTTTCCATGGCTATATTCATCATCCTCATATTCCAACAATTAACAATACAATAACAATGATAATAACAACATTCAACTATACAAGCTAAGCTAAGCATAAGCCAATAATCAACATGAAGACCAATTCACAATTTTGTTCATTCAAGGCTAACATCCCACATCCTTCAATTCACTAACAATTCTTAACAATTCCACATAGATAAATACATATATGAACAGTCCACAACAATCTACACAATAATCGTCCATCAATTACACAAAATCAATACACCCACTTTAGGCCAAATTTAGAGAATTTGAGAAGACATGGGTTCATGGGAATTTCTCTCTAAAAACCATTAATAATCATTAATAACCATATAAATCATCATTTAAAACCTTTTTATGCAAGAACCCATGCTAGAATCGAAATAGGTTTTTGTGTGTATTTGAAAAACCTTAAAAACCTTTTGATTGGGTTCCTTGAAAGAAAGAATAATCAAGGATAAGGATCCCCATACCTCTAAGTTGAAAACCCACGAAAATTGAAGAAGAAGCACTCGAAATCTTCAATCCTAGCTCCAACTCCTCTTCTTCCTTGAGTTAGAGAGAAATATATGAAAGGAGATGGGTTTCTTTTTAATTCTAAGAGGAGTGGCTTAAATGAAAGGAATTAAGTCATAAAAAGGTCTTATAGTTGCTAGGAAAAGAATAAAATAACATAGGGTCAATTTTGGAAAAGGACTAAGGACCCATAAAGTCTTAACTTAAAAATTCTACCCCTTCCCGTCTTAGTTCGCCCTTTTTTTTCAGCCTGACAGTGCTTCAATATTTCGGGCATAACTTTTTACTCCAAGGTCGGAATTGGGCAAACTCGGTGGCGTTGGAAAGAGGACTCAAAGACCTTTAATTGGATAGGTAAAGGTCAATCTAATTCATTTTGAGCTAAAAGATATGACTATTTAAAGTTGACCCTTACAACTCACTAGTTCAACTGACTAGTTTCCGGACGTCACGGTCATTTCTCATCATTTCATCCAGTTCTCAACTCCAAACTCACATGTGAGGCTCTAGTTTCACTAGTTCATTTTTAGGGTCGTTACATGATTCCTCCATCTTCCAGCAGTTCCATATTGTAGAAGAAAGAACGCACCTCAGGTTCATGTAAATACAGAACTGGTGGTTTAAATTGATGACTCCATTCTTGAATGGTGACAGCATCAAACAAGGTTGCCATACCAAACTTTGTTACAATGTCAGTGTCAAAGACTCTGCCATTTAACACTTTTTGGTGTTCCATTTTTGCTATTCTCTCCTCCCTCGTCATCTCCTCTTCTTCTTTTTGAGTTTGAACCCTGGGATCAGGTCCCTTTACGGGTTGTGTATCCACACTCTTTTTCACTCCTTCCTTCTTTTCAGAAATTTTTTGTTTTGTCATTTTTTCCTTCTTTTGCCACAACCCTAACAATATCATCAGATTGGGTCTCACTATCATCAACAAGCACATAGGTAGATATGGGTTCTACAGTCAATGATCCCACTTGTCTTATTTTCCTTATTCTCTCAGTTTGAGCAACATTTGTCTCCATAGCGCTTCCTAGAACCTTTTGAGTCACACTTCTCGTTCCATACCTCTTCCTTTCACCCTTTAGGTGAGTTTTGGCAAGCTTTCCCTTTCCCTTTCTTTTTCTCTCCTCTGCGCTATCAATGCGTGTGGCAGGAGATACATCTTTAGGCAATATTTTGACAGTTTCCAACTCATTACCCCTAATTTGTGAGGGGTTTGTTCCTCACACACCTATGCTTCTCCATCTTAGTTGAGGCTTTTTTTTTTTCCTTCTCATATCCTCAACACCCAGTGAAATTAGAGTTTGGTCAAACACAGGTTGACTTCCATGTGAGACCTGATCCGGTGACCTGAGTTCTTGGTCCAATAATGTAGGTTGAGTATCCCTTCTTAGTGAGGCTAGACTTTGAACGGCCACCAGTTCTGCCCCTGTTGTTAGTATACACTAGTCCGGACCCCTTCCCTCTGGCAGATCTCATTCAAACAACCTTTCAGATATGGTAGACGACACAACCATTGACCCAACCTCTGTTTCTTCAGAGAAAGGTTCAGCACTGGGTTTCGCCACAGATTGAGCCTCTGAACTCCGAGATTTTTCATCGGACAACACTAGGGTAGGGGAACAGGCCAAGAATTTGTCAGAATGAGAAACAGAGGAGGCCACGACTTCGGTCTGAGGAGTGACGGACTCAACCATTTCACCACCCCCACAGAATGAAGTTGAGGGAGATTCATCAGGGGTAGAGAAGGAGAAGTCGAATGAACTAGGGTTTTCAACTTCTTGGGAGAGTGGGGTCTTTAAGGAATGATTATAGTTAGGCATTGTTGGAAGAACTGAACAACAGATTTTGAGAGAGAATTAGTGAATCTTCAAGAAAATGTTTAGAAGAACAATGAATTTTGATTCACTTAGTTAGGGATTTTATAAAGAAATGTTAGAAGGGTATCGGGTCCCCAACAGTGGCGACTGATGGATTTGAAAATGAAAAGACGCTTGAAACTGACACGATGAATGAGGTACATATACGTGGCAGTGACGTTGACAGTTAAGACAGTGTAGCATAAGTAATATTAATCTCATGAGGACCAGGTCCCCTTCTTACTTTGCAACCCTGCCTAGTATGATTAAATCATTCCTTCAGCTAGACATATCATGAGTGCATACCTGCATTAAAGTACCTAAAATGAATCGTTTTATGACCTACATTAAAACAAGTATAGATACATGTCTTCCTTAGCATTGTCAGCAAGAAAGAAATTTGTACAATATTGTGAAGGAATCATGTATATTTGTGCATCGTCAGCCTTATCCTGTTTTTGATAAAGGATTCTTTGCTTAGAACCTTTGTAAAGATATCAGCCAGCTGATCTTCAGTCTTGCAGAACCTCATCACTACATTTTTCTTTTCAACATTATCTCTTAGAAAGTGATGCCTCACATCTATGTGCTTTGTTCTTTTGTGCTGGACAGGATTTTTGGGCATGTTCATGGCACTAGTGTTATCACAAATAAGAAGAATAGTGTCTGTGAGTACACCAAAATCTTCCAACTGCTGCTTAATCCATAGTAGTTGTACACAACATGATGCAGCAGCCACGTACTCTGCCTCTGCAGTAGACAATGCCACAAAATTCTGCTTCTTTGTTCCCCATGAAATCAAAGTTGATCCCAGGAAGTGTGCTACCCGATGTGCTTTTTCGATTAACCAGAAAACCTGCATAATCAACATCAGCATAACCTATAAGATCAAAAGAGTCACAAGTAGGGTAGAAGAGGACCAGGTCCTGAGTTCCCTTCAAGTATCTCAGGATACGTTTGGCTGCCTTCAGGTGAGAATCATTTGGTGCTGCTTGAAATCTTGCACACATCCCTACGCTGAACATGATGTCTGGCCTGCTTGCAGTCAAGTATAGAAGTGACCATATGATTCCCCTGTACATGGTTTGATTTACCTCTACACCATATTCATCTACATCAAGTTTTACACTTATGCTTATGGGTGTATCTAGCAGTTTTGCATCGAGCAGATTGAATATCTTGAGCATCTCTTTGATGTACTTCTCTTGGCAAATTGAAGTTCCTTGAGAGGATTGTTTGATCTGCAAGCCTAGAAAGAAAGTGAGTCCCCCCATCATGCTCATTTCGAACTTACTACTCATCAAATCAGCGAACTCTTTGCAAAGTGAGTTTGAAGGGGCTCCAAATATGATGTCATCCACATATACCTGCACAATTAACAATTCCTTACCTCTGGATTTTAAGAACAATGTATTATCAATTTTACCTCTCTTGAACCCATTGGTGAGAAGAACTTTGACAGGCGTTCATACCAAGCTCTGGGAGCCTGTTTTAAACCATACAAAACCTTGTCCAATTTCAGTACATGATCGGGCAGGTTTGCATCTTCAAAGCCTGGAGGCTGCTTGACATATATTTCTTCTTTCAGGTTCGCATTCAAGAAAGCACTCTTGACATCCATTTGAAACAATTTGAATTCCATGTGAGCGACAAATGCTATCAAGATTCTGATGGCTTCCATTTTAGCCATGGGAGCAAAGGTCTCATCATAATCAATTCCCTCTTCTTGATTGTAACCCTGTACCACAGGTCTTGACTTATTTCTAGTAATGATCCCATGCTCATCAAGTTTGTTTCTGAAGACCCATCTGGTCCCAATAATGGTTCTGTCAAGTGGACTAGGGACCAGGTGCCACACCTTGCGTCTCTCAAACTAATGAAGCTCCTCATGTATTGAAGTTACCCAGTCTACATCCTTCAAGGCTTCCTTGATGTTTTTGGGTTCAATTGATGATATGAATGCTAAATGTGTTACTAGATTTCTTGATTTAGACCTAATTTGAATCCCTGAGTCAAGTGGAGAGATGAGATTGTCTAGTGAATGTGAAGATTGATGTTTCCATCTAGACTTTCTAGTAATCTCTTCTTCTCTGTCAGCATCAGAATCACCTTCATCTTCTTCAAGATTTTGAGACAATGTTTTTTGTGAAGGACCTGAGGGACCAGGTCCTCCTGAGTGTTTTGCTTCCTTCTCTTTTGTACCCTGATCAACCTGTTGTTTGTTCATCACCTCCTAGAACTCGTAGTCCTCACTGTTCTCATTCCTTATACCAGATTCATCAAACTTAACATGCACGTTTTTTTCAACACACAGAGTTCTTTTGTTAAACACCTTGTACGCCTTGCTTGTAGATGAGTACCCAACAAACACACCCTCATCACTCATAGGATCAAACTTTCCCAAATCATGTTTTCCATTATTCAACACAAAACATTTTCACCCAAATGGTTTAAGATGCACAATTGAAGGTTTTTTGTCATATAACAGCTCATAGGGGTTTTATTTATGGCAGATCTGATAAGACATCTATTTGTCACATAGCATGTTGTATTAACTGCTTCAGCCCAAAAGTTCATTGCAAGTCCTGAATCAATCAACATAGTTCTAATGATCTCCACCAGAGTTCTGTTCTTTCTTTCAACGACTCCATTTTGTTGAGGAGTTCTCGGTGCTGAGAAGTTGTGATTGATTCCATTTTCTGCACATAAACCTTTAAGTTGAGAGTTCTCAAACTCTGTACCATGATCATAATTAAAATTGGCTATCTTGCAATTTATCTTCAATTGGATGGCTTTGACAAAGGTGATCAGTTGTCCAGTTGTCTTATCTTTTGTCCGCAGAAACATGTTCCAAATAAACCTGGAAAAATATCAACAATGACGAGAATATATTTCTTACCTCCTCTGCTTTGGATTCTGAAAGGTCCACATAAGTCCATGTGGAGCAGCTCCAGAGGTCTCGTTGTATTGATTCCCTTCTTAGCTTTGAATGATGACTTAGTCTGATTTCCTTTAGCACATGCATCACAAAATTTATCATTTGAAAACTTCAATTTAGGCAGTCCGCGGACCAGGTCCCCTGCAACAAGTTTGTTCGGCAAAGAAATACTTACATGACCCAGTCGTCGATGCCATAAATTTGCCTCGTCGGTTTGGACACTTAGACATGACAGGTCATTTTTCTCAATATAGTCCAGATCTGCAACATGCATATATTTGACTCTTGTCGTAGACATGACAACCCTTTTGGTAATGCAGTTTGTAACCAAACATTTTTCGGCCATGAACTTGACTTCATTCCCTTTGTCACAGATTTGTGAAATACTTAAAAAATTGTATTTTAGACCCTCCACATAGTGTACATTATTTATAGAATTATCAGCAGATCTCCCTAGTCTGCCAATACCAAGAATAAAACCCTTCTTTCCACCACCAAATGACACACCACCACCATGGTGTGCTTTCAAAGAGAGGAAGTTTGAAGTATCTCCGGTCATATGCCTTGAGCATCCACTGTCCATGTACCAACACTGACTCCTTCCTCTCTTCTACATAAGAATCACTTGTTAGATTGAGGAACCCACTTCAAACGGAGTTCCCAATAATTATCAAAAGGCTTAATAAGAAACCTTCTTATCCAGGGGCAAAGTGTTCTTACTGAAACGATAGCGGAGACCAGGTCCCTTGTGTTCCCTTTTATCATTGTTTTCAAACAAATTTCACATGTTTTTCCTTTGCGTTTCTCAGATTCTCACATTTTTCTTTTAGATGACCATTACGCCCACAGTGAGTGCACAACAAATTGTCAGATAAAGACACATATTTGCTATGAGGGTTATAGGGAGGTTCTATTGGTCTATATCCTAGCCTTTTATTTCCATTGAAACTCTGATTAGACAGGTTAGATAGGATCTTAGAGGAATCGGTCCACCTTAGAGAGTGGCTTAGCTCCTCCTTGATTCTACTCAGATCCTTTCTCAGTTGGGAATTAGTTTCAAGTGAAACAACTAGCTTATACTCAGAAATTTTAAGTGTTTCTTCCAATTCTTCCTAAAGCTACTAAGCTTTCTCTTTCCACCCACTGTAGTGCCAGGATCCTTCTCAGGAGTTATGTTGCTGGCTTCTAGAGTACCTAACCTTAAACTCATTTCAGAAACTTGAGACATGAGAGCTGAATTCTCACCCTCATACAAACTTAATTTTTCATTCAACATTAAGTTTTCAGTGGTTAGTTCATCAACAGAATCAATAAGCAGGGCAGCAAGTTTCCTCAATTTTTCAACAGGAAAAGTATCTAGATCATCCTTAAGATTAAAGAGAGTTACCTCATCTGGATCTTCATCATCATCAGATTTAGCCATCAAGGAGAACATGAAGTTGTAAATACTTTCATCATGTTCAATTGCCATCATTGAAACATCCTTATGGCTTTCTGCATCTTCTTCTGACTCACTTGAATCATTTCCCCATACAACAAAGGCTTTTCTTACCAACTGATCAGCTTGAGCCTTCCTCCGAGCATTGTCGGGGACCAGGTCCCTCTTGCGAGGTCTGGCATCATGAGTTTTCTGCTTTTGACTGGGGCAGTCTCTCATGAAGTGACCAAGCTTGCCAGATTTATGGCAGAGATCATTTGCAGTAGCTATTCTGGAAGAGGTTTTCTTTTGGAAGCCTCCATGCTTCTTTATGATTTTCTGAAATCTTCTAGTTACATATGCCATCTCATCCTCTTCTTCAGTTGACTCAGTTTGAGATGTTCTCAAGGCAATGGACTTCACCTTCTTTCTTTCCTTCACCGTCGTTCCCTGTTTCTTGTTTAGCTCGTAGGTCTGAAGGTTCCCAATCAGTTCATCCATGGGAAGAGTCATCAGGTCCTTAGCTTTAGTTATGGCATCCACCTTGCTTTCCCAAGATGTAGGAAGGACCTTGAGAATCTTGTGAACTTGCTTGCTGATAGGGATAGGCTCACTCAGGCACCTTTACTCGTTGGTGATGGAGGTGAACCTGGAGTTCATCTCAAAGATAGTTTCACCCTCTTTCATAACAAAATTTTCATAAGTTTCTATATATATTGATTTGGCCCTCCAAGTTTTTACTGTTACAAGAGTAACATTTATGACATAGTCTTTATCCATAATATCATAATCAATTAGATAATTAATGGGTCACTTTGTAACTTACAGATGAATATGTTCACTTTATAACTCTTTAGCTTGCAATTAAGTTATGAGGTGAAAATGTTGTGAAAATATTTTAATTACTTAATAGTTAACTTATTAGATATTTATAACATTTTTAATTATGATAGAGGTAAAATGGTATTTTAACTTTTAGTTTTGTGGCTTTCCATTTTTAGTATAATACTAGATATGGGAACGTGCGTTGCACGTTTATCCCAAAATATTTCATATAAATTTTGTATTGCAAAATCCATCATTATTTCGATATGAACTACATATATTTTCCTAATAAAAATAACATACTTTTAACTATAAAATTGACTAAAGTGCATAATGTAGAATTTGGTGAACAATATGCAAATTTTCTTATGAGTTGTTTTAAGGGTGTGCACCTGACCATTCTTTGCCTAAGGTAGCTTTGCTATTATTTTTCTTCTTCATATTATCAGCAGTGGCGGAGCCACCTTATTGCTAGGGGGTTCATCCGAACCCTTTTCGGCGGAAAATTATATTATTTATACATGGTAATATTTTTTTAGGTATATATAGTAGATATCGAACCCCCTTCGGCTACTTCATGTGTCTATTTCTTTAGATTTTGAACCCCCTTATTGAAAATTCTGGCTCCGCCACTGATTATCACTATGTGTTGCTTCTTTGAGACCAGTTCCAAACCACACCTACTATAATTCTAAAACCAGTTCTTGTTGCTTTGTAAGTAGGACAAAGCTACTTTAATTTGTTTCTTAATTTGAAGTGTTGCATGGACGGCGTTAATCTCTTAAACTTGTTTGTCTGATTTTTACTTAATATAAAGTTTAAGAAAATAAAAAAGATTTTTAAATTTTGAACTTAAACTAATTAAAGATATGTCAAAAATGTGTTACAATATCCTTTAATTTTATCGTCTTAAACATGTCACAAAAATTTAGAATTAAAGAATTACCAAAAATAAGAAAAAGACATTCTTTTTTTAAAAAAACAAACAAAAACAAAAACTATATATACATGCAAATTGAAAAGGAAAGAGTAGAAATATTCACCAAACTTTTCTTTAAAATCAACTGAATTATATTATACTAAAACTTAACTAGATCCCACGACATTTTACTCACAAACAAAGGCTTCAAGCTCATCATTGAAATATACTCCCTCCGTCCCAATTTATGTGATACGTTTCATTTTTCGAGAGTCAAACAGTTTAAATTTGACCGAGAATTTGCTTATAGGATCTTCAAATTATTTAAAATGAAATTTATATCATTGTAAACTACATAAAAAGTACTATAAGTCCCAATAATTGATAATTCAAAATATTTAAAAGATATATAAAAAATTTACGATTAAAAATAGACTTGTTTGAATCACAAAGTCCAAAATGTATCATATAAAATGAGACAGAGGGAGTAACTAATTTACACTTTTTTAAATAAGACGATTATGCTTGAATTCAACAAGTACAAAGTAATAGTAATACAAAATACGTGTTAGTCCTATTCGGCTTTACAGGTGGTCATTTAAAATATAAATAATAAGGTAGATCCACCAATTTGCCAAATTGCCAACTTGGGAGGACAAAAAAAACTAAGGAAACTTGGAAGTCAACTGTGTATTCTGTTCATGGATGTTACGATAAAGTTGACTTTTTGATATTTTCAGCTTCATATTCCCATTATTCATAGTCATACTGCTGACTTTTGACTCATAATTCATTTAACCTTTATTAATTTTAATTCATTTTCTGGACCTTGAAATTTTAGTTATTGCAACTAACTAAACTTGTAGTCTAGATCTTTAAGTCGAAAATTGCTTTCACATGAACTCTCCAATGTCTTGTTCATCTGTTATTCAGGAAAAATTGTACATTCAATCATTTTGTTATAGGTCTATTGCAGTTTTAGTCCTTGCCTCAATTGTTGTGGACAAGGTAACCTTATTAAATTTGTGGTTTTAAATTCTAATCTTATTAAATTATTAGATTATAAATTGATAATTGTACACATACAATGAATTTTTAGGACAAATAATATTGAATTTTAATTTAGGAAAATGGGTCAAAAATATCCCTCAACTTTGGTTTATTAGTTGACTATGTCCTTACCGTTAAAATGAAGTTATTCTTACCCTTGCCGTTACTAATTTCATCATTTATGTCCCTATGTTGATGGAAATCCCCAAATTGACTTAAATTAACCTGAATTCTTTTAAAAAACTCATTCCCCATTTTAAACCCATGCTCTGACCCGTCTAAAAACCTAACCCAATAAACATTTAACCTATTTTCCTTACCCATTCTTTCAAAAGATCTCAAATCCCACAAAAAACATTTACAAAGAGTGTTAATTATCTCTAATAAATATATTTAGCAATAAATAAACTATTGTCATTAAAGATCACTTTTAGTGATCCTAGCTTCTCATATTCATTTGTTTTTGTAGAAGTAATGGACAAAATAATAATGATGGGTATCTTTCCTGAATTTCCTTATTAATTGTGTTATTAATATATAGTGCTAGTGAATTTATTAGTTCGACTCCCAATTGCTGTGCACAAAATCACCGTTTGAACACTGTTGCGATGATTTGGGTTCAGTAAAACGTAGCGTGCATAATTAAGCTGTGAAATTAATCTTATTATTCTCTACTGAAGTTCAAATTCATATTTTACTAATTTGTTTGTCGACCTATATTTTATTTGAATTATCAGGAATAATTAAACTCCCGCCCTTTCAACTACAATCACTAAGCAGGTTTCTAACCTTTGGATCTAAGGGTTGATAAAAGGATATAACCAAATCATATCAAGCAACTTTTTCATAATTTACTTTACTTTTTGTATACACTAAAATTTTGCCTGATTAATTAATTTACTTATTCAGTTTCTCCTTTCGTTTACAAGCTCAATTTGATCAATAAGCTAAGTATTGTGATAGACGGATAAATATTATTTATTATGAAAGAGAAAAAACATAACCACAATAAAACATTTATTTTGCAATAAAAACAGAAGAAGGCCAAAGCGGAAGCATTAGATATATGTAATTGTGTGCCTAGATTAAGTCCAGCATAGCTCGTCTTGATCGTGCGTCGATCTGAGCACGAATTTGAGCTGCTACAAGCCGGTCATGATCATCATTCACTGAATTTATCATTTCCACCGCTGCATTCGCATGGGAATTCCGACTTGGATTTGGACGCTGCTGTTTGGGGAAAACACCGACTTCAGGACTAATTATCGCACAGTTCAAGTGTGAAGCGAAATCACACCCACCGCAATAGTAGAACCAGTTGTCCTTGTTCATCATTACAGAGCAGATATCGCAAACATATTCGCTATCCTCAGGATAACTGTATTGGAGCTCCAATTGATGCGTGTGTTTATCAACAAGTATGGAGCTAGGACAGGATGCACATTGCAAGTGAATATCAAATTCACAATCAGCACAGTTAAAGCAAAATCCATTTCCAACAGAGCCACAAGCATTGCAAATATATGAACCACTCGCGTAAGACGGAATTTGGTGAAGGGTCAATGGGTGCGAAGGATGAGACGAGTGATTGAGAATACGCGGAGCATTAAAACAGTTTTCATGGAGGAAATATTGGCAGGTGTTGCAGCCGTAGAAAGGCTTGTTACTATTGTTTGGTTTCTCACAAGCATTGCAAGTGAGAGTTTCAGTTGGATTCACAATTTGTTTCAAGACGTGTTGATGGCTGAAGTGTTGTTTACCCACATTTGTACCCCCGTTCAGTCTTCCCATTGTGTTTTTTTTTGTTCTTTGTAATTTTGTTGTGCAATATAGTAGAGATACATTGGAGATCAGTTAAGTAGCTGTATATTTATAGATATTTCAATTAAACTATATGATACAATAACTTTGCGACGTTGTTTCGTTTGGACGACTTTGCTTCGATGCATATTTCCTTTTTCTTTTACTAACGAATAAGTCGTTTCCGACATTAACAATTTGGCCAATTGATTGACTAACTGGTACGTACTAAAATGGGCCAAGCATCTTCGTATTCATGAATTAAATGTGTTGAAACAATCATGATTGTGGTGGACGGGTAAGTACTCTTTCATCCTTAATTAAATATCTTGGATTCAAATTTTCTTGAATAAAAAATTACCTATATTAGGGACCGTTTTATCCGCAATGTGACTTTTTGCTCTTTGCAAGTTGGGATTTCATCAATCATTTTCGTAAGGCTGGTCGACTGCTACTTCATTTAGAAATTCTTCTAATCTGTATCAGATAATATTGGAGTCTGATTATTGAAGCTTCTTAATACTTTCTACGTCTCATTTTATGTGGTATACGAGAATCTTTGTAGCTTAGTTGGTTGGCTATTTTAACTCTCCCCTTGTTGATGAGGTTCGATTCCCCACATTGTATTCACCTCTCCATAATCCTTTCCCCTACCCTCAATTTTATTTTATTTTGTAAAATGTGGCATACTGGCAGCATATTTTATTTTGTAAAATGTGGCATACTGACACCATTTGATTTGACATGGTGTTTAAGAAAAAAAAAACTTTTAAAATTTGTGGTCTAAAACATTTTTTGGATACTTGTGTGATTACAAATCATTTCACTAAAGAGAATTTTTAAAGCTAAATTGTTACTGATTATACTAAGGTAACATTCTTTTTGAAATAGATTAAAAAAGAAAAAATGACACATAAAATGAAAGAGCCGGTACTAATTATCTTGTCAGGCGAATAATCATGTCTGTTTGATTCTCATCCTTGTATCTCTGATTATCACCTAATTTATACTTAATTATTATCTCATAAAATTATATTTTTTCTCTAATTCAATTTTCTTCGACAAAAAAATAACTTCCTGATGTTATAATTATGAATGGGGTGTCATCCAAGAAATAAACTCCGAATTAAAGTACTAATCCCTTCTCACAAATAGAATTATGTTTTTGCTAAGAGAGGACTGACATGGTTATCATTCTGCCAAAGGCATTAATTTTGGACCCAAGAAAACAGAACAAAAAAGGGAAAAATCAAACACTAGTTTATAATCGATAAACATAGTAACCAAAACAAAAATGGAGAAACTTGATGATTAAAGATACAAATTTGAAAGAGAAATAACATGATAACAACAATAAAACATTTATTTTGCAATATAAAAACAGAAGAAGGCCAAAGTGGAAGCATTAGATATATGTAATTGTATGCCTAGAATAAGTCCAGAGCAGCCCGTCTTCCTCGTGCCTCTATCTGAGCGCGAATTTGAGCTGCTATAAGCCGCTCATGAGCAGCATTCACTGAATTTATCATTTCCACCGCCGCATTTGGATTTAAATTTGAATTTGAATTCGAATTCTGACCTGAATTTGGATTTGGATTTGGATTTGGATGTTGCTGTTTGGGGAAAACACCGACTTCAGGATTAGTTATCGCACAGTACAAGTGTGACGCAAAATCACAGCCAGCGCAATAGTACAACCAATTGTCATTGCTCATCGTTACAAAGCAGATATCGCAAACATATTTGCTATCCTTGTCTTCGTCAGGACAACCGAAGTGGAGCTCCAATTGATGGGTGTGTTTATCAACAAGTATGGAGCTCGGACAGGATGCACATTGCAAGTGAAGATCAAATTCACAATCAGCACAGTTATAGCAAAATCCATTTCCAACAGAGCCACAAGCACTGCAAATAGGAACCACCCGCGTAAGGCGGAATTTGGTGAAGGGTCAAGGGGTGGGAAGGATGAGACGAGTGATTGAGAAAACGCGGAGCATTAAAGCAGTTTTCATGGAGGAAATATTGGCAGGTGTTGCAGCCGTAGAAAGGCTTGTTAGTATTGTTTGGTTGCTCACAAGTAGGAGTGGCAAACGAGCGGGTCAAGTCGAATATGAGTCGATCAAAAACGAGTTTAATAGAAATGGGTAAAATACTCGACTCGACTCATATTTTAAATGGGTAAAAAACGAGTTACCCAATGGATAATATGGGTATCCATATTACCCATATTATTCCATGAGTCAAGCTTCTCGCATGCTCAATGAGCTCCAAAATGACCAAGTCATAAAGCATTTAAAGACATAAAATGATCAATTTGGATAATGCAGATAACTAAATCAAACAATTGTGACTAGAACACTTTTGTCAAATGACAATTAAGTCTGCCTAATCCACCAAAATTGTTATTGGAAAAAAGAGATACATTTGTGAACTTTACAGAAAGTTATTTTGTTTTCTACTCAATCAAACTCAATGGTTTGTCCAAGTATGTTAAATGTTGTTGCTGCAATATGAGATGGTGTTAATCCTGCTTCCGCCAACTGATCAACTGGAGATCCACAATTAATTGCTCGGCAGCATGTTAACTCTAAAAAGACGAAAATGCTGCACCTACAAGGCCACCAGTTCCAACAAAATTTTCACAAACTCTCAATGATTTCTGCTATTGTGGATTGTCCTTTGAGATATGATGATCTGACAGAAAAAGAAAACAAAAAAAATAAGATCGTAATTCGTAGGTATGCAGAAACTTTCATTACACATTCTAATAAATGTGAAGTTACTTTCATTACACATTCTAATAAATGTGAAGTTACTTTCATTATACATTTTAATAAATTTGAAGTTACATATCTAAGTTCAGAAAGATAAGAATAGTTGATCATAAACTGTTATTAACAACAGAAAGTACTAAGAACAATATAAAAGAAAGGCAGAAAAATATGAGTTGCTCTCAGGTCTTACCTCTAAGTTTATCAACATAAGGTTGAAGGTCAACAACAATCTCATCTTCATCAGAATCTGATTTGAATCCATCAAGATCTTCAACAATTTTTTAAAAAACAAGTCATTACAGTTCTAAATGCAAATTCACTATATTAAATGAAACAAATGAAACTAGAGAAGATAATTTTACCTTCTTGTCCACAAATCCAATCCCTAGTACATAGTTTCGCCTCAGCATTTGCAGGAAGAATAGAACTTTGAAACTTTCCAATGACACGACCTCCGGTGCTAAATGCAGATTCAGAGGCTACTGTAGTGATGGGCACACTCAAAACATCCCGTGCCATTAATGAAAGTTCTGGATACCTTAGTTTGTTATCCTTCCAAAATCCAAGTACATCTAGATTCGGATTTGTTTTACGATCAACATTAGCTTCTTCCAAATATAACTCTAATTGTGTTTTACTGGTACTCGACTCTAACTGACTTTGAAACATATCAAACTCCTCAAATGCTTCAGTCATTTGATTTCTACTACTACAAGCATGCTCCTCTGGTAATGAAGTTGACAACGAGGTTGTAGTAGATGGTATCAAGTACCCTTCGAATAATAACTTTAAATTATCTTCGATAACCTTCACTTTTTGATCAGCGCTATCAGAATTAAGCTTTGAAAAACAAAACTTAACAAAATTCAGTTTATATCGTGGGTCAAGAACCATTGCTATAGATAAAATGATGTTATATGACTCCCAATATTTTTTGAACTTCTTTAACATAGAAGTGGCCATCTCAGTCATCATTGGATCTTTACTTCTTTTGTGTTCTACCAATAGCATTTCAATTCTCCATATATTAGGAAGATACAAATTTGCTGTGGGGTACTTGCATCCAGAAAATAAAGTTGTGATATCATAGAATGGCCTCAAAAATGTAGCTACAATCTCAACCTTTTTCCACTCATCTTCAAAAAGGCCATGTCTAAAATCAGGATCAACCAAGTCATAATGAATATATGTCTGCTGATACAGAAGAGCACTTTCAATCATTTGATAGGTTGAATTCCATCGAATAGGCACATCTTGGCGTAGTTTTTTAGAACATGGTAGACCAAGGTTACTAAGGCACTCCGCAAATTTCTCTAGTCTTACTTCTGAATTCTTGATATACTTAACACCTTCTCTAATTTTTCCAATAGCTGCATCAACCTTCGCTAAACCCGCCTTAACAATTAAGTTAAGAATGTGATTTCCACAACGAACATGAAGAAACTTTCCCTCACAAACTAGTGAACGCATCAAAGACAAATGATTCTTCAAAACATCAACCACACCTTTATTGCAAGTAGCATTATCTAAAGTAAGGGCAAAGATTTTCTTTTCGATTCCCCACTCTTTAAGAAAATCAATCAAAAAATGACCTAAAACTACACCCGAATGTGGAGGAGGAACATGACGAAAAATCAAAACCCTTTTCTGAAGAACCCAATTTATGTTCACATAATGAGCTGTTACACACATATAGCCATTAGATACTAATGAAGTCCACATGTCAGATGTCAAACACACTCTACTAGAAATCAATGCAAGTTCAGCTTTTAAAAGTTCTTTTTCTCTAGCATACAAATTCAAGATATCCGACTTGGCTGTGTTTCTTGATATATGCCTCGCTATTGGATTTAAATACGAATGAATATCCCTGATGCCTTTGTGCTCTACAAAACTGAAAGCATAATTATGCCTACATATAGCCAATGACATCTTCTCTCGATAAGTTTTTTGATCTATTGGCTCATTTTGACCCTCTTTAGCCTTATCCGGGTTATGTTTCTCCAAATGACGCTTTAGATTTGTTGTTCCAAATGTAGGGCCCATTGCAAATTTTTTTTTACAGATCATGCATTGAACTTCATACTTTCCGTCAATAGAATTAGGCTTAAGTCTAATAAAATAATCCCAAACAACAGATGTTTTCCTTTTTGCTCGTATCAACGAAGTTGCAGTACTTCGTTCACAAGACTCTTCATTGCCTTCTATCGACATATCACCCTAATTTTACAAATCATAAACAATGAGCCATACATACAAATAACAAAATCAACTCATAGCAGCACAATCAATAAGGTAAGAATATGAAATGAACCAAAAGTTACTTTAGCTTTTCACAGACTATGTCTCTGTGGATCATCCATAGCTATTTCACACTATTGAGGGAACTACTTCTTTGGCCTTCAACCTACCATAGCCCTCTTTCTTCATTTGGGTTTGGAGCAGGTATGCTCAGATAGGCAGGGTTAAGAAGTAGTTGTACCCATGACTAGAAGTTGTATTTACACATGCATCACTAACTAGATCTAAAAGTTGAACTAAAAGAAACAGGTAGAAAGTCTACCATCAAATCAATCAAAACAGCAAAGCAGAGTACCACAGCAACAACAACAACAACAAAAATAGAAAAGGAGAAAATAGAGACGGAGATAGAAGTAAAGACGAAGGAGAGAGTCTCACCGGAGAAATCGCCGGAGCTGAGACAATGTTGGTTGATGGAAGACGATGAAAAGCTGAGGCAATTTTGGTTTGTGTGGGTTTCAAATTTCTGCCCTATTTTTTCTCTTACAGTGAATAGGCCTTTCTATTTACCCATTTTACCCATTTAAGTACCCATATTTTAAATGGGTATTATGAGTTGGACTCATATTTGACTCATTTTAAAAGTATTGGGTACCCAACCCATTTTAAATGGGTAAAAATGAATGGATACCCAGATTTATAACTCATTTTGCCAGCCCTACTCACAAGCATTGCAAGTGAGAGTTTCAGTTGGATTGGCAATTAGTTTCAAGATGTGGTCATGGCTGAAGTGTTGTTTACCCGCATTTGTATCCCCATTCAGTCTTCCCATTGTGTTATATTTTTCCTTGCAATTTTGTTGTGCAATATAGTAGAGATACATTGGAGAGTTACGTAGCTGCATATTTATAGATATTTCAATTAAACTATATGATACAATAACTTTGCGACGTTGTTTCGTTTGGACGACTTTGCTTCGATGTGTTAAAGAATGACAAAAGTCCCACATCGATGGTTAATGAGATGGGTGGACTCCTTATAAGGCTTGGGCAATCTTCCTCCCTTGGAGCTAGCTTTTGGGGTGTGAGTTAGGCCTAAGACTTAATTTAACATGGTATCAGAGCAGGGCCCGTCTCACCCGATGTTGGGCCCCCAAAATCAAAATTGCCCACGCACCAGATGCTAAGCACTGGGCGTGAGGTGGGGTGTTAAAGAATGACAAAAGTCTCACATCGGTAGTTAATGAGATGGGTGGACTCCTTATAAGGCTTGGACAATCCTCCTCCCTTTGAGCTAGCTTTTGGGGTGTGAGTTAGGCCTAAGACCTAATTTAACACGATGCATATTTCCTTTTTCTTTTACTAACTAATAAGTCGTCTCCGACATTAACAACTAGCTGTTATACATTGGCTACGTACTAAAATGGGGCCGAACATCTTTGTGTTTTGACTTTGGCTAAAATGGCGCCGAGCATCTTTGTATAATCGTATTCACAAGTTAACATGGCCACATTGTCTCCTTCCACCACTTTGCATTCATGTTTTTTCCCCTTTATTAATAGCAACAATTTGGCCAGTTGCTATTCAAAAGTATATATGTAAGCATGTTGACTTACTTGGCGCTCTTATTGAATGGCTACATAAAATAATGGTGGGCATCTTCCTATAATTTGACAGCGTCTAAATGTTGCCCTTCTAAGTACTCCTTTTTTAGGTCTTGGGTTCGAGCCCTACAAATAGAATCGCCTTTAATGTTTGAGAATATTTTACCCCAAACATGAGATTTTTCAATGTGAATCCGAATTTAGTCGTGTGGCGATTGGATTATATATATATATATATATGTATATATATATACGTGGTCGTCTCTGTGATTAAGCTGTAAAATTGGATCCACTAAATTCGGCATATTGATAACTTTGGGAAGTCAACTGTATTGAGGTTCATGGATGTTACGGTAAATTGATAACTTTACCATTCAGTCTTCCCATTGTGTTATATTTTTCCTTGCAATTTTGTTGTGCATTTATAGATACTAATTCAACTATACTAACAAGTTAATAACATGGAGAACAAACAACTTTTTTTTAAAAAACTTTATTAAGTCTGGAGAACAAACAATTTGGCCAATTGTTATTCAAAAGTCTGTTTAAATTAAATATCTGTAAGCATATTGACTGACTTAGCGCTGTTATCATTGGCTACTAAAATAATGGCGAGCATCTTCGTATAATTTGACATACACTAAAACTTCCTTGTTCATTTTCTTATCTCTCTCATAAGCTCTATTTGATTAGTATCGATTGTGATGTAGTGATAAGTATTTTTTTATTCAGGTGTCAAGTTTGAGCCTTGAGTATATATAGAATCACCTTTAATGTTAGAGAATGTTTTACCGCCAAAGTTGGACTTTCGTATGGGAATCCAAAATTAATCGTGAGGCACTATGAATATCGAACACGGAACACCGAATGAAAAAAAGAGAGTAGAAGGTCTATCTAGATTTATAGGTTGTCATCTCAGTGATATAAACTGTAAAATAAGATCCACAGATTTCGGCAAATTGATAACTTTGGAAAGTCAACTGTATTGAGGTTCATGGATGTTACGTGTAAAAGTCCACTGTTAGACTTTTTCCTATTAGCAAGTTGGCATTTTATCATTCATTATCCTAGTGCTGACTATTGATTAACACTTGATTAATAGTCTGTATTGATAATCTTCTGAACGTTGGAGTACGATCCTTTTCCGGACCCTCAGTGAATACAGAATGCTTTCGCACCGGGTTGCCCTTGATTCTCAGGCTTTTATCGAGCTTCTCAAGTTGATTCTCACTTCTTAATCCTTTTAGCCTTTTTGGTGTCATGTTTTTGCTGAGTTGGAATTTTATGATTGTTGTTTTTGGACTCTAATCTTGTTAAATTTGTAGGTACTAAATCAATAATTTGTATACATTCAATAAATATTTAGGACAAATAATGCAATTAAAGCTACCGATCGATTCGACCAAAACTATAACAAACATTACTCTAGCTCTGCCCCTTTTATAATAACATTCAATGAATTTTTAGGACAAATGATACAGAGCAATGCACTTTTAACCTTTGTGTTATAGGGCTAGTGGATGTTAGTTCTACTGTCTGTTGGTGCGCACAAATCGTGTTTGGAACATTGTTGCGAAGAGTGTGGTTTACAAGGGAAAACTAACGCTTAAAAGCATAGTCAAATTGGGAATTTAATCTTATTATTCTACGCCCAAGTTCAAATGCACCTATTTTATTTCTGCTCCTTTTACTTTGTAATCTAAAATTTCGTTTGACAACAACGGCAGATGCACGGTAAAAAATATGGTTTCGGCAAACTCACTAATTTTGGCTCAAACTTTGTATATGTATTAGGACCAATAATTTATTTGAATTATCGGAAACAATTTAGTATATATGATTCTTAGTAATTCCTTTTTGTTTTCTTAGAGTGAACATTGACAACTTATAATTGGAAATAGTACTAACATTTGATATTGAAGAGAGTGATCAGAAAGAGAAATAACACACCAAAACATTTATTTTGCAATTAAAAGACAACATAATTTGAGCTTAAACAATTTTCTTATCACGATGATAGAGTTAATAGTAACCGTATCGTCTTCGTGGTGTCATCAAGTCCAGACAAGCCTCTCTTCCTCGTGCCGCAATCTGAGCACGAAGTTGAGCTGCCATTATCTGTTCATCAGCTTCATTTGCTGAATTTATCATCTCCACTCTTGCATTTGGATTTCTATTTGGGTTTGGGTTTGGATTTGGATTTGAATTTGAATTTGAATTTGGATTTGGAACTGGACGCTGCTGTTTGGCGAAAACACCGACTTCAGGACTAGTAATCACACACTGCAAGTGTGACGCGAAATCACAGCCACCGCAATAGTACAACCAATTCTCCTTGTTCATTATTTCAGTGCAGATATCGCAAACATATTCACTATCCTTGTCTTCGTAAGGAGAACCGAAGTTGAGCTCCAATTGATGCGGGTGTTTATCAACAAGTATCAAACTCGGACAAGATGCACATTGCAAGTGGATATCAAATTCACAACAAGCACAGCTAAAGCAAAATCCAATGCCAGCAGAGTCACAAGCCTTGCAAGTAAAGGAACAACTCGAATAAGTCGCACTTGGGAGAAGGGTCAAAGGGTGGGCAGGATGAGACGAGTGATTGAGAAAACGCGGAGCGTTGAAGCAGTTTTCATGGAGGAAGTATTGGCAGGTGTTGCAGCCGTAGAAAGGCTTGTTAGTATTGTTTGGTTGTTCACAAGCATTGCAAGTGAGTACTGTTTCAGTTGGATTGACAATTAGTTTCAAGATGTGGGAATGGCTGAAGTGTTGTTTATCTTGAGGTCCCGCATTTGTACCCCGGTTTTGTCTTCCCATTTTTTTCTCCTTGTAATTTTATTGTGCAATATAATGGATATATATATATTGGAGAGTTAGTTGCAAGTGATATACATTTATAGATATTTTAATTCAACTTTACGATGCAATAACTTGGCCACGTTGCTTCCTTTAGACGACTTTGCTTCCATAATTTCTTTTTTTCTTTTACTAAGTCGTCTCCGACATTAACAATTTGGCCAAATTGTTATGCAAAAGTATATTTAAACATCTTTATCATATTGACTGACTAGCTGTTATCAATTGACTACGTACTAAAATGGAGCTGAGCATCTTCATGTTTTGACTTTGACTAAAATGGCGCGGAGCATCTTCGTATTCACAAGTTAATTGTGTGAGGTTCATGGAAGTTTTGGTAGACTTTCTGCACTTGCAAGTAGGCATTTCATCAATCATTTTCGTACGTAGTGCTAGTCGACTACTAGTTCATTTAGAGCTTGTTCCAATCTGTATCAGACTTTTGGAGTCTGATTATTGCAGCATCTTAATACTAATTAACTTGCCAGACGAACAATCATATATTTGTTTGATATATCCTCATCCTTCGATCTGTCGTCGTTCTAGTGTTACCATATTTCTCAAGGTGGATGTGATCAGATTAAAAATGTCTTTGAACTATATGAAACTAAACAAAAATGCAATCAATTAATAGTTTAGTCTAAAAAGGTCCTTCAGGTCACTAGTTTGGTTCAAAACTGTTCATATTGTTACTTAAAGAGTCAAAAATGCCCCTTATCAAATAAATATAATATTTCAGTTTTTCTAAACACATTTTTTTCCTAATAATATATTTTTCATTAGCAAATGTTTATCCTACTTCAATTAAAAAAATTTAAGAAAAACAAATATTTTTTACTAAAATTATCCAAATGAAATTAATGATGGGTTGGGTTACTATGATATATATCTGACCTATCCTACGGGTTAAAAAAATACATATAGTTATACTAAATTAATTGATAAAATGAGATAAAGAAAAAACAATCTATTTTTATTTATTTTTTAGTGAAAGTGATTTTAAAATAAAAGAAACAAGATTAGAGTTCTTTAAAAGCAATATTTTTATTTAGAATAAAATGTGACTAAAAGAAAAATAATACTTCCTTCGTTTCTTTTTATATGTCACCTTTTTGGATTGCACTTGCATTACGAAATTAAGTAATTTTATCCTTTTACCATTATTTAATGTTTTCTTAAATCAACTTTTCAAAAATTAAAATGCATTTGGATGACTATTTAAAAAATTTGAGTTTATTTTCCAAATCAAATTTTATAGAATAGTGAATGGAGAGAGTAATTAATCAATGTATGAAGTACTCCAATGAATATTAATTACTTATTAGTTTTCCTAAGTTGGTCAATGTATATAATTTCAAGACTAATTAACTACTCTATCAAGGGTATAATAGGAAAAATATGGTAATTTATGGATTGATTTTATGAAATGACAAGTATTATGGACCAATTATTTATAAAAGAGCAACTTTCACATATAACAAAGATAAAAATCATATTTGTATGTTATAGCTATAGTATACCGAACCAGATGGCAAAAAAAGGGAATGTTTGCTGCGAATTACAAATAAAATAAACTATGGCTATAGCATTTAATTTGAATTAATAATTTGTTATTTCATACAATTTTTCCTTTATAAAAAGGGATGCCATATAAAAAGGAACGGAGGGAGTAATATTTTTTAACCAAACTATTGAAAGTAAAGACAAAGTTCTACATTTTTCAAAATAATTAGTCATTTAATTGAGGGTATAATAGGTAAAAAGAATTTGTCAGTTCTTGATTTGTCAAAATGGACAAGTAATTAGGAACAACTATAAAAGGAAAAGTGGACAAGTAATTAGGGACAGAGGGGTATTAAATAAGACATTTATGTTCAATTTCACATAATTCAAAGATATTTATTTTATTCTTTGAAACGGATCTGGAATTCTTAAAATACAAAATCTCTAAGACATCTCTTCACAATTTTTGCTAGATCCTTAAACGGATTCTGAATTCTTTATCTAGATCATATATATTTATGTATAATCACACGCACAATAGAGAGTTCATATAATAACTACTTTTGAGGCTAGGGATGGTTGATATGACGAGCACTATCCTTCTAACAAACAAATTGCCTTAATTGTGTTATAGGGCTAGTTAATTTATTAGCCCGACTCCCAATTGTTGCGCAAAATCACCTTTGGAACACAATTGCTGATGCATAATTAAGTTGTATTATTATTATTCTATGCCGAATTTCAAACAGTTGTAATAGATATTGTAATTCGTAAGATGGAGAAATATGTCCATCAACGATAATAGACATTTGAGATTGTTATCTCATGTATTCAGATCAGCAAATCATAAATAATAAAAGAAGAAAAGAAAAATAAACAACCCTCATCACAATCCTTTATTTCTTGTTCACACCTTTAAAATCCAACAGATCTAGATCGATAAAACATAATAGTAAATACTCCCTCCGTCCCTATTTACTTGTCCATATTTCCTTTTTTAGTTGTCCCTATTTAGTTGTCCATTTTGACAAATCAAGAAAGGACAACAAATTTTTTCCTATTATACCCTTATTTACATTTCTTGAAAATTGTAAAAGTGTATGTTGTTTCCCTCCAATTTATTTTACTTGAATTCAAATAAGTGGTTGTAATTTTGAAGTGATAAGTTGTCATAAGGGTAAAATTGTAACTTCACTGTGCTAATCATTGTTGCCTTAATCTGTGTGCCATTTCTAAAGTGGACAACTAAAAAGGGACGGAGGGAGTAATATGACAAGCAAATTATGCATTTATAATGTCAAAGCGGATGCATTATCACTCATTAAAAAATGAAAATATAGTCGAGAGTAAATGTATGTTCGTGTTAGCCTGCCCGAATCCATCATTTCCTCTCCTAATCATGTTGCCATTCGAGTAGCAAGTTGATATTCAAAAAAATTATCACTAATCTCATTAACTGAATTTATCATTTCCAGTGCTGAATTTGCATTTGGATTGATTGATCGGCTCCCTAGGTAAACAACAAGTTCAGGGCTAGCACACTGCAAGTGCGCCCCGAAATCACAATCAGCACAATAGTACAACCAATTGTCCTTGTTCATTACTGCATCGCAGACATCACAAACGTATTTGATATCCTTATCTTGGTAAGGAGAACCGAATATGAGCTCCGATTGATGTGGGTGTTTGTCGATGAATAATGAACTCAGACAAGAGGCACATTGCACGTGGATATCAAACTGGCAACGGTCACAGCAAAAGCTGAATCTGTTGCCAGAAGATCCACAAGCGTTGCAAAGAAAGGAACGAGTAGGGTAAGTTGGAATTGGGAGAGGGGTTAAAGGGTGTGAAGGATGAGATGAGTGATCAAGAAATCGCGGAGCGTTGAGGCAGTTTTCGTGGAGGAAATATTGGCAATTGTTGTAGCCATAAAAAGGCTTGTTACTATTGTTTTGTTGCTCACAAGCATTGCAAGTGAGAGTACGTACAGTTGGATTGACAAGTTTCAAGACATGGGGTGGCTGAAATGTACTTTATTATCTTGAAACGATGTCGTCCCTTGGGTCGACGATGTTGTATCGGTACGGTTTTTTCTTCCCATTGATTTTACTTGTATTTTTGTTAGATAGTGCGAGTAAATTAAGTGAGTTACAATAATATTTGTAATTGTATTTGACAACTAAGAGCATAAGCTCTGCTCGAGACTACTTTCCTCCATTAATGGAGGGTTGAATGCAGCAAAGAAGAAATCAACAATCAACTGTTTGTGGGGAGAAGAATTGTGTGCATTGCACTTTTTGTATTGAACTAAATGAATGACTAAATCATTTACAAGATGAAATATATATACAAAGTAAGAGAGGAAAAATAATAAGAAAAATATAAGAAAGAATCTCTAACTAACTTCAAGACTGTAACTAACTCTACTGTAGCAACTAATTCTAACTAACTAATTTACTGTGAAATATATTCTCATCAGCCCCCCTCAAGTTGTAAGTGATGTGATCACAGACAACTTGCTCATGAGTGTTGTATGTTTGATCCCAGTCAAGGTTTTGGTGAATATGTCTGCTAGTTGAGAGGTTGTGGAGATGTGATGGAGTGTGACCAGACCCTGTTGAAGCTTGTTCCTAACAAAGTGACAATCGACCTCTATGTGCTTTTGTCCTTTCATGGAAGACTGGATTCTTAGTTATGTGAACAGCAGCCTGACTATCACAAAATACATGCATAGGTAGAGAATATTTCACTGTGAGTTCATCAAGTAATCTTTCAAGCCACACTAATTCCCCGACCACCTGCCTCACAGCTCTGTACTCTGCTTTTGCAGAAGAAAGAGACATTGTGGCTTGTTTCTTGGATTTCCAGCTAACAGGACTATCACCCATAAGGACCAAGTATCCACTGACTGACTTTCTAGAATCTGGACAAGCAGCCTAGTCTGAGTCACAATAAGCAGTCACTGTGAGATCATATTTGTTTGAGATGAATATTCCCAGTGTAGGATCTTGCTTTAAGTATCTAAGGACATGGTAAGCTGCCTTCAAATGTGGTTCCCTAGGGGAATGCATGAATTGGCTGAGGTGTTGAACACTGTATGTTATGTCCATCCTTGTATTTGTGAGAAAATTAAGCTTCCCTACCAATTTTCTATAGTGAGTAGGATCTATCAATAACTTCCCATCTGTGGCTTTAAGTTTTTAGTAGGGATGTGGTAGCTTTGTAATCCATTAAATCAAATTCCTTTAAAAGATCAATAGTGAATTTCCTCTGTGAAATGAGGGCACCATCATGTCTATATAGTATCTCCAATCCCAAAAAGTAGTGTAATTTCCCTAGATCTTTAATCTTGAACTTGTCACACCCCGAGCCTACACCCTGGGCAGGACCGGCACTCGAAGACCATCGTTGGTCCCCAAGCGAACCATTGGCCTGACTTTCTTAACTCAGCGGAAACCTAACTCAACAGAATAACTCAATACAATGAAAGGTCATAAAACAACTCAACTGATAAAATCTGGCCATAAAGGCAACTCCAGTCTCAAAATAGAATATTTATATATATACATAGATGAGAGACTCAACACTAACTGACTGATTGACTGACTGTCTATCTATGAAGCCTCTATAACATTGAGATAGATGTTGGGACAGACCCCACAACATCCTAATAAAGCAAAACTAGGAAAACAAAATGACCGAGTCCTCCGGAATGCAAAGAGGCTCACCACTGACTCTGGAGTGCTCAGCTGGATCAACGGCGTGCTAGAAGCTGATCCTGGGTACCTGTGTCTGCATCATCATAAGATGCAGGCCAACTGGCATCAGTACATTGAATGTACGAGTATACGAGCTGGACCACTAAACAACAACTTAAGCTTGAAAGGAGTACAAAAGAACACTTACCTTGGCTCTGTTCAACTCATGAATAACTGAACTCAAATATAAAGCAATAAGACACATGCAATATATATATAAAGCTTGTAAAACTATTTAAAACATGACGTCAAAATCATATTTATAATATCATAAAATACCATGTTTTCTCTCAAAGTCTACTTGTGCAATGCATAAATGAAGTCTCATACCCCCATCCATACTAAGAAGAACTCCTTGAGGAACCATGCAATTTCTACTGTGGCAGTTTCTCTAATCGACAACCACCACTATGAATCTAAGTGGTGACACAGCGTCTTGCCCACGCTGCCAGAACTGCTATATACTTTGCCGTCATATAGAACACTTTAACTTAGTGGATCCACTAGCTTAACTTTCGTGATCATCTAAAAAGTATGACCCGTTAAATCCCATGTTTGGCTACATGGTTCTTATGGCGAGTTGAGTTAATATGAACTCGTGTCCCCAATTCGGTACTCAAGACTACTCCCAAAAATATACTTTAGCTCACAAGTGTTTTAAATACAACTTCCTTTAATTTGAAATAATTGTTCAAACTACCCTCTTAAAAAAGGTAATTGTTCTTGAAAACTCTTTCTAAAAAGAACATATCAAAACCATATTTTTAATATGATCATTGATGACTTGGGAAGCCATATTGCATAAGCATTGATGGTATATCTCGAGACCATACTATTTAAACATTGATGACATACTCGATGGTCATACTAATCATGTTTTAGAAACTCTTTCGCAAAACTCATCTTTTTCTTAAAAGAGATAGTACTCAAACTGCTCAAAACTCTTTTGGAAATCTCAGTTTCCTCTCATCTTAAAAGCGAAAACATTTATAAACTTCTTTGGGAATACTTAGTTCCCTAATAACTTTTGAGAAATATACTCAACTTTATACTCTTGGCTTAACTTGAAACTCTATACTCTTTACTTAACTTGAAACTCTATACTCTTAAAATGAAGTTAAAACGTTCAATGAAGAATCTTGGAAAACTTTAAAGACTTGCTTGACTTGCTTCTAACTTCTAGACTTGACTCTAACTTCACTTGACTTTGATCCTAACTCGCCTTGAATTGGATTATGGATTCAAGGTATATGATCACATGTTTATGGATGAGTTCGGGATGTCTAGATGTACATTAGAGTGTTGAAAACAACTATAAAACATAAGTACATTACCAAGGAACATGCATGAGAAAGTGGGGAATGAACGGGAAAGATTGGCGTCCTTGGCGCTCTGAGAGGCGCGGGGGGCCAGCCTTCAAACTTCAGAGGGGCATGCTGGGCGATCTGCTAGGTGCGCCGCCCTAAGGGCTGGGCTTCAGAGTCCCTTTTGGGGCGCTCTGGCTGGCACGACGCCCCAGCCCTGTTTCCAGAAACACTCGACTTTTCTCCTTCATTTTTCCAACTCTAAACCACCTTAACTTCAAAGGTTCCAGCCCCAAACACTTGAAATCAAAAATCCCCTCAATATACAATGGATTCAACTCGAAATCACAATCGGAAACATGTACCAAGACAACAAGGAACTTCAACAACATAACCAACAACTTCAACAAACACAACCAACAACTTCAACAAACACAACCAATCTTTTCTCGGAATTAAAATGAGTTTGGTGTGTGGGGGAAAGAACCAACCCAACACTATGATCTCACATACCTGAATAGGGATCACCCCCGACGACAACCACAACGATCTCCTTGCTTGTTCTTCTCTTTCTCCTCTTTTTCTCCTCTTCACTCACAAACCCTCACTCTCACTCTTTTAAAAAGGGAAAAACTGATATAAAAATCAGTCTAAATCCCTAATATAACCAAAAGAATTGGTTAGGGAAAAGACCAAAATACCCTTACAAATTCGGGCTGACTTCCCTGTACCAACAGCCCAACTTCCAAAGGGCATAACTCACTCATACAAACTCGAAATCGATCAAAATTGACTGCGTTGGAAAGATCATTCCACGAGTTTCGCAAACATAACTAGAACTACACCTAACTCATCCTGAGGAGTTATGACTGTTCAAAGTTGGCCAAAAACTCACTTTTTCCATACTTAGCTAAATTTTCCAGATTTTTAAATTCTTTCCAAAATGACTATTCCCAATTTCCAGCTTCTTCATAGTTTTTTTCCAAATGCCGGATGTTACAAAACTGATCGTGTAAAAATGTCTTCAGAGAACTGATTTCATCCAAATCAGTCCCAGTTAAAATCACATCATCAACATAGATGGCAACAAACACCAAAGTGTCTCCCTTTTGTCTATGAAAGAGTGAGTAATCACTATCAGAATGTGTGTAACCTTTGGAACGAAGGCTACTGGCTAGTTTATCATACCACTGCCTGCTAGCCTGCTTTAGTCCATACAATGATTTCTTCAACCTACAAACCAAATTGCCACTATCCACAGCAATTCCTTGTGGCAGTTTCATATACACCTCCTCATTTAAATCACCATGAAGGAAGGCATTGTTGACATCTAGTTGGTATAAATTTCACCCTTTTTTAACAGCCAATGAAATCAAAATTCTAACAGTTGTTATCTTAACCACAGGTGAAAATGTCTCATTATAATCTATCCCAGCCTGTTGAGTGTACCTTTTCACTACCAATCTGGCTTTAAATCTCTCCACACTTCCATCTGCCTTGTGTTTAATCTTGTATACCCATTTGCATCCAATGACATTCTTGCCTTCAGGTAAAGTGACTAACTCCCAAGTGTCATTGGCATATAATTCTTCAAATTCCTGTGTCATTGCCAACTGCCAGGCAGGATTCAAAATTGCCTCTTCATAAGAAGAAGGTTCACATTCATGTGAGATATGCTTTACCAACTGCTGACTATTAGAACATAGAGTGGTGAAACAGACATGATCATGGTTGGAAATGAGGGAAGTGAGAGAGTGTGAAGGGTCAGAATTGTGAGGATTGTTAGGTATATGTGTGGAGGAATGCAAATTGGACAATATGTAGGTATATTCCTTCAAATAGGGGGTGTGTGGACAGACCTAGTTGTTCTTCTAAGTGGTGGTGGTGGAGCATCATTAGGGGCAAGAGCAGTTGAATCATTAGGTGGTGTAGGTGTAGGTTGGTTGTTAGGATCCAAAATGAGTTCAGAGGCATTGTTAGTTACTTGGTTATTAATAACTCCCTGGGATGTGTTTGAATTTAGCATGTCCTCATCAATAAATGTATTAGTTGTGCCAGACATACAAGTCATATTGTTAGTATTATGAACAAGTGACTTTAAAAGTGATGCAAAACTGGAACCAACAGGAGAATTTGCAAAAGGAAATACAGACTTATGAAAATGTACATCTCTAATACATGAACTCTTTTGGTAGCTATATCTAGGACCGTGTAACCTTTTGTATTAAAGGGATATCCAACAAAGATGTGTGTTGTGATTCTTGGTTCAAATTTATCTTTATGGGTTTTCAAGGTTGTTGGGAAACAAAGGAATCCAAAACTCCTAAGGTGGGTATATGTAGGCATTGTTTGATACAACAGTTCATAAGGAGATTTATTTTACAGTAATTTTGTAGGCAATCTGTTAATGAGGTGGGAGCAGTTAGGACATATTCACCCCAATATCTCATAACTAATTTGGATTGAAATAAGAGTGCTCTTGCTGTTTCAAAGAGATACTTGTGTTTTCTCTCAACCACTCCATTTTGTTAGGGTGTATAGGGACATGACCTTTGGTGTATGATTCTTTTTTCTTGGAAAAAATAGGTTGCCTCATTGTTATTGAACTCTAGACCATTGTCAAATCTAATGGTCTTTAGTTTGGTTTGAAATTGATTTTCTATGAGGGAAACAAATGCCTTGACAGTTTGCAATGCATTACTTTTGCATCTGAGTAATTGTGTCCAGGTTGCTCTATTGTGGTCATCTACCATAGTTAAGAAGTAATGATAACCATCATGAGTGGGTATATAGTATGGTCCCTATAGATCAATATGCAGTAATTCAAAGATTTTGGTGGTTGAGGTTGTGCTTTTAGGGAAAGGCATCCTAGTTTGTCTACCCATGGGACATATAGTACAAGTGAATGGTTGTTTGGTAGAAAAGTTTATAGGGATGGTGGAAATATTCCTCATCTTCACAAAAGGTACATGTCCTAATCTAGCATGCCATAGTAATTCAGTGTCATGATTGTGAATAGAATTGACAGCAAAAGAAGATGAATTAACAACAGAATCAACAATATTACAAGCTTCTTTATTGATACTAGGAAGGTATTTTACAGTACATGATGGTGAAGCTTGACACTTTCTTGCACTTGTTGACACCCATTTTTGACCCTCCACAATATAAATTAATCACTGAGCTTCTTCAATTTCAAAAAATATTTTGCAAGTTATTTTAAATAGTTTTGTCACTTCTTATAATTTTTAGTTAATATATATGTTTTACACAATTATGTATATAATTAGTATATTTTATAAATATTCGAAAAATCATCACAAAAGATTTTACATCTTAGTTAAATATATTATTAATTTACTTTAGCCTAAGTTATAGTTATAATTTCAAGTTAATTAGTTTGTAATTAAATTAATTATTTTGCAGTCAAATTAATTATTATGTCTTTAAGATTAAGAAGCTCGTTAATTAATTTATGAAAATTTGTCTTGTTGCAATTTTTAGTCAATTGCTTATCCTATTCTTAACCCTTTAACAGACCAAAAAATGGGCCTGTTCCCACGACCCAATTCCTCCTTAAACCATTACCAAAATCCAAGCCCAATTCTTCCAATTTCCAGCCCACAAATTCCATTACAAAAACAAACTCAAGCTCAATTTGAATCCCACTTTTCAGCAATACATACACAGCAAACCCAACATACAATACCAAAACCGTCCCCACCTCCTTGCGTTTTCTTCTTCCTTGCGTGTGAAACCCAGCAACTCTATGCTGCAAATCTAGCGAAAAATCCCAGAAATCGAACAAGTAAATCGTGCCTGCAGCAGCCATCACTTCCCGTCCCCTTTTCCCCATTTTCAGGGATTTCCCATCCCTTCCACTGTCGCTTCGAGAAAAAAAAACATATATGAATTTGAATATCAAATTCGAAAAATCTATCGGTTTCTCCCTCTTTCAATCCCAATTTCAGCCTATAAATCTCCCCTGCTCTTCCACTATGAGGGAGGGGGGAAAATTCAGCAAGGGAAGTCTTAAGAGTGGAGAGGGGAGAAGTTGGAGACAAGAGATTCTTCGTTCTAAAAAGTAGAAGTTTATTTTTAAATTGAGAGGATGAAAAACCGAGAGCTATTTTTTTTTGTATCGATTCTCTTCTAGCTCAAGTTAAGGTCGTAGTGGTGTAAAAGCTTCACGGTCAAGCTCGTTGTCCTAGTCTCACTGCCTCGAAAAGGTAAGATTCTCTTCTAATCTTAATTTACTTCCGAGATAATATGTTGTTTTCGAAAATATTATCTCATTTTGTTGCCATGCTGTGTGTTTTGAGTTCACCTCGAAATATTGTAGTTGTTGAATTCTTGCCCTTTTCATCGACCCTTGTTTGCTTGGATTAAATATCAAACTAGTACACTAGTTCTTATTGTTAAAATCAGTGTTAAAACCTTGTCATTTAATGCAAAAAATAGGTTAACAAACTGATTAATCTAAGTTTCTTTTGCTTCCCTTTCTTGGTTTAAGTTTTAGTCCTAACGAGGTTAAATATAATTCTTTGTTATTCTTTGTCATTTTGATCACTGCCTGTTGTTGTTCAACTCAAATAAATAATGGATCTAATGATAAAAGTTGACCAACAAGGAGTGAAAAATATTATGATATACCTTTTTTTTTAGTAAATATATTTAGTAATTGTGGCATGATATGGTCAAGCCTATGTCACTATCTTCTTTTGTTTTTTTTTTTTGGAAAATGTCTTAATTCTAGGATTTTGGTGCCCTCCTTGAGATTGCCGTATTATGATTTCCCCTCTAATGTGTTACTATATTTTGTTCTTTAAGTGAGATCCAACAAGTCTTAGCCCTTCATGGGTTTCACTTTGTGTATTGTCTTAAAATGATCCTTTGATTATCATGTTTATGATTTAAGCATTACTTTTTGTTACTTAAGACTATGTTTCTACAAAGTTACCATAAATTCCTAGTTACTGCATTTTCATGAATTTAAGTTGTTACTTGATACTAATGCTACTCTTTTCCTTTGTATACATGCCATGTTGAGTTCATTTATGGACTCCTCAAGTCTCTCATAGCATCCTGTTAGGCTCCTTAGCCCAATACATCTCTTCTCCGAGTCATTCCGTCTGAAGAAGTAGGGAAGCTGAATTACAATCTCCGGAAAACCCAAAAGGGGTTGTATACAAGATGTATACAGCTGTATACATCGATATACAGGTCAACAATGCAAAAACATAGGGCGGAGGTGAAACACAGGTGTTCGAAAGCAAGAAATACATGAAAGGGGCCGATATACACGCTGATATACACTGATATACATCAGGTGTATACAAAAATGGGAATTGGGTTAAACCCTTAAAGCAGCAACGAATTTGGCCCAAAAAAGGGGCCCAAATTCATCTCCTCCTTTACTCTCCCAAATTATTTAATTGTGATTATTTATTGTTTGTTTTTTTATTATTAACTCTAGCTTTATTTGTTTTGGTTTTAATTAAATTAAATACCCTAACGAGTAACATTTTTAAACATTTTTTAAGCAATTTATTAATTACTTGTCTACTTAGTTTCATTGTTTAAAATCACTTCTTTCTTAGATTATTTCAAATGTTTTAATCCTTGTTTTGACAATATTTACTAAATTATTTTGATCACTTAATTCTTTTCATTTCAAATGATCTTTCTTAAAACAAAAGAAATATTACAATATATATATAAACGAAATAAAAATAAAAGAAAATAAACAAAATAAAGTAAAATAATCCTTCTTTAGTTCATTTCTTTTCAAAATTAGTCAAAAAATATTTTTAGTCAAGTCATAGGATAATCGCGTGTTAGCGGGCGCTTCAAATGTCTTAAAAACCTTCTTGAAGCGTAAATAAGAACCTCTTACCCATTTTCTCTAAATTTTTAAAGACTTCATCTGTTAAAGTCTTTTTAAATTAAGTTTTCTTAATTTCTTTAAAAAATTAAGTGGCGACTCTTTTCTAAGTATTTTTCTCAAATTGTTTTATACTTGGAACATTTCAAAAAGTGATTTTTCTAAAAATAGGAAAATTACGGTGTAACAGCACCAACTAAATGCTCACAATTGACAAGAGAGGAAATAGGCTGACTGTTAGAGGAGCAGGTAGTGACATCAAATATTGTGTTGCCATCAGAAGGTGGGAAACAATTACGGCATTTGAGAGACAAAAAATATAAGCCATTCTTGGCTCTACCAAGTTCCAGAGAAGAGCCCTGCAACAAATAAGAGGAATCGTTAAAACTGACCATGCCTTTGAGTTGTGAGGCCAAGCAATGAACTAATATTGAATTGAACTTGAAACTAGGTACAAACAACATTTTGTATAGAGTTAACACTGAATTCAAACACACATCTCCAATCTTAGTTACATTAACCTTGTAACCATTAGGTAGTGTGATTAGGAAGGGATAAGGTAGTGTTTGGATGTTTTTGAGGGTGGTCTTATTATAAGCCATGTGATGTGATGCTCCTGAGTCTATGATCCAAGAGTCAGCAGTTAGTTTAGCACACCTACATGATAGATCACCTACTTCATTAATTGAAGAGTAACAAGAAATTATACCTGCCAGATTCACAGCATTATTCAGCATGCTCCCTGGATTATCAGTTTCATGTCCAGCTTGCAATGTTCCCAGGAGATTAAGTAGTTGTTCATATTGGTCTTTGGACAAATTCACTGGCATTTGCCTGTTCATATCAGAAGTATCCTCACAGTGGTTCTTCTCTTCCTCAGAAGTGTGCACATTTGCTGCAGAACCTGATCCTCTTCCCTTGGGAAACCTTTGCCCTGATGGATATCCATGAAGCTTGTAACATCTGTCTTTGGTGTGTCCAGATCGCTTGCAAAATTCACAGAACAGGTTAGACCTATTGCCAGTACTAGAGCTACCTCTGAACATATTGTTGGTGTTGGATGTGTTGGAGTTACTTGCACTTCCTCTGTAGGAATTGTAGTTGGTTTTGAAACCTTTAGGACCAGTATTGTTGTGAGTAGCTGAGGCACTAAGTGAGGTCGATTCTAATGCTATATTGTTGTGAGGTTTTACCTCTCTCTATCTCTCTTCCTGTGACAATATGGCAAAAGCCTGGGCCATGCTGGCAGAACACTCATCATTAGGATATTGCCCCTTATAGCAGTATAGAGCTCGTTCAACCCCATTAGAAAATGTATGAGACGTCTGTCTTGTTCAGCTTTATGCATTCTGGTTTTTCCACCACAGTTGCACACACATGTGCACTGTGAAGCAACATCAATAGTACTCATCTCTTCCCATAGCTTCTTCATTTTTGTGTAATATCCAGTGATGTCTAAATTCCCTTGCACAAGATCATTGATCTCTTTTTGGAGTTGGTACAATTTGCAGCCATTCGTTTGATCATACCTATCTTCCAATTCATCCCAAAGCTCCTTAGCATTGTTGATGTATTGTAAGCTATCACGCAGATCTGGGGAAAGATAATTGAGGATCCAGCTAGTCACCATATCATCACACCTCTCCCACTGTGCAAATGTTGGATCGTCTAAATCAGGTCACACAACTTTGCCATTAATGAATCCAGTTTTGCGTTTAACTGATAATGCTCGAAGAACAACACGTCTCCAGGATCTCTAACCAGATCCATCGAAAATTGCAGGTAATAGAGTGGAACCTGCACTTTCTGATGGATGTAAATAGAAAGGACTTGTGATGTCTATTCTAGCAGGCAGTGTAGAACTAGAATTATCTAATGTTGGATCAGCTTGAATATCAACCATGAATGCGGAAATTAGGTTTAGCAAGAAGAGTAAAATGATTACGCAATTGAAAATCAGAAAACAAAGATCGAACAATTGGGATTTCAATCAGAAAAAAAATAGTCGAATACACAAATCCACAGGGATGAACTCGACTGGAAACGAATGGGATAGAATGAAGAAGCTTGATACTCACGAAGACAATTCTAATTCAGAAATCAATCAGGAACAACCTCCTCGCTCTGATACCATGACAAAACTAAGAGCATAAGCTCTGCTCGAGACTGCTTTCCTCCATTAATAGAGGGTTGAATGCAGCAAAGAAGAAATCAACAATCAACTGTTTGTGGGGAGAAGAATTGTGTACATTGCACTTTTTGTATTGAACTGAATGAATGACTAAATCATTTACAAGATGAAGTATATATACAAAGTAAGAGAGGAAAAATAATAAGAAAGAAATAAGAAAGAATCTCTAACTAACTTCAAGACCGTAACTAACTCTACTGTAGCAACTAACTCTAACTAACTAATTTACTGTGAAATATATTCTCATCAGTATTTATAGCTACTTAACGATGATAGCAATAGCAAGGGATAAGTTAATAACATAGGAATTCAACTTTCTTAGGTTCATGGAAGTTGCGGTTACGAATGACTTTCAATTTGCTCTTATCAATTAGTTGGCATTTTTAATTTAGACGTGTTGAAATATGCATCAATATTTTGGACGTTGAAATTTTTGTTACTGCAGCATTGAAAACTAACTTGTCATAAGAGCAGGCATTTGAATTCATTATTTCTTATGTACACATTACAAACTAATGAAAAAATAAAACCAATTTCCTTTTTTCTGCCCATCGAATTAAATCTCCTTTATGCATTTAGCTTTTCCTGGTTTCATCTATACATTTAAGCAAAATTGCACGTTTCACCCTTGTATTATAGGGCTAGTGCATTTTTGGTTCTAGTCTTAATTTTTGTGCACAAGATATTCTTCCATTATTTTTTATGTGCATTTTAAGAATTTCTGTTATGTTAGTATAAATGTAAATTCCCCCCAACAATATCAATTATCAACAATTGTGAATAGATAAACATAGAAACTGTAAAGAAGATGGAGAAAAATGTGCATCAACATGAACCATAAAAATACAAGTCACCAGGATGTGGTGTTGTCACACCCCAAGCCTACACCCTGGACGTGGCCGGCACTCGAAGACTATTGTTGGCCCCCAAGCGAACCCTTGGCCTGGCTTTCTTAACTCAGCGGAAACTTAACTCGACAGCAACTCAATGCAATGCAAGGTTATAAAACAACCTAACTGATAAAAATCTAGCCAAAAAGGCAACTCGAGTCTCAAAATAGAATATTTACATATATACATAGATGAGAGACTCCAAACCAACTGACTGACTGTCTATGAAGCCTCTAAAATACTGAGATGGATGTTGGGACAGACCCCACAATATCCTAATAAAACAAAACTAAGAGAACAAAATAATCGAGTCCTCCGAAATGCAAAGAGGTTCACCACTGACTCTGAAGTGCTCAACTGGATCAACGGCGTGCTGGATGCTGATCCTGGGTACCTGCGTCTGCATCATAACAAGATGCAGGCCAACTGGCATCAGTACATGGAATGTACGAGTATGCGAGCTGGACTGCTAAACAACAACTTAAGCTTGAAAGGGATACAAAAGAGAACCTACCTTGGCTCTGTTCAACTCATGAATAACTGAACTTAATATAAAGCAATGAGACACATGCAATATATAAAGCTTGTAAAACTATTTAAAACATGACGTAAAAATCATATTTATAATATCATGAAAATACTATGCTTCCTCTCAAAGTCTACTTGTGCAATGCATGAATGAAGTCACATACCCCCATCCATACTAAGCAGAACTTTTCAAGGAACCAAGTTCTTTCTACTGTGGGAGTTCTCTAACCGATAACCACAACTACATGCTTAAGTAGTGATACAACGTTTTACCTCGAATTAGCTCATAAGTGTTTTCAACACATCTTTCTTTAGTTGAGATAATTACCCAAAGCTTAGCCCAAAGGCTCTTGAAAACTCTTTCTAAAAAGAACATCTCAAAACCATATTTTAATATGATCATTGATGACTCGGGATATTCATATTGCTTAAACATTGATGGTATATCTAGATACCATACTGTTTAAACATTGATGACATACTCGATTTGTCATACTAATCATGTTTTAGAAACTCTTTCGCAAAACTCATCTTTTCTTAGAAAGAGATAGTACTCAAACTTCTCAAAACTCTTTTGGAAATCTCAGTTTTCTCTCATCTTAAATGTGAAAACATTTATAAACTTCTTTGGGAATACTTAGTTCCCTAATAACTTTTGAGAAATGAACTCAACTCTTGACTCTTGACTTAACTCGAAACTCTTGACTTAACTGAAAACTCTTGACTTAACTGGAAACTCGATACCCTTTACTCGACTTGAAACTCTATACTTATCTTGGAACTCTATGCTCTTTACTCAACTTGAAACTCTATACTTAACTTGGAACTTTATGCTCTTTACTCAACTTGAAACACTATACTTAACTTGGAACTCTATGCTCTTTACTCAACTTGAAACTCTATACTTAACTTGGAACTTGAGCCTTAAAAATAAGTAATAACGTTCAATGAAGACTCTTGGAGAACCTTAAAGACTTGCTTTGACTTACTTAACTTCTAAGCTTGACTTCTAACTTCACTTGACTTGGAAACTAACTTTCCTTGAATTGGAATTATGAATTCAAGGTGTTTGATCACATGTTATGGACGAGTTCTTGACGTTTAAACGTACCTTGGGGCGTTGGAAACAACTTGGGAACATAGGTACAATACCTAGGAACATGTATGAGAAAGTGGGGAAAGAACGAGAAGACTTGGCGCTCTGAGAGGCGCAGAGCGCCACACCTCAAACTTCAGAGAGGTCTGGTTGGGGCTCTGGTAGGGGCGGCGCCCCAAGGGCTGGACCTTAGAGTCCCCCTTGGGGCGCGCTGGCTGGCGTGACGCCCCAGCCCTTTTCCCCGAAAACTTGACTTTTCTCCTCCTTTTCTCCAACTCTAAACCTTCTAAACTTCAAAGCTTCACCCCCCAAACACTTAGGATCATCAAAACCCTTAACATACACTAGATTCAACTCAAAAACACCACCGGAAACATACACCAAACCAACAAGAACTACAACACAACACAACTACAACTTCAACAATTCCAACCAACAACTTCAATCAAACATAATCAATCTTTTCTCGAAATTAAACGAGCTTGGCGTGTGGGGGAAAGAACCAACCCAACACTATGAACTCACATACCTTAACAGGGATCACCCCCGAAGAAAAACACGACGATCTTTAACGAAACCTAGCTTGATCTTCTCTTTTTTTTTTCCTCTTCTTCTCCTCTTCACTCTTAAACGCTTACTTTCACTCTTTAAAAATGAGAAAAACTGATCAAAATCAGTCCCACACACTCATATATATCCAAAAGAAAAGGCTAGGGAAAAGACCAAAATATCCTTGAAAATTCCGGACGGATTCCCTGCCAACTGCCCAACTTCGAAAGGGCATAACTCAGTCATACGAACTCGGAAACAAGCAAACTCAGCGGTGTTGGAAAAACCAATCCATGAAATTTGCAACCATAACTGGAAACACACCTATATCATCCTGATCTAGGAGTTATAACTGTTCAAAGTTGGCCAAAAATTCATTATTTTCCATACTTAACCAAATTCCAGATTTTTAATTCCTTCCAAAAAAATTACTATTTCCAATTCTAAGCCTCTTCATCGTTATTTCAAATTGTCGGGTATCCTTATCTTCATAAGGAGAACCAAAGCAGAGCTCCAACTCATGTTGATGTTTATCAATAAGTATTGACTTTGGATAATTGAGTTCCTCTTCCTCTTCTGCTCTTCTTCGTCTTCCGCTTCTGCTTCTGCTTCCTCTTCGTCTTCTTCTTCTGCTTCTTCTTCTTCCTCTGCCTCTTCTTCTTGATTGATTTCCTTTTCGTTCTTGATGGGTACCTCCTCTGTTTTCCTGATTACTACTGGATTTTCTCTTGGTTTGTTGCCCAACAGTTTCGGACGTTCTTGTTCGCTGAAAGATTTGGAAATGGCACATCCGAGATGTGTACCAAAATCACAATCAGCACAATAATACAACCAGTTATTAAGATCTACATTGTCGCGACAGAGATCACAGACAAAAACGTTGCTTCCATCATCAGCATCATCATAAAAAGGGGATTCGAATATGAGCTCAAGTTCATGATGATGGTGCTGGGGAAGGACAACAGTTTGGGGCAAAAGGGCACAGTGCATGTGGACATCAAATTCGCAACAGGCACAGCTAAAGCTACAGCCATTGCCAGCAGAGCCACAAGCCTTGCAAGTATAGGAACTATTCGAGTAAGTTGGAGTTGGGAGAAGGGTCAAGTGGTGGGAAGGATGAGATGAATGATCGAGAAAACGCGGAGCATTGAGGCAGTTTTCATGGAGGAAATATTGGCAGGTATTGCAGCCATAGAAAGTAGTATTAGTAATATTTGGTTGCTCACAAGCATTGCAAGTGAGTGTTTCAGATGGATTGACAATTAGTTTCAACAAGTGGGGATGGCTGAAGTGTTGTTTACCTTGACATGTCCGTTTCTCCCTTCCCATTTTTTCTCGTAACTTTCAATTGTTGATGCACTTATCAACAACTGGACATGAATATATTAGAGATCTAGCAAGTTCAATGACCAAACTATAGCTAATTGGTATTAGTATTTATAGCTACCCTACTTAATTAGTACTCCCTCTATCCCTAATTACTTGTCCACTTTTCCTTTTTTAGTTGTCCCTAATTACTTGTCCATTTTGACAAATCAAGAAAGGACAAACTTTTTTTCTCTATTATACCCTCAATTTATTACTTTGAAAAATGTAGAACTTTTTGAAAATCTTAAATTTTTAATTCATCCCCTTCATAATTAATAAGGATAAAATGGTAAACTCACTATATCAATTATTATTTTTTTAATAAGTGTATCACTTCAAAAATGGGCAAGTAATTAGGGACAGAGGAGTAGTAGTAAGTTGGCAATGCATGCAACAACTAAGTGGCATTCATTTTTCTTGATCTCTTCAATATTGTAAGTTGTCTGGGACAAATTGTTATTAAAAAAAGTTTAATTAGTACATTGACACAGCTACGTACTAATTAAAATGGGGAGCATCGTTGCATTTTTCAAAGCTAGCGAGGACGAAAAAAGAAACTTGAGAAGTCAACTGTATTATGTTCATAGATGTTACAAAAGAATCCACTATTGACTTTTTCTCTTTGCAAGTTCATATTCCCATCATTCATTATCATACCGTTGACTATTGACTAATAATTCATCTTATTCTAAGTTTTGATTATTGCAACTAGCTTGCCAAACCAGCGAGCATTTATTAAAAATAAAAAAATCTCAATAGGAATAAGTACAAGCAAAGATGACTAGATCTTACCTTACTGATCCTAAGGTACAAACCTCTGGATTTTAGGTGGCAATTAAGTGTTTTTTGTAATTTCATAGATATATTAGAATTAACTAGGTCGATAAAAACTGAGATAAATAATGTGAGGTTAATGCGTGCATTGAGGGAAATATCAAGAATGGAGCTTTGGAATGTAGTATTCCTTTTCTTTTCTTCTTTTTTTTTAAAGCAGTAATTCTTCTGATTACTAATGCTCATCGTATTCGACGATCATTAGTCATACAGAGATGTTCTTGGGTACATTAGTTGGTCATTTATTCGGTTCGGATCTATTAAAATCAACACGGATGGACGTTTCATATCGAAGTCAGAGTTGACAGGGTTTAAAGGTATTGCAAGAGATGATAAGGGGAGGTGGGTCGGAGAATTCATTGGGTGACTAGGTGTGGTAACGACATCGTGCCTCACAACAGAACTGTGATTTATATATGATGGGCTTGTCGTAACAAATAACTAGAACTTGAAGATAGTCATCATCGGAGACTGACTCAAGTGATTCCTTGATGCTGCTGTGTAAGAAAGACATTTGTGATATTAATTCTCACCTATTCATTTATTGTAATGCAAAGAACACAAAGTAAAATATGTTACAAAGAGAATAAATTTTCCGTTCCAAAACAAAACAAGAGTTTCTGTAGAATGTGATGTAATGGCCTTTAATGCCATTAACATTCACAATGCGTTATCAAAATTAACTCTTGACTCTACAATAACTCCTATAGAAATTTCCTATATAAGTAGTGCATTTGTTTTTGTTTTTTTAAGCAAGTCTGCTAGGCAAGGTGTGCCTAGGGCTAGTTTTATTAATAAAATGAAAAGGATCTCAAAGAGAAGAGTACAAGCAAGGGGGGCTAGGCCTTACCTTACTAATCTTAATGAGGTAACAAACCTCTACTAATTAACAAGCATGAAGAAAATAAAACAAAACATTTCCCTCCTTTCTTCTTATCCTTAGAATATTTTTGGGCAATCTCCAAACTTTCAGCCACGAGTGCATGTGTTTGAGAGTAACTGTGGAACCTTGGGGAGCGACCGGCTACTACGATTTGCACCGGAGTCGGGCCGAAATCGCTTTCAAGGCAGTGGCTTGCCACGACACAGTATTTGTGATAAGCTATTTACTACTTTGTAATTCCAATCCAATATCAATATTGTAGTATTTTTCCCAACAACATTGTCGATAGTCACCCTGATCACGACCTGATAGAGGAGTGTTGACGTCTTCTATTCGAACTTGGAATCTCCATAATGCATAATCTGAGCGGAAATAATAAATGTGCAGATCACCTAACAAAACTGAGAAAAATACATCACGAAGAATACCGGGTAATACTACATAGTCTGCCACATTCCATGCACCAACTACTTCTAGCTAGCGGGCATGACTCACATATATAGCATACCCATACCCATAACATGTACGGTGGTAGTTTAGTATATATACCATACAAAAAAATGAAAGTGTAATCATTTGTTAATGTTAAAAACAATGTAATGATATCGAAAAGGTTGTTGTTAATTAATATCCGAAGACGTTATAAATATCATTTTGGTAATTTCTCAATCAGTGCATATCACTGCAGAAACATAGAATGTAAGATCAACCTTGTTGCTTTATTAACCGAAAACAAATCGAAATACAAACACATATTAACCGAAAACAAATCGAAATAACTAGAATACTTGAGATGCATACAAGTGTTGGAAACACAACCATTACAAACAAAATAACACAGATAGAGTGATTCAGTACGGAAAGAGTTTAAATTTTGTTTTCCGAAGAAGAAAAGGAAACCTTTAATAATAACGATGACGGAACATATTGGCCATAGTTTGGGCGTTCATAAATGCCATTTGAGTTTGAAAATTAAGCCTTGCCTGTTGACCTTGAGCTTTGATCGTCAGCATCAACAATTTCTGCTCATCACTCATATTCTCGTAATCCTCCTCCTCTTCTTCTTCTTCTTCTTCTTCGTTCTCAAGGTTTGAACCATCTTCCTTTTTAACTGTAGCGCATTTCAGGTGCGTGCCAAATTTACACTCGCCACAATAATAAAGCCAGTTGCTATCATTGCAAAGTCCACAACAAACCTCACAAAAGATATTCACATATTCGTCACTTGAAAAAGGCCATTTATATTGGATTGCAAGAGAGTGTTGATGATCCTCACGAGTCACAGTTTTAGGCCAAGATGTAGCACATTTAGCATGGAGACTAAAGTTGCATTTGAGGCATTCGTAGACAAAGGATTTTGATTCTTCACCACAAGCATTGCAACCAAAATACATGGAGTCTCGTTCGGGTAAAGTAGGGTACAAAGTGAGAGGGTGCTTAGGATGGGAATCGTGTTGTAGTTTTTTTGGTAACTCGAAGCACGATTTGTGGAGGGCAAATTCACAATTTCGTTTTGTGCATTTGTAAGCAGTACCACAAAGTTTATCCTCACAACCTGAGCAGAGTATCTCCTCTGTTTCTTGAACTTCAGAGAGTTCCAAGGCATGGGAGTGGCTAAAATGCTTCATTTTTTTTACTTCATTCGTCACACCTCCATCTTCTTCTTCTTCCTCCTTGTCCTCGTCCTTGACCTCTTCTTTTTGATTGGTTTCTTGTAGTTCCTCCTCTGTTTTCCTGATTATTACTCGATTTCCTCTTGGTTTGTTGACTGGCAGTTTCTTCGGTTCTTGTTGTCTGGCAGATTTGGAAATGGCACATTCGAGATGTGTGCCAAAATCGCAATCAGCACAATAATACAACCAGTTATTAAGATCTGCATTGTCGTGACAGACATCACAAACAAAAACAGTGTTTTCATCAGCCTCGTCATCATAAGGGGATTCAAAAATGAGCTCAAGTTCATGATGATGTTGCTGGGGAAGGACAACAGTTTGGGGCAAAAGGGCACATTGCATATGGATATCGAAGTCACAACATGCACAGCTAAAGCTACAGCCAGTGCCAGCAGAGCCACAAGCCTTGCAAGTAAAAGAACGATTCAAGTAAGTTGGAACTGGGAGAAGGGTCAAGTGGTGGGATGAATGAGAAGGATGATCTAGAAAACGCGGAGCGTTGAGGCAGTTTTCATGGAGGAAATATTGGTAGGTATTGCAGCCATAGAAATTACTAGTAATGTTTGGTTGCTCACAAGCATTGCAAGTAAGAGTTTCAGTTGGATTGACAATTGGTTTCAAGATGTGTGGATGACTGAAGTGTTGTTTACCTTGACATGTCTGTTTCCCTCTTCCCATTTTCCTTTGGAACTTCTTTAGTAATCAATAAAGGGGTGCCAAATTAGAAATCAAACAAGCTCAGTGATCACAGTGGCAAATAGTATTCATATTTATAGCTATTAATTATGAGTTTAAGCATAATATATATTGGTAGTGGATCAATTTAACTATATATGACGCTTAATAAGTTGGCAATTAACGTGTTTCCCTCTACTGTACTTTTGTTTTTAAATCGTCCTTGACAACAATTTGGCAAATTGCCATTCAAAAATATATTTAGGATATTGACTGACTAAAATTACTTATTAAAATGGAGAGCATCCTTCCATGTTAGTAATGGTTTTTGCACTTTATCCAAAAAACTTAATCGATAAATTTGGTATAATGTAGTATATGACTTTTTTTGTGCTATGTACTAAAAATCAAAACATACAAAAAGAGTAAAAACTCAGTAATAGAGTCCTTTTAGTCTATCCATGCTTACCTTAACATAAATACACAATAGGTTATAACTCAACTAGTTCAAGATCTCTTGAGATTTTTCAGTTATCTTACAACAATATAGATACACAAAGACTTTATGATGATGCTAAAATTTTGTACCAAGTTAATGAAAAACGTTTATTCTCCGAGTCATTATGCTCTCATCTTCACTAATCAATGGTCTCTTTTTGTCTTTATTTATCCTTTTTCACCTAAATTTGAAGTACTTGTTTGAACCATAAGTCTCTCTCTCTCTCTCTCTCTATACACACACACATATATATATATATTGATTTGGTCCTGTCACGCCCCGAGCTACCCCCGAGACGCGGACACGGGACCTAGGACCACAAGTGATCCCAAGCTAACCCTGCTGGCATGATCATGAGCATACTAAAGAAAATAAATTGATGCGGAAGCTAAATCATAAATAAATCTGAAATCGATGGTGAATACCCATATACTATAGCTAAATATATCAAATCTGAGAGTTTAATACAAAAGAAATATCAAACTCAAAACACTAAGCTGAATCTAACTATGTCTGAAATAAGCCTCTAAACTGACTAGAAATGTTGGGACATGCCCCAACTAAATCTAGCAAAACTGAAACTAAAGACTAAAAGCGATAAAGATAAACATGTCACTAGTCCTGGAAGAATGAGGACTCACCACTGATGCTACTGAACTGAAGATCGAGAACCGATCTAAGCGTGATCTAGATACTGAGAACCTAAACCTACATCACGAGAAGATGTAGCGCACATATGCGTCAGTACTTGAAAGGTACTGAGCATGTAGGATAGAGTAAAGCTGAAATAACATATAACTGAACAAAGCAATAAAGCAATGAAATAATCTGAACATGATATAGATACTAAAAATACTGAATACTGAGCTAACTGATGCAATGACCAAATTTATAACATGCTGAGACTGAATACTGACTGTACTGAAATATGGTCAATGCAAAAGAGTCTGACTGAACTGTTGGAGCTACTAATAACCGACATAAAACCACATGAGCTAAATGTGCAGTCCGATGTATACGCCCCATCGAGAGGACCCAATATACCCTGCCAGAGGTATAGAGGCATGCTGGCGTGATCACTAAACTGATGTTGCCCACAGAGGGGACTTACACCTACGTGGCTCGTAGTTCTAGGACTATATGGGTACGCTGAAACCCTAGTCCAACTCGGTATTATGCTACTCCCAATGAATTAAGTGGTTAACTAGTTATGACTGAATTTCTGTAAATACTGGATAGCTCGAAACTGAACATGCAAACTGAGAATGCAACAATTAATTTGATAATGATGCATTCATAAACTGAGGCATGTATAACTGAATATTGAAATATCTAGCCTAGCATGTGTAATTCAAGAACTAAAGAAATACATAGCTAGGGTTCTGAAATTCATGCGATAAACTGAGCAATAACATGATAATCTGATTTGGAACATTTAAATAACTAATTCATGATGATCTACTATAATTCTAGAAACCCTAGGTATGTTCATAATCATGGAATCAAGAATCTGACTGAATTCTAGGGACCTAATGGGCGAAAGGAACCCACTAGTGAAATCCCACATACCTGGTGACGAATTCCACGGAGAAATCTTTCGATTTTGGGGCTGGAACTGAAGAAACCTTGCTGCGTTCTTGAACTAGGGTTCTTGACCTTTTTCTCCTTCTTGATTCTAATTCTTCTAAGTTTGATTAATGATTTGACTTAGGTAAGTTCTAGTTATGTTTCTAGGCTTAAACTGATTAAAACCTCATGATTTAGGGTCTAAACGATGTATCTTAGGGGTTAAAAGAAATAGGAAAAGACCAAAAGACCCTTGAATTAGCTGCTGTCGGAGTGACTGACGGTCCGTCAATCAATCGACGGTCCGTCGATTGGGTCCGTAGGTCGAGTCTTCCCGACAGGGCTTCACTAAAACGGGCATAACTTTTTACTAGGAGGTCGGAATTTAGCAAACTCGGTGGAGTTGAAAAGATAATTCAATTATCTATCTAACCATAGGTCATGGGACACATAATTCATTTTGTGCTAAAATTTATGACCATCTGAAGTTGACCCATCAGAATTTTCAGCTAACTGGCTGCTGACCCTCATCTACGGTCAGACCTACGAACCGTGGATTGAATGACGGTCCGTGCTGGTCGACCGTAGTTTGTGTCAGAGGCTGGGTAAGGGAAGTCTCGATCCACGGACACAGACCACGGACCGTGGTCTGATCTACGGACCGTGGGTCTGTCCGTGAGTCGGGACTTAGCCAATTTTCTGAGCTGGCTGGGGAGGGGTTGCAGTGGTGAACCACGGTCCACCAGCACGGGCCGTGGTCTGACCTACGGTCCGTGGATGGTGACCGTAAGTTGCACCTGCAACTTCTCAAAATCTGCATTTTTGTCTATTTTGAATACGGGGTGTTACAGGTCCTCTGAGTTTTTACTGTTACAAGAGTAACATTTATGACATAGTCTTTATCCATAATATCATAATCAATTAGATAAGTAACGGGTCACTTTGTAACTTATAGATGAATATGATCACTTTATAACTCTTCAGCTTGCAATTAAGTTATGAGGTGAAAATGTTGTGAAAATATTTTAATTACTTAATATTTAACTTATTAGTTATTTATAACATTTTTAATTATGATAAAGGTAAAATGGTATTTTAACTTTTAATTTTGTGGCTTTCCATTTTTAGTATAATATGATAATAGATGCTAGCTTGAGCTAGGAAGCCAGACAAGCAGGATTCCCGAGATGGAAGGGGCTGTGCTCTGCTCCAAAAGTTTCATTTGATCATTATTTTAAGAACCCTTATAGAGTTGGTAGCAAAGCCAGGAATTTGGTGAACGATATGCAAATTTTCTTATGAGTTGTGTTAAGGGTGTGCACCTGACCATCCTTCGTCTAAGGTGGCTCCGGTATTATTTTTCTTCTTCGTATTATCAGTCTGTGTTGCTTCTTTGAGACCAGTTCCAAACCACACCTACTATAATTCTAACACCACTTCTTGTTGCATTGTTAGTAGGACAAAGCTACTTTAATTTGTTTCTTAATTTGAAGTGTTGCATGGACGACGTTAATTTCTCAAATTTGTTTGTCTGATTTTTACTTAATATAGAGTTTAAGAAAATAAAGAAGATATTTAAATTTTGAGGTCTTAAACTAGTTAAAGATGTCAAATGTACTAAAATATTATTTAATTTTGTCATCTTAAACATGTCACGTAGAAATTTAGAATTAAAGAATTATCAAAAATAAAAAAAATACATTCTTTTTTAAAAAAAAAAAAAACAAAAACTATATATACAAACAAATTGAAACGAAAAAAGTAAAAATATTCACCAAACTTTTCTTTAAAATCAACTTAATTATTTTATACTAAAACTTAACTAGATCCTACGACATTTACTCATAAACAAAGGCTTCAAGCTCTAATATAATTAATTTAAACTTTTAAATAAGACGATCAAGCCTATTCAACAAGTACAAAGTAATAGTAATACAAAAGACGTGTTAGCCCTATTCGGCTTTACAGGTGGTCATTTATAATAAAAGTAAAAAATAAGGTAGATCCACCAATTTGCCAAATTGCCAACTTGGGAGGACAAAAAAATTAAAGAAGCTTGGAAGTCAACTGTGTATTCTGTTCATGGATCTTACGATAAAGTTGACTTTTTGATATTTTCAACTTCATATTCCCATTATTCGTATAGTCATACTGCTGACTTTTGACTCATAATTCATTTAACCTTTATTAATTTTAATTCATTTTCTGGACCTTGAAATTTTAATTATTGCAACTAACTAAATTTGTAGTCTAGATCTTTAAGTCGAAAATCGCTTTCACATGAACTCTCAAATGTCTTGTTTCATCTTTTATTCAGGCAAAATTGCACATTCAATCATTTTGTTATAGGTGTTTTAGTCCTTGCCTCAATTGTTGTGGACAAGGTAACATTTAATTATTTTTTATTTGCATTTAATTAATAATTATGTTATGGGAGCATAAAAGGATTGTACAAGAAACAACTAACTCATTAATTCAATTTTGTAGTGAAAAATTGTTGATAAACACCTTTTTTATTAAAATGACTGAAATATCCTCAAAAATATTTTCAAAAAATATAAATTTAGAAGTACTTTTATACATTTTAAGAAAGACAAAAGATGGAAATAAAATAATGTCAAATTGCCTCACATCGGTAGGCAGGAAGCAATTTGTTTTATTATATAGTCTTGAACCATATCCTCACCTTCCGAGCTAGTTATTAGAGTTGAGTTAGTTTCAAAATTTACTTTCTTATTGGGTTATCATAACAGGGGAAGTCCTAAGATCAAAAATCAATGCTCGCTTGTTATGAAAAAAAACAATGAAGTACAGAGGTTTTTGGACCATGCAAAAGAATTAGGTTTGCATGTCAGGGCATGTTGAAGACATATTTAAATAAATAAAAATGTGTTTTTTCTAATAGATTAATTGTTTTTATGAGATGGCGGCTCATCTAGCTAGGGATGGAGGTAGGGTCAGTCCAGGCTTATGCGGTTAAGGTTGTTGCACACGACCTCATAAGAAAAGAATGAAAAAAACACACTTTAATAGATAAAGAAATAATTAAAAGCTACTCCCTCCGTCCCATTTTATATGTCACCTTTTCACTTTGCATTTGCATTAAGAAATGATGTAACTTTACCCTTCTACCCTTATTTAATGTTTTCTTAAGTCCACTTTATTAATAAATGACAAGATTAATTAACTATTCTATCAAGGGTATAATAGGGAAAATATGGTAATTTATGCATAAATTTTATAAAATGACTAGTATTGTGGTCCAGCTATTTATAGAAAGGGATGACATATAAAATGAGACGGAGGGAGTATATTTTAAAAAGAGTATCATGAAGTTCAGAAAAATTAAAACTATAAATAGGAGATGACCAAGTTTTAACTGATTTTGTCTTATAAATACTTATAATGCTCACCAATAATTTGACTAAAAAATGCTTACAAATTAGTTTAACCACCTAATAAGCTTAGACAAAACACATTCTAGAACTAGAGTTCCTTTATGATGCATTTACACTTTGAATTCTAACTAATGGTTAAAGTATTAAGGGAAAAGGTCCTGATTTACTCATAAACTTTATGATTTGGAGTTGATATACCCTCCGTTTAAAAAGTGGTTCATATATGCCCTATCGTTATAGAAATGGCTTATATATGCCCTTTTACTTAACAGAATAATTTTTAATAAATTAAAAATTCATTTTTTTTACTTTAATCTAAGAAAATGTCATGTGGCTTTTAAAATACCCACCTTCCACTCTCCACCATACCACCCGACCCAATAGAAAACAAAAAATCCCACCCACCCAAATTAACCTAACTCATTTCATTTCATTATTTCCACACTCAAATGAAACCAAAAAAAATTGTGAGGGTTCCGGTGAGCTCTATGATCCTGAGATCGGGTGATATTTGAGAAACAAATATTCAAAACTTCAATTCATCGGTGAAATGGAAGGCAAAATAAAAATAAAACATCAAACTGCCTCTTTAGAAACTTAAGCGGCCGCAGCAGTGCCCTTCTTCCTTGGATCTGCCTCAGTTCCTGAAGTGCCCACAAAACAATAAACCCAGTTATTTATCAAGCATTTAACAGACCAAAGTATGCAAGCATCAAATATTGTTACAAGAGATGCGTTATGCATCCTATATATTGCACATTTAACCTTTACTTTGTTAGGGTCTATAAATTGATCCATCTTAAACGGAAACTAGGTAAGCTTATATACCGTAAACCCATAACTTAAGCATAAAGTGAGTGATAATCTATCTCTAAACAGACATGTTCATTTAGTGTGAAAAAGAATGGATAAGAAAGAACAGATTGCTTGAGAAATGTACCAAGCAGAGGGCACCCCGATAAAGAGAGGAAACACAATCTGGTAAAAAAGAAACCCTTGAATTGGAAAAGGAGATAAATGTATGCCCAGAACAAAGCCATCAAGAAATCATTCTCAGATCTTTGTCCTTGTATAGCCGAAAGAAGAGGCAATTAAGGAAAATATTTATTTAACTGTATTCATGTCCTAAAAATAGCAGTCTTCACTCAAAATGAGACCGGATACTAACAAAAAACTTTATTTTTGTTTTTGTTGAGGTGGAAACAATGAAATGAAATGGTGAAGTTAATTTGAGCGGGTGGGTTTTTATTGTTTCCAATTGGGTCGGGTGGATATGGCGGAAGGTGGGGTATTTTAAAAGCCACATGGCATTTTCTTAAATTAAAGCAAAAAAAAATGAATTTTTAATTTATTAAAATTAATCTGTTAAGTAAAAGGGCATATATGAGTCATTTCTATAACGGCAAGGACATATATGAGCCACTTTTTAAACGAAGGGTATATTAGCACCAAATCATAAAGTTTAGGGATAAACTGGGACCTTTTCCCAAGTATTAAAGATTTATTGAAACAAACAAGAGACTTTATTTATTGATTGATATTAAATTGAAATACAACAAAATAGCACAGATATATATATATAGAACGGAAAAGCAACAACTACCAAAATAATCAACAAAGCTAATTAGCTTGTAACTATACAATTTCTCCTATGGCAAGACCATATAATAAGAAAATAGTTTTTATTTTATATTCCGAAGAAGAAAAGCCTTAGTAATAACGATAAGGGCTACCAAACAAATTGTTCATAAATTGGGCGTTTTGATGGGCCATATTAGATCGAAAATTCATCCTTGCCTGATGTTCCTGAAGCTCGATAGTCGCCATCATCAATCTCTCCACATTAGTCATATTCTCTTCGTGTACAGGTTCTTTTTCAGTCTCAAGGCTCGAATCTTCTTCCTTTTTAACTGTCACACATTTCAAGTGTGTGCCAAGTTTACACTCGGCACAGTAATAAAGCCATAAGCTATCATTACAATGTCCATCGCACACATTGCAGGATATATACACAGAATCTTCACTAGGAAATGGCCATTGATATTGGAGTGTAAGGGAATGTTGATGATCCTCACGAGTCGCGGTTTCAGGCCAAGAGGTAGCACATTTAGCATGGAGACTAAAGTTACATTCGAGGCATTCGTAGACAAAGGAGTTTGGTATTTCACCACAAGCATTGCAACCAAAATAGAGTCGTCGTTCGGGTGAAGTAGGGTACAAAGTGAGAGGGTGATTAGGATGGGAATTGTGTTGTATTTTTCTTGGTAATTCGAAGCATGATTTATGAAGGTTGAATTCGCAATTGGATTTTGTGCATTTGTAATTAGCAGTAGTGTCACAAAGTTCATCCTCACAACCTGAGCAGATTATCTCATTTGATTGTCGAACTTTACAGAGTTCTAAAGGATGGGAGTGGCTAAAATGCTTAAGATTTTTTACTTTACTCGTCACACCTCTGTTTTCCTCTTTTTGATTGATTTCATGTATCTTGATTGGTTCCTTCTCTGTTTTCCTCTGTTTCGGTTCTTGTTGTCTGACAGATTTGGAAAGGGCACATTTTAGATGTGTGCCAAAATCACAATCAGCACAATAATACAACCAGTTATTAAGATCTGCATTGTCGTGACAGACATCACAAACAAAAACAGTGTTTTCATCGGCGTCATCATCATAAGGGGATTGAAAAATGAGTTCAAGTTCATGATGATGTTGCTGGGGAAGGACAACAGTTTGGGGCAAAAGGGCACATTGCATATGGATATCAAAGTCGCAACAGGCACAGCTAAAGCTACAACCATTGCCTGCAGAGCCACAAGCCTTGCAAGTATAAGAACAATTCGAGTAAGTTGGAACTGGGAGAAGCGTTAAGTGGTGGGATGGATGAGATGAGTGATGGAGAAAACGCGGAGCGTTGAGGCAGTTTTCGTGGAGGTAATATTGGCAGGTAGTGCAGCCATAGAAGTTACTAGTAATGTTTGGTTGCTCACAAGCATTGCAAGTAAGAGTTTCAGTTGGATTGACAATTGGTTTCAAGATGTGTGGATGACTGAAGTGTTGTTTACCTTGACATGTCTGTTTTCCTCTTCCCATTTCGTTGGAATTTCGTTAGTAAACAATAAGCTAAGGTTTTGAGTATAATCTAAGTGAGATAAAATTGCATGTAAAATACAGAAATCTTGGCAAGTTGGTGACATGAAAGTCAAATATTGAGGTTCAAGGAATTTACATTTGTGGAAAATATTTATGGGATAATGTGTTGACTTATGACTTTGTGGTGTTACGGATTTAGATATATTTGATTTACTTTCATAAGGGCATTGAGTGATGATTAAAAAATAAAAATAAAAAGTCTAAGATGAAGATAGACTTTGGACTTTGATTGGATCAACTTGTGCCATACTTGCCATAGCAAGTTGCTTAAGTACTGGACCCTATGTGCTACGTTTTTCAGCAACTTTCATATATGGTCTAAGAATACGGGTGGGTATTTGGTCATGTTTTATTGTGAAATTTGAAAAAAAAACTAGTTTTTGTTTTCAAAATGATTTTATTTTTTTTGAAAATTAGAGTTGTTTTTTTCACTTTTGATGAATAATTTGGAGTGAAAATATCTTTTTGAAGTTTTTCAAATTCTTGAAAATTCTGAAATTCAACTTCAAGAATTGTATTGCCAAAAGTGGTTTTAAAGTGAAAAAAAATCATGGCCAAAGCAGGAAGAATACCTCGAACCTTTTTAATCTTTACGCGCTTTATTCAATTCACATTTCTGAAATTATTTTTTGTCCTAATTACACTTCTTAAATTAGCAATTTGATAGTCTTGACTTCCATGGACTATAACGTGGCAAAAAATGCGTGAAACACTCTCTTTAAAATGTGATGGTAAAATGAAAGAGCTCAATCTGAGCAACAATGAGAGCTCAATGGAGCATATCAGATATTTTGTATTAAGAAGAAGAAGATTACATTGAGTAAGTCATTGTATTTATAACTCTCTTAGTGTGACTTGTAACTAATCTTCCTAACTAATTTCATGATAGATAGTTACAACTAATTATTGTGAAATGACTGATCTACCCTTTCACTTTTAACAGCCTAACTAACATTAACTAACTCTAACTGATATTAGCTCATGTTCACATCACATCAAAATGCATGGACCTGGAAAAAAAACAATTTCTAAGGTAATTTCTTCAGAATTTTATACAAATTTCATAGTGTTAATTGTTAAGAGCTAATTACAGTTTATTTCTGCTTTTTTCAAATCACAAGAATTCCCTAATTTTGGTGGAATCCGGATATATCACAAAACGTCTTGATACATCGCTAAATGTATCGATACATCGCGTCTAAGTTTCAGATACATCACTGAATGTCCGGATACATCGATACATCGCGTAAAGTGATGTATCCGAGAATAGGAGAGAGTAGGAATTTTTGTAATTTTTTCAAATGATAGGAAAGTTTAGATAATATGGTGAAAAAGTTGTGTATTGAGGTAATTTTTCTTAATTTCTAATCTTTAGTTTTAACACTTTTTTTTTTTAATACCACGCATGTGTTTCCAACTCTTTTTTTTTTTAATCCGTAAAAAGTTTAACAGAAATTCCATTACATTTAGCTAAATAATTAAAAAGTCCAGCCTAAATAAATTTCATGGTTAGTTATCTATTTACTGATGACTTATTTTTCAATTTACAAGAAAAGTAATCCCATGGATTTTGGGTGGCCAATAAGTGCTTCTTATAATTTGATAGTTGTAATTAGAACTAGGCTGATAGAAAGTAGTAGTAATAGTTCCGGTAGATAATACCTTAAGAGAGTTCCTTTTAACTAATAATGAGTTAACGCTGCTTACTTAATTTTTCACATTAATATTGTTGTGATCATCATTATTTGTATACTGCCTTGCAAATTATGGTTAAGCAGAATGATAAAAACTTCACTTCAAGTGATCGAAACAAATATGATATTTATTTTATTGATATAAAGACTGAAATACAAGCATTGCAACCAAAATACATGCAGTCTCGTTCGGGTAAAGTAGGGTACAATGTGAGAGGGTGATTATGATGGGAATTGTGTTGTATTTTACTTGGCAATTCGAAGCATGATTTGTGAAGTGGGAATTCACAGTTGGATTTTGTGCATTTGTCACAGTTTATCCTCACAGCCTAAGCAGATTAACTACTCTGTTTCTTGAACTTCAGAGAGTTCCAAGTCATGTGGGTGGCTAAAATGCTTCATTTTTTTTTAACTTTATTCGTCACATAATTTATCATCTCCACTGTTCGATTTGGATTTGGAATTGGATAATTTGGATTTCGATGCTGCTGTGATGTGGGGGAAACATCAGCATCAGGAGATGCACATTGCAAGTGCAACACGAAATCACAATCAGCGCAATAGTACAAAGATTCGTCCGAGTCCATTATGATATTGCAGATATCACAAGCAAATAGAGTATCCTTATCTTCGTACGGAGAACTAAAGCAGCTCCAACTCATGTGGATGTTTGTCAATTAGTATTGACCTTGCAATTTTGAGTTCTTCCTCCTCCTTCTCCTCCTCTTCGTCTTCTGCTTCTGCTTCTTCTTCCTCCTCTTCTTCTTCTTCTACTTCTTCTTCTTCCTCTGCCTCTTCTTCTTGATTGATTTCTTTTTCGTTCTTGATGGGTACCTCCTCTGTTTTCCTGATTACTACTGGATTTTCTCTTGGTTTGTTGCCCAACAGTTCCGGACGTTCTTGTTCGCTGACAGATTTAGAAATGGCACATTCGAGATGTGTACCAAAATCACAATCAGCACAATAATAAAACCAGTTATTAAGATCAACATTGTCGCGACAGAGATCACAAACAAAAACGGTGCTTTCATCATCGGCATCATCATAAAAAGGGGATTCAAATATGAGCACAAGATCATGATGATGGTGCTGGGACAGGAAGACAGTTTGGGGCAAAAGAGCACAGTGCATGTGGACATCGAATTCACAACGTGCACAGCTAAAACTAAAACCATTTCCAGCAGAGGCACAAGCCTTGCAAGTGTAAGAACGATTCGAGTAAGTCGGAGTTGGGAGAAGGGTCAAGTGGTGAGAAGGATGAGAAGAATGATCAAGAAAACGCGGAGCGTTGAGGCAGTTTTGGTGGAGGTAATATTGGCAGGTATTGCAGCCATAGAAATTACTAGTAATGTTTGGTTGCTCACAAGCATTGCAAGTGAGAGTTTCAGTTGGATTGACAATTGGTTTCAAGATGTGTGGATGGCTGAAGTGTTGTTTACCTTGACAAGCTCGTTTCTCTCTTCCCATTATTTTTTCCTCTAAGTGTACAATGGAATATCGAGTACTAGATATCTATGGAGCAAGTTCAGTGTTACACTAGCTAATTCGTATGACTACTCTATCATATACAATAAACCTTTTGATACGCTAGACCGAACAAACAGGGATATCTCATGGAATTATTTTATCTCATCTTCTATATGAGATAGTAATTTCACTATTTTAGTACAAATTGTGGAATAAAATAATCTCATGATTAGCTATACCTCAAATCAAACAATACGTAATAAAATTCATTTCAAATTAATTATCTTTATCCCACATATCAAACGACTCTTAGATAATAAGTTTGGCAATGAATTATTTTCGTCGAACGACTTGGTTTTCTGTTTTATTAGTCGACTCCAACAACAAGTTGGCCAATTGCAACTTCAAACGTTTATGATTCAGCATTGACTAGTCAGAGGTACGTACTATTTTTTACCAAATTTTTCTTTAAAGAAAAACTTAACAATACTTTATTAGACGATGTATCAACATTTTAGTCATAGATAAAGGCTTTGGACTCATCACCACAAGCTTTACACACAAAGTATAAGTAACATTATTGCTACATTATTAATAATATAATACAAAAGATACTTAGCTGTGTTTGACTTTATAGGTGGTCTCGTGTGTGTTATAAAAAAAAGGAAAATTGTACATAATGGCAAAATATTAATTCAAATTAAATGGTATAATCACACTTTGATTTAATTGTGCCATGTAGCAAATTGTTTGCCAGTCACCTCTCTCCTCAAACTCTCGCTCACCACTCTCCCTCTCGCGCTCGCCTCTCTCGCTTTATACAAACAGAAATGTATAAATTGTGTTTCTGTTTGTATAAAGTGAGAGAAAATTATATATACACATGCAAATACATATATCTTCGTCCTATACACTTATAATTATACAATACAAATATTCCCCTGTCCAATTCTCTTTTGTCTTTCTGTCTTTCTCGCTTTATACAAACACAGATTATATAAAATACAATGTATAATTTATGTTTGTATAAAGCGAGAGAGAGAACGATATTTGATATACAAACGTTTTATTTCGATTCAATTGTATACAAATTCAAATTTTATACAGATATACAAACACATAAAATTAAATTGAGAGACTCTCAACGATTTATACAAACGAGAGACTGACAACAATTTATACAAATGGCCTGCAAGCGAAATTATACAAATCTAAAGAGGAGCCAACGAACTATACAATTGCTTCTTTTGTACATATGTATAGCGAAATAGCCTAGTCATAGCATGTTTGCTATGGAGCGCAATTATGCAAACTTTGTTATAGCATACAAATATGAATTTTGTGTTTGCTATATGTGAAAGTTGTAGGAAGTTAATTCCACCGCAAATTTGGACAATTGATAATTTGGGAAGTCAACTGCCAATGGAAGTTACGGTAAGAGTTCATTGTTAGACTTTTTGCTCTTAGCAAGTTGGGCTTTGATTGGATCATTCATTATCATAGTATTTCACCTAACACGGAGCATTGGTGTTAGACTCTTGATGTCTCAAATCCACAAATTCTAACGGATCGCTGTGATCTTTTTAACATTTGTGGCTAAATATTCTGGTGATTCATCAAATATTTAGCCAGAAATCCTAATGATCATCCTAACTTAAACTATGCCGAAATTTCAGCAACACATCTGGGCTTCAAAATTGTTTCAAATTGATCACAAATTTTCAGGGAGAGGGGAGAAACGCAGACGGAAGTATATATCTACCCAACTTTTCTTAAATGAGGCAAAGAATATAAGGACACACCAAGTAAATTCATGCATATATTTTTCATCAATTTTTTTACACTTGTTATACAGTGTTTACACACATATAAACAACATAACACCTTTGATGTGTATAGCATTGTATAAAATGTATCAACACATCTCTAACTAAAGAGCCGAACTTCTGCAATTTTTTATTACAAAATTTGTTCAAAACCGGTCCTCCTCTCCCTCAAATGACTTTAAATTTTGTAGCAACCTCCTTAGACTACTGCCAAAGAGTCTAAAGACTCCAAATTTCTCACAAAAAAAAAAATGAAATTCAAACTCATTCCATTCCTTCAAACTTGTTTAACAATGGTGGGTTACCTTTCTAATAGGCTTTTTATCACCCAAATCTTACAAAATCAATACTCCAACCACTTTTTGATCTCCAAATACAACAAAATGAATGTCAACTAACAAGCAATAGGACTCAAAATTTTCAAATTCGACTTTGAAGATATGCGCTCAAAAATTCAACAACTGAGACAATCTAATTTTTACAAATTATACAAAAGTCCGTTATACCGGGTAAGTAAGGCAAAAACAGACTAAATGATAAATAAATTAACACCTGAATATCACAGTGCGTAAAAATCTCTTCCCATAAATTGCACATTTGTTCATTAAACCTGGGAGGTTTACTTACGCTTACGCTTGACACCCCAACTGACTTCAGGGCTTTTTTGCTTTTTGCCTTTGCTAACCCGGGCAGTTGAAGAACCTTGACCCTTTTATTAAAGAGAGGAGCAAACAATCACTTTGATAATCACAAATATAACCTTGAACTCTACAAATTCAGGAAACTGCTAAAGTCTAAACGATATAAAAGGCAGTGAGACTCTGAAGCGCAATGAACTTGATGCAAATATGGCTAGTTAATTAGTTCCACAGAATTACTGATGAGTTTCACAAAACATATGATAAGGTGAATTTTATTAAAATGTTTGCAGTAGATACAAAGAAGAGAGATGGAATTTGAGTTAAGAAACTCCTTCATTCAGCTTAGCTTCTACAATCCTATGTCAACAAGCAACAAAAGAGATCGATGCGCTTCCACTAAAACATCGACATTTGGAAGCCTAGGCAACATGATCCCAGGTAGCCAGCATTCCAATAAGGTCAATCATGGTTAGAGTCCTAAGTGATAAAAATAAGTAAACCTGAAGAAATCAATGATCTTCCCTCCTCGAGAAATTGACAATTGTGTTCATTGTTCAACTATGTCTCAATTTCAAACAAGTTAGAGTCGGTTATATGAATACTCATTATTCCATTTAAGCTCCTCTCATGTCATCATGACACCGAACAAAAATAGAAGTGCAAAATAAGTTAAATATTATAAATAAATGTAATAATAACAAAAGTCCTCTAACAAGACTAAAGCTTATTTGTTTTCATTAAAATTAAGACGTTTAAATCTAAATGTATGCCTGTATGATTAAGATGTTGTCCCTAGATTTGAACACTCAATGATTAATACTCAAAATATGAATGTGCATAATTTATTTGTTTGTAAACTTAATAAATATACAATTCAAATATAAAATAAATACAATATAAGAATAAATACATAAATTTAATACAACAAAAATTATTGTTTGATAAAAAAACATTTACGTTCGCTAGTAATGGTGGAGATGGTTTGTGGTGGCATGTGGTAGTGATGGTTGGTGATAGTTGTGATGGTGGAGGTGATTGGTGTTCTAGTGGCTAGCACGATGGTGGCGGTTGGTAGTGGTGGTGGAATTTGTCGATGTTAGTAGTTAGCGGTGGCGGTGGCAATGGTGGCGGCTGAAAATTGAGGGGTGATGTGTTGGTGGTAGTTGGCACCGATGCTAGTTGTGATTGTGGAGGTGGTTGGTAGTAGGAATTACCTAAAGCGGTGATAGTGGTTCATAATGGTGGCGGAGGTGGAGGCGACGGTGACGGTGGTGACTATGAATGTAATTATAATGATGTATTTGGCAGATGTAATAGTGACTGACAATAGTGGTTGACATCAGTGGTGGTGGTGAAATTGGTTGATGTTAGTAGTTTGCAGTGTTGGTGGTTGTGGCTGATAATGGTATTGGTGGTAGCTGGTAGTGGTTCTAATTGTGATAGTTTATAGTAGGAATTGACCTCGGTAGGTGTAGTAGTTGATAGCGGTGGCAGAGACAATGGATATAATAATAATGATGAGGTGGTACGTGTGGTCGCGGCCGAAAAGTAGTGGTTGGTATTAGTTAGTGATTGTGATAGCAGAGCTAGTTGGTGGTGGCAGTGGTGTTGGTGGTTGTGATGGCAAAGGTGGTTCTATGATGTTAGTAGTTGGCGGCGGTGGTGGTGGCTTAAGAATATGTGGTTGTTGACAATAGTGCTAGTGGTAATTGGTGATGGTGCTAGTTATGATGGTGGATGTAGTTGGTAGTAGAGATTGATCACAGTGGTAGTGGTGGTGGTAGTTACTGATTGTGGCGACGACGGAAATGACTAGTGGCAGTGATGATGACAGTGGATTAATTTAATGATGGAAGTAGTAGGTATGGTAGTGGCTGATAATAGTTGATGGCAGCGGTGGTGGTTGTTAGTGATGGTTGTGATGGTTGTGATGGAAGAGGTAGTTGGTGGTTGGCGACATCGTGGTGATTTTAATGGCAGAGGTGGTAATGGTGGTAGCGGGTGGTAGTAGTCTAGTAGACAATGTAATGGCGAAAGTTATCCACAAAAAATACATCGTAATGATATAAAAACTTTTATTCAAAATCTTAGTGATTGAGACCTATTCAGACCAAATAAGGGCTTAAATCTTAAAATAAACAAATGCATTTAAAGGTCTAAACCATTCATATTCAGACCTCCATTAAATGCAAACAAATGAGGCTTAAGTTCTATTCCCAACTAACAGATATCACCTATGTGGATCTTTTTCCTTTATTGTGTCATATCTTTAGCTAAGTTTGCATTGATGTTATCATCACAATTTGTGTTCCTTGTTCAATATAGAAAAGAAAAATAGAAAAGAGAAAAGAAACAAAGCAAAGGGCTAATCAGTCAGCATATAAAACAATATACACATATAACAAGTGTAGTAGTATTGCATCACTGTAAGATTAGAAATTTCAACCTAGAACAATACCGGCAACCTGGGATACACCAAGATTAATGGTGTTTCCAAACAAAGAGTTTCAACCCAGAACAATACTGGCAACCTGGGATACGCCAAGATTAATGGTGTTTCCAAACCAAGAGTTCCCATTAGTAATTATATTTCACATAATGGCAACATGGGCAAAGACCAAGAATGGTGTTCCCAAACCATGAGTCATGGATGTGTGTATTCTGTTACTAACCATACCTTATAACCCATACTTTTGAAAAAACAATTGGATTTTTTTCATGACAGATGGCAGTCCACAACAACATATCCAATGTAATCCTACAAGGTCTAGAGAGGGCAGTGTGTACACAACCTTACCCCTACCTTTGCGAAGGTAGAGATGGCAGTCCATAGATTGACATAAATAAGTCTCTTATCTGTTTTTTTAAGGCAGCATAGCATGAGTAAGTCACCAAATGGATGCAGATGAAATATTGTCTTCACACCATCAGTTCGCTATTTAATAAGTATGTAACAGTTACTTATGTGCACACAGCAATGTCATGAAGTGAAGATTGTGAATTAAAAAAGGGGTTGGAGGTCAATAAATCGCAGTGATGAGACTCAATGTCTCAATCCCACATAATTAAAGAGATCAAGCAGCACAGCAGAAAAGGAAGAATACCTGTTGCATTCCAACCATTAAATTAGCCACCATCTGATCTTGGATCCTTTTGTCTATTTCTACTCGCATTTGTCTGCGCTCCTCTTCCATCCGTGCTTGAAACATTTTGTCCATTTCAGCTCGCATTTGTTCACGTTCCTCTTGAAACTTACGATCCATGTCAGCTTGCATCTCTTGGCGCACACCTTCTATTGCAGAAGACAGGCTAGATCCCAAGTACTCATGTTGCATGTGGCTCTTTTTAAGAGGCGTCTTTCCATAACCTTTTCCACGGACATAGCCTGTTCTCTCGCCAAGTACAGTAGCTAAAATCTTATCTCCAGACATTGGATTCTCGTTTCGTTCATATTGCTGTTGAACCACAAGTTCCTGGATCTGGCCCTGCAGTTATGCAAAACCATTTATACTAACATATATAGAATAATAAATATGAAAAAAGGTTTATTGTTTGGCTAGCTGTGCAGGACAGACTCCTTACAAAGGAGAGAATGCAAAGACTGAATGTACCTATAGATAATACGTATTGTTGTTTATGTGACAAGCAGGCTCAGGAAACAAACAAACACTTGTTCTGGCAGTGTGAATGGATAAAGGATGTGGAACAAGGACTAGAAACATGGACAGGGATTACACTGATTGCAGGGGAGGTGAGACGGGTATTACTAACAATAAAAAGAAAGAGGTGCAATGGGTTCAAGAAGCAGATACTGGTAGCAATATTGGGGGGGGGGGGGGGGGGGGGGGGGGTGTACTACAATACTTGGAAAGTTAGGATTGGAAACAATTTAGAGGAATCTATATACAATCGGCTGAAGTGGTAACACAGATTAAGACAGACATGAAAATTAGATTAGAGTTGTTTAGTGCATCAAAGAGAGCACATAGTTGTAGAGATTCATGCATAGACTGAATTGTTAGCTATTTTTTGCCTTAGCTTGAGGCTTGATTTCCTGGCACCAGTCTGAAGGTGGTCCAGGAGTTGGGTGCTCTTTATTTTGTAGTTATGTTGATGAGTGCTGGTAATATTATTTCACAGTTGTTACCAAAAAAAAAAAATGAAAAAAGGTCAAGAATGTCCTTAAATTATGCGAAATTGAACAAAAATGTCATCCACTGATAGGTTAGTCCGAGAATGCCTCTAACATCAATACGTTGATCAAAAAATGTCCCTATTGTTACTTTCGGTCAAAAGGCCATTTTCCAAAATGTCATTTAAAAGAAAAGAAACAATATGTATATTAGGAAAAGGGTTTTTTTGACACAACAGTAACAATAAAAGCATTTTTGGACCAAACTATTAAATGAGGACATTTTTGTTCAACTTTGCATAGTTTAAAGGCATTTTTTATACTTTTCCAAATAAATATATTTAACAAAAAACTAGTGATTATGGAAAATTACGTGAATTTGTTGAGATTGTTGATCTGACCACAACAGTTCTCCTTTATCATTCTTACGCGTATGTTGGAGCTCCCAGATACGATGTGGTGGTGCCTTTTCTCCGGTAAGAGGATCTCTCTGCAATATATATTTCATATGAGAAAAACAAATGTGAGCACATAAAACGACATAAACAAATAACGAAAGTATATGATGGTTGGAATAAATGCATTTTCACCGTGGATTCCTCTACTTCTGCAAAAGACTTTGAACCACATAAATGCTTTGTTGTTTGCTTTTTCCTGTTTATTTTATTTCTCTCGCTTTTAGCCTGCAATAAAGTCAAACAGATTAAGACACCGATATTCAAATGATAATTTATCAAACATCCTCTTATCAAGTTACCTTGAACGTCTGGCTTCCAAAATATTGTATCAGAAATTCCCAATCCTCAGGCACAACATCTTTTGGCGGATGGGACAGTCTCTCCTCATCAGTATTATAACGCAAGTATTCAGCATGCAACCGAGTCTTCCACGTTCTAAAAAGCCTTTTCATAGTGCTGGCCACAAAACCTTGTAACACATTCTCTCCCCTACCACCACCTACTTCAAATTTCTCCTGAAAACATGTATGTAAGGTAATACTCCCCCTGTCCAAATTCATGTGACATTATTTCCTTTTTTATTAGTCCCAAAAAATTAGTTTTCCATATTAGTAATAATTTAACTTTAAACTTCTCATTCTACCCTTGATGAGATGATTTAGAGACACAAAATACTTATGGCTTGCTTTAAACAACGAGTTTCAAATAAAAATCTTTCATTCTTAAACTTCATATCCAGTCAAATACCATCACATAAATTGAAATGGTGGGAGTAATTTATTTATATTTTTAAGAAGGTAAGATGATTTTATAAATAAACTAACACAGAGAAAGTTATAAATGTTATCCTAGCAACATAAATAATGCAAGACATCTAAATGTTAAATATTGACAACAATGTATTACCTTCACTTTCAGCCACATTGTTTCTCCATCTTTTGCAAAAATTGTAGCCCAATCACCATCTCTAAATGAGATAGTGCTCCTCATGGTCAAGCCACAATAATTGACAATATCTCTAGCCCCCGGACCTACAGCTCTATCAATGTCATCCGGAATATGAACTGTGATTTTGCTACCATATTTGGTCTTCATTTCCACGTTTATGGATCTATATTTTCCCCTACCTTTCTTAGATTTGCTGCAAGAAACTGTGAAGCGAGAAATATAGGACAATTAGAAAACTTTACAGCAAAAGATACTATATAGAATACAAAAGAGAAATGGAAACCAGCCGTAAAAAAAATTTAAAAATTGAACTTCTTTATGTCTAAGCTAAACCAAATGATACTTATTTTTGCTTAAATCATTTCAGATGCACACTGGTCATAAGCTAATAGGATAATAGGGTTACTAGCTGAAAAGGGAAAAACATATTAGCAACACCTTTCAGAACAGTTCCAGAGCAATCCAACAGATATATGGCTGGAAAGAATTATAGGAGGATCCGAAGCTATATTTTCAAGATATGGTGGTTCTCATGTAAGGTATAGTGATATATCCAGATATCCTTTAGTTTAACAGTGTATCAACAATTTCAACAAAATGATGACTCAAATATATAGTTCCTTTTCATAATTGTCCCTGCTATAGATATGATGTATAGCTCATCCTGTTGACATGCTATACCAAGAAGAAACTTGATTATTACAAGAAATTAAGTGTTATGCCAGCACACCACAAGAGTAGATAACAGCATCAAGAAGCACAAATTTCAGAGAAGATATTGCTCACTTCTTCGTCACTATATGAATGCTAAGTTTAAAGATATAGATGAACAACCTGAGAAGGAACTGTTAATAAAGGAATAGGAATAGGAATGGTATATAGAATCCTACTTGAATAAAGATTGTAATGTAGTGTCTATAAATAGGGCTTAGTTTAATAATGTAGATACACAATTCAATAATATTTTCCTCTTGTATTAAGAAAAGTATCATTGTGCATCATTCCAGCGAAAACAGCTGTCACTGTGCAGTTTTCCAGTGACCTAAGCAGCTGTCCGAGTGATCAGCTTGGAGATATCTTCACCAAGTCTCTCACCGGTCCTCATATTAGTTACATCGGTAACAAGCTCAGTACATGTGACTTGTATGCATCAGCTTGAGGGGGAGTGTTAGAATAAGAATAGGATTAGTAAATAGAATCCTACTTAAATAAGGATTGCAATGTAGTGTCTATAGATAGGGCTCCGTATCATAATGTAGATACACAATTCAATAGAAATTTTCTCTTGTATTTTTCATAGGAACAAATCTTACTTGATGGCTATTTAGCAATGATTAAGAGACCTTAACTTTTGCAATAATTTTGAGGAGGTCCTTCAGTTGTTTAATTAGCTAGGCTTCTGTTACTACCCAACTGATAACTAACAAATCTATCTTTTTGTAACATCCAGTACTATTGCGCACAAACTTTGGTAGCTAGGTCCATGATTTTTCCCAGCAGCATAGTCAATATCTCTGAAAAATAAATATTGGATGTAGTAGTGTGGCAGAATCCCAATGTTATCTGGTCAAAGCCTCACCCATCCTACCCAGATTTCATTGCATCTATATATGTGGGTATTGCATTATCATTATAGATATTCAAGTGTTGTCTTATAATGGAGCAAAAGTCAGCCATGCCAATTACAAAGGCTATGCAAGATGATGGATGATGAAGAAAACTCACACATCAGAAGCTAGATCTGAAGTCTATGGGACACTTACGTAGGCAGTGCATAAGTAAATGAGGTTAGAGCAGGAGCGGAGCTACGGTGGTGTCAGGTGTCCAGTTGGACACACTTCGTCGGAAAATTACACTAATATGGGTCAAATTATACTTATTTTGGTATATATAGTATTTTGAACACCCTCGGAACCAATGGAGACCCATAGCGCACAGTGGAAAGGGTATGCACTGAACTTACACAGCGGTGACCATGTTCGATTGCTTGCGTCCATATTTTGCTTTTTTTTATTGTGGGCTGCTTAAAATCTGTAAGATATTTAAAAATGCACAACTTTGACGTGAAGTGAGCAGTACCTCAATTGGGTGCAGAAGTATGCAAGCAAGATCGAATCCCTATAGAACTACTTCTTTTAAAAAATTTACTGTCCGAAGTTTGGACACCCTTCATGAAATTTCTGGCTACGCCACTGGGTTAGAGGGTAATAGTCTTTGTACATTACTATATTTATATGGAGAAGGGTCAGACCCACTACTCACCGAGTTTCGAACCGTGAGCTAGTGGATTTGTCAGTTATCAAATAAAAATTAGTATGTTATACATCCATGAAGATTCTCATGACAGCATCATCTTATCAAAACATAATTGTACAACAATGTAGTACATAATAGACTCTACGAAATTGGCCAAGGACATTGAACGAGCAACAGAATACTAAAATGTGGTTGAAAAAACTAAATGAACAATACAAGTAAAAATTGCATAATAGTACAACAGAGAAGAGGGAAACAGACCACTTAGAAGTATTGAAATGCAAGAAAACTAACCTTCATCGTTATTTAAATTCTCTGAAGAGGGATGTACACTTCCTTCCATATTCCTTGATAATTGTGACCCCGACAATTGTCTTTGACTTGTTCCAGGGGTCCGAAAGCCTGGAGAAGTACACTGAATTGCTTCAGGAATCCCTGCTGGTTGTGCTTGTGGCTGAGATGCTTGATCAAGTGTAGGTCTATGTGATGGATTAATATTTACGGATGACACCACTGCAAAATTATCACGTACTCCTTCAACATTACCACGCCCACGGCCCCTTCCACCTCGCCGACCTCTACCTCTACCTCGTGCAAATCTTGCCATTTCTACAACATCACATAAAAAGTATAAAAAGATTCAAAAATTTTACTCCCTCTGTACACTTTTACTTGTCCACTATTCCAAAAATAGATTTTCACTTTTAGTTGTCATGTCACTTTTAACATATCAAGAAAAGACATTTATATTTTTCCATGTTTTACCCTTAGCATTAATTACTTATTCACCAAATTATTTTTCAAGACCTGATACTAAACATCAATTAATAAGGGTAGTGTGGTAAAATAGTCATGTCAATTGTTGTTTTCTTAATGAATGTGTCAAGTCCAAACGTGACAAGTAAAAAGCAAACAGAGGGAGTATAGTATTGAAAGCATAAAAAGTAAAATAATGAGAAGTGGATCCAAAGGAAGTTTGATGTGCCCTATACTAAGAAGTAAGAACCCAATTATCAGACAGCAGGAACAGCAAGGTTAAATACATTGACAAACAAGTTGAGTCCATCAGAAAATTCATAGGCCCAATATATTTCTGGCAATTGAGAACAGATAAGTGTATGCACTTAGGCCAAAGTCCTTCCAAGAGACAAGGAAAACGGTTCACTGATATGTTGCTCAGACTTTTCAAAAATGCCGACAGGTGTGTGTCGGATCCCTCCAATATTGATGCATTTTCAGAGGACCTAACACAGGTCCATCAACATTTTGGAGAGACTGAGCAAGATATTTCACTCAGGCTCATGTGTCAATTATTTGGCGGACTATTAATAAAACTTCCAATGGCTTTGTAAAGGAGACAGTCGATTGAGACACGTTATTCAAAAGAGTACACAAAATGACATAACATCAATTTCTGAAAATCTTATTTAGAATATGGACTTGCTGTTATTAGGTTAACTCCCCTTATTGCAATTGTTTACTAGTTCTCTGTTATTATCCTCCTTTATATGACTTTATCTTATCATGCACAGTCCATCTACAACAAGACTATTTTTTATCATTTGCAAGTGAACAGAGGCCAGGTTGCTTCGTAGCCAAGGTTGGTTTCTTTGAGCCATTTCTGGTTTTTTTAGTGCTGTCAGGTGATGAACTTCTATGACTCGGAGAGAAGACTTACCAAAAGGTGCATAGACTAACTCAATAGCAGTTCCAGAACAACTGCCAGCAAATGTTATCTTCTGGTTATCTGCGGACTAAATAGGAAACTACTACATCAGGGAAAACATAGTATCCTCGTAGTTGGAATACCATATTCCATGACAAAGGAAATTACTCCTTATTTTCTTTTCTTCTGCTTCTTAAGCAATGGTGTGGACAAAGTGTAAGCCAAACAGACTTCTGTGTGATACAAAATGCATGTGAATGCGGGAGATACAGTAAAAGTTACATCCAGACAAAGATAAGATTGGAGAGATCACTAAGGTTATCAAGCACAGCGGCAAGGTTGTGGTAAGTGACGTGAACTTGAAAAATATGGCTAGTACAAATTAATTAGTCCTTGTGAAAAAAGTAATTGTTCAAGAGTGGTGCTTTCAGATTCAAGTTCATTACCAGCTTAAACATGATGCCTTGCTCAAAAGTCAAAAGAGCAGAAGGTAGCCAGTCAGGTGGGACATAAAACACTTGAGATGAAGACAATTTTTAGAAATAAAAATTACTATGTTTCAACATTATTCATAAGGCAACAAGTATATTTTAATTGGTAATAGAAGACCATTGAGATTATCCATGACATAATTGTCTGAATTGCAGTTATTTGACCCCTGAGTTGTGCCTACTGATCATAGAGTAGCATTCTTCTCCTTATTGTGGGTCACTCGGGAACAAGCAGCAAATAGAACTCATCCCAATTTGACTGAAGAGGGTAGAGTTCACTGTACCATCCTTCAATCAATTAGAAAGTCCCAAAACTTCCTTTTTGCTTTTTTTACTTCATCAGTTTAAAATATTTCCAGTGTTTAGATAAAAGATCACTTTTTTTAAAACTAGAAATGTAACAAAGTGTGGGGGTGACTGGTGGGAGAGCTTAGCTAAAAGTACTGATATCAAACATACATAATAATTCCTATTTAATAAATATTCAAAGAAGAACATTTTGCTCAAACAATAGTAAGTAGTAATTGCAACTGCCCTTCCCTCATGTTTAAGGTTTAAACAATTCTAAGCAATATTCTGGAATCGTGATGCTTGAAAAAAAAAACACATGCAAGAATCAGTAGCGATTGAAATTTATTGATTTTCATTTGAGCAAATGGGGACAAATGAGGGTTAGGGTTTCGGAAGCAACCAACACTTCAGCAAATCTTGGCACTAAAATCTCATAACTCACAGGATTTTTTTTGCTCAACAAGCCCAATTCGAAATAAAATTTTACATAATAGATGAAAAAAAACACCTATGAGACAAAACAAGATGAATGAAAATCTACCTTATACACTTCTTCACGCTTAAAGTATGCCCAGAGAATTGGAAGCAACCCTCGAAATCTGATTTTGTGTCACAAGAGGTGATGGTGACGACGACGACGACAAGTTTAAGGCGAATTGGGGGCTTTATATCACTCTCCTCTTTCTAAAGGAAAAAAGGGAAAAAGACAAGAAATGGTGGCGACCTAGTCACCATAAATAGGTTATGTGGCGATTCAATGGTTGCCACAACAGTTTTTCACACCAAAAAAGCTCTTTAAGGATCGAATTTGGTGGGAACCTTTTTTTTTTTTTTTTCTTAATAATTTATGTATAATATACATTTGGAACTTTTGAAATTTGTATCGTTCATTCTATGCGTATTCAAACGAAAATTTGTACAAAAATTAAACTACGTAAATATAATAAGAAAATAAAAGCTAAATTGGAAGGCTATGAATTAGCGTTGAATTATAAATTAATGATTTATCTTGATGATGGTTTAAGATTGAGTAGATAACAGGTCGAATTTGGATAATTTATTCAATTCGGATCATGAAGTTTTTCTAATTTAAATTTCAAAAAGAAATTAACGCAATGGGGTCTATCCAACTTCAACCAGGGCGGAGTTACAGTGGAGACCCTCGTCGGAAAATTATATAGTATAAATATGTCAAATTCTTCATTTAAAGGATATATATTTAAAATTGGACACCCTTGACAAAAGTTATACATGTGACATAATGGTAATGAATGTCCATTTTAATGAAGAAGTTTTAGGTTCGAACAATAAAAAAATTGGCTCCGCCACTGACTTCACCTTCACTGAATTTCGATAAGAATGATATGTTAGGAAATTAAGTAAAGGTTAATGCGGGTTATATTTAGTCAACTTCACCTTGAATGTTAAGTTGTTAAGTTATTTTAGGAAATTAAGTAAAGGTTAATGCGGGTGATATTCAGCCAACTTGCCCTTCACTAATGTTTAGTTATTTTGGGATGAAAAATAAGTTCAATGATTTATTACAATTATATTTTTAGTTGAGTTATCTTTTTCTAATTAATTTCTTGATTTTGTCATTTATCGCTTTAAATAAAATTAACTTTTGAAACATAGAGTCTCCAAGCCAATTCAAGCTATTAATGTTTTTTGAATAGCTTCCCTCGATATATATAATCTCTAAAATGTAGTAAGCAACTATTCTTAGCTCTTAATTCTTTCATAAGAAAAGACATGTCTTTCTTCAATTTCACTAGTAAATAGTAATAGTGAAGACAGCTGATCTTTCTTTTTAATTTTATTATGATCTATTAACCGATGATAATTAAATTCATAAACCACTAAATTTGAATTAGGTGGGTTTTTTTTAGGAAACTTATATAAATGACTATAATTAGGAGTTAATATCATATTTCTTTAGCTATAGTTATCATAATTATCGTAAGTTATATGTATTATGGTAATAGTATTATATTCTATGTATTTAAAAAAAAATTGTATAAAGTATACAGTTCCAAATTTGGGGCATTAAAAAGGCAAAATCTGCTTTTAATAATGGCAATTCCTTAAGTCAGGGCAATTTGAATTCGCATACTTCCCATTATTAAGCAAACCTCTAAAATTACTCATTCAACAACTAGGACGTTGGTATTCTCATCTCTCCAAAATAAAAATTGAAATACAATTTATTTGTTTTTCAGTTTTCACCATTATTTTTTTGTGAGATTTGATACAGGTATTTCCAAATTCAATTTTAATGGAATTCGTTTTTTACTTATATTACATGCATTCAAATGTGTGGAAATCAATATATTCACTATCAATTACTGAGATTTTTATTGTGCAATATGAAGTTATGGACATAATGAAGGAGAAAAATTACAAGAATGTATCTTGATATGAAAGGAGATTTGGAAAAAATACCAATGATCTAACATAATGAAGGAGAAAAATTACAAGAACCATAAAAGGCGCCTGTAATGAGTATAACAACATATAATAGTGAAATTGTTATTTAATAGTATTAAATTATATCTAAATATAATAAATATTTTAAAACTATAGCTATAAAAATTAAATAAATATCATTGTTTGCTATGTTAGTTTTTTGTTCAAGGTTGAGAAAATATATTCATATATAGAGGCCAAAACAGACTTACAAAAGAATAGTTCATTAAAGGTTAGAAACAGAAGTAGATATAGAAATATACAAGAAATACATTCAAAAGAGGGGTAGAACTAGTTCGAGTTTTAGTTTCGCTATATTGCTCGCTCATCGGAAGTCTCGAAGTCTCATTGTGGTGGTGATATAGTTCGCTCCAACTAGCTTGTCTTGTCTCGGCTTGCTGCTCCAAAAAGGTATATTCTTTTACCTTTCTCATTTCTCTATTCGTTTTGAAGTAAGAATGATCTAAACTAATGTATATGAATTGGCAAGATATTATTCTAAATTCGTTTCTTAGTTTTGATATGGCTTAATCTTATTTTGCAGGTGGGCTGAATCAATATGCTCAAGATGGTCTATTGCTCATTCAATCGCAATTTTGAGTGTGCCAGCTCTGTGTTCTATTGTTTCATTATTTATTTGTGTTTTGGTTGTCTCCTTTGTTGTTTCAATTTGGTTGTAGCAGTTTCTCATCCGGACAATATCGCAAAACTTGTCTCTGTTTCTTGCACAACTTGAATGTTGTCTTTGTCTTGTTTATGTCAGCTAGCAATGTAATGTTGGTACCGTAATCGTGTTTCAATTTGGCATACATGCGTACTGATAGTTCATTTCCAAAACGTGTCTATCTAATTTACATGTTGGAGTTGTTTTGGTTTCAAAATGCTATTGAGAACTTGACTGTCTTCTTTATTTCAAAGTGTAGCTTGATTTGTATCGGGTGTCGTTTATTAGTCAAACAATCTGGAAACTTCAATAGATATTGTGGTCATCCTTCTTTTTTCTTTGTATCAAATTTCAGTTTGGTATATAGGTTAGTCTCTTTGCATTTAAAGGTTAAAAGAAAGAAAAAATGAAGTGGTTTCTCAATAGGCTTCGCTGCTCGATTTTGTTCTAATTAGTTTTAAGTTTAGTGTGCCTTTAAATGCATGCTTTATGTGACGTTTTTCTTGAAAATTGATATGTTCTTCTTTATAGAAAAAAAGAGTTGTTTATATATTTCATTCTGTAGATTTTGGGTTGCACGCTTTCTTTCACACTAACTATTGATTAAACATAATTATTTGTTTTGGTATCAACATTTTTGTATATGCAAAATATTTGTCAATCCAAAAGCATGAAATTGAAGGTTAATGTTGATAGGAAGATAAAAATATGTTCAGAGGGATAAAAGGTGCAACGCTAGTATACGATATGTCCATATTAGAAGGTTTTAAGTCCTTGATTTCTTTTCTTCTTTTGAGTTGTACCTATTCACTTGATTAATAAAATATTCTACTAATCATAAAAAAAAAAACAATAGAAGGTTAAAATACATTTGAAACTTTTAAAATGGTGGCGACCTAGTCACCATAAATAGTTTATGTGGCAATTCAATGGTTGCCACAACAATTTTTCATACCAAAAAAGCTTTTTACGGATCGGATTTGGTGGGAACCCTTTTTTTTTTCTTAATAATTTATGTATAATAATACATTTGAAACTTTAAAAAATTGTATTGTTCATTCTATGCGTATTCAAACGAAAATTTGCACAACAATTAAACTACGTAAATATAATGAGAAAATAAAAGATACATTGGAAGGCAATGAATTAGCGTTGGATTATAAATTAATGATTTTGCTTGATGATGGTTTAAGATTGAGCAGATAACATGTCGAATTTGGAAAATTTATTTAATTCAGATCATAAAGTTTTTCTAATTTGAATTTCAAAAAGAAACTAATGCAATGGGGTCTATCTAACCTCACCCAGGGCGGAGCTATAGTAGACACCCTTCGTCGGAAAATTACGTTATGTGTATATATATATATAAATATATATATATGTCAAATTCTACTTTTAAAGGATATATTTAAAGTTGGACACCCTTGACAAAAGTTATACATGTGGCGTAGTGATAATGGATGTCCATTTTAATGAAGAAGTTTTAAGTTCGAATAATAAAAGATTTTGCTCCGCAACTGACTTCACCTTCATCTGAATTTCTATAAGAATGATGATATGTTAGAAAATTAAGTAAAGGTTAATGCGGGTGGTATTCAGCCTACTTTACCTTCACTAATGTTTAGTTATTTTGGGTTTGAAAAATAAGTTTGATGATTTATTGCAATTATATTTTTAGTTGAGTGACTTTTTTCTAATTAATTTCATAATTTTGTCATTTATCGCTTTAAATAAAATTAACTTTTGAAACATAAAGTGTCCAAACTAATTCAAGTTATTAATGTTTTTTGAATATCTTTTCTCGATATATTAACATCTGAAATACTATATATAATCTCTAAATGTAGTAAGCAATTATTTTTAGCTATTACTCCCGTCCTACAACTATAGTTATTCACTATATTATTTGGAGATATCGATCAGTTCCTAATTTATCCTTATCATTAATTATAGTTATTTAATTTTATTATTATATTTTTCAACACATTGTATTTATTATTATTCAAAGGATGATATAATAAAATTACCCTTGTATTTATAGTTTCTTAAGGGGTGTGCCAAGTCAATACTCCCTTTGTCCCTAATTACTTGTCCACTTTTTCTTTTTTTTAGTTGTCCCTAATTACTTGTCTATTTTGACAAATCAAGAAAGGACAATTTTTTCTACCTATTATACCCTCAATTAATTACTTTGAAAAATGTAGAACTTTTTGAAAACCTTAAGTTTTTAATCCATCCACTTCATAATTAATAGGGGTAAAATAGTAAACTCTATATGTCAATAATTGTTTTCTTAATAGGTATGTCAATTTAAAAATGAACAAATAATTAGAGAAAAAGAGAGTAGTTGACAACTATTGTTAGACAGATAGAGTATTTCTTTCATAAGAAAAGATATGTCTTTCTTCAATTTCACTAGTACTAGGGAAGACAACTGATCTTTCTTGTTAATTTTACTATGATCTACAACCTAATGATAATTAATTCATAGACCACTAAATTTGAATTAGATGGTTGTTTTTTTCTCAAAAACTTACATAAATGACTATAGTTTAGGAGTTATCATATTTCTTTTGCTATAGTTATCATAATTACGTATATAGCTATATGTATTATGGTAATACTATTATATTCTATGTATTCAATTTTTATTTTTTTTGTATACTAGTACACAGTTCCAAATTTAGGGCATTAAAAAAGGAAAAAAACTGTTTTTAAAATGGTAATTCCTTGAGTCAGGGCAATTTGAATTCGCATACTTCCCATTATTAAACAAACATCTAAAGTTACTCATTCAACAATTAGGACGTTGGTATTCTCATCTCTCTCAAAAAAATAAAATTGAAATACAATTTGCTTTGTTGTCCAATTTTCACCATTGTTTCTTTCTGAGATTTAATACATATATTTTCAAATTTGATTTAATGGAATTCATTTTTCAAATTCGAAGAAGTCAAACAAAGACTATCCATGTATCAAAATGTATCCAAATATTTCAAAAAATACATGTATTAATAACTAAATGTATCCAAATATTAAAAAAATAAAAACAAATACATGTATTAATAACTAAATGTATCCATTTATCAAAAAAAAAAATTACTATCAAACAGTACAAAGTATACTTGCACTCAAATGTGTAGAAATCAATATATTAACTGTCAATAACTTAGATTTGTATTGTGCAACACAAAATGAAGTTATAAATATCATTGTGCTACAAAATGTTTGAAGATTTTGAAAGTTCAACACTTTCTTTTTTTTTCGTAACATATATTGACCCTTAATTTGAAGAGGGAAAAAAAATATAAGTGATCTAGGGTAATAAAAGAGAAAAATCATAAGGAATAATTATCATAAAAAGCGCTTGTAAGGAGTATAATAACATGTAATAGTGAAATTTTTATTTAATATTAAATTATATCAAAACATAATAAATATCTTAAACTATAGATATAAACATTAAATAAATATCTTTTCTTTTTCTTTTTAACCCTCCTTAGGAGCTCCCACCTCTTTTGCTCCCTTGATGACTCGAACTCGCACCTTTGGGTTGGAAGTGAGGGGTGCTTACCATTCGAGCAACTCCCTCTCGTCTTTGCTATGTCATGTAGTTTTTTTTTCTTTTTTAGAAAATAATAATCATTTATATATTTCATTCGGTAATTGCACTTTCTTTCACACTAATTATTGATTAAACATAACTATTTGTTTTGGTATCAACATTTTTGTCTATGCAAAATATTTGTCAATCCAAAAGCATGTTAAATTGAAGGTTAATGTTGATAGGAAGATAAAAAATAAAATTAGAGGAATATAAGGTGCAATGCTAGTATTGACAATATGTCCAGATTAAAAGATTTTAAGTCCTTGATTTCTTTTCTTTTTTAGTTGTACCTATTCACTTGGTTAATAAAATATTCTACTTATCACAAAAAAAAAAAAAAACCATAGAAGGTTAATGTATATATCATTGTCTTCCATATCTTTTTGAAAGATATTGTATCAATTAACTATCTATTAAGGTTTGAACCCCCAAAAAAATTGCCTTGTTACTTTCATTCCCATTGAAATTTGAAGAGTTAATGATTAAAATACACTTAATTATGGATTTCAAATTTTTTTTATTTCATCTTTGATTTATCGGACATGTGAATTTTTCTACTTAAACTATCATCAACTATTTATCAAAACACACTTTATGTCCTTCACTATCAATTGTTTAAACCATAATTTCCAACTCACTTCAGAATTATTAGGCCACGACTCTTGGGTGACATACATCTTTATCACATATTTAATCGCTATAAATCCAACCAAGAAAAAAAAAAAGAAAAGTTCAATGAATATATAGAACCAAAAATAATGTCTAATAAGTAGAATCAAACAAATTACGACTTGGCATACATCGTAAAACATAGTTGAAACGGCAGATTAATTAACATCAAACACAATATTGGATTTCCACAAAGAAACATTTTATTTTTCTCTTAAGAGAAAAAAAAAAATCTCAAACTTACTCAAATATCTAAAACTTGAATTTCTTGAGTAGACACGCAATCTAAATGTGCACCACATTTACAAGCCAAACAACAATAAAACCAACAACTCTTCCCAACTCCATTTTTACAAACATAACACATCACATCAACTTCAACCTCCTTCCCTACAAACAAGTTACTACTATTATAACACAACGTAAGAGGATGTTGATGATCTTCCCTCTCTTCAATCTCAGGCAACGAAGCACACTCCACATGAAGATCAAACTTACATTTATCACAATGAAAAGTAAATGAGTGCCCCCAATTCCCACATGCATCGCACGTGAATTCCCCGTCGTTGTACGGAGGAAAAAATCGGAGACTTAATGTGTGTTTCGGGTGAGACTTGTGTTTAATTTGCCTAGGCAAATCGAAACAAGAGTCGTGGAGGATGAAATTGCAGTTTATTTTTGTGCACATGTAGGCGGGTCCGCTAGAGAGATCGTGGTCGCAGCCGGAGCAAATGACTTGATCTTCTTCATCGAGGATATCGGAGATTTTTATTAATGGGTGGCGATGGCTGAAATGGTTGAATTCTTCCGTTGGAGGAATTTCCATCGTGTGATCTGATTGTAATTTGTAAAGTCAAACGTTCATGTTGTGTATTTAATATACGGGAGAATTGCATTTTTCGTTCCTTAGTTATCAACATGTTGGCAAGTTTGGTCCTTGTGATACTAAGAATAAATATGTGGAACCTTTAATTAATGTATTTGTGTGCTTTTAGTCCATCCACTAACATATTTTTGTTAAAAAATTTTAAATGGAAAATAAATTAATGTAGCACCTTTCATGGTTTTTTTTCTCCACCTAGACTAACCGAGATCTGTGTTGCGTAAAAGCTTCAATAGGATTTTTTTTTTATGCTAAGAAAGAGCTTGAACCTGATCGTACTTTTAATTTAGAGTAGAAGAATCTTATTCATTCCATCATAACTCTTGTTAATGTCTTTTATGTTACTATAAGAAAGTAATGCTAGTACTTTCATCTATTATTTTGAGGTTGGAGCTTTGAAAATTTGTTAGCGGAGAGTTCATACAATTCTATTAATTGAAGGTTAAATATGTTCAGCAAGATATTATAGGGGTTAAACTAAAAAAAATTCTAACGATTAAGGGACCAAAAATAATATATTTTCAATTAAATTCTTGTTTTCCTCCTTCCCTTTTCACAAAGAACTGGCATAGTTAAGACCCAACTCCTAGTGCACTTCTATGAAAGTGACAATTTTGTTTGACCAAGTCAAGCTTATTTATGTCTAGTGGAAAGGTTCTTAAAGTTTGAGACAATTAAACTTTAATTATTCTTAAAATTATTAACTTGTACTCGAAAATAAGTATTTAAATTAAGTTTGTATTCCTCATATTAGAAACGGCAAGCTTGGTTTTAAAGGGGAAGTTGAAAAGTATTTTGAATTTGACTATTTCTTTTTAGTTTGATATTTATTAATTTTTGTACCAAGATAATTCCAGGTTCAAGAGATTAACAAAGTTAGATCCAAAAGATAATTTATTTTTTGGATTTTGCAAAGATAATGAAATATAAGAGAAACATTGTTTTGGGTATAATACTAATTAATTAAAGAGGTTTAGAACATTGCTTGAAAATGATCAAGATAATAATGGTGAATATGACCGTAAGAAGAGCAATCACAACTTAAATAATTGATACAGTTGAGGCCAAATCATTACGATACCTATTATCTACTTTGATCTAATCTTTATGTTGGTGTGAATATTATGTGAATATTGATATGCTCAATAATGCAGACAAGAAGTACAAAGAGTACTGGGCCTGCACATACAGATCCAAATATCTTATCGGTTATTTGGTCTTTTGGGCCTCAGTTGGTTAACGATCTCAGCCAACAGTGGGCTGAAGTATTATAAACTAACCTACTTCTACAAGTTAACTACAAATAGGACAATACATATAACGTTAAGATTAGTTACATATTAGGAGTCTTTTCCTTGCTATTCGTAAACTGTTAGGAGTCTTTCTTTTGCTGTATATATACAAGGCATTGTACAATTGAAAACATCGATCAAATATATAAGAAAAGTTCCGCATATATCTTTTGTTTTCTTACATGGTATCAGAGCAGGTTTGAATACCTCTCGATCATTCTTTTTACTGTGTTATTTTGTTTTCACAATGAGCACTGATTCACAGGCTAGTAGTCAGTCACTCCAGCTCTTCCTTCCAGTACCGCTGGACTTTTTCCTTCTACTAATCCCACTAGATCTGCCATGACTAATGTAGTGGATCAAACACATCTGTTTTATCTCCATCCATCAAACTATCCAGGTATGACTCTCGTTTCTTCTGTCTTTGATGGCAAGGCTTATGGACCATGGAGAAGAGCAATAGTGATAGCACTTTCGGCAAAGAATAAGTTGGGATTCATTGATGGATCCTTGTTAGTTCCCAACACTGATCCTTTGTTTCAAAAAACATGGGCCAGATGCAATGATATGGTCCTTTCATGGCTCCTGAATTCTCTTTCCAAGGAAATAGCTGAGAGTATGTTATATTCTCATACTGCAAAAGATCTTTGGAAAGACTTGGAAGACAGATTTGGTGTGACCAATGGAGCAAAACTGTTTCAGCTACAGAAAGAATTAAGTGCAGTTAGTCAAGATAATTCTAGTGTATCAACTTATTTCACAAAAATGAAGAGTTTGTGGGATGAGTTAGATGAACTAAACACTTACTCTTCTTGTATTTGTGAGTGTGCATGTGGTGCTAAAATAAAGAATACCAAAGCTCATCAGGACGAAAGATTGTTACAGTTTTTGATGGGTTTAAATGACACTTTTGTTGGGGTCAGAAGTAGTGTTCTGTTGTCGGCTCCTTTGTCTAACATTGGGCAGGCCTACTCTCTTGTTATCCAAGATGAAAAACAAAGGGAAATACATGCTACACCTGTTTATCCAGGTGATTCAGGATCTTTCATAGTTGCTAATTCAGGAGAAAGGAAGTACCCCAACCTCAAGGAACAAAAAGGAGGTAACTCAGGATATGATGGAAAGAAGAGCAATGTGATTTGTGACTACTGTAAGAAGCCAGGTCACAGTGTGGATAAGTGCTACAAGATCCATGGTTTTCCTGTTGATTTTAAATTCACAGAACCTAGAAAATTTCAAGGCACATCGCAGGGAAGTACAACTTTCAACTCAAGTGTTTACAATCAAAGTGAAGGATTTACTCAAAGAGACACCAATGCTCCAGAAGTCCAAGCTCTCAGTCAGGAGAACATAACACAAATATTGCAAATGCTTCAGCAGATGAAATCAAATCAAAATGCAGGAGGATCTGAAGGAGCGGCAAATCTTAGTCTTTCTGGTATGCCCAAGTTGTTCAATTCTTATGCCTGCTTTATTGAAATTGATAGTAATTCTTGGATATTAGATACTGGAGCAACTGAGCATATGACCTATAATAGGGAATTTCTTTCAAATGTTAAAGCTCTTCCTAAACCTGTCATGGTAAACTTGCCTAATTCCTATAGAGTCAAGGTTACTCATGCAGGAACAGTTACATTAATGTCTAATATGATTCTGCACAACGTTTTATATATACCTTCTTTCAGATTTAATCTGATATCTGTGCATAAGTTTTGTGCTCAGGCATTCATTTTTTTTACTCCATATTCTTGTTTTTTATTTCAGGGCCCTTCTCTGAAGAGCCCTCTGGAGATTGGTAAGGAGCAAGGGGTACTCTATATCCTTAACATAAGACAATCAACAATAGTTCCTTCAAGCCAATTCAAGCCAGTTCAAGTTTTCAATTCGAGCAAGAAGTCTAGTTCTAGTTTAGCTACAAATTCTAGTTTAAATTCTAAGAAATCTGTTTCAAATGCAATTTTTAACTCATGTTTCAGTTCTTCATCTTCAAATGTAACAGAAAAACTATGGCATATTAGATTAGGACATATGCCTTTGAGCAATATGAAATATTTATGTTATCTCTTTTCCAGTATCTTCTAAAAATTTGACTCCTTGTGTTGTTTGTCCCATGGCGAGACAATCCAAACTCCTTTTCCCGTCTAGCACAATATCTAGTAAATCAATTTTTGAGTCAATTCATGTGGATACATGGGGACCTTATAAACATGCTATTCAGGGACATCCGATAAAATTGGTATCAGAGCTTCAGGTTCACCGGTCTCACTTGTACAGAGCTAACGTCTAGTAGAGTCTTGCGGATCGGTGCGGAGACGTCCGTAACTTATCTTCGAGAGGCTACAGGATGTCCTTAGAAAGATTTCCTCTTTTGTTTCACTTTCGTGCAGCATGTGTCTTATTGGTTCCTTAAGATCTCACTTGTTTCACTCTTTCGCAGGATGGCTCGCTCGTGAGGTGGCGCGGCCGGGGGTGATGCACCCAGGCCTGCAGACAGAGCCCCAGCTTGGGGTAGACGCCGACCCCGAGATCGAGAGAGGGCCGCAGCATCAGTCCAGGAGAGAGAGGAGGATCTAGAGCCAGTAGCAGACCCTTCAGCACTTCGTATACCAGATCAGTCGGTGGGGCCAGGGCCATCCCAGCCGCCACCCGGACTAGTTTTGACTCCAGATCTCCAGGCCGCTATTGCTCAGCTCTTAGGTGTGCTTGGGGGATGCAGCAGCCACCTGCCCCAGCTACACCAGCACTAGTACCGCAGGATCAGCCTTCAGTGAGGACACCTCAGGTCCAGGTACCACCTGAGGGAGTACAGCCCTTGGCAGCGGATAGACCTATGCCGCTTGAGGACCAGAAGATGCTTGGTGTGTTTCTCAGGTTGACACCACCGAGGTTTTCTGGGGCTGTGGGTGAGGATGCCCACGAGTTTCTTACTACTTGCCATGAGAGGCTTCGCACTTTAGGCCTTGTGGAGTCTAGAGGGGCCGACTTCATTGCTTACCAGCTAGATGGGCCAGCCAGGCAGTGGTGGCGCACATTCATTCAGACCAGGCCAGTTGGATCTCCACCGGTATCATGGGATGAGTTTTCTGAGGCCTTCTTGGCCAAGTTTATCCCTCGTAGCGTCAGAGACCGCCTCAGGGATCAGTTCTGCAGGTTGGAGCAGGGCTCCATGTCGGTGGCAGAGTACGAGACTAGGTTTCACGAGCTCTCCCGTCATGCTGAGATGATATTACCTACAGAGGAGGAGAGAGTTAGGTGCTTTGTTCGTGGGTTGAGATTGCAGCTTCGGCTTGAGACCCAGTCCTTAGTTTCTGCGGGTCGATCTTTTTTAGACGTAGTTGACCATGCTAGTACTATGGAGCATCTTCGTCGCGAGGCCCAAGGGGGCAGCGAGAAGAGGGCTAGGCATGAGGGCAGCTACAGTGACTCACGCCCCAGGTCTAGAGATTATCATGACAGGGCCGGACGACGGTTTCGACAGGGTCAGTCTAGCAGACCTACACAGGCCTCTCTTCAGGCATCAGATGGTGGTCGGAGTGAGGCTAGTTCGAGTCAGGGCCGCGAGGTGTTTCAGTCGGGTTCTTCAGGCCATGGTAGTCGTTCTTCTGGGAGTCGCCCTCGACAGGGTTGCTATGAGTGTGGTGAGATGGGTCATTGGGCCAGGGACTGCCCTCAGCATAGTCGGATTGCTCCCGCTCCTCATGCAGCTCCCCTAGCTTTACCAGCACCTCCAGTTAGAGGCCGTGGTCAGGGTCAGGACCGTAGAGGTGGTCAGCAGGGTATACGGGGTGGTCCCCGAGGAGGCAGGTCAGGTGGTAGGTCTGATGGTCAGGGCAGAGGCAGACATAGCCACTTCTATGCAGCTCCAGCGAGGGCGGAGGCTGAGGCGTCAGACGATGTGATCACAGGTACTATTCTTTTATGCCAGCAGCCCACCTTGGCTTTATTTGATCCAGGCTCTACTTTTTCGTACGTTTCTGTTTACTATGCCTCTCGATTGAGTATGATGTCTGAGCCTCTGGTAGCGCCGTTGCGTGTGTCGACCCCCGTGGGTGAGTCTTTAGTAGTGGATCAGGTATTTCGATCTTGCTTAGTTACTATCCAGGGGCGTGACACCCGGGCTGACCTTATATTGCTTGACATGGTTGATTTCGATGTGATTCTGGGCATGGATTGGTTATCCCCTTATCGCGCTATTTTAGACTGCTTTTCTAAGACCGTTACCTTAGCCATTCCCGGTATTCCTCCGGTGGTGTGGCAGGGATCTCGTGGTAGCACACCAGTTGGGGTTATCTCTTTTATTCGTGCTAGGAGGCTAGTGGCTAGCGGATGCTTATCATATTTGGCCTATGTACGTGATGTGAGTAGGGAGGTTCCTCCGGTTGAGTCAGTTCCTGTTGTTCGTGACTTCATAGATGTGTTTCCTACTAATCTACCTGGCCTACCCCCAGAGCGTGATATTGATTTCCCGATTGAGCTTGAGCCAGGTACTCGACCTATTTCTATTCCGCCATATCGGATGGCTCCTGCAGAGCTCAAGGAGCTCAGTGTTCAGCTTCAGGATCTCTTGGGTAAGGGATTTATCATACCTAGTGTATCACCTTGGGGCGCTCCCGTTCTTTTTGTTAAGAAGAAGGACGGTACTATGCGCATGTGCATTGACTATAGACAGTTGAATAAGGTGACAGTGAAGAATCGATATCCTCTGCCTAGGATCGATGACCTATTTGACCAGCTACAGGGAGCTTCAGTGTTCTCTAAGATTGATTTGAGGTCCGGTTACCACCAGTTGAGGATTAGGGCAGCGGACATCCCTAAGACTGCATTTAGGACCCGTTATGGCCATTATGAGTTCTTGGTGATGTCATTTGGGTTGACTAATGCCCCTGCCGCCTTTATGGACTTGATGACGCGTGTGTTCAGGCCTTATCTTGATTCATTCGTGATAGTCTTCATTAATGATATTTTGATATACTCGCGGAGTAGGGGTGATCATGAGCAGCATTTGAGAGTTGTGCTCCAGACTTTGAGAGATCAGCGGCTTTATGCCAAGTTCTCAAAGTGCCAGTTTTGGTTAGACTCTGTGGCGTTCTTGGGGCATGTTGTATCTAAGGAGGGCATTATGGTAGATCCGGCGAAGATTGAGGCTATTCGTGATTGGGCTAGGCCCACCTCAGTTACTGAGATTCGGAGCTTCGTCGGACTAGCAGGCTACTACAGACGATTTGTGGAGAGTTTCTCTACCTTGGCAGCACCTTTGACTCGGTTGACTCGTGTTGATGTTCCCTTTGTTTGGTCAGAGGAGTGTGAGGCGAGCTTTTTGAGGCTCAAGGAGTTATTGACCACCGCTCCTATATTGACTCTTCCAGTTGAGGGCGAGGGCTTCACGGTATATTGTGACGCATCCGACGTTAGTTTGGGTTGTGTATTGATGCAGCAGGGCCGGGTTATTGCTTATGCGTCGAGGCAGCTTAAGATTCATGAGCGCAACTACCCCACCCATGACTTAGAGTTGGCGGCCGTAGTTTTCGCACTTAAGATTTGGAGGCACTACTTGTATGGAGTTCGATGTGAGATCTATACCGATCACAGGAGTCTTCAGTACATCATGAGCCAGAGGGACCTTAATTCGAGGCAGCGTCGTTGGATTGAGCTCCTGAAGGACTATGACCTCTCTATTCTCTATCATCCGGGCAAGGCGAATGTGGTAGCGGACGCCTTGAGCCGAAAGGCGGTGAGTATGGGTAGTCTAGCCTTCTTATCTGTTGAGGAGCGACCCTTGGCTATGGACATTCAGTTCTTAGCCAATAGCATGGTTCGGTTGGATATCTCAGATTCTAGACGTGTCTTGGCCCATATGGGAGTTCAGTCTTCCTTGCTTGATAGGATCCGTGGTTGTCAGTTTGAGGATGAGGCCTTGGTGGCCCTTAGAGATCGAGTGTTAGCGGGTGATGGTGGTCAGGCTTCCTTAGATCCTGATGGAGTGTTAAGATTCGCCGGCCGCATCTGTGTTCCGAGAGTTGGGGATTTGATACAGTTGATACTTTCTGAGGGCCATGAGTCTAGATACTTTATCCATCTGGGCACAGCGAAGATGTATCGTGATCTGAGGTAGCATTACTGGTGGAGTGGCATGAGGAGAGATATTGCTGACTTTGTTTCCCGTTGCTTGTGCTGCCAGCAGGTAAAGGCCGAGCATTTGAGGCCTGGTGGTGTGTTTCAGAGATTACCCATTCCGGAGTGGAAGTGGGAGCGTATCACTATGGACTTCATTGTGGGGTTGCCTCGGACTCCTAGAGGTGTTGACAGCATTTGGGTCATCGTTGATCGATTGACCAAGTCAGCACATTTCCTTTATGTTCAGTGTTCATTTAGCGCCGAGAGGTTGGCTCGTATCTACATTCGGGAGGTGGTTCGACTTCATGGGGTGCCAGTTTCTATTATATCAGATAGGGGCTCTCAGTTCACGTCCAGCTTTTGGAGGACCTTTCAGGATGAGTTGGGCACTCGGGTTGACCTTAGCACAGCTTTCCACCCGCAGACGGATGGCCAGTCGGAGCGTACTATTCAGGTCCTTGAGGATATGTTGCGGGCCTGTGTTATGGATTTTGGAGGTCAGTGGGACCAGTTCTTACCTTTGGCGGAGTTTGCGTACAACAACAGCTACCACTCTAGTATTCAGATGGCCCCATTCGAGGCATTATATGGTAGGCGTTGTCGCTCTCCAGTTGGTTGGTTTGAGTCTACAGAGCCTAGGCCGCGTGGTACAGATTTGCTTCAGGAGGCCCTGGATCAGGTGAGGGTGATTCAGGATAGGCTCAGGACGGCTCAGAGTAGGCACCAGAGTTATGCGGATCGGAGGCGCCGGCCTTTGAGATTCTCTGTTGGTGATCGGGTATTCCTCCGTGTGTCGCCCATGAAGGGCGTGATGAGGTTTGGGAGGCGGGGCAAGCTTAGCCCCAGGTACATTGGGCCTTTTGAGATACTCCGGACAGTTGGGGAGGTTGCTTATGAGTTGGCCTTACCTCCAGTATTTTCAGCCATCCACCCGGTTTTCCATGTCTCGATGTTGCGGCGGTATGTTCCTGATGAGTCTCATGTGCTCCAGTATGATGCAGTCGAGTTGGATGATCGTTTGACATTTGTAGAGGAGCCAGTTGCCATTCTAGCCCGAGATGTGAGGAGATTGCGCTCGAGAGCCATTCCTGTTGTTAAGGTCCGTTGGAGGCATCGTCCAGTCGAGGAGGCTACCTGGGAGATCGAGCAGGAGATGCGAGAGCAGTTTCCCAGCTTGTTTGAGCCTTCAGGTACTTCTTGACCCTTACTTTCGTGGACGAAAGTCCTTTTTAGTAGTGGATATTGTAATGACCCTCTTGGTCATTTTTGTGTCTTGCCTTCTGTGTGTCGTTTAGAGCTTTCCTATAGCGACCCCAAGTCATTTACGACTTGCTGGGACTGACAGTTCGGTCACCTGGTCGTTTGTTTGGTCTTGGTGTGAGTTTTTGTGTTTTGGAGCTTTTGAACCTTGAACGATCATTTTTGATCAAAAGTTCAAGAAGATGACATCGGAATCCAATTCTGACGATTTCATCAGCTCCGGAAGGGTCATTTTAGGCTAGTAGCACGGTCGACATGACTCCCGAGGTTTTCAGTGTGAGTCGGTGTGATTAGGCGTTGTAGCCTTTGAATTTTGGCTTAAGTTTGACTTTGGTCAACATTTTGAGTAAACGCGCTCGGATGAGAATTCCGTCAGTGCGGTTAGCTCCGGAATGTTGAGTTTGGTCTAGATTGACCCTTCTTTTGTGTCCCGAGGTTTTCGATATCTTTCCGAGCCCTTTTGTGGGTTTTGACTTAAAATGGCCTTTGGAAGTGGGACCCACTTTTTATCGAAATTTCCAAATCATGGCTTTAAGTATTTTCTCACAATAGTTGATGATTTTAGCAGAGGTACTTGGACCTACTTGCTAAGTTCTAAATCTAATGCCTTCACCATTTTGAAATCCTTCCTTACCATGGTAGAACGACAATTTGACAAGCAAGTAAAGCAAATCAGGTTAGACAATGCTTTTGAATTGGGAAGTGGGAAAACACATTCAGAATTTTTCCAATCCTTAGGTATTATCCATGAAACAACTTGTGTGTCCACCCCACAACAAAATGGAATTGTTGAGCGAAAACATAAACACCTATTGGAAACTTCCAGGGCTCTATTGTATCAGTCTCACCTTCTTATTCACTATTGGGGAGACTGTCTTTTGACAGCAACGTATTTAATTAATAGATTTCCCTCCAAAGTCATAAATCTCAAAACACCATATGAGATACTTTTCAACACCAAACCACAATATTTTCATCTTAAAAGTTTTGGTTGTTTGTGTTTTGCTTCTACCCTTTCAAATAAAAGAAGTAAGTTTGATCCAAGGGCGGTTCCTTGTGTGTTTTTGGGGTATCCACACGGTAAAAAGGGCTACAAAGTTCTCAGTCTTAAATCTCTACAGTGTTTAGTGTCACGGGATATTGTCTTTCATGGGTCAGTTTTTCCTTTTTCCTCTATGAAGTCTTATATTCCTACCGATTTCTTATTTCCTACTGCTAACCATCACACGCTGGCAGATCTTTTTTTTGATGTCTTCTTATTACCTGCGGATGATCTTGTCTCTTCAAATTATCCCATCATACAATCTACACCTTCTCCAACTATAGCTCATGATTCTTCGCCTCAACCAGAGCCTACTTCACATATTCCCTCTATTAGCTCTTCACAACCTACTATGGTTGATGTCATAAGGCAATCCAATAGACCACATAGGACACCTTCCTACCTACAGGATTACATCTGCAATGCTCTGCAGTTGACTGATGTCCACAATTCTTGTTTTCTTCCATCCGTCACACCTGAGTCTTTTCCCTTTAGTGGTCTGTCCTCTACCAACCAAAATATGCTTAACTCTTTATCTAATATTCAAGAACCTATTAGTTTTTCACAGGTTGTTCATCATCCTGGGTGGCAGGCAGCTATGGAATCGAAAATTCAGGCTCTAGAATCAAACAAAACATGGGATGTAGTAGAACTACCCCCCGATCGGAAAGTTCTACCGTGTAAGTGGGTTTACAAGGTTAAGCAGCACTCTGATGGCAGTATTGAGAGACTGAAAGCTCGATTGGTAATACGAGGTGATATACAAAGAAAGGGAATCGACTTTAATGAGACCTTCTCTCCGGTGGTGAAAATGACTACCATCAGATGCATTTTCGCTACAGCAGTAAAGAAGGGTTGGGGCCTCTATCAATTGGACGTGAATAATGTTTTTTTACATGGAGACTTAGATGAGGAAGTCTACATGAAATTTCCAGCAGGCATCACTCATCTTTCGCCTAAACACGTATGTAAGTTGAATAGGTCGCTCTATGGACTTCGTCAAGCATTGAGACAGTGGTATGCTAAACTCACATCTGCCTTAAACTTTAAAGGATTCATGCATTCACTAAATGATTATTCTCTTTTTGTAAAGAAATCGGACTCTTCCATTTCGATTGTGGCTATATACGTTCATGATATCGTTTTAACAGGGAATAATCAGGCAGAACTACATGTTTTGAAGATCTTTCTTGATCAAGAATTCAAAATAAAAGATTTGGGAAACTTACATTTTTTTCTTGGAATGGAAGTACTTCGTGAATCACATGGTTTGATACTCTGCCAGAGAAAATTCACCCTCGACTTGCTCAAGGAGTTTGATATTCTAGACCTATCTCATGTGTCTTCTCCTTTAGACCCAACTGTCAAACTAGTTGCTCAAGAATGCGATCAAATTGATGATCCTACTTTGTATCGACAACTTTTGGGCAAGCTAAACTACCTCACACATACTAGATCAGATCTCTCATTTACCGTACAACACTTGAGTCAGTACATGCAGGACCCCAGGAAACCTCATCTCAATGTTGCTCTTAGAGTCCTTCGCTACCTTTTGAAAGACCCTGGACTTAGCCTTTTCCTGTCACCTTCTTCTTCATTTGAACTACGAGCCTTCTGCGATTCTGATCGGGGAACATGCCCTGATACTCGCCGATCTGTCAGCGGTTTCTACATTTCACTAGGGACTTCTCTTATTTCTTGGAAATCAAAGAAGCAGACATCCATTTATCTTAGCTCCGCTGAGGCAGAGTATAGGTCCATGAGACGGGTAGTTGTCGAACTCACTTGGCTTGTTCGCCCCTTTGACGATATCTACATCCCTATTTCATTCCCCATTCCACTACAATCTGATAGCCAGGCGGCAATTCATATAGTAAAAAATCCTGTCTTCCACGAACGTACAAAACATGTTGAAATTGATTGTCATTTTGTTCGCCAACAGTTCCTCGCAAGACTCATTTCACTTTCTCACATTCGATCTTCATCCCAACCAGCTGATTTGTTCACTAAATCATTGCATGGACCTCTGCATCACACCTTATTGGGCAAGTTGGGTGTATTCTCATCTCCTCCAACTTGAGGAAGGGTGTTGGTGTGAATATTATGTGAATATTGATCTGCTCAATAACGCAGACAAGAAGTACAAAGAGTACTGGGCCTGCACATACAGATCCAAATATCTTATCGGTTATTTGGTCTTTTGGGCCTCAGTTGGTTAACGATCTCAGCCAACAGTGGGTTGAAGTATTATAAACTAACCTACTTCTACAAGTTAACTACAAATAGGACAATACATATAACGTTAGGATTAGTTACATGTTAGGAGTCTTTTCCTTGTTATTCGTAAACTGTTAGGAGTCTTTCTTTTGCTGTATATATACAAGGCATTGTACAATTGAAAACATTGATCAAATATATAAGAAAAGTTCCGCATATATCTTTTGTTTTCTTACACTTTATGAATATTCGATAATTGTCATGATGTAATTGATATATAGTTAAGATTATATTATTAAGATATTAATCGCTTTAATCCGGTCATTATCACATTTGGTGTCTTAGTTTCTAATTAATCTGAAATGCACATTTATAACTGAATTTCAAACTCGCATTTATATGACATCTAACTTTTTTTCCATGGGCCATGGCTATCCTATGTGAAAGTTGCCTACGAAGGAAATAATTTACTAAAATATATTTTTGTAGAAAATATTTTCTTGAAAAATAAATTAATATGACGCATACAAACTAAATTATAGTGTTAACTATTAACTAGTAAAACATTATGGAGACAAAATGGGATATGAAAAGTGTAGGTTCAGGAGTGGTCGGGGGCGGGATGGTCAAGGGGTGGGGGTTGGAGGGATTGGATGGGTGGGACGAGATTGTAAACTTGAAATGTTGTTAATTATCCGACTTGTTTTCCCTACTTCCATTAAGAAAGTCATTTTCCTCATTTGTATAGAACTTATATTCCTAGAGAAAATATTTTTCAAAAGTTGAAACAGTCATCCCCAATAAATTATATATTTTGAAAATCTCAAAAGTATATATACAACATGAGACTCTATCATCCCGAGCAAATTAAATATTTTGAAAGTCTCAAAAGTATATAAAACTAAGACTTTTGGATTACCAAAATGGTTGATAATCTTGAACATGAAGCAAGAAATTTATTTGGAATTCATTCTTAACATCCTTAAATCCATTTTCCAATTTATTTTAGGGTTTTTTTTGTGACTTTTGTAATCATTATTCATTCATTTACTTGTGTAAAAGATTTCAAATATCTTTAAATAAGTTAATACTTCATATTAATTGAATTTTGAAAGACAGTATCGTAATTATATTTTCATTTATTCGTGAATGAAACTAAAATATTTTCAAAATAGGTTCATTCTAAGACTTAATTGAATCCCAAAAATAGTATTATCATTATTTTTTTAATTTACTTGTCGTGAAGACTTTAACTATCTTCAAACATGTTTGATAATAATTTCCTAACAATACTATTATCAAAATATTCTATCTATTTTTTTCTAAGTCCTCCCACCAAATGACCAAATTACCCTTAACCATGCTCTAATTTTTTATGCAAGGTCAACAATGTGAACACTCAAGCATATTATATGTAGTTGACAAGTTGTCGCGTGTATCATTGTGAAGACAAGCACTATATATTGACATTCATTTTGGATCCTTTCGAAGACTTTTTTTTCGAAGTAAGTAAATTACCAAAAATGTTTCTTCACGTCTAGATTAATAAGACTCACCTAATTATATCATACATGGATCTCGTTAAGGCAAGCTTATTAACATGTCCATGACAAGGAAACATCTCGAAAACAAGAACTAGTTTATATAGTTATCTACGCAACCGCTTAAACTAATAATCAAATGAACTTCTAATTGGTCGATGCATGTTTTTTCACTACCATCAATTAAGTACCCCAAAGTTCTCATATTGTAGATAGCGAGACATACTTGTTTGACAATAATTAGATCATTATCTTCTAACTAGCTTGCATCTTTCGAGTGTGGATTTATTTTGAATTCTATCAATGCGAGATATTTTGTATATCAGACTTTTTTTTTTCCTTATCTTTTAAATAACACGCACCTTAAATAGGACTACTCTTTTTGCAAGTCTTGAAAGGTCTATATCCCATGCCGAATTTGTGGAATTTGAAATATTACAATGACATTGATTACACAAAAACCTTTGAGGATACAGCTTTCAATGTCCCAAGATGAAAATACTCTTTACATCTTGTTCATTTCAACTCATTGCTTTATTTTATCAAATTTCCCAATTATTTTATATACCAAGGTGTTCATATATATATATATATATATATATATATATATCACTCTTAAGCTTTGGTAAAGGTTGATGTGCAGTTGCTCGAGATTAGCTAATTAATTGAACTCTTCATGTTTCATGGAAATTGAATAGACATCCTAAATTATTTTATTTAAAAAAAAAATACTTTATCAATAATTATATTCCGTCAACCCTATTTTTAATTTCTAAAAGTCTACAAAGCACGTTCCTTCATGAATTCACCTAGTGAGTAGTTTGACTTTTTTTTTTTGCTCCTCAACCGCGTTAAATCACTAAAATGGACTTTGACTTTATTACCATACCACCAAACAAGTTCTATTTAGAATTTCATATTTCCCTATTTCGTAGTGAGCTAACCGTAAACACATCATTGAGTCTTAGGATTTATTAAAAACAAATTAAGTTATATATACTGACATACAGTTTACCAAAATTAGTCCATTTAAATATTGAAGTGCACCAAACTAGAAAAGAGTTCTAGAGATGGGGAAGAAGTTAGAACCTCAACAATCCAATAACACAATAACTCATTTTAGTCATCCTCACACTTTAGAGCTAATTACTCATCAAAATTTTGCTCCATCACAGCTATGTTCAGGCTGCAAAATTCAAGCTAATGGATCAGTTTACACTTGTAAATCTTGCAATTTTTTCCTCCATATTGAATGTTCCCAAATGCCACAGCAAATCAATCATCCATTTGATAAAGAACATAGTTTGACTCTCCTCCCAAAGTCGATTTACCCGGAAGGGAATTTTCGGTGTGATGCGTGTGGGGAAACAGGGGATGGATTTTCTTACCACTGCAACAGTTGTGGTATTGATCTTCATATACTATGTGCAGTTCTTCCGCAATATGTCACTGATTGGTCTCATCGTCACCAACTTGAAATTCAATTTTCATCTCCTTACCCTAGTAAATCATTCCGTTGTGATATTTGCAAGAATATTGGAACCAAACAATGGCTCTATAGATGCCATACTTGTGGTTTTGATGCTCATTTGAATTGTACAAAGTTGCAAAGTCATTTTCATCAGAACCCAACAACAAGTAGTAATTCTAGATCTGCTCCTGATCAGCAATATCAACATCATTGTGCAGGTAAATTTTTATCCGTACCAGGTGTTTTTATCAACTTATATTACTCTCAGAGGCGTATTCATGATTTCGTAAGAATGGGTACATTATTACAAAAAGATGCATCTAAGATATAAATTTGATTCGTTTAACCTTTACGTTCTTAATGCGTAAATTTATGTCTACAGGGGTAGATCATATGAATCAGGAGATTAAAAACGAAATATCGTCCCTGCGAAAGCAAAGAGACGATGAGGATAAATTGATGGCAGAAATGATCATGGGCGGCGTTAATCATGAGAATCAACGACTAAACGAACTGCTAGGCCGTACAAGTCCAGGGATTAACAACGGAACTACTGCTGCACCGCAATTTGGGGGAAGTCAGAACAACGAAATGTCGTTCCCTGAAATTCTGCGAAAGCAAAGAGAAGATCAGGACAAAATGATGGCAGAAATGATCTCGGGTGCTAATTATCGGCAGAATCAACAACTAAGCTATCTCATAGCTGCTAGTTCTCTGAATAACCAAGCAATAAACCAGCAATTCAACCAAACACTTGTGAGTTATGGTGGCTCTGCTGGTGCTGGTGCTGGTGCTGGTGCAGGACAAGGACAAATCCCAAATTTATACCAAAATACAATCGGTGCTGGTCTATTTAATACTGGAGCTGGTTTTGCTGGTTTGGGTTTAAATGCATTGTTTGGAAATCTTAAATTCTGAAAATTACTTATTTCAGAATAAAAAAGAATCTTATTTATTTCGCTTTGTGCATCTACAATGTAATTCTATTATAAAGTTGTTGTGAGTTTTTAATTTTATTGTTGATTTTCAATAATGGAAGATGTATTATACTCGTATAAAAATGCAGGATTGTGTGGTCAAGTACTTCTCCTCGCACCTTTTACCAGCTCTCCTCCCTTAGCTTAGCTCACCATCACGCCGGGTAGCTTGCATCGGGCTCCAAATCTCGTGCCCAGAGTCAAACCATAAGCATGTGACATTACTTAAGTACCGATCAAAAATACATATTTCTGCGATTAAGTGCTAAGAATTCTTGAGTCACAGTCTTTCTTGCTCTAGTTCTTGTATTTTACCATTGAGATTTCTTATTCTTTGCTTTAGTTTAATATTCAGCTCATTTACTTTTTTATATTTGAGTTAATCGGAAAAATGTTGGGTATATAGTAAGAATTAATGGGAAATGAAGGGAAGATGAAAAGAGGAATTTGAAAGGTTTTCTTATGCTTTATAGTAAGAAAAAAATCATTTCTCCCTTGTTGGTGGTGGAAAGAAAAGTTCAAGTGTTTAAATAGATAAACACTTTTACTAGTTGTTAAAAAGATTGGAAAGAAGGACCCCCCTTTGGCTTTGACTTTAGAAAATGATTGAGAGATTTTTTTTGGCAAAGTTTGTTTTAATTATTTATTTAATTAATTAAATTAAATTAAATGGCCAAAATGTTTTAATTATTTAAACTATTAGCCGAAACGACCTAACCCGACTCGGATCCGTGCGACCCTGTGTTTAAAACATCTTTCCCGTTTTATTTGAATTTTCCACCGTTGGAAATGACTGTTCTGAAAGGTTTACACTTTCAGGAACAACCATGACCGTTCTAAAGGGTTGCAAACTTTCATGAATGATCGTGTGGTTCCTCGGACTTTTCACTTACAAAATTTCTGAATTTCTTCTTCTTCTGCACAAATTCATTATTCGTGTACTTTACTGCCATTAATGCCTCGTTGACACCATTGTTTTAGGTATCAATACACTGGTGAATGGAATCGTTCTATCCTGGGAAGATATATTCCAATTCAAACATCAGATACTAGAGGAAAATAATTTCCTTAAGGGGACATTGTACAGTCAGTGAGCTCGATTTTCTTTCCTTTCTGTTTCATACGATTGTTACAAATTTTGATATGTTTTACAGTCATTAGTTTCTGTTAATTAATATTTGTTCTTCACTACGTGATTTAAACTTTGGAATTTACTGTTTCTGCAAAGTTTTGTTATCAGTAGTATTATTGATTTAAAATACAGTTTGCATAACAAAAAAATGGTTTGGTCAAAATTAATTCTTTTTTACCTAAATTGATTTAGAGTTTGTTTGACATTGCTGCGAAAAACGACCTATTCTTAAAAGCACTTTTTAAAAATAACTTTTCAGAAAAATGCTTTTGAAAAAAAAAAAATTGCATTTGACTAATTCATTTAGAAAATGTTTTTCATAAGCAAATTGTGTGTGACTGATCTTTTTATAAAAAATGTTTTTGAGAGTCAAATTACGAAAAAGGACAACTATTAATGTACTTTTAATATTAAGATTATTTTATAGAGAGAAACTGTGTTAAATATATATTATAAAATTTTTATTAAACTTTTATTTTTATTAAATTAAAATGTACATATATAAATTTTCAATCAATACTATACTTTTTTTTTGGAGGGTTGAAATCTTTAATTGCTATTTTTTTTTCTCTTTTTCCTAACCTTACAAAAATATTGTTATTATCTTTTTACCAATTCTTTAAACTTATACGTAAAATAATATGTAAAATATAAAATAATAATATATAAACATGAAATAAAATATTAACTTTATTATATAAAAAAAATTCTTAAATTACATTTAACCAAACTTATGAGATATGTTAATTAATTAATAAGAGATGTATTGGTAAATATGTATATATGAAATATATTTTAGTCTTGAGAAAAATAATTTTTTGTTTTTGCTTTTATTAAGAAGCGGAAATTTTTAGCTTCTTTCCAACAATAGAAAAAATGCTTCTAATTCTATTTAAAGACACTTTTATTGATTTGCTAAACGCGTAATTTTCAATAAAAGTGTTTTATTTTCTCAAAATAAGTACTTATGGTCTCCCAACAATAATATCAAACACGCTCTTAGTCCATTGATTTATCTTATTATTTTTCACACAAAATATATTGTGTATCAAATCGATTCATCGGTTTCGTGTAAAAGTAACTTTTTTTAAAAAGAAAAATAAATTGAATCAGTTTTTACTTGATTTTAATAGCGAGCAAAAATCTATGAATTATTTCATGCGAAATAAAGCACAAAAATAAGAATAGAAAGATTGATAATAATGCATAAATTGAAACTGTTAAACGATTGAAATAACCCTCACGTGTTAAACAATTTCTTTTAGAAAGTAACAAAATAAATATTTTAAATTCTATACACTCTACAACATAATAACACTCACATTATAAAAAAAATACTCATATTATAATTCTTCTGTTGAATTTATGTATTATTAACTCCTGCATTACCATCATTGTATAATTTAATAGCCTATATCGCAATCTCCGCATTATAAATACCACCATAACATGTCTCTCAAGCAAATGACCATGTATTTCCTTTATCAAGTATCTACCCCCACCCCCTCCATTGGAAAAATAAAGGAAGAGAAATGAATGAAGGAAAAGAAGAAAATGAGATATAGTTCTCGATTTTGGCGTGTTTTTAACACTTATTTCATTTAAAATTGTTAACATGGATGAAGAAAAAACCTAGAAATAAAATATAATAACTTCAAATGTGAGAAACATATCATAAAGATCCCGTGATTATTAGGGCAATTACTTAGTTTCACAATTATTCGTGCTGATCGCATAATTCCAATTTGATCTCTTATTCTATCACAATTGTTTGACTTTCTCATTAATTTGACTCATCCAACACATTCTCTTGGTGAAAAAGAACACACAGTTAATTATTATATGAAAGGCATAAAACTCTAAATGACACAAATTAGAAAAAAAAAAATAATAATAAGGAACTAGTGTATATTTCAATCAGCCATCCAAAATTTGAAATATAATGACCAGTCTCAAAATTTTCTGCTTGCAAGCTTGACATTGTGGGTAGGATATGGTCTTATTCTTGTGTCACATAATGCGCTCAATTCAATCTATATATTCAGAATTGAATAAATAATAATATATTTTATGGATCAATTTAAATTACGTAACAATCTCAATTAGACAGGTAAACACGGGCTGCTATTGTTAGCCCAAATCAATACTTGAAGCCTTGGTCCACCCACTTTGTCTCCCCTTCATCCAATTAATCATTTAAGTATTATTATGTATTGTTTTTGCTACTATTATTGTTTTCCTTTTTGTTTATAGAATGAAAAATTAAAGCTCTTTAAATTGTGAGGTTGCCCAGTGCACGTGTGTCTTAAGGCGTAGAATGTTTTGTTAACAAAATTATAATCCTTTATTTTAATTAAGATAAAATATAAGTGTTAAAGTAAGTAATTTTGAAACGAGCAACTTAGGTTACAATTCATTTTTTTAATTCAAATTTCTTCCTACTGCTACACTTTAGGGCCTTAAGTAGGTAGACGGTAGTGTAATACTCTTTTCGTTTCTATTTACTTATCAAATATTTTTTAATTTAATGTCTCATTTACCTGTTATTTTTGACAAATCAAGGAAGGACAACTTTTTTCTTCTTATTATATCATATTTATTATCATTGAGCTAATACTCTTTCCGTTTCTATTTACTAGTCAAATATTTTTTAATTTAATTTCTCATTTACCTGTTATTTTTGACAAATCAAGGAAGGATAACTTTTTTCTTCTTATTATATCATATTTATTATTATTGAGTTAATATTTTTGAAAAATATATTCCTTCCGTTCACTTTTACTTGTTACTTATTCTTAAAATAAATTTTTATTTTTATTTGTCACTTTGATATAACAAGAAAAGACAATTATTATTTTTTCCATGTTTTATCCTTAACATTAAATACTATTCTCCATATTATTGTTAAAGATCCATTACTTTTACATAATTAATAGAGATGGTATGATAAAATATCTACATCAATAATTATTTTCTTAATGGATGTGTCAAGTCAAATAATGACAAATAAAAATGAACATGAATAAATATAATTAAGACTATATCAATTATAGGGGCAAATTTATTATTTCAATCATTATTTTTTACTAATATGTATGCTAAATAAAAAGAATAATAAACTTAAATAACGCGGTTCCAGCTCTTGTTATTTTAGGACAAATTTTTTGCGGTTAATTATTTCCACTAACCCAAAGGTGCGCGAAAGCCATGACCTTACCTTTTCTTCTTTGTGAGGCGCGGGCCGGCGCTTGCTCCATTTCTTTCTTTCTTCTTCCTCGGATACCCTGATGGTATAATGCCATTTCTTTTTCTTTCTTTACAGTCTTAAAGGTATCCCCTTCGTACCACAAGAACCACTGGATGGCAGATGTATCAAGAAAACCATGGATTTTCTTCATTCACATGCTTGAATTTCATCTTTCTTGCAGGTTTTTAATCAATTCTTGAATTGGGTTTTTCATTTATCTTGCCCTCTTTTTTTGGGGTCCCTTTAAGCCCTGTTTTATGATTTAGTACTTGACTTTTTTTGTGTTTTCTTTAGGCAAAATCTAGCCTAGTAAAGGAGTCTGCTTTGTTGTTCTGGATAAAGGGTATATTGGGAATTAAGTGGTATTAAACTGGATGTCTGATAATTTGATGGATGATATTGTGATGGATCTGGATTTGAACCAAGAACCTTTGGACCCATCTTCTGGTTCAGCTTTAGGATTAGGGTCTTTGTTGAGTGATTTAGAATCTGCTCATAGTAGGATAGAGGAGAGAATTAGGCAGCTTGAGGCTGTTACTGCTAGAGCTTTGCAGCGCCATAGGTGGCGTCAGGCTCGGAGTACTATTGATACTGGTAATATTTCGGTTGACCCTGTAGTCAATGTGGATAGTGAGATGCAAGGTCAGAATAGGGTGAGCAATTCGGATATGGTGGAAAGGACTGTTGAGAGGGGAAAAGGATGCAAAAGGGATAGTTCCCATTTGGTAGCAAAGGCATTAGAGATGGATTTAGTGGTTAATAAGGTAGATGATGATAGTGGGAGTTTTTTCGACTGTAATATATGCTTGGATATGGCGAAAGAACCTATCTTGACCTGTTGTGGACACTTATTTTGCTGGCCATGCTTTTATCAGTTACCTTATGTTGATTCAACTACAAAGGAATGTCCTGTCTGCAAGGGAGAGGTTGCAGATGCAAATGTTACTCCAATTTATGGTAATGGAGATGGTGAAAGCATAACAGAACTGGAGTCTGGTCTGAAAATACCACCACGGCCAAAGGCACGTCGAATAGAGAGTGTTAGACAGCAGCGTGCAACTCAGGGTTTATCTCACATACCGGTTGCAGAAGCACTAAGAAGAATTAGGACTAGTATTGGATTTGGGAACCACCCGCAGCAACAGGACAGCGGTGGAGTTAATTTGAGTTTTGGTAGCAACTCTCATGTGTTGCAAACTGCTGATACCTTAAGCAGTAGGAGACTACGTTCCCGTCTTTTTTCTAGGGTGCTGTCAGAAGGTGCTGCGTCCCTTTCATCAGAGTTAGATAATGCACAACGGATGTTTGAGGGCCTTGCAGCATCATTCAGTGATCGGCTTCTCCAAAGAAGTAATGTTGATGTTATACCAGCTGTTCATGGAGTAACAGGTGACGGTGATTCTTTCAGAAGAGATGCTGCTCTCATACAGTCAAGTTATCAAACTCTGGATGCAGTTGCAAGGACAGGTTCCACTGCATCTGTCCCATCATCTTCTCAAGCAAATGAAGTTTCTGTCGCTGCTGTTCAGTTGGAAAACCTTACAACTGATACTGGTGATCTGCCTGCCATACGATCTTCCTTGGCTTCCAGGAGAAGAAACATTTTGTCAAGGCTTTCTGATGTAGATCTCCGTGAATCTAGAAGAAGAAGATTGAATTGATGGCCTTTGAATGAATAAGGTATAGTTTCCCAGTTATTCTCTCTACCCAATTATCACCTTGCCAATGCTTGTCATTTTCATTCCATCGTGTTTTGTGCTAACTCTAACGCGGTTTGGGTAGAAACAATTCCCAAATATCAACAAAGCATCAGCATTGCCTTTGACTCCTGTTGGAAGTGTATTTCTACAACATGTTTAGCTTCTTCTAGTTTTGGAATTCACTAGCACAGTGAATTTGCTTGGTAGGAGGCTTCCTCAACAAATAATCAACTTTTACTTCATGTATTAGGTACTTTTGTTAAGAACCAGTATGAAGTATGAATTCTATCTGCTTGTTCTCTACACATTTGATAAACATTGTTGATTGTACAATGGAAATTCCCATTTGATAAATTGTAATTTTAGTTTTCTACTTTATTTAGAAGTAATCTTGTGCATTTTGGAATTTATTTAGTGTTCACATTGGGTCTAAATGAGGAAAAAATAAATATTGAACAGAATCTTTCAAGGTCATTCATAATAATATCTACTAAACTAAACCATGATTTCATAAAACTGATACAGTGCTTACAAATCCTCACATATCAACACGGTTGTTACAAATCCTTTTGACTAACCTCAAGTTGAAGTGAAAATATTTATATTGTCCTACTTATATAATCAATTATGGGACATCAAAAAGATTATATAAGGATATCTACTAGACTACTAGTTGGTCATTTCAGTGGGTAAAATTGGTAGCAACACATCCGACACAATTTTTGTCTAAAAAGTTGGCTACATTTATGTTAGTGTTTCACTCTTTCTTGAAATGTAGAATTGGAAGTGATATGTAGACCTGTTTGATTATCACAAATCAGTTTCATATATTCATCTCTATTACATTTCATCTCGTGCAGAAGCTCTTTAAACTATAACCTGCTAGAGCCACTTGATACTTTGCTTCTTCATTCATATTTTCTTCTGCTGATCATTTGATCATCACATCTTATTTCTTTCTTTTAAAAGATATTAGATCAATTCCAATTAAAATACATAGCATGAAGTTGATCATCTCTTAGAATGAGATTCATCCTGTTTGCTCCAAATAACCTATATGCATTTTTCCTGTCTTGATACAATATATTTTGTTCCTGAGATTCTTTGATATATCTAAAAATGTTAATCATCGCATTTCAAATGACTCTCAGTCTCACAGACAGTTAGAAGAGTGGGGGAGCTACTGTAATAGAAAAAGAGATATCAAGTTGTGTAATTATAGGACAAATGAATTCGTAAACAAGTACTCATTACTGACCGGAGTGTTTTAGAGGCTCCCTTTCTCAATGAATATGATTCGAGTCTATAGATTATTTGTATGTTTACAATCCACCGTACTAGTATTTTCCAGTATATCCAATGCCTAGTCCTTTTGCGAAGTGACCATATCATAGTTAGATTGTGCTTACCTTAATACCTAAGAAGTACTAAAGTGTTTTCAGGTCTTTAGTTTGAATATGTATGGTAAGATGCTCTTTAGGTGAGGAATGTATTCATGATTATCTCTTATTAGGTTGATAGCATCAATATAGAAATCTAAGACAATAGGTTATCGAAAAAATAAAATCTTAAAGACAATATGTTAGCATGAGAAGAATGCTTGTAAACCATGGGATGATCTGCTTCCCCTCGAGCATGTCAAATTGTTGGGCAATGAAACAAAAATGACAAAATCATATCCTTAGAGATTGTTAAGGATTGCTGTAGCCGAGACACTAAACCAGAATCCTTTTGACCAACAAAACCTAGTAGTTGCTCTCCAATAGGCATCTTCTGAAAGTCCACTGGCTGCAGGAACTTGTCCTACTTATTTTGAGACCGAAGAAACATTAGTCTCATGAGGACCAGGAGGCAAACAAGATGCTATTTTGGCCACCTGAGAAAAAAAGTATTACTGCAATCAGAGTTGTATATTTTGAGTATACCCTTAGCGATCAGTCAACCTTTATAGCTATAAATAATATCATTTGGTTCCATTTTAACTGTTAACACCCAAGAATATCTGATTGTAATATTACCATGTGATATAGGAACTATTTCTTTACCTATATTGTCGAACAACCATCTTAAACTTTACTTGGCAACTAAGATTAACATTTGCTTCTGCTATAGTTTTTGGTATTGGGACAGTGGAAAACTTTGTAACAGAAGTGTGTTAAAGGTCATAAACAGTGAAAATTTAACAGATGAGGACTGCAAGTGGATTAAGTACATTATCGAAGCACAATTGGAAGATTCATGATGAGTAGTTGATGTAATGATCTTCAATCAAGAAATAAGTCGTAGGAGCAGTCTGTTTATCTGTATCATAAGAGGAAATATCAATTGGGTTAGCAAGGGAGTAAGCTCAAAGAGGATTCTTTGGAATAGGAAAATAAGACAATCTGGTTTCGTCAAGGTAGGAAAGAAGACGATCAGTTTTCTTGTATAGAAAATACACAGGGAGAAGCCTTGAGTTAACTTCACCATTGCTGGCAATACAAATTATAAAAAGCAGTCAAAGTTGGTGAGTTTTTTGGCACATTCTGACAAGAACTTTCTGAGATTTTCTAGCTTGACTAGATGCAACTGTTGTGAAAGATGTTTAAGATGAAAAGTCCAATAGATCTCTGCTTTCAACACTAGAAGCTACGAATAACTGCTTGCTTTCAACTTTCCATCCATTGATCCCGTCTAGTTTCCTTTCTGTATTAAGGTTACAATTGAACTGTCAATAACAACATACCTAGTGAAATCCTACAAGTGAGGTCTAGGAAGGATAGAATGTACCCAGACCTTACCACTATTTTGTGGAGGTAGAAAGGTTGTTTCCGATTGAAATGTCAATAGTGCATTTCAATTGGATAGATTCATTTTCTAGGCAAACCAAATGAGAGATAATAGGAGCTGTTTCCACAACTTGGGCATTAAACTTGTTTGAAGAAATTTATGCAAAAGGAAAACATGTTTGGATATTTGTAGTTCTTTCTTAAAAGATTTGTTAGCGATTAGCGAATGGAAGAAAAAAACTTTTCTTTGAGAAGTACCATTTCTTTGAAATAATGTGAACATGTTTTGAAAATACATTTTCTCAAGAATTTGAATATTTTGCATTAATGAGTAGAATAAATGCTATCTGAATGTGACTTGGCTTTGATACCAATTGTAACGATGATATTGTCCGCTTTGGGTCTAGACATGTACGGCTTTAAAACGTGTCACTAATTGGTAAGGTCTACTTACTTATATACCCAACATCTCTCTTATGTTTTATCGAGGTAAGACTTCTAATCTTAAGTTGAGGTGTCACATATCTACTCTTACGAGCATTGAACCCTTGTCTTCGATACCAGGCCTTGGGCTGTGTCAATGTTTCAATAGTTTCTATTGAAGCAGATGGAAGAATGATGTTACGGAGTGCTTCGTCAGATTTCCTGAATTCGAATTTTAGTTAGGATGGTAAACAAAAAAAAAAGAAAAAAAAGGCAGAATGGCAATTCATGTTTTAGAATATTATAAGAATACATGCACAAAAATACTCCTTAAATGATCTATCGATTTCTTTATGAAAAATGCCCACTATGGAAATGTTCGTTTTGAACATTTTCCATGAATTCCTGGGAATAATATGTAGCTTTTGTTGTTTGACCGTTACATCGAAAATATTCGAGTACAATATTTACCACGACTTTATCACATATTCCCAAAACACAAACACCTGATCGATGGTATGTATCCTCTTACAGAATAAAAAGAAAAAGAATAAAGGGTGTGTTCGGTATGAAAGAAGATATTCTTTTAAGAATTGGGGGTAGGGGATGGGAAATGGGGGAGAGGATTACGAGGATAGGAATCGAATTCTTATCAGCAAGGTGAAAGTCTAGGTAGTCAACCAACTGAGCCTTTAAGATTTCCCATTTTCCAATTTTCTCTGTTTGATTGGTCAAAAAATTTGAAAAATATTTTCTCTAGGAAATCAAGCTCTTAAAAAAAAAAAAAAAAAAGGAAAATGCCTTCTCTATGAGTGTTGATTGTGTCCTCTCCACCCTCCAACAAGCTTTATTTTCACTCTTGCTCATGTATCTTGATTCCCACCATCTCCACCCCAACTCTCATAATATTTGTCTAGATTATTATTGATTATAGGGAAAAGGGTCAAAAATGCCCTTAAACTATGTGAAAGGAACAAAAATGCCCTCCGTTTATAGTTTGGCTCAAAAATGCCCTTAGCGTTAATACTTTGGTTCAAAAATGCCCTTAAACTATGTGAAAGGAACAAAAATGTCATCCCTTTATAGTTTGGCTAAAAAATGCCCTTACCGTTAATATTTTGGTCCAAAATTGCCCTTATTGTTATTTAATGGATAAAAAATGCTCATTTTTCAAATAAATATTTTTTTTAACACATTCTTTTCTAATAATGTTTCTTTAAAAAAAATTAGCAAATGTTTATCCTACTTCAATTTAGAAAAAAATAAAAAATGAAAATATTTCTTATTTTTTATCGTTATATAAATATAAATTAATAATGGATATACTATAATCTTATATATGACATATATTATATGTCCAAAGGGTACATGACGTTATTCTATTTTAATTGATAAAATGAGATTAAGAAGAAAAAAAATATTTCCTACCTTTTTATTTGTTAAAGTGATTTTAGAAGAAAGAAAACAAGAATAGTGTTCTTCAATAATATTTTAATTAGGACGAAGATGTGTTTAAAAAGAAAAAATATATATTTATTCGGAAAAGGGCATTTTTGACCCATTTTGTAACTATAGGGGCATTTCTGGACCAAAGTATTGACGGTAAGGGCATTTTTTAGCCAAACTATAAAGGGATGACATTTTTGTTCCTTTCACATAGTTTAAGGGCATTTTTGAACCAAAGTATTAACGCTAAGGGCATTTTTGAGCCAAACTATAAACGAAGGGCATTTTTGTTCCTTTCACATAGTTTAAGGGCATTTTTGACCCTTTTCCCTTGATTATATACAAATACGTTTATTAAAAAAAAAATTGCTTACGTAATAAACAAAAAGAAAAGAAATTGACTTATTTTTCTTCCTACAGAGCACACTAAAAATAAAACTGTATTTGGAGTTTAACTAACTTTACGTTAAATAATTACAAAGTGCTGCTTACTAATTAACGCTGAAGAAACAAAATAAATGCAAATAGCTGAAAAGGAAAATTTACATTATTAAGCAACCTAACTAGAATATTACTCAATTTAGTTATAATTTTAAAATATTACGAAGTCTATCCAACATTTTTATTCTCCTAAAATTTGTCACTACTATTCGCTCGTCTTTTTCCTCCCTCTCTCTCCATTCTCATCGACGTTCTTGTGAAAAAAAACTTATAATTATCATGTGTGTCTGAGGTGGGATTTCTTGGATAGGTGGAAAATTTGAGAGAATTTGAAATAAGGTTTGTATGGCTGTTGATGGAGTCAGCAAGGGTCTCATATAATAAATATAATGGGATGATAAAGTATGTATCTAGACACAAATACACTGCATATATATTTGAAGAGATACATATGGTTATCTTAATGTGTATGTGTCTATGCATGATCAATATACTGTTAAGATACACTAGATATTTGATGCCGAATTCATACAAGCTTATGCGTATAGAATCAGATACATGCTCTCAAATTGATATTAAACACATAGATAGACTCGTAGAATTTGATACAAGCTTAGGTATATATAATAAGATACATTTTTTCATATTTTATTGGTTACACTTGTAAAATTTGTTATTAGATACACTGATATGTTAAATTGTGAAACGCAGATATAAAGAGGAAAAGAGAGGAAATAGTGAGAAAAACAGTGCATCTTAAATACAATTGCATAGCGTGTCAGATGTTATAATACAAAAGTAATATTGGACAACTTATACGTAATTATTGAAACTATCATTTCATTAAGTAATTAATACCTATAGTATTTCTCAATCAATAATCGAAACTTATAGAAAATAAAAGGATCATTTGGGCCATATCTCTAAGCTGTCTCTATAAAGATAAACAAACAGCAGTTAGCCCAATCTCATAATTATCTTTTTATCCAAACAATAATTGTCAAAAAAAAATTCTTTCTAATATAACTTTATTTCCATCCACTTTATTCGATAACTCAGAAACCTTTTTTTTTATAATGGGTTGTTACCATCAAAGAGTTGACATGTAATATTTTTGGATAAAATTTGCCCACCAATAAGCAACATTATATTGGATATCTTTGTGAAGAAGTTGTAGTAGTTGGTTTTGTTTGTTTCAAAAAGAGACATTGTGATCGTCAACTTGTTTTTCCCTTTACATGTATATTCATGTCATCATCATCCACTATACAAGTGACCCAACTTTTTATTATTCTCTCTTGTTCATTTCACATGGTACATATGCATTACCAGTTTTCCATGAATCGAGTCGTATTCAAGATTTTTACTTTTATGAATTTAACTGTAGATATTTTTAATATAGATTAATCCGTTATATCCTTAAGGTTATAGATTCATATCTATAGTATTTATTATGATTTTTGTGATCTGTAAGCTAATTTGATAAGTAAAAATTCCTTTATACCATCTATAAAAGTTAATAATCTAAAAAGTAATGGATAATGCATCAATGTATATCATTTTCCCCTTTTATCAAAGTGATACGTTTGAACAACAAGGATTGTGGTGTAGTAGTAAATATTGCTTCATTCTTAACCAGTGTTCTCGAGTTCGTAGCTATGGTGTTGCCTTTATTAGGGAGCATTTAACCCCCAATATGAGACTTTCTGATGTAAATCCGGATTTAATCGAGTTCCAATGAAAATATTGGATGGAAAGAAAAGTGATACGTTTGGATCTTGTAGGTTGATTATATATGACTTCTAATTCTTTACATAATAGTATATGATTGAGCATTCCATTATGTGTCTTATACACTTGTATGTATGTAGCAAAACATAGGTTATATTAGATAAACTAGTAGCTAATAGAATAATGTTGATCCAATAAACCCTCCAAAAAAAAAAAATGATTTTAGATGGAAATATTATTTCTATGTAGTAATGTGGGGACAAAAAAAGGGTGAAATGTTGTGAGGACCATATAATAATTATATACAATGATAGTGATGATGAGGAAGAGGGGGAGGGGACTGACAAAGAGGTAAGAATGGCTTTTTTATTTCTTTTGATGATTGTACAAAAAGCTATCCACGTGATTGCCCCCACCACATTTGTCACACGGGATTACCATCTCTACATTCCTCGTAAGTCTTTGATCAGAGATCTCAGTTTTAACTTCTTTGAATATAGAGTCGTCTTTGTTAAGTTTGAGAACACATCAAGCTTCTTATTAAAAAGTTTTTATACTCATGACTTAAATTTAAGACATCTAATTAAGAAATAAGCAGCCTTATCCACTGTATCATATATATTTTATCATATTAATGTGACATTTCAACTTAAAATATTTCTGGTACAATTTTCAAATATTTAAATTTTAAATTAAATTAATCTAATTTTAGTTGAAGTAATTCTTTGTTTCCCCTTTGTATAGTTGTAGTACTGCACTGTGGGGTGCATTTGGTACCAAAGAAACAGTTTCTTGTATTTGAACTTTCATTGGCACATAATTGTTGGCAGAAGTGCTTTGAATGTGCGTTAAGTCTCTACTTATTTTTTCCTTTCATGTATATTTATAATTTACCTGTTCAAATATGATAGATTTCTTATTAAAGGCAAAATATAATTAGTTCGTTGTTTGAAGTAGTATTTCAAGCTCCTGAGAATGGAAAAATCTTGTTAGGACTTGAGAACGTCATCCCAAAAATGAACAAACACAAAACTCCGTCAAATACAGTCAAGTAAAATATTGAAACTCCTATATTACCATCTATACATAATAATACATGACTCATGAGTATGATATTTATGTAAGCATTCTTTTATTTTATGACTGCAGTCTTTAAACTAGTAAATAGGTTCAGCTTAACCAGGCATGCTAGTCCAACAATTTGTTTAAATATAAAATTCAATTATATATTAAGTTGAATTAATTTTATCATATTCTATCAGTGTTCAAATATATCCCCTATGTTTGAATTTTAAGAGTGAACGAACTTTATCATTATTCATTCCGTCATAATTTTTATTGGTATGTATGATGATTCATGCGTTGATGAATTCCGCTAAAAAGAGACAAAGCAATAACGAGGATTGACCGAGAGTCACGCGTGCGTGCCTTACGACTGCTGACCCGACTTTCTCCATTCTAATTATTTGACTTTTCCTTCTCTAATATCTGCCCCTTTTTTTGGGTTAATTCAACTATTCACTTAATGTAGTTGCTTAGATTTTTTTAAAATATTATCGTATTAAATCGGAGCATGATAGGATGAAATTATCAGGCTTTGATAATTGCTACCTCAAACAAACAATTATTAATGAATGTGCATTCTATGTATGTAATCATCATGGTAAGATGAAGACTCTATCTCAAAGGAAAGGTCAAAACCTCTAATTAACTTGTATTGAATTTCAAATTGTACTGAGAATGACAATCAATTTACAAGATTCTTTAAATATATGTTTTCATCATTTACATATGTATAATTTTAAAAAAATCAAAACTACTTTCCTCATAATTATTGACCATGTAATATATGTTTATGTTTATTGAAGAAATAAGTTAATTTGACATCAGAATGAAGTATTTTTTTTATATATATTATATTATAAATAAAGAAGAATTAAAAGAATTTTAAATTACTACTACACAAGTTGGTTGTCCGAATATTCTAATGATTGCAAATGTTGGAGAGCTGTCCCCTTCATACTTCTCTGCATCAAATATTAAAGTTCTCTTCTCACAGCTTTTGCTTTTTTCCTTTATTATTACAAATAAATATACACAAATATGTTATCATATACGAATACAAATTATCATGTAGAATATTATAAAAAGGAAAAGAAGGTTAAATATACCTTCGAACTATCATAAATGGTATGCAGATATCTTCCGTCATACTTTTGAGACACTGGTACCCCTACCGTCCAAAAACTAGAGCATATATACCCTTTATACTAACGGACATACAAGTGTCATAATCTTATCCATCAATTAACATTTATTAAATATTGAATCGACGGATAAGATCGTGTCATGTGTCCCTATTTAGTCTTCCGTTAGAGTGAAGAACATATATGCTCTAGTTTTTTTGTGGCAGGGGCATCAATATCCCAAAAGTATGACGGATAGTATCTGCATACCATTTACGATAGTTCGAAAGTATATTTATTCTTTTTCCCTATATAAAATATTTGTGTTCCTATATTTTTTATCAAACCTTTCTAGTTTGAGCCCTTCGGAATATGAAAAAATATTTATTTTCAATATGAATATGGGACACCATTTTAAAAATATGGAGAATTGTATAATAATTGGTCCCACGGACATTTACACAATCTAGAGATTTAGTAATGTTGGATTTTGCATATTCCACTGAGTTCACGTGGGGTTTCCCCACCTTTTGCTTGTTTTACTCTAATACTCACGTGTTATTCTTGACTTTATTAATGAACTTCACGTGACTTCCCCCCACCTCCACCTCACTTTCTTAGTCGCTATCCTAACTTCTTTTTCTTATAATCTAATAAAACAAAATATGGTCCTAAATTATGTGAGATATAATAAATTTATTATTCATTAAAAATATCTCATTTTCTGTTCCTAACGAAAACTACCGTTAAAAGGATAAACTTAAATCACTTGTAAAGTTCAAGAATAAACTTTAGGAATTTAAAAAAAAAAATATATATACCCCAACATAATACTTTCGATTATTTAAATTTATTTATCTGGTTATGATCAGTCATTAAGTTTAAAAATAAATATAACTTATGAATCGTTCATTTTTAAATAGGGTAAAAACAATTAAGATAAATAAATTTAAATAAAAATAATATATTAAATTCATTTAGCCATATTTTTCGTTTATACTCAGACAATCAATTTTTCTTTTGTTTACAATATTTATCCATACAGTATACACTATTATATACTTCCCGTATATAATATATCAACTCTGTCTAATAGTATATATGAAGTATTAGTACAAATTTTTATATTGTCATAAAAAAATCTATACTTAAAGAAAAGTTGAGTTTCGTCTTATACAATTTCGACCATAAAACTTCATTAAAAAATAAGTCAAATCATCATCAAATAACTTTAAATTTTAATCACAATTTTAAAATGACATACAAAGCAAATACAATCATCGATTTGTCAAAAATCTCAACAAATGAGTTTTCACAAAAAAAATTAAATCAAACAATGAATTTTAGAGTTTTTATTTTAATTCATCCAATAATATTTAAATTTGTGTTGATAAACATGAATCATTGAAAAAAATTATAAAGCATACTAAAAAAGATTAAAGAATTAATATTTTTTCTCCAAAAATGTTTTTTTATATTACAAATATAATGAGCTAAATAGGGTAAGCTCTGAAATATGGGTTCATTTTGAAAATAAATCCTTTCGTTGTTGGCATATATTTAAGGGAATACTCCGAGCCAAGGGCAATGAAAAATGTTGGTTATGAATTCGATTAAACTCATTATTGACTTTGATTCAAATTTTTATTTTAAAATTAATAAAAAATATACATATTATTAATTTAAAATACAATAACTTAAGTAAAATTTCGCTTTTGTACGAGCCACTTGAACAACAACAAAGAGTAAAGACGAGTCTTTTTTTCATATAGGATAACAGTATTCTATATTAACGTAATTTATAGCCTATAAGTTGAACGTTTTTGTATTAAAAAAATGAAAAACCTATAAAAAATCACTCCTTACATTTAATTTGTTTATTTGGTTTTAATCTGACACACTCATAAAGATGATTTTATAATTTTAAATTAAAAATATGTAAAATGTATCAAAATATCTTTTAATATTATGTTTTTAAACATATTACTCTATAAAAAAACTAAAATTTATTTTTGATACAAAATAAAAATAAAACAAATAAATCAAAACGAAAACATAAGGATAATAGATTAAAGTTTTTTTTTTTTCTGAACAAACGCCAAAAATTGAAAAGGGATTGGAAAGTACGAGAAAAAAAAAAAGTTCATTGGAAAAAACAAAAAAAAATAAAGTAAAAAAATGCTCGTATCTTCATGGGTATTTTCAAAAAAAAAAATATAGATTCACCCAAACCCAGTAACCTTTTATTTGCTTTTTCCCTTCACAAGTCAAACCAAAACGTCATCTCTCTTTCTCAAATCTACTTTCATGCAAAGTCAAATCACGCATGCCCTGACAATCCAACACTTGAAATTCCCTTTTTACCCTTGTTATTAACCTACTAACATTGCCCTGTGCTGGCTATTAGTAGGGTTAGAAATGTCAATTTCTTATTTTGGGCTCTAATTCATCTCCTTGAAGATTTGTAGCAGAGAAGCTATTAGGATCTTGTGGTAGGGGGGACTCTGCTACAAATCATTAAATAGTTTTTTAGTGACAGAATGTTATTGGCCCAATGAAATATATAATGTTACCAATAATAGGTTCATCTTATTAATTTCCTACTACCCCCTCTTTAATTTTTGGCATTTATGTCTTGTCAACAAATTAATTAATTAATGTGATCGAAGATTTATCAAAAATAATCTTATTACAAGATAGAGATGGAATCATCATATAGTGGCGTATTCAGAATTTTTATAGATTTATTTATACTTTATCTTCTTTCAGATCTTGTTTGATGAAGTTTTTATATTGATCGATTATGTTATTGTTGTAGTATTCGACCCAACTATTAAGGTAAGTATTTTTTACCCCCTCTCTAAGAGCTCACAAGTTGTTGCTCCTAAAATAGGTCGGACACTCAATCTTAAAATCGAAAGCAAAAGATACTTATCAATCGAGCAATTTTCTCTTATCATGTTAACTCAAAGATATATCTTTTTTTTTCAACAGAATTTTCGTATTAAGAAAGAGTTTAACAAGCTTTGTCACTTTTATTTGTTGGAAAATAAATAGACAAAGAAAGAATTCATCCATTTTTTGCTTTTCTTCTTAGTGTTTGGAGCCTACATTGAAGGTCTGACTGAATTCAAATTGAGTACTATAGGGTCCATTCGGCAGGTGATACACTCAGTATGATTTTCATCATTTCTAGGGCTCGAATTCAAGACTTCTTGTGAAAGATGAAAGAGACTCACCACTACCCCAACTTTGATATTTTTTGGGCTTTAATTCTTAATGATGTGAAGACAAATGATTATTCAACATTTAAAGGAAACAATATTTATTGCAAAAGAATAAAAGGGGAAACAAGTGTACTATACAACCACAATTAAAAAAGTTAATGAATTGGATATCCGCTCCAACAAATTCATTAAAAAGATCAGGTGAAGAGTAAATAATACAGCTGCTGAAATTAAAGTAATTACGTATTATATACCACAGTTTCTGGGTCACCACAATTATGGAAGTCAAGCAAACTTTGATTGACGGATTTTGAAGGTTTGAAAAAATTAAGTGTGTCAAAAATGAATAATGTCATACTTTTGGTATCATTTGTAATTATTAAAAAACCATACATGTGTCACAAGTAGGGAAAAGGTGATCTCATAATTAAGAGACCTTCATGTTTCAACTAATCTCATTTTTAACCCTAAACTTCTAAAAAAATGCAAGTTCTGTTGATTAATTTTTTTCTTTTTTCATCCTAAAATATATATTGATTGTATAAACAATGATTACTATGAGTTTTTAATTCAAGAATTGCATTACTTAATGTATAATTTAAGGTCTTGAAGAAAATATTTTGAGATTAAATAAATAATATTAGAAGTAAAAATTAAAAATAATTATTACAGTATCTTTTATTCTTCTTTCTTCCAAATTTGATTTACGTGGCACACATGCAGATAAAGATGATTATCATTGATAGGCAAATTTTGCATTTAATTATTTAACCTAACACACCTGATCATTACTGTTTCATCAACTCAAAAGAATGAGCCATTTATTATTCTCAATAAATGCCAAACAAAATTATATAATTCTCCAAAATATGTTGCAAAAAGTAATTGCGTTCTGATTGAAATGGGGTAAAATTGCTTTAACGTTACCTCTTCTTCTAAGCTTCAACTTTCGTTCATTTTTATCTATTCATTTCGAATTTTCAAACTTCCTGCATTTTAAAAAAAAAACTCCTTATTAAAATATTTATACTAATTAATATATAATTTTAGGTTTTACAACACAATTTGACAAAAATGGTAATTGATATTATTATTAAGAATAGAAAAGTTATTTATTCTTAATATATTAAAAATAATTAATAAATAAAAATTTATTTGAAAAACAATAAATAAATAAAAATGAATGAAGTGAGTATTAACATTTTTCGTTTTATGCCAAAATTATTACCAATGGAAACATAAAAGTTTCCATTATTGTGCCTGGCTGTTCAGAAAAAAAGTATTCTTGGGGAAAAAAGTCAAAATTGTGACTTTAATATGTAAAATAAATTTTATTTTGAATAAGAATAAATCAGCAGTTAAGTGGCTTAAATATGTCTCTCCTCTACTAAATTTGTTCAAGGTGGTTGTTCAATTTCACGTGCCATTGCCATTTCATGAATATCACGTTACATGACACTTGATCGTTGTAGATATATTTATTATTCTTCAATCACCCGATCAATATTATAATTAAATAAGAAAATATATTTATTAAAATGATATTTTGATCTCATATTTTTTTATTTTAATACTTTTTTACTTATATAAACTATAGATATATTTTTGCTCATAGTAGTATTAAAAAATATAGTGCATTGGTTGAATATGATCTTTTCTTAATCAAAAGTCCGAGAAATAGAGTCTTAAATTTAAAAAAACTTCGAATCAAATATAAATGATATTTTCTACTGCATAGGATACATTGAAATTGAAAGTTAAATTTGTAATCGAGTGGAACAGCAACAAATGATGGCAGAATTCTATGTTGAATTTATATGCATTATGATGAAAATTGAAGAAAAGAAACAAGAAAAATCATTATCTTGATGGCAGCGCAATGGCCCATTCATATTTGGAGATAGCTTTAATTTGTCTATTTGCAATCATTTTATTTATTCTTTTCCAAACCGACAATCTCTCCATTGTTTAAGGAAAAAATAATAATGAGCTCATTACTTAATTATTGACGTTCAAGTTTGGATACTTCACAATGTCAGTAAGGATAAAACTTACCCGCATCATCATCATCAGATGTTTATATCAAACCAATACATATATGTCAGTGTTTAAATTTATTGTTCATGTTACAAAAAGGCATATTCAGGATTTCGATAAGATGGGAGCACGATTACAAAAAATTACTTCTTAAATATAAATTTGATCAGTTTGACTTTTAGGTTCTTAATATGAATCATTAAATTTTAAAAATTATAGGTCCAAAATAAATAATACTACTGGTTTTAAATTTTTAATATACACATTTAATTTAATTATATAAAAAAATTACAATGCTAAATTTTTTAGGAAATTTAAACGTAACAAACTTGAAAATTTTAAAAGATTTAAGGAAAAAACAAAAGAAAAATTAGTTTAAACGCCAAAAGTGAAACTGATAACCACTTGGAGAGGTGTTACTCAAAAATAGAAAACAGATATTAGATTTAAATTTCTATCCCCACTTAGAGAGGTGCAGCCGATCATCATCTTTGAAAGTGGGTTCACACATCTATATTTAAATATTTTTTAAAAAATATAACACTACTATATATGATCTAAAGAGGGGAGCATGGGTTCACGTGAACCCATGGCACCCCCTCTAGATACGCCCCTGATGTTATTTAACCATAATTAATTGACATGTGTTTTACTTCATTATATTATGTAATAATGAAAATTGCATTGAGTTGATGTAAACACCTAGAGCGGATAAGTTATAGATTAAAGGAGATTTAGAATTTAATATTTATTTTTATATATATAAAGTTATGCTTCAAATAAAAATTATTGAATTCAAATAATTTTGCTACTAAAAAAAAATATATACGCAAAAAGTAAAATTAATTTTTACATGATAAATACAAAATTGAATAACCAGCTGTGAAATTTCCCGCCTTGAACCTAGTAATTCATGTGATAGTTTAATGTGTGCATTTTGATGGTTTTAAGTTATTTATCTTAAGACATCTTCATATATAAAAGTCACAAGATTTTCATGAGGAGAAAGTTGTTGCAAATTAAATGTAGTAGATATAAGATATTAAAAATTTGTGGGACTTTATAAGACGTGTTTTATAAAATGTATTTGATTTCAGATAGAATTTTTGGAGACTATTCTAATCATAGTTTATGCCGATATAGAGGGCATTATATTCACTTTAAGAGACATCTCAACTATTTTGCAAATTCATGAAAAAATCATAAAGAGGTCAAAATCAATCATCTTAGTTCGAGAAATACGTTACTAACGGCTTCGATTAATTTTATGAGAGAGGAATCAAGGAATGAACAGAAGTGTACCTTCATATTTATCCAAAAAAATTACGTTTCTTCATATTTTATTTGTGATTACAATTTATTTTCTATAACTTTAAGATTTGTTGCAAACAACTCCTTCTTAATCAAATTTCTCTGATTTGAGCCTGGATACAGAAAATTTTTGGTAGGAACCGCTTATTCCCTAATGAATGAAGCCCTACACAGTACACGACACAAATTTGAACTAGTCAAACTCCAATCTAAATACTAAATATTAAATAAATAAATAAAATAAAAATACATCTAGTAGATCTCATCGGAATAATCACTGCATTCTTTATTTAAAACTTTATTTATTTTAAGAATAACATTGAAATGTTATAAAATTTTATGATATTTCTTAAATTTTGTTCCTTTTTAAAATCGAGTTGAGTGATAAAGTGAATTGTACAAGGAACAAAAACTCTTTGTTTGAAGAGAGTGGAATATATTATACCAATAAGAGAAATGATGAAAACTCATTAGAGTAATCATTTTGAAAGTAAAAGATATTTGAAAACCAAGATAGAAGGACAGCTTTATTTGAAAATCAAGATAGAAGACATATAAACCTATGGATTGAAGAATAATGGGTAGTAATTAAGAGTAAAATGTTGTTGGACTAATAAAAAAGCACAGCAAAATTGGATTTGATTTGACCTCTCCCTGCCCCCGCTGTTCTATTTTGGGGCCTATTATGAGTAGTACTGATACTCAACCGCGGTTTGGATATGTGATATGAAGGCGTAAAATAAAATTATGAGATAAAATTAGAATTTGAATATGTGATTTTATTTCATGATTTCATAATATGAGATGAAATTTTAAATTCTTTAATAATCATGATTTGGAAATTTCAAATCATGTACTGGATTCTTAAAATACAAAAATTAATTCATAAGTTTATATTTTGTAAAAACAACTCTACATATATATTTACTAACCATTTATTTCATATGTAAATAATATTTATAATTTATTTCATTACCTTTTATACCATTTATATTAATGATTATTCTCACTAACATATAATTTATCATTACTTCAAATCAGTTTCTACTTTACCATTTATATTCACTAAATTTATTACTAACCAACCAAATTGACCAACAAATGACTCAAACTAACAATGTTTGTTAGTCTACTTAGTCATATGAACGAGCAATGTAAAATCAATGTGAGAAAATTATCCGTACAAATACTTCTTAAAAAGAATACAGTCATCCACTGTTGCACAACATTTTGAAGTGAAAATAATAAAATTTAAAAGACGTATTTACATGGAAAAAATAAAATAAAAAAAGTATTCATGGCAATTAATTTTGTAATGAATTCTGGGATTACTCGTGGGTTTATCTTTTCCAAAAGAAGAAGTGAAAGGGCGGTGTGGTTCATTAATAAACATAAGATTAGGGTGAAAACTGATGACAATTTTTAATGAGAAATTAAGGTGTTGAATTCAAGATAAGATAATTAAAAGTTGTAAACATAAGGCACTAATTATTCCCCAAGTATTCCCGTGATATCTTGCATGATTTTATCCTTTTTGGTCAAACCAATCTCATCCATCACTTGTCTAAATTATTTACTATTTTCATAATCTATCTTGGGTTTCACGTTTCCTTACTAATCCTACTCCTAAATATTATTCTCCGTTTCATTTTTCACGTCCATTAATATTTATATATTTGGAAACAACTGTGTCTACAAAGGGAATGTTAATTTCTTTCTAAAATTGGTTTTGTTAGGCAAATGTGCACTCATCTCGACTTCCTTGAGTAATAGATATTGCATAATTCTATCTATCAAAATTTAGATGAAGAAATATGACTTACTTCCTCTGTCCAACAATAATTGTGGCATATTCCTTAAGAAATTATTAATAAAAAAATAATAGAAAAATTCTTTTGGTCAGAATGGTATTTTACCTATGTTATTTTATTTTTTTTGAATATTTTTACTCTTTTAAGTTTGATACATTTTAATTAAAAAATGGAAAAAAATCAGTTCATTTTAAAATTAAAAAAATATTATAAACTTTTTAAATTTTTGGTCAAATTCTGGCCAAATTTTCTGGCCATTTAGCATCCTTTGAATATAATAAATACAATGTCTTGAAAAATGTAATAGAAATTCTATTATTAATGATAAGGGTAAATTAGGAATTAAGTATAAAATTATCCATGAATTTCATAAAATTAACAAGTATTGTTGAACGTCTATTTTTAATATAGTGGACAAGTATTGTTAGACGAAGAGAGTAATGCTAAATGGCTAGAAAATTTGACCAGAAATTAAATAAATCTATAATATCTTTTTTATTTTAAAATAAACTAATCTTTTTTCCATTTTTTAGTTAAAAGGTACTCTCTCTGTCCCTAATTACTTGTCCACTTTTTCCTTTTATAGTTGTTCCTAATTACTTGTCCATTTTGACAAATCAAGAAAGGACAATTTTTTTTACCTATTATACCCTCAATTAAATGACTAATTACTTTGAAAAATGCAGAACTTTTCATCCACTTCATAATTAATAGGGGTAAAATGGTAAACTCACTATGTCATTAATTAATTTCTTAATAGGTGTGTCAATTCAAAAATAGACAAGTAATTAGAGACAAAGGGAGTATTAAAGTTAAAACGGTAAAAATATTCAAAAAGGTAAAATAACATAGGTAAAATACCATTCTGGACCAAATTTTCTGGTCAAAAAGATTTTTCCAATGATATTTTATTTATGTTATTTTACCTTTTAAAAACAGTTTTACCCTTTTAATTTTAATACCTTTTAACTAAAAAATGAAAAGAACATTAGTTTATTTTAAAATTAAAAAAATATTATAATTTTTAAAATTTTCTGACCAAATTTTCTGACCATTTAACATTTCTCTTTTCCAAATTTTAAATATGAGACTTGATTATTTTCAAAGAAAATATGGTTGGGGGTGGGGGTTTAAAGAAATTAGAATATTTGCATGGTGAAAAAGGGGTCCAATGATTCAGAGGCATTAAAGGAAGGGAAACATAATTCATAAATGCTTACATGACATTTTTCACTTTCGGTAATCACAGAGGAAATAAATACCTTTCGTTTTCCTCATCTAACTCAATCTTAACCACTTTTGATTGTTTAATCAATTACTTCTCTCTTTAAATAACTTGCTTCGATTACTATTTCCTCCGTCCAGCAATAGTTGTCAATTATATTAAAAATAGTTATCTAATAATATTTGCACAATATTAAAAAATTAAGAAATAATTTATTTTTTATATCTATTTTACCCTTACTATTAAATACTATTTATCATCTACTCTCTCAGTCCAACAATAATTGTCCAATTTAGAAAAAATTAAAAGATACTTACTCTCTCCAACAAAGGATAATATAGTATTATGGTAATGCTAAATGACCAGAAAATTTGGCCAGAAATTTTAAAAATTATAAATTGATCTTTTTTCCATTTTTTAATTTAAAAAGTATTAAAGTAAAAAGTGTAAAAAAGGTAAATTAACATAGTGTGAAATATCATTTTGACCAAATTACTCATATTATTTATTGTTTCTTAAGGGGTGTGCTAAACTAATAGTGGACAACTATAGTTGGACAGAGGGATTATTTTCTTCGTTTATATTGTTCAGTATTGATTTAAGGAAAAATGGCTTGACATAGCCCTCAACCATGTTATTTAGAACTGATATATTCTTCATCATTAAAGTGACTCATATATACCCATAATATTGTACAAATGAGTGAATGACTTACATAAATACCATTTTTTCTCTAATGGAAATAAAAAAATAATTTTAATTTAATTTATAAAAAGTATAATCCAAATAGGGTATATTTAATCCTCCTCGCACATTTTTTTAATTTTTTTTTCAACGACTAATTTAAATTTATTATTTTGATGGTTAAATTTATTTATGTTTCACTAATTTTCTTGTAAAATTTATTATAGATGCCTCTCTTTTTTTTTTACTACAAATACAAAAACTAAATTACAATATAACCAAAAAAAATAGTTTTAAAGTAATATAGCCACAAAAAAAAATTGTTTTAATTTTTTTTCTTTATATTATAAATGAAAGAAAAAATAAATAAAAATAAGAACTCAAAGAATGATGATAAAAAAAAGTCAAGGAAATAATTAATGTATGAAAAAAATTAAAATATACCTTGAACTTTGCTAAAAGGACCATAGATACCCCTAATTGATTTTTTAATTAAAAGTCAATAAATTTAAAACTAATTTTTTCACTTCCGTTAGATGAAGGGTATATGTGAACTCCTTTTTGTAACGGTAAGGGTATATATAAGTCATTTGTATAACGATAAAAGGTATATATGAGTCACTTTTTAAACGAGGCCGATATATCAGCTTTTCTTTGACAAAATAGAAGGGTATATCATTTAAGAAATAATAATAATTTTATTATATTACTTTGTAAATGTACTAAATTTAATACATAGAATAAATAATTATAATTGTAAACTAAATAAGAACATTATTTCTCAATTGTTTAAATTAAACAAATAAAAATAAAAAATTTATTTTTTATATAGTGAAAAGAAAAAAATATTAACAGTAGTAGTTTAGGTCCAACCCCACCCCCACCCCCAAACCATTGAAAAGGTTATTTGCTTATTGGCCATGTAATCCTATCGTTGTTTTCGTAGTATGGTAATTAAATAAGGATAAGATCGACAGTTTGGTGAGGTAACCTTTTTAACAAGTATATAGTGAAAAGTAATTAATTTTTTGACTTAAGTCATATGAAACCCCTTAAAATTGTCCGCATATTTTGTTAACTCAGATGATCAAGCTAATCTACTAAGACCAAGAAATAGTCAAGTCAAAACTAAACTTTTACCTAAGCTTTTGGTCTACAACGTTGGTAGTTCACCACTACATCATCCACTTTCTCAATTGACCATCGACTTTCAACATTTTATCAGCTATCACTACTACGATCCTCCAATTATCATCGCCAACTATTACTATCATTAGTTACTATTATTATCATCATCACCATCCATCACTATTAAAATCCTGAATCACTATCAACTATAATTATCATCCCATTACTGTTATATATCGTCAATCACTTTTAACTAACAATTTTATCTACCATTATTATTGAGTATCACCATTAATTACCACGATTATTTTTTGTAGCTAATATCGTATAAATAAAAAATCAGTTTTATTGATAAAACAAATTAACTTATTAAATAATTAAATCTTAATATAACATTTTATATTTTTAGAAAATTGAGAAGGGGGTAGTGGGGGTGGGGGGTGGGGGGTGATCACACGTACTTATCTATTTGGGCATGATTGTTAGGTAAGTATTCAAAGAGTTTGTCTTTAACATTCCAATGTTCCATTATGAGGGGCGCCCCAACTACTACAATAATCAAACCTCTTTTTCCCTCTCTTCATTAATTATATATTTTTTCAATCATTAATCATAATGACATATTCATTTAAAATTTCTGTGGAATATAAAAAATTCTTCTCTGATTTAAGAATTTTTATTTCTTTCATATTTGAGAAAAATACCAAGGAGCTTTCTTCTTTAATTATTCTATTAGTATTTCATTTGTATTGACCTGTTGACCACAATATCTTCTTTTGATTATTTTTTTAAGGATATTTTGACTCATTGCTAAGCTCATAAAACTTGAAGTTTGGAAAGTTCTCATAGTAGCATAATTTTTTTTAAAAATGAATATGTAGTACTTTGGACGTACATATTACTCTTAAAATATTTTTTGTAAATGATAATTGTTTTTTCAATTTTGTCTATAATTTCTACATCAACTTGAAATAAAATAATTATCGTTGAAATTCCAGTTTTAGAAGTATTTAAGTGAAATAATGACTTACCCCGTAAAACTTTAATTTCTAATTAAGTTTTTTACCTCGTTCGAAGTAAATCAGCTAATTTGTGAGGCTTGAGCAAGGTTGGTTTGGGTCAAATTATAAATCAATTAAAATATATATAAATAAATATAAAGTATAATTTACATAAAATCTATAGTGTTAAGAACTAATTGCATTATTTCTCTACTCTTTTTCAAATTATAAAAATTCCTTAAAATTTATGAATTTTCGATACATCACTTAACTTCCGTATACATAGGGAAGGGATGTATTAGAGAGGGGATAAGACATCCGTATACATAGGGCAGAAATGTATACGAGAGGTGAGGGATTCCAAGAGGGGATAGAGATGTATCACCGAGAGAAGAGTGATGATAGAATTTTTTTGAAATGGTGGAAAAATTTAGAAATTATAGTAAAATAAGATGTGTATTTAAGTATTTTTTTCACAAATAAAACAAAGTACTGAGAATCACAAAATATGTAATCAAACTCTAAGCTTATATTCCAAAAAAAAAACAAAACTCTAAGCTTATATAATTCATCATATATTCATACGGCAAAGTTAAAAGATCAAATAGTAAAATGTAGGTACAAAGTTATATTATATTTAAATAATAATACGTAAATATATTTTTGAAGGTCCAATTTAAGGTACAATCAAATTCTTACTTGAAAATAAACTTTCAATTATAAATCATCATATTTGTACTATGTCCAACGTAATAAGATAAAATATTGTATGCAACTAAAATTTTACTGAAATCAATAATCCAACATGAAAAATTCCTCCATAATAGACATTACTAACAATTGAAACCACATTAGATAATTTAATTATAGTTTCAGACTCGATAAATAAAATAATGAAATGTTGTCTTGTAATATTAATGTAAAACATTTTCTTTATTAGAATCTAGAATGAACAATTATGAAAATATCTTTAGAAAAGATAGGTCAATCTAGTCAAGCTGACTGTTTTAAAATCCGCCATTATGATAGGTTAGTTTAATCCGTAAAAAAATTCAAAGTTTATAATAGTACGATTTAGACTTGAACAGATTAACAAATCTCTTAAAAATTACAATGAAATGAATACACATTTTCAATTTCAATCATTCGGCAATAAACAATACTCCTAATAGTCTTCTAAAGAGCAAATTTCACATTAACTAAACTTTCATATCAAGTACTCGATATATATAATTAAAAAATATAGCATAGGTGTAGCCTAACTCCCCACCTAATAAAAAGCCTAAACACGCGCAATGTTGATAAAATAGAGTTGCATTCGGGTCCCTCTAAATCTTTCATCCAAGGTCCTCTTCCATACTAACTTTACCCCCCTCCCCCCTCTCCCTCCCACCCAATAATAATAATTAAAAAATAAAATAGACAAATATATTTTAAACAAAATAGTTATTATTATTAACATGATGAATAGAGAACTTTCACGTGTGTTGTCAACCTGAGATTGTCGGTTCAAACATACTCTTTAACAAGTCAAAGCAAATAAACAATAATGGTCCATTAATAATAATGATAATGTTAAAGACCAACTTCACCAACAACTTCATCTTCCCATCGACATATGTTTGGAATAATATATTGTAATAATTTTTATTAAATGAGTTCAAAATATAAAGCAAACATATGAAAAGATTGATATTGAGTTATAATATTTAATATATACATAAACACAATTTTAATCTAATAGATACAAATATAATTTTTCAATAAAGAGAGTTCGGACAAATCCCTGATCATACTTGGCTCAACTCCTAAATTAATATTGATAATTGATTACAATAATCATAAAGATTTACACTTGTTAGATTCTTAAATAACATAAGCTTTGATAACCAGCATGGCTAAGGTATGTCGTGTATCTGACACTTAAAAAATATGCACAATTCCTTAATTTTATTTTTCCTATTTTACTGGAAAAAGGGAAAAGAAAAAAAGAAGAAAAAGTTCGAATACATGCTTGACAAGAGTTGTTTGTATATTTTTTATTTTTGTTGTTAAAATATATTCAAATTAAGACTTGCAATAAGTTCATATGCATTGCTTTAGATTATTAAAGGTAAAACAAATCTTATTAAGTTTCTTTTATTTTCAATATATGGAATCTTTAATTAATAATAAAGAAGTTTTCTAATTTTCTATTACAATCCTAGGGGCAGGTCATATTATTCACTAATTATAATTTTTGAATTCCTTTCACATGAAACTTGAATAAAATAATATCAATTTAAATAGAATTTATATTTTATTTAATCAAATATAAATTTATGAATAAGATTTTTTTTAATTGTTTGAGGAATAAAAGAATAAAACATGAGAAACAAACCAACATAATGCTGGTTTTAATTATTGGTACTTCTAGTATGTATCTCTTTTTGACTAGACATTATCATATAATGCCCATTAAGACAAAAGTATCAAAATATCAAAAAGTAGAAAATATAATACTAAAATCTAAATTAATCTTGAAAAACAAGAAGAAGAGTAATAGGGGTCTACTCTTTTGTTCAAAATGGGACCCCACCCAACAACTCTTAAACATCATCTCTCTTTCTCTCTTTCTCTCTCTACTCTCTAGCATTTAATTAACAATTTTCACAAATTGGATAGAATCTCTATAAAGACTCTTTCTTCTCCTTTCAATCCAAAATCCCCTTTTCCTTTTTTTTTCCTTCCCTTTACAAATACCCTCTTCTTCCTTAATTCTACTCCAAAAAATTTTTCTTCTTTTAACTCACATGATAGTATGGAGCTTGGATTAAGCTTAGGAGATGCTAACACAAACAATACAACAAACTCTTCTCCAAAATCATTTTTCTTGTCTAAGAAAAATGTTACTTCTTCTTGTAATGATCATGAGAAGAAAAAAAGTTTAGGGTTTTGCATGGCCTTAGGAATTAACTCATCAAGTGAAAGAGTAGAACAAGATGAAGATGAAGATGAAGAAAATAATACTTCTGAAGAAGGCACTAATAATACTCTACCAGTTCAGCTTGATCTTCTCCCTCTTGTTCCTGTTCCTCTTCCTCCTACTAATAATCTGCCTCAATCACTCCATTGGTCATCTGATAATGGTAAGTTATACATATATATAATTTTTAAAATTATTCGTATTTAAGAAATGAATCTTGGATCTAACTCAACCTTGTCCTAGTCGTATTAGTATACAAATTAACATATACACATGCAACATATTAATACATGTAATAATATTTTCATGAGCATGATATTTTTTTTGTGATTTTCTCCCATATGTATATTCAAATGATTTAGTATAGAAAAAATTGAATGATTTTTGACGTGTTTATTACTATATTTGTGTGAAAATTTTGAGTTTTCAGTCAATAAAACTCTCCATCCACTACTAATGACTTGCATTTTCCAAGAAATTTTCTAAATTTTTAAATAAATCTATTTTTTACATTTTTATAGGGAGTTCTGAAAATGTTTCGTCGGGAAACGGTGGTTTGCCGGCGGCGAGAGGTTTCGACGTGAACCGGCTACCGGCGGCGGGTATGGATGAAGTTTCATCTCCAAACAGTGTAGCGTCGTCGTTTCGGATGGATTTTGGGCTTTTCAAAAGCTGTGTTAATATTATCGGCGTCGGAAATAAACGGAACTCGGTATCCGCCGGCGGGAACGACGGCGGCGAACCGGAAAGAGCCAGTGATGACGATGAAAATGGTGCTAATACTCGCAAAAAACTTAGACTATCAAAAGAACAATCAGCTTATCTTGAAGAAAGCTTCAAAGAACACCATACTCTAAATCCTGTAAGTATAAATAAAATAAAAATATTTTTTGTCATTTTTTTAAAAGTATTTTTTTCTAATTTTTTTTGTTTGTTTTTGTATGTTACAGAAGCAAAAGCTGGCACTTGCAAAACAGCTAAGTCTAAGGCCAAGACAAGTTGAAGTCTGGTTTCAGAATAGAAGAGCAAGGTAGTTTTTTTTTTCTTTTTATTTTATTTAACTATACACGCCATTAATATAAATAGTTTTTTTCCCGAAAATTATATTTAATTTTTGAAAAAATATTAGTGAATTGAAGGCAACAAAGAAAACATTTGTTTGTTACAGATGAGAATTTAATAAATGGGTCTGGTGTGGTCTATTTTCCCACTTGAATACTTGCAATTTTGCAGAAACTCCTTTCAATATTCTTGGATAATGTGAGCAAGCACTTGTCTTTATATGTATGCAACCACAATTAATGCAAATAAATAAATTATAGTCATTTCATTTTCTTGAATTTTTTTTCTTTTTTTTGGTTGAAATAAATAATTATTTTATTTTTCTTGCAGGACAAAATTGAAACAAACAGAAGTGGATTGTGAGTACTTAAAAAGATGTTGTGAGACATTAACCGATGAAAACAGAAGGCTGCACAAAGAACTTCAAGAATTGAGAGCTTTAAAGACTTCTAATCCATTTTACATGCAACTTCCAGCCACCACACTAACTATGTGTCCTTCTTGTGAAAGGGTGGCTTCCACCACAACCACCACCACCTCCGCCGCCACTCCTCCTATCACCGCCCCTGGAACCACCACCACTACCACCACTACAAGTGACTCAATTCCTAAAGCAATTCCATTTCTTAATTCTAGACCAAGGTTTTTCCCATTTACTACTAATAATAATAATCCAAATCATTCCCACCAATCAGCAGCTTCATGAAAAAAAATATGTGAATTTTAATTCTCTGATGTAAATATACTAATCATTGGTTTGGTTTTTTCTGCCTCAGAGATTTTGGTAGGATGGGTTTTTTTTTTTTTGTTTCGTGTCTTTTGGGATTATTATTGATGGGTTTTTTTTCTCAACATATTGAGAATATTTTGGTTCATTTACATGTGAAAAAAGAAAAAGGAAAAAGTATGAGAAAAAGGTTTGTAGTTGTACTAGGTTTACAAGAATTTCCTTTTTATTTATATTATGAAAAAAAATCGAACAGAATCCTTTTTTGGTTTTTACTGATCTCTTGTTTTAATCTATTCTCTAATTTTATGTTATTGAAAATTCTCGAATTCCATGAACTTTTTTATTTTGCAAAAAGCTCAAGTAAAAATTCATTGCGAGTGTATGAAAAAACACCATAACATTATTAATTATCTATTTAAAATTGCAATTTATTTCTGTTTCATTTTATTGTTACATTAATAATAGTAAATTTGTCAAATTTTCCTTTTTATGTTATATTTCGAATATACAATCGATAAGTATAGATATACAAAGTCAATAAACGCCAGTTGAATTAATCCTTCGGTGATCAAATTATTTGTACGAGACTCATTTAATATTTGTACGAGTGAAATTTACATTGTGCGCTCCGACTGAAAATGAAAGAAGGTACAAGTTGAACTTATTTTTTTGATAGGTTGATGATGAGAGGCATATATATTTGTCCCTTGGTTCAAGGCATGCTTTGGGAGTATTTTGGCATGGGGGGACTATCATATGTCTGTTGCCCTTTTTAATGATTTCTTTCCATTCAAACATTACATTGATTGAATAGCAAATATTATTATTATTATTATTATTATTATTATTATTATGAGGGACGCGTGGGGGAAGAAAAATAAAATAGGGGGGACAAAGATGGCAATATTTATCAAAGTGTCTGCTAAAGTTAGGTACCCTTTATGACCACCCAATTATGAGTACACACCACCCAAGTACAATACACATTATATCAATTATGAATCATTTCCACCTTCACCATCGCCACGTGACCTTTTTTTTTTAAAAAATAATAATATTTTTATTAATTTAAATTTATATCGCGTAAAATATAATCAAAGAAAATTTACTCTATTATGAGTGAAGAAATTTTGAATTGAAATTTGAGGTTTCTTTTTGTTATCTGTTTTACTGAGATCCTTAATGATTGATTGGCATATCAGCTCTCATCAAACATGATTGAGTCCTCTTCTGTCCCTTTTCTTAAATTATTACTCCCTCCGTCCCTTTTTAGTTGTCCACTTTAGAAATGACACACAGATTAAGGCAACAATGATTAGCACAGTGAAGTTACAATTTTACCTTTATGATAACTTTTCACTTCAAAATTACAACCACTTATTTGAATTCAAGTGAAATAAATTGGAGGGAAACAACATACACTTTTACAATTTTCAAGAAGTGTAAATAAGGGTATAATAGGAAAAAATTTGTTGTCCTTTCTTGATTTGTCAAAATGGACAACTAAATAGGGACAACTAAAAAAGGAAATATGGACAAGTAATTAGGGACGGAGGGAGTACTATCTTATACGCTTTTTTTATAAAAAAAATTTCAATATATAAATGAAAATAGTGGTCCTGCCCCAATTTAGGGGGATAAATAAAGTAGTAATATTAGTTTGATTTAAAAAAAGAAAGAAACAATCGTTCGAATTACAAGTTGTAACTCACTTGCATGAAGTTGGAATCGCTAGTAATTATCGATTAGTCATATGCTGGTTAATTCATTTCCAAACCTTATACATAACGCCAATCACAAATGAGTTTTTTCTTTTAAAATTAAAATTATATAGAACAAAAAATAATAGCGTGATTGTCTGTAGTTAGATCAGAGCCCTTGAAAATAAGGCCTAGCAGTAAATTGACTGTGAAGCCAAAGAGTCAAAGCTTACCACTCTTGTAATATAATAATACATTAATAATTTCAGAATTTTCAATTAAAACTTCAAATTCTACTATCAAATATCTATTAAGTGAATTAGTAAGAATAATGGGAGAAACAAATAGGAATGAATGAAGTTGTCTTTTACTCATATATCCTTATTGTTCTCTTCCTTATCATTATGTATGGTCAACCTCATAATTATATATATTGCATCTGTAAATATAGAATCGTCGCTTTCATTTTCCTTTTGCCATATTTAACACTACCCCACTTCTCTTCACTCTGCATTTCTATTTATTGCATTCCATTTTTTCAAAATTCATTGCCTCAACTAATTTTAAATAATTCATATGTTAATACTGATCCAATTCCTATTTGAGTAATTAATTACTGGTTCAACTAATTTAAGTTTAAACTAAGTGCAAATTCAGAAATTTACCATTTTAACCACTTTAATATAAAAAGTTTCAATGTTCCTCATTATAATGTCTGACTAATTATATTTGATTTCTAACAAATAGAATTTTATGTTTTTGGTCCCCACCACAATACACAAATTTTTTCACAGACTTAATAATTGTGTTCAGACATGTAAATACTTATTTTTTTATATAGTTGAGAAATTTATTAAGTTAGAATTGAGTTTTAATCCTCCAGATAATTCACTTAATATTTAACTAGGTGCATTATTTAATTTTCTCATAGCATAATGCCTATAAATATCATTATTTATTAATTTTTTAAAAATATATTTACAAAGAGACTTCGAATTCATATATTCCATATTTTAGATGTTAAGACTTTATACGAGGAGAACCAACTAACCAACATGTTTAACTACCAAAAATGCCAATAAATTTGAGGCATATACTTCTTGCCATCTATGTAGGCCTCCTAATTTAATTAGAAATGAAAAGATAATTGTACTTAGCCAATTATACTCTGTTTGGATGGTTGTTACATAATTATTTTACTTAATATTATATTATTTTAATGAATATTATATTTCATTAGATGCAGATTTTTTTTTTATCTAAACAACATATGAACTATTTGGAGGATAAATCTATATAAAGTTAAAAGCTATTTTCTTCGTCTATTCGGTCAAATACTCATTAATTAAACAAACAAAATTTTGGGGAACAAACAACAACTATTTTTTATTTAGTAGAGTATAAAAAACAACAATTCTTCCCTTAAGAAACATTATTAGACGTTATAGAAAATGTTAATTAGTAAGCCAATAAAAATCGATTATAATTGACATTTAATCATAGATAATTAACATGCAATGCATACCCAAGGTAATTTTGTTTTAGCTGGTGGTCCAATTAAGGTGGGTCGATAAAATAATTAAAATGGGTAACATATTATTATCCTTAAATGTAGAATTTACTTTAAATGGTTGAGTAAATTTTGGGTAGTAAATAAAGAAAAGTAACTTTCCAAATGAATTATCATAAGTTGAGTAAAATTAATTCACAAAAATAGTGTCACGACCCAGACCGTCGTGATTGACACCCACACTAACTCTTCGGTGGGAGAACCACTACTACAACCTAAACCAAGCAACTAAACAAAATACTAAGGCATTTAAGTTACAGAAGCAAGTTAAATACTAAGAAAATAAAGACGGAGTTCCCATAAACTCCAACAAAAGTCTAACAACGAACTAACAATGCGAAAGAAATAACCTAGAACCTGAAAGTCAATGTACCAAAACATTTAACAATGAACCAAGTCTAAACAAGAAGGGATGCAACCCCCAACCAATGTACTAATAACTAATAGAACATAGTGTAAGTCCGAAAATGGTGGACATAGACGAAAGAGCAGCCCGGAAGAATTGACTCACCCTTGAATTCGAACGATCACTCATCTCCTAAGCGAGGTTTGTCAGTAGCCGTTTGAAGATGCCATGTACTCAACAAAAATAAGAGCAAGTGCAGTATCAGTACACAACCACGGTGTACTAGTAGGACCACACGGCTATCCCACTAAGTGCAACATAAGCAAGTCAAGACAACATTATAATCACATGCATATATATCAACATATACAATATTATCAACATTTACGAAGAACGAACAACTTCACATTTTATATCAAATCATTGGTCCTCTCATGGAACCCAAACAGTTAGTATACCGGAACGTGGTATTCGATCCCGTAATTATGCTGGAACTTGGCAACCGGTCTCATAGTTATGCCGGAACGTGGCAACCAATCCAAGTTAGTTATGCCGGGACGTGGCAACCGATCCAGTCAACACACCACAATCACAATCATAATTATATCATCAAGATCATACATTTAAGTCATGATTTCATAGCAATCTTCATTCATCTATCTCATTTACAACAAGTGTGATCAACATTGCAACATTCATACAAATACAAGTATCATAATAAAACAAAAACAAACATACATCACACAATCATAGAATCACAACCATCACCTACCTCGAAACAAGCTTGAAACCCTAAGAAACTTGATCCTTCCCTTTCTGGATTCGTTCCACTTGTTCTTGGTCTACAAATAATCAATATAATACGGGAATCAATAAACAATAATTACCCGAATTACTAACAATTCTATGAACCATAGATCATACCCATGATCCCAATTATCCAATTTAGGGTTGTTTCCACCATATAATCTGTAACAAAACCTTCCCCTATCAATATTCACCCATTCTACTACGTTCTACGGATCGAAAAAAGGATTCGGGGAGTGAAAAGTTTATCTTTAGCCTTAAGAATGGTGAAAAACGAGTAGGAGTTGCCTGGTGTTCGTTACTTGACTCTAAAAATCGAAAAGCGCATAATAAGGTCGTTTAGGGGTTTATTAACGACCTTAAGTCGCGTCGAGCCCGCCACATCAGCCCTCATCCCGCTGTAGCGACAAAATCCAGCGCCAAAGCGGCTGAAACGAAACAGAGAGTTATTTAATGAATTCCAAAGTCCCCATTTCACAACACACCTCTGACCAACGACGCTCAGAAAATACCCTTTACACTAAGATCGATTTCGGGAGTTCTACTTTCCCGAATTCATTCCCTAAAGTCGTACGGATTCCTTAACGAGTTATAACTATTCATGCAATTAAAATCATAAATAATTCACCCGATTGTTACCAGATTTTCCTACACCTCGACGACTCCTATTTCGTCCAAATGTGGACTAGGTTGGGAAAATCCAAATACTACGAAAAAGTTTTTCGGCCCCAAATTTTTTCATGTTGGCATTTCTATAACGACGGGAACATGTCGTTACAAATAGAGTGTAAAGTAGAACTATGTTAAAAAAAGAAGGTAAATAATAAAAAATAAGATTATCAAATAATAAGTAAAAATAAAATAAAAATGTGATCACACCAAATCAAGTCATGTTACACAAAATTTAATATTTCGTTGTTACCTAAAATAACTATTAAATATTATATTTATTCTAACAACACTATACAAATTATACAATACGTGGCATTAGCAAGTTTACTTCAAAGTTCAAATTATACAAATTATACAATACGTGGCATTAGCAAGTTTACTTCAAAGTTCAAATTAATCATCAAATTACCATCTTTGTTGTTGTACCAATTGAGAGAACAACTCAATGGAGACAAATAATACACATAATTTAATTAATCCCTAATACATCAAAACATCAGTGTCATTATAATATATTATTTTCAAAAACTTAATGGCATAAATAATTTTTACATTATTTGTTCATAGAATTTAAGCACACACACATTAAAAAAAATATAAAATATGTGTGAGATGACAAAATCAAGTTTCATAATTAATAATGTATAATAATTGACCGACCATGGCCCTCTTCTCTAACCCCACAAATTAATCCTTTAATTAACACATAATTATAAATAATAGTAATAATATGTGGCCAAAAAGGGACAATGACATGACCTAATCACCTAAATAGAAAGTTCAACTCCTATTATTATATATGTCATCCAATGATTTGTGTTACCTTTGTTTTGTCTTTCTCACTCATTGCCTAACCATATTCAAACCAATAGATACACTTACACATTCTTTTTTTAAAGAAATATTTTATTTTTTGTTGCTTTATTGAGTAGTCCTTTTCTTACCAAGCTTATAAGGAGACAATAATAATGACAAGGATTATTATTAATCAAATCAAGAAAAATCTTTCTGCAGATGACTTCTTTTTCCATTACTAACTTTTTAGTAATATTCAAAAGATTTTAATTGGGTCCATTAAAGCTTGGTCATACTTATCCTTTTCTTACCTAATTTCTTTTCCATTTTTTCCAATTTGGTGCAAGACATTTCCTAGTAAGACTCCATTTAATTTTAGAAGTCTTCAATTTACCTTGTCAATCAATGTAAACATACTTCAAAATTTTAAAATATTGACCTTGTCAACAACTAATTTTTTTTGAATTGGTGCAACAAGAATTTCATAAAGGACATCAAGGATTGATTTTCTTTATCAATGCTTTCTTAATCAAATTTATTGTATCGAATTTATCGAATGTGATGTATATTTTTAGTGTGATTTTACAAATTATAACATGTAAATGAATTTATTTTGAATATTCGAAGAATAACGACCACAAATTTTACATTTTTATATGTATAATAGTCATAATAATTGCACTAAGGATACTTAAAACGTGTATTTGTTTGCAACTCGAAATATTTGAAACTTAGGTGGATAATAATATAATTTTAATCAAGAAGGGGTTGTTTTCAATGAATTAGTAAAAGGAAAATGTTTTTTTAAGCAAGAAATAATAATATTTCAATCTTTACATACGACAAATATTTGCCCACGTCATCGGGGGGAAATGGAAAAAAAATACTAGCAAAAGTAATACTTAAAGTAGCATAATATATACACTGCAAAGTTAATTTTTTATATTGATGATAAACTTTATATCATCTTATCATCACCTTTTTGATAGAAAATTCATGAAAGCAATGGCAGCCTTGAGTTTTGGATAAACCTTAGGTTGCATCAATTGAAAAAAAATGGTTTTTTTTATGACGTATACAATGCACATTACATATTATAAGATCAACATCTTCCAAAAAAACAATTGGGTTTACTTTAATTTTAACCCCTCGTGAAATTAGTTTTCAAGTATTTAGTAGCTAAATATTTATTATTATTGTTTTATAATATTACCATTTGGTTGGATAATGTTTGGCGAACCTTTTTAGTAGTACTCCATTAAAGATAGTATTAATAAATATCTTCATTTTCCTCTTTTAGTTAAAAGCATTTCTTATGGACCAAACAACAGAAAATAACTTTTTATTTTTATTTTCCGAATAATATTTTTGGTCATAACAAATTGATCCAAAGATGGTATATTTTGCACTAAAAATCGCAGGAATATTTATTATTAAATATATATCGTTCATCCAACTTAAGTTATAAAATATATTTGAAAATGATCGTTATATTATATTTGACTTCCTCAAAATTATGATTTGAGGTTATCCTATATTCTTTGTATCTAGTATAAAAAATCATCGCTTCAATAATTTTTTTTTTTTTTTTAAAGGCATATTTAGTTGCCTTGTGACTAACTAGTATTCTTAATTCTTAAGATTTTCTTCTAAGGTCTAGAAATGATTAAAATCAAATTGATTTGACAAGTATGATATGCTAGATTTGATATTATCTTATAGCTAGGGTGTGTTTGGTACGATTGAAAATGTTCTCACGAAAAATAAACGATTTTTTAATGTATTTTTTTTTTGTGTTAGATATGTAAGTAAATAAACTTAGTATTCTAATTTTTTTGTATATAATTTAGATAAATATTATGAAAATAGGATAGGAGATATAGGGTGGTGGGGATGGGTCTACAGGGTTGGGGTGAAGATGAGTTTTGTGTGTCGAAGGGTGGGACTTGAGTGGACACAATCAATATAAAAATTGAAATACTACTTATAAAACTTATTTCCAATAACTCTATTAAGAAAGTCATTTTTCATATTCTTTAGTAATTTATTTTCGAAAAAGTATTTTAAACAATCATATGGAACACACCCTTAATATATATCAAATTAGTTGAGCTATACCTAATATTAACTTAAATAATAGTCATACTACCAAACATTCCAATTACTTAAAAAAACATAAAGAAAATTCAACACGACATTTCATTATATACAATTTTTTCCACTTTAAAAATAAATAAATATATCTACAAAAGAGTGAGACATATCAAGTTATCTGGGCCTGCATGAGTTGCCATATTGAGATTGCCGGTGTTGTATTAATTATTATGTTGTACAAATTGATATAAAATTGGTAAACATCGATACTTTTTTTAATAAATATGATAGGTATTTTCAGTAAATATGGACACAAATTAAATAAAAAATTCTAGCTATGATTGGAATTATTCTAACCATCCAAATCGTACAATTTTATTTTAAAAACAACTTATTAATAACAAATTCTATTTTTTCTTTCTCTAAACAGAGACACATCTTAATTAATTAATTAATGGGGTGGTGACACTTTCTACACGCAATTGGTAATGATTTGAGGAGAAAATAAATTTCTTAGACGTTGAAAATTTATTTGACCAATGGGACATAATTCAAACCTCAAATTATTATAATAATCCGTTGAATTACATGAGAAATTAATGATTTAAGGTAAGAACTTTGTTTGTCTGCAGCCACCCAACAATCAAATACTTTTTAAACAAAATTTGGTTGCCAACAATGTCAAAGATTTTGTGGGAGTGGTTAGATTGAGATCATTATACTATGATTACAACATTATTTTCCTAAGTTTCTTTTTTATAACGACGATATAAAAATATATTATTAGATTACCTGAAAAATAATTGTATATGATCGTTCATAATAAATTAAAAGGAATTAGTACCATGAGAAATAAGGAATATAACCTACTAAAGTAAGAACAATAATAAAATATATTATTATATTATCGGTATATATAGTTTGGGAGTACGAAATATTGAAAAGTTCAACAAGGATTTTGATATGATTTTTTATAAATTGTTATGCGTACGTTGGGTAAGATTTTGTGATATCATTTCTACCACCATCTTTGAATTAAAATCTGTTGCCCTATTACGACCTCATTAAAAGTCAAATTAAAATGCTTACTAGGTAAACATATTGTTGTCATTGATTTTTTTTACCTCTTGAGAGAATTTAGGGATAGTTTGATTTGAAATCAGGGTATTTCAGGATTGTTTTCGTAGAATTAAAACTAAAGACTATAAATCAGATAACTTCTTTCATTTTTATCAATTTTAGCTAATACCTTCCATCAAATATGAAATCAATTTAAATTAGGATAACTTATCTAACCCCTTGATCCAAATGGCCTTTTAGTTGAAAAGCAGCTCCTTCCTCCTTCCTCTTATTATTAGAGGCATAATCTGAATTTAAAATTTTCTAATATATTCATAACTCGTTAGTTATTGAGCTTATAATTAAATATTTATACAAAAATTACTGGATTCACCTGAACTTGATCACCCCATACTTGCGCGATTCTTTGTATTTTGGTTGTTGAAGAAAAATCTATAATTAGTGACTCATAATTATTGAAAAACGGGAAAAAGTTGAAGTTGGATGAACAAGACTTTTAGGAGATTTCACATGTCAAAATGACAAAAAAAACATGCCTTGTTGATGAAGGAATTTGTTGAATATTGTAGTCTTTATCTTTTAGTAGTAGTACATATTTTTCTTTTTAGCAATAGTCATCAAAGTGGTGGCTTTGTATTTTCCAGTCATGATAGCAATTTCACATTCTTTTTTCTTTCTTTACTTTTTGAAATTGAACCAAATGACAATGAATAACTCAAATCAAGGATAAGTCAACTTCTTATTGTGCAACTTATTCTTAAAAAAATAAAAATAAATATAGAAAGGGACTAAGATTTATTGCTTCTTGGAAGGAGCAAAATAGTATAGTATAGTTACATTACATAAAAAAAAAAAAAAGAAGAGAAAATAGTCACCACGCCAGAATTAGCTGGACCACTTAAAAGGGGAAGAGGATTCATTATTTCTCAAAAAAATAATAATCTAAAAGTACCTAACTAAATAGAAAGCAGTGAAAAGTATGGAGAGAAGGCCCAAAATAGTCCACCTAAGATTCGAAGGAATCGCTTGAGAACTAACTGCATACTTGAAGTTAGCTTGTGCGCATAGCCTTATCTTATCTTTGAATACTTCTTTTAGGCGGCTAGAAAGATGTTATTTGTGTGGTCCGTTCTAGTGACAACATTTCTATTCTATTCTATTTATGTAGGAGCCGTTGTTTTTGCTTTGTTTGCCGGATTGGTACGCCTTCATTTTTGGATTAAGACTCAAAGTCATCCTTGAGTTTTCACATGAAGTACTAATAGTCATTCATGTTTGCAATATCGGTACACTTTTGGTCCTCCCCTAAACTTTTGTCTATTTTTTAACATTAATTTTGTTCATAATTTTATGTAAGGAATGTCCCATCATTTTTTATATATATATTTAGTAGAAATAATAACTTTATGTGAGGGAAGGTGAGAAGAAGAGCACCTTGTTCTGTTCGATATAAATATTACTGTAGCTAAGCTAATAACATTTTAACATATGACATTGCAAGAAAATAAAAAATTGTACTATTATACGTGAAATCGTCGTGATGAACCTCTCGACTTTACCTGCAATTCGATTTCTACTAAACAAAATAAGGTGTTTTTCTTCTCACAATCTCTCACATGGAGTTATTATTTCTACTAAATATATAAAATGACGATTAAACATTCCCATGCATAAATTATGAATAAAATCAATGTTAAAAATAGATAAAATTTTGAAGGAGGACCAAAAGTGCAGCAATATTGCAAACATGAGGGACTATTAATGCTCCATGAGAAACTCAATGATGACTTTGAGTCTTAGCCCAAAGATGAAGGACTATTTTAGGTCTTTTCTCGAAAAGTATGTAACTCCGTTCATGTCCGAATCAAATTTTACCATCAAATCTCGTTACAACAATATTTCATTATAATAATCTGATCTTTTTAGAATTATATTTTGTTTTTCTATAATAATATTTTATCTATAACATGAGTGATATTCATTATAAATAACATTTTATAAAAAATATATTATGTATAAAAATAAAATATTAAAATATTGATAATCATCATTAATGTTATGGACATAAGAAAATTATATGTACGAATATCTAAAAAGAATTTATTTTTTTATACCTAAACGGCATCCATCATACATAACTTCCCCAGGAAACTGGAAAGACTACAGATATTTGCCTTATTTACATTCATATATTTTTGTTTTAAATAGCTAATTGAGATATAAACGTATAAAATTTTCAAACAAATGTTATCACTATAACGAGGTTTAATGGTATATATCTAGACTACTCTACCGAGTTTTGTTATATCTCAACAATACAAAATCATTATCTACATAGCCGGATCAACTTGCACACATCTCAATTATCATACCGAATATGTGTTATCTCTCATCAGCACACAACCAAGTAAATTCTGCCTATAAAATTTAGGCAAATTATTAAGAAATTACGTAACATCTTTTGTGTCGATGGATAGATGAGCCACCTCCAGTTTTCGTTCTTCTATAGTTCAACTTAGCATAATAACACATCGATTGTTTTTCAAAAAAATTATATGCAGTGGAGGCAAACTAAACCAAAGAATTGATACCCAAAATTCTCAGTTAAAATACACAACCAACATTACCAGAACTACTAAATTTATAATTCAGAAACATTGATGATTTATTTCCTAGCCTAGCTATATCATTACCTCCTATTCTAATAGCGACACAGGTGATACTGTTGAATGATATAGCAGATAAACTAAATACTAGCTAACAAGCAACACTAAATTACACTACAAATCCCGCCCGTTCTACAGGCGCTAATTGCACCATATTACACAATTTTGGCCCCAACATCAACAACATTGAACCTGAGCACTCCTCAAAGTCCTTGAGGATATATATGAAAATGAAATATGAGCGTACCAGCAGGGTGCAGATGAGAGAGCCTAAGGACCAGTAGGTGAATCTTGAATAGTTTAGTTTCCAGAAGCTGGATCGTTTCTGAATTGCTGCTCTACCATTGGAGGGAGGAGAAGCGCAAGCCTGGTTTTGTATCTTGCAATGCGTCTAAGCCTTTCTTCCCTTAATCTGCAGATTTTCCAAGAACAATGGGTCAATTGTATTTATTCACCAGTAAAAAAGTCCTCAACCAATTTCCAATTAGTCATTAAATACATATACCCCTTCCCCTACCCCGGAGACAAAGGAAAGGAAGAGAGACAGGAAACAACTGCTCGAAGAATGGCTGTGGGATATAATGAAGATTAAACTAACGGCTATGAATCTCATCACAGTTCATTATCAGATCATCAGATCCAGTATCTAACTGTAGCTGGAAAGTGAAGACCAGATCAGTTTGTCGGCCAGATCTCCTAATTTCTGGACAGAAGGAGGTCATTCGAGATGGCCAATCACCAGCCACAAACAGATTTTGTGCAGCAGAATAATTGAATGCAAGGTTTCTGTTGTTCAATCTCTTTCTTCTGCTAGCATCTCACGTTAAGGGTGCAGAAAGGGGAAGAGTTAACCGCATGATTTGAGATGGGCCTACTACTTTTTTCCTTTTCTAGTTAGATGAAGTGCCAATTTTTTTTCCATTTATCAAAAGGGCTTAGTCCCTAGTGAAATAACCTTGGGATTTTGGGTAAAAAGAAAAGCATTGTTATCCCGCTACACTCATGTAATAGGTTTAATATATGTGCTGCACTCATTCCTTGCAGAACTAAACTGCTGGTTTTCCCTGATCTT